>NC_064615.1:958979090-959606975 GCF_023898315.1 Schistocerca nitens
CGTGAGGGATATTGTGCCAAATTCTGTCCAATTGGCGCGTTATATGGTCAAACCCCAAGCTGGTTGGAGGAGGCTGCCCTTAACGCTTCAAAAATCCTCAATTAGGGATAGATATGGCGACCATGCTGGCCAAGGTAGGGTATGAAAAGCACGAAGACGAACAGTAGAAATTCTCGCCTACAGCAGGTGGGCATTATCTTGCTTGCATGTAAGCACAAGACGGCGTGCGATGAACGGCAACGAAACAGTACGTAGAATATCGTCGACGTACCGCTGCGCTTCAAGGCGCCACGGATGACAATCAAAGGCATCCTGCTCTGAAATGCGATGGCACCCCACCACTATCTGGGACGCCTCCAGCCTGGAATCTCATTTACTAGAACGGAAGTGTCTTCAGTGGTGAGTACTTTTTCGAATTCAGCCCCATTAACCAGAGAAGACATGTCTGTAGACGCCCAGACAGCAGTGGGACACCAAACTACTTGTCACCCCCACACGGCCCGACAACAAGAGTGAAGGTCTGGGGTACTATTTCACATCGTGGCAGGTTCCCTTTGGCTGTCATCCGCTGCACCCTTACACATTGCGTGAAGTCGACGGTATTCTACGCCTCGTTTTGTTGCCCTTCATGGCAAGTCATCGTAGGTTTACATTTCAGCAAAAGAATGGCCGCCTGCACACAGCGAGAGTTTCTGCTGCTTGTCTTCGTGCCAGCCAAACCCTCCCTTGGCCAGCATGGTCGCCTGTTCTCTCCCCAGCTGAGAACGTTTGCAGCATTGTCGGCAGGTTCCTCCAACAATCTTGGATTTTAATGATCTAACCTTGCAGTTGGACAAAATTTGGCTTGGTATGCCTCAGGAGGACATCCAACAAACCTATCACTCAATGCCACGCCAAATAACTGCTTGCATAAGGGCCAGAGGCAGACCAACTCGTTACTGACTTGCTCAATTTTGACGCTCCATTTGTTGAATAAATCAATCTACTTTTCTGATATTGTAATGATTTGTTTGTTTGTACATGTACATTCCATTTACTGATTTCCATCCCATTCGAATAATTTCTTCGTGGTGCATTTTCCACATCCCCCTTCCCCCCCCCCCCCCCCCCCCTAGGATGCTCCTGTTAACTGGCTTTATAGCCACAATGGTGACGAAATGTCCTAAAAAATATAATGGACATGAAACTAGTAAGCAATACTGTTGTTAGTAACCGATTGAACTAATAGCAGGATGGCATAGTGGTAGCCAGGTTCGAGTATCGTTGATGATGTATCCAGTACGCTTAGATGATGTAACTTGTTTGGTTGGATAAAAGAGGCAGGGAGAGTTTAACTGAAGAGAAGTGTGAACAGTACTGGCAGCGAACAGGAAAGCATAGAGGTGCGCAGTAGCGTGGAGGATAAAAGAGTAAACAAGCAAACGCAAAACATGCTTTTAAAAGTGAAATAATGGAAATACGACTTCACTTATTTCTGTGTTAGTATCAAATAACTGTATGTATTTTTGTTAGTAACAAATAAGTGCATGTATTTAGTGTAACAACTCTTGTAATTGCTATACAGCTGTTAGGAAACCAGATATCATGTCACGCATCCTAGGCAATAAAAAAAAGTAAGCTACAAGGAGAATGGGTCTCTCGGCTCGAGTATTTTAATGCAAGGTGCTACCCACTGCACCAGGCGGGCAGCACAGATAAAGGCTTTTGAATGAAGATACTTGTCGTCAATGCGTTTACAGTGTTACCAGTTATCATTCTCTTACGTCCATTTTCCACATAAACACGTGACGAGTAAGAAAGCAGCGTTTTCAGAGAGTGTTTGGCTTATTATAATCTTCTGTGGGTAGCATCCGTCCCTCAGAAAAAAATATTGCGATCTCCGCAAAGGGAGATCGTCTTCCGCTCCACCGAACAGCTAGACGTACCAGTTCAGTATCATGTTGAAGTAGCCCACAAAAAAAAATGGTTCAAATGGCTCTGAGCACTATGGGACTCAACTGCTGAGGTCATTAGTCCCCTAGAACTTAGAACTAGTTAAACCTAACTAACCTAAAGACATCACACACATCCATGCCCGAGACAGGATTCGAACCTGCGACCGTAGCGGTCTCGCGGTTCCAGACTGCAGCGCCAGAACCGCGCGGCCACTTCGGCCGGCAAGTAGCCCACAAAAAATAATAGACAATCATAAGTAGCAAGAGTACGGAGTGTCATTTACCGTGAAAATTCTAAACTATTTCTCTATTCCCCATTTGTCTCCCTCCAAAGGAAAATTCCAAATGGCTCTCGGGTCTGACAGCTTTCAGTAACGTTACATCTATGTTTTTTCTCGTGGTTTCAGGGAAGGTCAAAAACTCTTATGAATATGCTGAACATTGATTAGCTGACAGCATAATAGTATGTACAATTCTCATACAGTCTTACAAACAGGTGGTAGATACCTGCTATAAAATGATGATATTACAATTGGTTTGATGTTTAAGAAACACAGTTTTTTAATGGTTTCGACTTCTATGTTCTGAGAAATTGTCCTTAATTTCCTTATCCCTGACCACAAAGTAAATGTTGCCTTCCCGTATCCCACACAATACTCATAGTTCCGAGATAATCTTCCGCTGTTTATAGTGATATCCTAAATAATTATGACAGAAGAGAGTAAAAAGGAAAACAGAGAGAGAACTTGATACGTTGTGCAGACGTGAGGTGGTTGTTTGGAAATCACCTCAGTAAACAGTTAAGTTTTGCGAAGTACCGGACTTTGGATGTCCATTTTATACAGTTCACTTCGCAATGTTCGATCGTAAACGGTTTCAGATGGACTTGGATTCGTGGACAACAGCAATTAATAATAACAAACTGATTATCATTAAGTAGACGGGACACTGATCTCTGATTCGTGTACGTTAGGATCTTTTTACGACCACTGTTCTTGTACCATATTACATGTTTGGATATGCTACACATAATAGAACAAAACCACACACACACAAATATATAGGTTGAGTAACGTAAGACTTAATACACCTTTTGTTTCATGAATGCTTACACATATCGAAAGGTCGCGGTTTTTGGCAAATGTTAGAGCGTCGAGAGGGCACCTATTCTGTTGTCTGATTAATGTGTTTTAGCGCTGGTATCAACGGAGATACTGAAGCAAGTTCTTTTTCTTAAGTGGAACCCTGTACTTTTTATAACTGCATTCGACAGCTCTTGTGAAGACACAGAGATATAGCATTTGTTAATGTTGATGTTGAAATCTGTCGGGGAAAAATTCCAGATGTTTCCTAGAATTTGAAAGCACCATGGCCGTAATCGGCATTAGCGGAACAAAAACAGCCAAGCGGAGCTTTCGTGCTGCACTGTATCAGAATGTCAACATATTTTCCTGTTTACTTGTCTGTATTACAGGCCGCTCATCTCTGCTTCAACTTTCGTTCCGTGCAGACACGTACACCAGTGAGGAGAAGTTGGATATACTATTTTTATACAGTGAATGCTAAACAAATGCCTTAAAAATAGAACAGCAGTATAAAGCTATCTATCAGGATTTTCAATATCTGAAGCGCCAAGCAGCTGCAAGAATTATTAAGACGCTAGTGTGGACAGGTTGCCTGAACGTCAAAAAGAGTACAAGAAAGAAGACTGCAGCTGACAGAGAACACGAAGAAGCTGTTCTAGCTGTGACACTAGTGAATCCGCACAGTGGTACGAGATATATTGCCAAGGAATGTGGAATCAGCCAGACGAGCGTCATTCGACAGACTACCTGTCGCTTAATCAGGCAATGGACGAACATGATTTCCAACGTCGTACACATTTTCGTCGGTGTGTCCTTTAGCAAACGAGAGACGACCCTACATTTATACAGTGTATGCACATTACCAAAGAAGCAATATTTACAATCGGCGCTGATGTAAATTTACGTGTGCTCTTTACCAAAGAAGCAACATTTATCACCCACGCTGATGTAAATTTGCATAGCACGGCATTACTGGGCAGCTGAAAATCCACACTGGCTTCGTCAGGCGCAACATCAACGGCCGTAGAGCGTAAACGCATGGTGCAACATCATAGGAAATTACGCAGTGGGATCTTATTTCACCGTAGGCGTTCTTAATGGACATCCGTAAGCACACTTTCTTTAGAATATTCTGCCGGTTCTTCTAGAAGAAGTACCGCTGGGTATTCGGCAGTGTATGTGTCTGCAACACGATGGTTGTCCAGCTCACTCCCCCAAACACTGAATGAGAACTTTCCTGAAAGTTGGGTAGGAAGAAGTAATGTCAAATAGCGTATGAGGCCCGTTACATGACTCTTCTTGATTTCTTTCTTTCGGGAGCCTGAAGAATGCAGCCTATGACGAAACCCTATCTACGATATGTGTCGTCGAATCGCCAGTGCATGCTCTACCATATCATCCACTATAAATACATCTGTTCATCGTCCTTTCGAACGTCAACACTTTGAACACATGCTTCAAAGAAGGATGAGGTTAGATTTTAGAAGATAAAATTTATTATATATGGTTTGTGTGGCTACCGAATCATTGTTAGCAAGTTGTGTATTTCATTTACGTATGCACGAAACTGCACTGAACTGTCAGATAAGCCGACAGCGTGTATTGCACGCAGCTAATAACGCTGTCATATGCACTTACATTTCGTCAAGATGATCATTTATTTTTCGTTGTACAACTGGTTGCCAAAGTGTTTTTACTAAAGTGTTTGCATGTACCCCATGTGATATAATTTACAGTAGTGTAGGTAGGGAAAGTCATACTACAGCATGTGTTTTACCTCTAAAATGCACACAGCCACGCACAGGGAAAGACAGTTCAAATATTCCTTTTAAGATTTAGTTGTTTAATAGAAAAGTTGCTTTTTGCAGCGTATATGACTTTTTTTATTTTTGAAGACTGAACAGTTGATTTCTCCTTTTCAACCAACGTAAATCTGAAAGGATACACAAATGTGAAATAGTTTTCCTAAGTCCTTTGTAATACGGTAGATCATAGCCTATGTCATATTTCTATGCATAATTTACAAAGCTAAACCTGCATCTATGTCGCAAGTTGGCTGAAGGAGAAATAAGGCTTTATCCTTTAGCCCAGGCTTACCATACGGTTTTGAACTACGCAGCCTGGTCGGAGAAGCCTGATTCGCAATGTTTGCCCCGCAAATACCGTTTCCGACCAACGTGCTCTCAAATTCTGGGACATTTCTCAAATTTCTTTACGACAAGTTTCAATGTCAACATTACCAACGGCTACACCACTAATTTTCTCCTCAGGAGCTATCAATGGAATTATAAAAAGTTTGAAATTGCATTAAAAATGAACTTACTTCAGTATCTCAGTTGATACCAGCGTTAAAAACATTAACCAAAACCATACGTGCCCTCCACGCTCTAACATTTGCCGAAAACTGCGTTTAGCAAAATGAAGGGGTGTTACATCTTACTTGACTCACACTGTTTACCAACGCTCAAATAATACCACAAACATTTGTAAAGTGTGTAAACTATGAATTACCGTTGGGATATTGTTTTAAAGACATCTAGGAATCAAACTCACCTTCCTGTATGATTCTTATTAGCACTCCTCCTGTTCGTGTGGCTAGTACGAGATGGTTACATTCTAGGTTTCGTACAAACATCTGAACAAAATCAGTGCAGTGATGTGTGCATTGAAATTAAGTGTTGTTAAATAATTATGATAATCAGTGTTTATTACTTCATAAATTAATAATGATTTTAAATTGTTTGACGCATTCCACCTGCATTACGATCATTCCACTTGGGATCTGTGGAAGGTACATTAGCAAACTCGTATGTGTTTTTCTTTGCAAATATTTATTGTGTATTCTCGTACTTCTGACATGTTATACATGCTGAACGATCTCCTCACTATGGATCAACTGGAAGGAAACGTATATCTAATCTAAGATCTCTACTTCTTACCTTAATAACATGAACAACAAAGAGATTATTTTATTCAATTTTATCATAACCGATTCTCCTAACATCGACTTTTAAATACTTTTGCAGCTTATTGTGAGAGTGAGCAACAAGATAATCGGGACGTTGTTCATTTGGCGATGTTATTGCTTAACCACCATTGTAGCAGCCTTAAATGTGCATCGCATGATCAATAATAGAACCTCCACTTATTCTGAATTTATCATACAAGTCCTATAATCTATAAAGAATCACTGCATTACAAAGGCCATAAAAGCAAGCAGATACGGATTCATGGTCTTGTCTCTCACTGTTAGCAAGGAGTCAGTGATCACTAATTACGCCAATGTCTGCATTAGCTTACGTCATTGAGATAATTCCACCCTCTTGGTAGTAATCAAATGCAACGAATCTTTTATACTCTGACTGAAGATAAAGAGGAATTATACAAACCGTTCCTTGTAGATATATTAGACAGTCGATACGGTGACACCCGCAACTCAGGAAACTTTATGGACGATGTGGTCATGGCCATGCTCAACCATGGTGGCTCCTATCTGATATTCTGTCGTGTCCACATGTCTACCCATAACACTGCTCGTACAACCGACTATAAATCACACACACAAATACACACTGACAAACTGACTGCCATGACATACGCTGATGGGCCAAAACATCATGAGCACCTACTTAAATCATGTTGGTCCTCTTCCGAAACGCAATGCAGCAGCGATTCCGCGTGCAACGGATTTAGGATAGGTTTCCATAGTTTTGTGGCATCAGATGCATACGCACAGGTCACACACTTCCAGTAATTTACAGGTGGCTGCTCTGTGGGCTCAAAGTTGGCGCCAGATATTGTCCCTGTTCGGTTTCACCGGATTCAGGTATCACGAATTTGATGGCCAAGATATCAACGTCAGTTCACTGTCGCGCTCCTCAACCATTCCAGTACGATTCTAGCCTTCTGACAGAGGCAGTTATCCTGCTGGAAGATGCCATCGCAGTTGAGGGGACCTCAAGCGTAAGGGGATTACAGGTGGTCTCTAATAATGTTCATATAGCCAACAGCTGTCATGGTGCCTTCGATTACTACCGCAGGTCCAATGGAAGCCCAGATGAATATCCCCCATAACATAATTATGCTCACACAGGCTTGCACCCTTGGCGTGCTGCATGTTTCGAGCATCTGTTCACCTGGATGACGGAGTATCTGGACATGACCATCTGCCTGGGTTACAAATAAAAGGGGTTCATCCTACCGGGCAACACGATTCCATTGGCATGATGTCCAATTTCGATGATGCCATGCCCAGTGTAATCGGACGGTGTGCTTCAAAACACATATGCTTGCACCAGCACTGTACGCTGTCATCAGACCTGCCACGATTCGTCACCTATGCTGCCTTAGAGAGTGGGCAAGCCTCCGATTCGTATATTCTGTGATGAGGTATGGACGTCCAATTTCTTGTCGCATACTCGTGGTTTCGGCATTCTTCAATCATTTTCCATAGACGCCCACGACAGTAGCACGCGAGCAGCCGACCGCCTTCGCCGTTTCCGAGATTCTCACTCCCAGGCACTGAGCTACAGCAGCCTGGCTTTTCTGAAGGTCACCTAAGTCGAGACATTTCCTTATCTGACCCACTTATCATCACTATAATGATTCCCCATTCGTGTCTGCTCCGCTCATATACTTCTCTCACTGCATCACCAGGCAGAATACAACCTCGAGTTGGGCAGTGATCATTATGTTTTGGCTCGTAAGTGTATGTAAGCAGTAGAAGTTACAAGGCTGCTAAGTACAACTTATTCATCATCTATGAGAGCTTGAAAGCTACCTGTGTACTCTCTAAGGGGATAACGAAAATTTCTTCCACAGAGATTCTACATTGTTTAGTAAGATTTGTACTTGTTCACTGTATAGGTGTGAGCTGTCCCAAGATAACAACGTAAGTTACAACAATGGCTAATGCAGACACTAGCAGGTGACGGTCGACTGTAAAGAACCCAGCAGCTGAGAAACGCAGTCGTGGGCCATGTATGACGAATGGCAAGAAACTCTCCAGTTCAGCACATCGGCCCTCAGACGTCACAGAAGCCGACAACAGGAGTTCGCCAGTAGTCGCTGCTGCGTGCTCCACCGCCGCACAAGACAACGCCAGTGTGGTGAGTCGCAGCCAGTGCGACCCGAGAAACATCAGTGAATTGCAGACAGAGGGGCTGAGTGGCAACTTCCGAGCCCACTGAGGCCGCAGCTGTATCAGTAGCACTTCGTAGGCGCTGCAAGTGGAACACCACACCGACTGCGCCACGCTGGCCGCCACAGGTGCTCCAAAGTGGTTCTGCAGATGTTTTGCTCCTCGGCACAGTGACGTGTAGGCTTCCAATAGCTGGCGAAGTCTGTTTGGGGACGTCAGCTGGGAAGCCGCTTCCCGAGACAGAGGCGTCAGGCGCACTGGAACTGTTTCTTGCAGACGGGCATTCAGACAGCAGAATCTCATCCACATCTCTAGTTCCAGCACAGCGAACTGGAGAGTCATCATATAGTCGAAGAACAGTGAGAATATGACTTCCAGGTAATCAAAGAAACCATTCGAGTTTTGATCTATAGTGGCGAGCACGGCAACAAGAACTGTCAGATGGACAACTAAGACAAACGTTCCCATCATCTTGGCAGTTTCTGTGTTCTTCGGTATCATGAGCTCATCAGCATGCTTCAGCTCTTTACTATATCGCCGTAGCTCTTGGGCTCCTGTCACGATGCATATCATCATCGTTAACAGTATTTTCAAAGACGATAGCATATCTGTGATGATGTAAGTGAGTGTTATGAGCTCTGAAATGGTACGATATAGCGTTACATTAGAGTAAATATTTCCAAACGTCTCGACAAGTATTACTAGTAACCAGAAGACAGAGACAGTCATAAATTTCTTGCACAAAGTCTTCTCCCTCTTTTTGCAGCAGTTCTTATATGTATTTGCTTTAGGTAATGGCGCGAGCCCAAACACCCACCACAATCTCCATAAAGGTTGGGAGCCGACACGGAACTTCATCATCATATCCTTGTGAAGTACCAGTTAGGCGTTAAATTCTTAATGTTAAACGAAATCTTGCTAGTATTAATGTCAAATTTCGGCATTAGCATCAGGATATCTGCAGCACGTCGTCACTATTCGGAAACTGTGCTGCTGTCTGAGAACCAGGAATGCGTTACTACGTATTTCGAATCAATAGCAGGTCGTGTTTGTATGTATGTCGCTAACGTGGGTGTACAAGTTCCCGCTCAGCTGTTGACGTGACAGCCTGGCACAATCTCATTTCTGGACGGCCTGCTGACGTCTAAGGTGAATTTGAAATGAAGCTTTTCAATTTCTGCAGCACTTAGCTGATACATTTATCAATCAATGTCACGTCAGCACTACTGAACAATAGATCCATGCAACTCACAACTATGTTAGCAACATTTTATAACCTACCGCGACCCATCTTTGTTTATATTAGTAAAGTCCTTCAATTTATTGTTGACAGCAAGTTACTTATGTAAAGTGGCAACATCTAAAGGCTACCATAAATGACAATAATTTGAAGTACTTCTTTTATTTCATTTTCCCTTTTTATATCGCAAAGAGATAGAAACTGCAGAAATCCTGCCAGTAGCATATCTAGTAATGTAAGATGGAAGTTATTCACCTGGCTTAAGTTAATTCGCTTTATTATGTGTTAAATTGATTCTTATTTTTTAAATATTTTGTTTTATTTCTTTACTAACGTTAGCAGTGGTTGTTGTTAACGTGATGTACTTTCTTATTTTTGAGTCAACAGTCTTCTGACTGGTTTGATGCGGCCCGCCACAAATTCCTCTCCTATGCCAACCTCTTCATCGCAGAGTGACACTTGCAAACTACGTCCTCAGATATTTTCTGGACGCATTCCAATCTCTGTCTTCCTCCACAGTTTTTGGCCGCTACAGCTCCCTGTAGTACCATGGAAGACATTTTCTGAAGTCTTAACAGATGTTCTATCATCCTGTACCTTCTCCTGATCAGAGTTTTCCACATATGCCTTTCCTCTCCTGTTCTGCGCAGAACCTCCTCATTCCTTACCTTACCAGTCCACCTAATTTTCAACATTCGTTTGTAGCACCATGTCTCAAATGCTTCGATTCTCTTATGTTCCAGTTTTCCCTAAGTCCATGTTTCATTACCATACAATGCTGCGCTCAAAACATACATTATCGGAAAATTCTTCCTCAAATTAAGGCCTATGCTTGATGCTAATATACTTCTCTTCGCCAGAAATGCCCTTTTTGGCAGTGCCAGACTGCTTTTGATGTCCTCCTTCCTCCGTCCGTCATTGCATCTCACCTTCATCTACTTCGTCACCATCAATTCTGACCTTCAGTTTCTCGCTGTTCTCATTTCTGCTTCTTCTCATAACTTTCGTCTTTCTTCGATTTACTGTCAGTCCATATTATGTACTCATTTCACTGTTCACTACATTTAGCAGATCTTATGATACCTTTTCAATTTTACTTAGGATAGCAATGTCTTCAGCGATTTGTATCATGATATCCTTTCACCTTGAATTTTAATCCAATTCTTGAACCTTTCTTTTATTTCCATTATTGCTTCTTAGCTGTACAGGCTGAACTGTAGGGGCGAAAGGCTACATCCCTATCTCACGAACCTTTGTAACCTGAGAACTTGGTCCTTGGTTGTGCACTCTTATTATTCCCTCTTGGCTCTTGTACCTATTGTATATTACCCATCTCACCCTATAGTTTACTCCCATTTTTCTCAGAATCTCGAACTTCTTGCACCATTTCACATCGTCGTAGGCTTTTTACAGGTAGACAAATCCTATGAATCTGTCTTTGTTTTTCTTTAATCTTGCTTCCATTATCAACAGCAATGTCGCAATTGCCTCTCTGGTACCTTTACCTAAAACCAAACTGATCGTCATCTAACACATCCCTAGCTTTCTTTTCCATCTTTTCCATTCTTCTGTATATTTTTCTTGTCAGTAACTTAGATTCATGAGCTGTTAATCTGATTGTGCGATAATTCTCGCACTTGCCAGCTCTTGCAGTCTTCGGAATTGTGCGGTTGATATTTTTCCGCAAGTCAGATGGTATGTCGCCAGACTCATACATTCTACACACCAATGTGAATAGTCGTTTCGTTGCCACTTCCCCCAATGATTTTAGAACTTCTGATGGAATGTTACCTATCGCTTCTGTCGTATTTGATCTTAAGTCCTTCAAACCTCTTTTAAATCCTGATCCTAATACTGGATCCCCCACCTCTTCTAAATTCACTTCTGTTCCTTCTTCTATCACACCAGACAAATCTTCCCCCTCACAGATGCCTTCAATGTTCTCTTCCCACCCATCCCCTCTCTCCTCTGCAGACGACAGTGGAATTCCCGTTGCACTCTTAAAGATACCCCCCCCCCCCCAAGTTTTTAATTTCACCGAAGGTTGTTTTTACTTTACTATATACTGAGTCAGTTCTTTCGACAGTCATTTCTTTTTCCATTGTTTCACATTTTTTTCTTCTGTCGCCATTTCGTCTCAGCTTCCCTGCAGTCCCTATTTATTTCATTTCTCAGCGACCTGTATTCCTGTACTCCTGAATGTCCCTGAATATTTTTGTACTTCCTTTTTCCACCGCTCATCTGACGTATATCTTCCGTTACCCATAGTTTCTTCGCAACTACCTTTCTTCCCTACGTTTTTCTTTCCAGCTTCTGTGACTGCCCTTTTTAGAGATGTCCATTCCTCTTCAACTGTACTGCCTACTAAACTATTTCTTATTGCGTTATCTATAGCCTTACGAAACTTCAAGCGTATCTCGTCATTCCTTAGTACTTCCATATCCCACTTCTTTGCGTGTTGATTCTTTCTGAGTCATTTCTTACACGTCAGCCTACTCTTCATCACTACTAAATTGTGATCTGAAGACTCTGATCGTGGGTAGGCCTTACAGTCCAGTATCTGATTCTGGAATCTCTGTCTGACCAAGATGTCATACAATTGAAATTTTCCCGCTTCACCCGGCCTTTTTCAAGAGTACCTCCTCCTCTTGTGATTCTTGAACAGAGTATTCGCTATTACTAGCTGAAATTTATTACAGAATTCATTTAGTCTTTCTCCTTCCTCTTTTCTTGTCCCCAGCCCATATTCTCATGCAACCGATTCATCTACTCCTTCCCTTACAACGGCATTCCGGTCGCCCCATGATTATTAGATTATCATCTCCCTTTATATTCTGTATTACTCCTTCAATATCCTCATATACTTTCTCTACCTCTTCTTCTTCAGCTTCAGACGTCGGCATGCGTACCTAAACTGTCGTTGTCTGTGCTGGTTTGCTGTCGATTCTGAGAAGAATTACCCTATCACTGAAATGTTCACAATAACACATTTTCTGCCCTAGCTCCCTGTTCATAACGAAGCCTACTCCCGTTATACTATTTTCTGCTCCAGTTGATATTACCCTATATTCATCTGACCAGAAATCCTTGTCTTCTTTCCATTTCACTTTACTTACCCCTTCTATATCTCTATTGGGCCTTTGTATTTACCTTTTCAGACTTTCTACTTTCGCTACCACGAACAGGCTCATGACATTCCACACCCCGACTAGTACAACGTTATCCTTTTATTAGTTATTCAATCTTTTTCTCATGGCCACCTCCCCCTTGGAAGTGCCCTCCAAGAGATCCGAATGTGGGACTATTCCGGAAGCTTTTGCCAGTGTAGAGATCATCATTACATTTTCTCAATTACAGGTCATATGTCGTGTGGTTACACGTTATGTGTCTTTAATGCAGTGGTTTCCATTGCTTCCTCATGCCATTGATCACTGCTGACTCTACCGCATTTAGGTGCAGTTTCCCACCCCAAGGGCAAGAGTCTGTCCTGATGCTCTATTCCCTCCTCCGCCCTCTTTGAAAAGGCCGTTGGCGGAATTAGGATGATTCCTTATGCCGGAAGTCTTCTGCTGATTATTAAACAACATTCAAGTGGTGTCGGGTGTACAAATCGGACGTTTTGATTATTACTCAAAGACGTTACCCTTACACCACGGATGCCTTTAATACTATACACATAATACAGGGTGTTACAAAAAGGTACGGCCAAACTTTTAGGAAACATTCATCACACACAAATAAAGAGAAGATGTTATGCGGACATGTGTCCGGAAACGCTTAATTTCCATGTTAGAGCTCATTTTAGTTTCGTCAGTATGTACTGTACTTCCTCGATTCACCGCCAGTTGGCCCAATTGGCTCAAATGGCTCTGAGCACTATGGGACTCAACTGCTGTGGTCATAAGTCCCCTAGAACTTAGAACTACTTAAACCTAACTAACCTAAGGACAGCACACAACACCCAGCCATCACGAGGCAGAGAAAATCCCTGACCCCGCCGGGAATCGAACCCGGGAACCCGGGCGTGGGAAGCGAGAACGCTACCGCACGACCACGAGATGCGAGTTGGCCCAATTGAAGGAAGGTAATGTTGACTTCGGTGCTTGTGTTGACACAGATTTTCTGTGAACGTTTGGGCAGGCATTGTTGGCGATGTCTTGATTGGGCCCCATGTTCTTCCACCTACGCTCAATGGAGCACGTTATCATGATTTCATACGGGATACTCTACCTGTGCTGCTAGAACATGTGCCTGTACAAGTACGACAAAACATGTGGTTCATGCACGATGGAGCTCCTACACATTTCAGTCGAAGTGTTAGTACGCTTCTCTACAACAGGTTCGTTGACCGATGGATTGGTAGAGGCGGACCAATTCCATGGCTTCCACGCTCTCCTGACCTCAACCCTCTTGACTTTCATTTATGGGTGCATTTGAAAGCTCTTGTCTACGCTATGCCGGTACCAAATATAGAGACTCTTCGTGCTCGTATTGTGGACGGCTGTGATACAATACGCCATTCTCCAGGGCTGCATCAGCGCATCAGGGATTCCACGCGACGGAGTGTGGATGCATGTATCCTCGTTAACGGAGGACATTTTGAACATTTCCTGTAACAAAGCGTTTGAAGTCACGCTGGTACGTTCTGTTGCTGTATGTTTCCATTCCATGATTAATGTGATTTGAAGAGAAGTAATAAAATGAGCTCTAACACGGAAAGTAAGCGTTTCCGGACCCATCTCCACATAACATATTTTCTTTCTTTGTGTGTGAGGAATGTTTCCTGAAAGTTTGGCCGTACCTTTTTGTAACACCCTGTATAATGCAAAGTATGTCGCCATGATTAACGAATGTGTACTACCTGTTTATAGTTTTCAGACAATGGGTCTAAAATTCGTAGCAATAAATTGAATTGAACGGAATTGTTGAAAATATTACTGCCATAATCAGCCTTATTCAAGGCACAGCAGTTGCTTGATTGCAAGAGACTGTGAATATGTGGCAAACGGCATAAAACTCTGACATTAAATATAAATAGTTCATGATAACTACGGCAAATTTCAGGATGGGGTCTATTTTGTTTAGTAATATAGGGGGATATCTATAATTAGTCCCCGTTTTTCTCCTTAGGCTGAGAGTAGAATTGAGATACGTTGTACCAACGTTTTGATCTAGACCCACAGATGAATACATTTTCAACGGCGTGTGTTGCTATTGATGAAGCAGAAGAATTAACTCGAATTATGTGTGAGACACAAATATCTGAAATTTAAGCTTTAAAACCCTTACATAATATCAACATAGATAGTATATTTCATCTTAACTGTAGTCAATACATGAGTTGGAGAACTGAAGAGATTGATTAGAACTACGAGTTGTCTGATGTCCACGCACATCATAAAAGTAGATGAATTTTTCATTTCAGCGTTTTTTTCGCTCTCGGTGAAGTTGGGTCCTTCAATTGCATAAACCTGCGTTTAATTTTTGGACCATATGTGAAAAATCAAGACTGGTCAGACGTTATCACTCTTTCCAAGAAATAAGGATCGTTTTAAATTGTATTGAAATGGTCATTACAACTATTTTCGAACTTCTTTTTTTTTCAGTCTTGAAAATTTTTAGCACCACTTTCATACACGCTTTCCTCATCTTGAACTGGATACGTAAAATTTGATTTACGTATTCATTGTCAATTCCTACAGTATCAGCAAGGTGCGAATACAGAACAGACGGTCAGATCGAAACGGGTTAGCTACTTTTTCGATAATTTCATCCGTTTTTTATACTGAAAGGCGTCCCGGACCTGAGTCATCTTCAGCACCTTCTCGGTCGTGTTGGATACTCCTGAACCAGTCAAAAACTCGCATACGTGATAAACAGTCTTCGCCATACACAAATTTTAGTGAAAGATAGGTTACAGTACCGTTTCTCCAACTTTCATGTGAAACTTCACGACAATTCTTTGCTCTATTAGTATACTTATCACTTTTTAGTAGAGTCAGAATATCAGTTCTTACACAAACTATGGCTACAGGCACATTTGTTTGTCTACACACATCATAAATGCCTCATTCGACTCAGAAGGCTTCACGGGCCCATTGGTCGTTCATCTCTGCGATATGCGTGCTTACTCTCTGACAGTATTACGTCTTGACTATACATCATGGCCAGTATAACTTTCTTGTGGTATTAATGAACATACGTGTCACTTAGTAAGGCTGAGATCATATTAGCGCCATGCCACGTCTGCGAAGCATCTCACGCGGCATTGCTATTGACGTTGTCAGAGGTTGCATGACTGTCATGCGTATGTAGAAGCAGTGGGTTCAGGATGGCCAAACTCCAAGCCATCCAGAATCTCAGGAGCACCACGAGACTGGCGCTGGCATGTGCAGATGTATACTGCAACGTTACGTACCAAAGGTCAGAACGTGGGTTAGTTACCAGTAACACACGTATCGACAATAACACTCTGACGACGTTTGAAATACATGGGACATGAGCACCGCCAAAACCGGTTTCATTTCCGATGATAGGGCAACGGAAAAGGGTTTACGGGCAGTTGCGTGCTCAGCAACAAAACAGGACACTAGAACGGCACAACATCACCTTTTCACGTAAGTTACGATTCTGCGTGCAGCACTCTACAGCAGTATACACGTGTAGAGGCTTCAGGAGAACGAAATTAGCCAGAGTGTGACAGTCATCGTCTTCTGGGCGAAGAACTCCTCTTGATTACATACATGGATGAGCCAAAACATTACGGCCAATACCTAACGCAAGGTTGTATGCTGCTTGGTTGCGATGAGGGCACATGACGCGGCAAAGAAAGTATACGAGAGGACCAGAGGCGAATGGGGAATCATTATGGCGACGACAAGTGGCGCTAATAAGGAATTCCGCCGACTTAAGCTACTTTGACAAACGCCAGATTATTGTGACTCAGTGCCTGGGAGCGAGCATGTTGGAAACAGCGAAGCTGGACGGTTTTTGGCGTGCTACTGTCGTGAGCATCTACGGTATGTAGTTGAACAATGCTGAAACCACGAATAGGAGACAAGAAGTTGGACGTCCGTAACTCATCGCAGAACATAGGGATCGGGGATCTGCCTGCTCTTTAAAGCAGGGTAGGAGACGATGTGAGCCACAGTGCTGGCGCAAGCACAGGTGTTTTGGAGCGCACAGTTCTTCGCAGAGTGTTGCACATGGGCCGGCCGGTGTGGCCGTGCGGTTCTAGGCGCTTCAGTTTGGAACCGTGTGAGCGCTACGGGCGCAGGTTCGAATCCTGCCTTGGGCATGGATGTGTGTGATGTCCTTAGGTTAGTTAGGTTTAAGAAGTTCTAAGTTATAGGGGACTGATGACTTCATGAGTTAAGTCCCATAGTGCTCAGATCCATTTGAACCATTGTTGCACATGGTGCCCCACAACGGAGAACCCCTACGTGTTCCCATGTTGGCCCAATAACATAGTCAATTCTGATTACAGTATGCACGGGATCACCGAGTTTGGACTGAGGATCAAATGAATCGTGTCGCTTGATCAAATGAATCCCGTTATCGAAGTCTGATTCATCTCTCAACTAGGCAACAAAAGGCACTACGTCGCTCTTGCTTTCCTGACTAATCTCGATAAGAAATGTGATTGGCTACTTCTCTGCGCAACAGGTTCTTGAGGCCTCTCACCCATTTAAAACATCGGATCTTGGGGTTTGGTGAAACACGAAGATGGCGTGCATCAGACGCGAAATTTAACCGACAGGAAGATGGTGCTGTGATATGCAAATCATTAGCTTTTTAGAGCATTCACACAAGGTTGGCGCCGGTGGCGACACCTACAACGTGCTGACATGAGGAAACTTTCCAACCGATTTCTCATACACAAACAGCAGTTGACCGGCGTTGTTGTGATGCCTCGTGTAAGCAGGAGAAATGCGTACCATTACGCTTACGACTTTGATAAGGGTCGGATTGTAGCCTATCGCGATTGCGGTTTATCGTATCGTGACATTGCTGCTCGCGTTGGTCGAGATCCAATGACTATTAGCAGAATATGGAATCGGTGGGTTCAGGAGGGGCCGTGCTGGATCCCAACGGCCTCGTATCACTAGCAGTCGAGATGACAGGCATCTTATCCGCATGGCTGTAACGGATCGTGCAGCCACGTCTCGATCTCTGAGTCAACACATGGGGACGTTTGCAAGACAACAACCAACTGCACGAACAGTTCGACGACGTTTGCATCAGCATGGACTATCAGCTCCGAGACCATGGCTGCGGTTACCCTTGACGCTGCATCACAGAGAAGAGCGCCTGCGATGGTGTGCTCAACGACGAACCTGGCAGCACGAATGGCAAAACATCATTTTTTCAGATGAGTCCAGGTTTTGTTTACAGCATCATGATGGTCTCATCCGTGTTTGGCGACATCGCGGTGAACGCACATTGCAAGCGTGTATTCGTCAACGCCATACTGGCGTATCACCCGGCGTGATGGTATGGGGTGCCATTGGTTACACGTCTCGGTCACCTCTTGTTCGCATTGACGGCACTTTGAACAGTGGACGTTACATTTCAGATGTGTTACGACTCGTGGCTCTACCCTCCATTCGATCCCTGCGAAACCTTTCATTTCAGCTGGATAATACACGACCACATATTGCAGGTCCTGTACGGGACTTTCTGGATTCAGAAAATGTTCAACCGCTGCCCCGGCCAGCACATTCTCCAGATCTCTCACCAATTGAAAACGTCTGGTCAATGGTGTCCGAGCAACTGGCTCGTCACAATACGCCAGTCACTACTCTTGATGAACTGTGGTATCGTGTTGAAGCTGCATGGGCAGCTGTACCTGTACACGCCATCCAAGCTCTGTTTGACTCAATGCTCAGGCGTATCAAGGCTGTTATTACGGCCTGAGGTGGTTGTGCTGCGTACTGATTTCTCAGGATCTATGCACCCAAATTGCGTGAAAATGTAATCACATGTCAGTTCTAGTATAATATATTTGTCCAATGAATACCCGTGTATCATCTGCATTTCTTCTAGGTGTAGCAATTTTAATGGCCAGTATTGTAGAAATGAAACTGTATGGAATAAGCTGAATTCTGCTTTAAGCCCACCTCAAAGCCACTATTCCCGCCAGAAGTGGCAGCTTTGTACACTGATTTACGCATTTGGTATTCCGCCACTAACCTAAAAGTTTAATCGTTTCTCACCCATATCTACACGAAGAAAAACGTTATTTTCATTCATTATACTGATACAGTTTTAATGGCCAGTAGATTATCATGTCAGTAGGGTATCTCTGAAGACGTGATAACGACAGTGACATCTGAGAGTTACGAATGTGGCTTTCGTAGCCTCCTGTGACGGTAATGAAAGTCGTTAGAAATTTCGCAAATTTTTTGGTGGAAGTACTAACCCCAGTAACATTAATGTCAGTGGGACACTATTTATCGCTTCTAGGAAAGCAGTGGTATTTATGATAGCATACCGCCATCCCAAAAAGAAACACTGTTAGGTTTTTACATATTTTACTAGTGTTGTGACTGCTTTGATACTGCCCGCCGCAAACATTTGTATTGTGCTACCACTTCCTCTTGCAGTAGCACTTGCATCTCCTATTTGTTGAATATATTCCATTCCCTTTTTCCCTCTACCGTTTTCCTCCTCAGCTCCCTCTGGTACCAGGTGATCTTGCCGTGCTCGGTTGCTTAGGGATGAAAAGGACTGGACGAACGGGCATTGAACATCAATCGTGGTACCAATAAGTTTAAAAATACATTTATTGAACATACAACAATCAAATCAGTTAAAACGCTAGGATTTGCACCACACTGATCATAAGAATTGACAATACAGATCTCAAATATAGAATGATGAAAGTATGTCACACCAAATCACAAAACCAATGCTTTGATTTATAAGAATTATTGAAGGAAAAGTATTCAAAAGGTTAATAATTGTGTGAACGACTAGTGTTCTTGTTATTTTCTTAAAGAAAATGAATGAAATTGTTACTGGTCAAAACAAGTATTCCAACTCAGCAAAGCACATAGCAAAACAGGAAAAATATGTACATAGGTAAACTCTGCTTGCAAGTAACCCACTGAACGGCTAATAACATGCCTCGACGTCGCCGAAAGTGGATGAAGCGTCGTCTCACGCGGTCTGCACGTCCAGCACGAACGCTGGTCCAACTTAGGCGCCAGGTGGAAATGGCATGGCAAGCCGTTCCACAGGACTACATCCAGCATCTCTACGATCGTCTCCATGGGAGAATAGCAGCCTGCATTGCTGCGAAAGGTGGATATACACTGTACTAGTGCCGACATTGTGCATGCTCTGTTGCCTGTGTCTATGTGCCTGTGGTTCTGTCAGTGTGATCATGTGATGTATCTGACCCCAGGAATGTGTCAATAAAGTTTCCCCTTCCTGGGACAATGAATTCGCGGTGTTCTTATTTCAATTTCCAGGAGTGTACATTGGCATTGACTAAGCATAGCGGTCTCCCAAACACAGTTTATCGTTGGTGAACGATGATTCACACCTTTCACGACACCTCCATCGTTGTTCATGTGCACTCATTTTTTACTGTCATTAAATTCTCAACCTGTTTTCAAATTTAATTCACGTTAAAATTAATTAGCTAACTACCTGCTTGTTCTTACAATTCCTATGAGGTATACTGTTTTTAGAGGGCGAAAACATTCCCTACTTAATTACCATCTGTCTCACTTCATTTATCATTATCACTCCGATTGATTTTTGTAGAGATAAGAAAGAATACGCTACCTGCTCTGCCTTGAGTTACATTGGCTGTCACATGTCAGACATCAGTATTTATAATCATCATAATTACTGTAGCACTCCAATGAAGTACTGAGTATCGCAGTTCTCAGATGGGATAAAAAAAGTGCGAGTCCATTACTGGAATTACAATCGCTATAATCAATTTGATTATCGAATGACAAATAAGTTGCAACGAAAATAAATGTGTTGACCTGTTAGAACACTTTATGAATAGTCGTCGGAGAAACTTCATCAAAATAACTCAATGTTCTTTAGTAATTTTAAAAAGATATCGTCCTCATTCATTACTGTTTGAGACTGTTCCATTATAGAATCAGGATTACCTATTAACTAAATTGAGTGTACGGCTGAATCTCCTGGTTGTAGTCAGTGCGCATTAGCCAGCCGAAAGCGGAGGTTTCACTTCTACGTACGTGGGGACGGAGCACGGCAGCCAAGAGCCTGCAGCCGGTGCTGCTACTGTCTGCCGGTTTTGGGGTTCCATTGTGTCGATGGCGTAGCTCCCCTCTCGCTACCTGCACACGCTCCTGCAGCCTAGCCGTGTTGACAGACGTCCTCTACATAGGTCTCAGAGCATTGCAGGAAGAGAATCTTTTAACGGACACAAAACTTTGGCACCGTTTTACATTGCCAGGTGTCGTTGCCAGCGCACTGATGATATTTAGGACAGTCGGATCAATTATTCTTTTGCTCAGTCACCCCAAGACAACACTCATGGAATTCATTTAGGACTTCCAGCACGTGGACAGATTGCTCGGATGTTTTCCCCAGAGAGACGATGGGAAAGTAAGGTTTATTCTTGTTGTAATACCATCAGCGGTTCTTGTTCTTTTTATTGTCAGTGTCGCTTTTTATCTCCCTTCCAAATAAGTGTTTCTCTTGTCTTTTGTGATCGATAATGTTTTCATACTGATGGGTTTTGCTACAGTTCATAACACTATGTGTCACAACAGGCAAAAGTTTTCGATCGCTTATCGAGTCAGTCGGGACAGACTTCCGCTATCAGTCTGTGGAAAGCGTTTAATAACCCTTCTTAGAAGGCCCACCTCTCTGTCAATTTCCACTATGAACCAGACTCGTCCCACACAATCTTATTGTGTATTGTAGCCGAGTGGTATAGATTCAAATTTTGCACATGATGTTAAGAAAAGTGATTTCATCTTTTAATGAAGCATACTCAGAGATCATCGCACTGCTTGTAATACAAAACATAATGGCTACCATACAGTTTGTGTTCCTATTATTTTCAATTTCCTTGTATCGATTAGATGATAAAATGCTGATAAAGTATTTTGCGTGTTTGTCATCGTTGTACTACTTGCAGAAGTAGCCTCCTAAGTGTCTGCCTGCCAGTCGACGTCATCAGAAGCAAACCGAATGGCGACAATCGCTGAAGATTTACTTACGTGGAATGTTGCAGAGATGTAATTTATGCCTTTAACTTTCAACAAAGGTGGTGTTACTACTGTCCTTCTTTGCTTTTACCTTTGAAGGAAGCGTTGGATCAGTGAGGCAATGTTCGCAGTTAACAAGGTGCGCAAATAGCTTCATCCGTATCAAAGTCACCTTCAGTCTCTGGGATGGACCACAGCTGCCTTACACTTGGCTTTTCAGTTTAAAGGTAGGGCATTTGATGTACCACGATTGCGACAATTCTGTTCCCAAGACTCACCTGCAAGTATTACAACGTCAGATAAGCAGCCTTTTCCATCTGGTTAATTTGGGGGCCTTAGTATTTATATTTAAGGTGCATCTTTCTCGTTGAGCCTCTACACATTTTCTCTAAATCTATTTTCAGCAAATTATCTGGTGGAAGTTAATCTACCATAGATTAACTCCTTAATCAGATCATCAAATTTCATTTTCCTTTTGTATATTTACGTGCACTGTATCTATTTATTTTCAAATGCATATTTCAAATAGGTGATTCTTCACTTCACATTAGTTAGATCCATCTCTTAATTTGTATGTATTTGATATTGTTATTAAATAATTTTTATCAAACTGCGCTCCCATTTACTTGTCTGTTTGGGTGAATTTATTCAGAAAATATTAAAATGCTCAAACTTATGCTCATGTTTCTACCGACTACTGTTTTGTTACACGTTTATCTTATTCTCTACAGTCACAGAAGCTATATACGAAACTCACTGTGAGTAATTAACAAATATAAATATGTTCTATATGTCCTGTCACGGTCGCCACACCCCACCCGTCTTCCTGCCATGAACCATGAACCTTGCCGTTGGTGGGGAGGCTTGTGTGCCTCAGCGATACAGATAGCCCTACTGTAGGTACAACCACATCATCTGTCGAGAGGACCGGCAAACATGTAGTTTCTAAAGAGGGGCAACAGCCTTTTCAGTAGTTGCAAGGTCAACAGTCCGGATGATTGACTGTTCTGACCATGAGGAGAAAGAAACATGGCGTTCTACGGATCGGGGTGTGGAGTGACAGATGCCCTTAATCGGGCAGGTAGGTTATGAAATTTAAAAACGGGAATGATGGAGAGGCTACAGTTAGTTAGTTAGTGGTAGGAGGAACAAGATTTTTGGTCAGGTATATACGGGGTTACAAATACAAAATCATACAGGGGCAATGCTGGAGTTGTTTTATTAATGAATAAAAAAATAGGAACGCGGATAAGCTGCTATGAACGACATAGTGAACGCATCATTGTAGCCAAGATAGACACGAAGCCCACGCCTACCGCAGTAGTAAGAATTTATATGCCAACTAGATCAACAGATGGTGAAGAGACTGAATAAATATACGATGCGATAAAAGATATTACTCATATAGTTAAGAGAGACGAAAATTTAATATTCATGAGAGACCGGAATTCGATAGCAGGGAAAGGAAGAGAAAGGAAAGTAGTAGGTGAATATGGACTGTAGGTAAGGAATGATAGAAGAAGCCGCCTGGTAAAATTTTGCACAGAGCATAACCTAATCATAGCTAACGCTTGGCTTAAGAATCATGAAAGAAGGTAGTATATATGAAAGAGACTTGGAGACACTGGAAGATTTCAGATAGATTATATAATGGTAAGACAGAGATTTAGGAACCAGGTTTTAAATTGTAAGACATTTCCAATGTCAGATGTTGACTCTGGCCCCAATTTATTGGTTATGAACTGTATATTACAACTGAAGAAACAGCAAAAATGTAGTAATTTAAGGAGATGGGACGTGAATAAGGTGAGAGAACCAGAGGTTGTGGAGAATTTCAGAGAGAGTAATAGGGAACCATTGACAAGAAGAGGGGGAAAGAAATGCAGTAAGAGTAGAATGGGTAGTATTGAGAGATGAAATAGTGAAGGCAGTAGAGGATCTAGTAGGTAGAAAGGCGACGGCTAGCACAACTCCTTGGGTAACAGAAGAGATATTGAATTTAATTGATGAAATGAGAAAATATAAAAGTGCAGCAAATGAAGCAGGAGAAAAGCAATACAAACGTCTCAAAAATGAGATTTACAGAAGTGCAAAATGGCTAAGCCGGGATGGCTAGAGGACAAATGCGAGGATATAGGGGCATATATCACTAGAGGTAAGATAGGTACTATCTACAGGAAAGTTAAAGAGACCTTTGGATGAAAGAGAACAGTCTGTATGAGTACCAAGAACTCAGACGGAAAACCAGTCTTAAGCAAAGAACGGAAGGCAGAAATGTGGAAGGAGTATATAGAGGGTCTATACAAGGGCGATGAACTTGAGGGAAATGTTATGGAAATGAAAGAGGTCGTGGACTAAAGATGAAATTGTATGATATGATACAGCGTAAAGAATTCGACAGAGCACTGAAAGACCTGAGTCGAAACAAGGCCCCGGGAGTAGACAACATTCCATTGGAACTACTGACGGCCTTGGGAGAGCCAGTCCTGACAAAACTCTACCATCTGGTGAGCAAGATGTATGAAACAGGCGAAATACCCTCAGACTTCAAGAATAATATAATTATTCCAATCCCAAAGAAAGCAGGTGTTGACAGATGCGAGAATTACCGAACAATCAGTTTAATAAGCCACAGCTGCAAAATACTAACGCGAATTATTTACAGAAGAATGGAAAATCTAGTAGAAGCCGACCTCGGGGAAGATCAGTTAGGATTCCGTAGAAATACTGGAACACGTGAGGCAATACTGACCTTACGACTGATCTTAGAAGAAAGATTAAGGAAAGGCAAACCTACGTTTCTAGCATTTGTAGACTTAGAGAAAGCTTTTGACAATGATGACTAGAATACTCTCTTTCAAATTCTGAAGGCGGCGGGGGTAAAATGCCGGGAGCGAATGGCTATTTACAATTTGTACAGAAACCAGATGGCCGTTATAAGAGTCGAGGGGCATGAAAGGAAAGCAGTGGTTAACAATAGAGTGAGACATCTGCATATTCAGCAAGCAGTGAAGGAAACAAAAGAAAAATTTGGAGTAGGAATTAAAACCCATGGAGAAGAAATAAAAACTTTGAGGTTTACCGATGGCATTGTAATTCTGTCAGAGACGGGAAAGGACTCTGAAGAGCATTTGAACGGAATGAACAGTCTCTTGAAACGAGGATATATGATGAACATCAACAAGAGTAACACGAGGATAATGGAATGTAGTCGAAGTAAATCTGGTGATACTGAGGGAATTAAATTAGGAAATGAGACACTTAAAGTAATAGATGAATTTTGCTATTTGAGGAGCAAAATAACTGATTATGGTCAAAGCAGATGGCAAGGAAAGCGTTTGTTAACATCGAGTATAAATTTAAGTGTATGAAAGTCGTATCGGAAAGTGTTTGTATGGAGTGTATCCGTATATAGAAGTGAAGCATGGACGATAAGTTGTTTAGACAAGTATGAAATAGAAGCCTTCGAAATGTGGTGCTACAGAAGAATGCTGAAGATTAGATGGGTAGGTCACGTAACTAATCAGGAGGTACTGAACAGAATTGGGGAGAAGAGGATTTTGTGGCACAACTTGACTAGAAGATGGGATCCGTTGAAGGGACACGTTCTGAGTCATCAAGGGATCACCAATTTAGTACAGGAGGGATGTAGAAGATATTAAGCATAGAGGGAGACCAAAAGATGAGTTCACTAATCAAATTCAGAAGGATGCAGCTTGCAGTAGTTACTCAGAGATGAAGAAGCTTTCACAGGATGGGGTAGCATGAAGAGCTGCCTCAAACCATTATGTGGACTGAAGTCCACGACAACAACTCGTCTGTTTAGGTGGCAAGTATTTTATGCATTGTGATAGGCTATTATTTTACTAGCTACTCGCTGTAATCGGTTTTAGTTTACTTTATTTACGCTGTTTTAATTTGTCTCTATTCACTTCTGCATCTCTCTCGTACCTCGAGAATCTTAGATGACAATTAAGTAGCCAGTAAAAATTTGATACAACAAAATATGTATCAAATTCTATTTTTAATTTCGGAACAAGTTTTCATCAAGTAGAAAAGAACTGAGATGGTTAATGCTTGATGTAGGCAGTGGTGAGACTGATATCGAGGCATAAAGTTCTTGATAATGAGATGATCTGTAATTTCTGTATTTTATGCAATATCTGCCTTGTGTGTGATATCTGTCTTGAGCAACGTCGCAATAAATTTTCACCTATGAATTCTTTGACGTGCCTGCCTTTAAACAGTCGACTGCCGAATACCTGCTGAATCACATGAAACTTTATGGTCAAATCACATCACGTGCTACATTCCTCGTCGTCTTGTTTATAACTTCAACGGGAACATACAGGGTTGTCCATTGATCGTGAGCGGGCTAAATATCTCACGAAATGAGCGTCAAACGAAAAAACTACAAAGAACGAAGCTTGTCTAGTTTGAAGGGGGAAACCAGATGGCGCTATGGTTGGCCCGTTAGATGGCGCTGCCATAGATCAAACGGATATCAACTGCGATTATTTTTTTTAAAATAGGAACCCCATTTTTAATACATATTTGTGTAGTACGTAAAGAAATATGCATGTTTTAGTTGGACCACTATTTTCGCTTCGTGACAGATGGCACTGTAATAGTCACAAACATATGGCTCACAATTTTAGACGAACGGTTGGTACCAGGTAGGTTTCTTAAATTAAAATACAGAACGTAGGCACGTCTGAACATTTTAGTTCGGTTGTTCCAATGTGATACATGTACCTTTGTGAATTTACCATTTCTGAGAACGCATGCTGTTACAGAGTGATTACCAGTACATACCACATTAATGGAATAACTGCTCAAAATGAAGTTCGTCAACCTCAATGCATTTGGCAATACGTATAACGACATTCCGCTCAACAGCGAGTGGTTCACCTTCCATGTTCCCACAATGCTCTGACAATGTGCTGACGCCTGTTGTCAGCACACGCCGTTGGGCATTTAGATCACAATATCCATACATTAACAAGATATCGACCTCTTCCGCAATTGGTAAACGGTCCATTTTAACACGGCTAATGTATCACGAAGCAAATACCGTCCGCACTGGCGGAATGTTACGTGATACCACAAACTTATACGTTTGTGACTATTACAGCGCCATCTATCACAAATGGAAAAAAGTGGTTCAACTAAAGCATTCATATTTCTTTACGTACTGCACGAATATGTAATAAAAAATGGGGTTCCGTTTGACCTATGGCAGCGGCATCTAGCAGGCCAACCATAGCGCCATCTGGTTTCCCCTTCAAGCTAGAGGAGTTCCGTTCTTTGTAGTTTTTTCGTTTAATCCTTATTTCGTGAGATATTTGGCCCAGTCACTATCAATGGACCAACCTATATATTACGCCAGATTTTTATTTTGAAATGTTTTAACCGATTTTTCGTTTTCTATGATTTTACCCTTCCAGCCCCTTCGTGTCCATATGTATGTAACAATAATATTATCTCTATTTTTATTTTGAAATGTTTTACTGGTTTTGTTTTTGTGTGATTTGGCCCTATTGCCCCTTCATGCCCATTTCAGTCAGTAAATTACAAACACAATTTGCATGCGAGGCACAATTGGAAATATGGGAGTCACTAAACATATCATTTGGATGCACTGAACTGTTCGTATAACTCTCCATTAATGTAACTTAAAATTACACTAAAATTAATTTTATTCATGAGAGACGCCGTAACCCTGGTGTAGAGGATGTTTGAAGCCATAGGGACAACATCATGAAGCCACCAGAATCAAAGAAGCATCAACTGTGTAGGGGGAGTAGGTTGTTTAGAGTTTCTTGCCATAATACAGACGACAGCAGTAAACACTCTGACAGCTGCAACCATGTGGATTTTGAAGATGGCGCTGTGTCTTTACTTGTTGCGAAGGTGACTACACTGATAAGGCGATTTCGTACAGTGCTTTCCGCTATTTTGTCGTTTATGATTAGGAGATCTAAATATATTGCTGATCCCGAGTGATACTATTTTCTGTCTCTTCTTTTCCTTTCTTACGCCACTACATTAACGGATTATTATAATACTATTATCAAAATTTCCATATTTTTCTTGCACTAAAATCTATATATTTTGTGGTTTTACACTATACTACATATTAACAAGTTTATTTCTATGTTCTCAGACTTTCCGTTTCATGTAATTCCTTCTAATAACCTCACTAAATGTAATGACAATAATAAACCTCTGTATATTTAGGTTTCTAACACTGTATGGAATTCACTGCATTATAATATCTTTCAAGTATTTCCGAACATTTCGGTTCCGAATACTGTATAGAATTAACTTCATCATGAACATTGAGCGAAGATAGTATCAGACTGATTTAAACAGCGTGTGTCTCATGAAACACTTGACGCAATACTGACAATCAATACGTGGATAAGTTCTGATTGTTGCTTAGCTGGATTGAATATGTGTAAATACCAACCGCCAGACTGTGAATTCTTCGTTGTGATATGAGCCGCATAAAACGGACGAACCGCATTTTCATATTACGCTTTCCAGCATAATTTTGGACACTTAAAAGCTGTACATAACAGTGTAACAATTGTACAGGGCGTTCGGTAATTCGCGATATAAACTTATAGAGGGGAGGGAGTAGATAATATTTTGAACTGCTATAACCATTTGAAAGCATGGTGGTAACGCCACCACATTTCTTACAGTTCCACTCATTAATATCAAAACTAACTTACTCGTGTATTCGTTGACTGGTTCTCTTCAACGTGACGCACTACGCCGCTACGGCCTCCTCCAGTTCGGGTGTGTGGCGTCTCCTTTGAGCACCGCAGTCACGCCTGCTGGCCGTGAAGAAACCCTTTCTCGAAGCCGTTACGTACCTGTGGCGAAAAGGGTATGCGATGGAGTCGGCCGTTGTGGAGAACCATCTTGATAAAGACAACGAGCTTTTCTTACTTTACTGTGAGCTTCGCCATTCAAAAGGAACGGGTCGATGTATTCTGCAAACGTGTACTCAACATGTCCTCTAACATTCACAGACACGTGAGTGAGGCACGTACCAAATCACATAGGTAGAACGGACGTCAAATAATATCTGCCGATTCGACATAATCAACGCCCCTCGGCATGACTACCCTGCTTTACAGCTGCCTAGCAAACATGAACGGCTATAACACGGAAACTGTAGGTTTTCAGCGATGGATTCCTATTCAAAATTTTACTTATTCGCTCCTCTCTACTGGCCCTAGAAGTTTGTAACCGGAATTTCCGAACATCGTGTGTAATGTGGCTGCATGTACGAACGTCAATGATCAACGATAGCAAAAGAAGATCATTGACATCATCTAACTAGCACAGATAAGTGACTTTGTAATTTTACACTTGTACAAAGCTCTACCAATGCTAACAGATCAAATAATTTCTGATGTAATTTCCTTTTCATTGACTTAATCATATATATGCTTTTCAGTTAATGTAATTCTATAGTAACTAAATTGAAGCAATTATTTTCTCATTTTTAGCCATATCATTTGCTTACCATTTCTGTTTGCTACTTCTAGCTTTTGTTCGCCATCGTATGTATCTTTATGTGTTTTTTCGGTTTGGGCCCTGTGTGCATTTGCGTTTGGCAGTGTTATTAGAGAATTTTGTTTATTTATATGTTACTATATGTGATTTGTGCGTGAACTGTGTACCACACAATTATATTTCTGGGTACAATCAATCGAAATAAAGTAGGTTATTTCTCGTTGTTGGAAGATCTCTATAAAGTGGGAATTTTAAATATGATCACAGGTACTTAAGCTTACGTTGAGGAATCCTCCATATTACATCATTCTCAAAGTCGTGACAGAGTTTCCTTACCTTCGCAGTTGTCTTTGGACAACACTATGATTTGTATCAGTAACTTCACAAAAGTATTCATGGGATTTTTGTAATTTACGTTACTTGGGTTTTGTTTGTTAATTACAAACTTTATCATTGCAGTAACTATTGTAATGAAAAAAGTTTTTCCAGATTTGAAAGGATTAAATATTTTTTTGTTATGGTTTTGAGTTAAATGTGTAAGAAGTTTAATCCGATCAGAATTAATATCGTTACAGGTCCATGTAACAAACACTGCAAAAATTTTTTCTTGTTACATTCAACCTCAGTTATCATATGAAATATAAATGGATCTTTGGCACTGCAACCCAAGACAAGCAACGACTACAAGAAAAGTTTGTCCGAAGGAGAAGTGGTTTTAGCATTCTACATCATTCGTAGAGGCTCATATTAGAGGAATTAGGAATAAACATCCACAGACCTCAAGACGACTCCTACGTGGTCCTAACATTGCCCAAAGATATCGACAATTACTAAGACAGTGGGTGTGGAATCACTCTGACTGGAACACGGATTCCATATGCGGATGAATCACGATTTTTCTTACACAAGATCAATGGTCGCGTCCGGGAACACGATCATCCACCTTGAAACATGCACTGCACCGCCTTCGGGGACCAGTGGGGCCAGTGTTGTGCTATGGGAGGCAGTACTGTGGACGTGTGGTAGTAATCGGAGGCATCATGACGGCTGTGGTCTACGTTTACACTGTCATGCTAGACATCTTCTCCAGTGCCGTGTCACCTTCCAGTAAAATACGTGTCCGGCAAACAAGGGCGGAATCCTGTTACAGTGGTTTGAAGCGCACGGTAGTGAACACACATTGACGTCATTGCCACCCAATTTGCCTGATGCGACACCGATGACACACATCTAGGACGCTATCAGGCACCATATGCGCGTCACAGATCACCTGCCGGTAATTTACTGGAAATGCGTGACCTACGAATAATCGTTTACTGCGACACATTACCAGAGATCTACCGTATACTTTTTGAATAGCTTCTGTTTTGCGTTACAAAGAATAACCATCACCATATTAAGCAGGTCGTTGTAATGCTTCAGCTGCTCTTTTCTTGGATTACCAGATGGCAGTCTTCTAAAAAGAGGACATTCATAGATTCACTGAAAAATTTTCACCGATGTTATAGTTTGCTCAACATGTACGATTAAGATAAATTACAGTTCTTACAACTATACTCTTATATCGTACTATGTATAATATACTACATAATTTGCAACTGAAACATAGATGACAGGTAATATTTCATATCAGGTCATCTAATCATACAACGTTACCAAGATCTGTTTCACGATCTAATATAAAGAAAATCATCGTTAGCAAACCAGTCATCTTCACCTATATTTTGTGAAGTACTCAGATATTTATTTAATGAGCCAGTTTCTGAAAGTAATTTCTTGTTTCGCAGTAAATTACCATGGAACTGTACACAAGAGAAATCTTTATATTTATACTGCACACTGACAATTCACATAACAGATTCAACACTGAGTCTATTTCTATCTTTGCCCAGTTGACTGTGCACTAGTGAAATTATTCTTTCTACACTAAAATTGTGAGTAGGATCAAAAATGAAAACTTGGCAGCTGTTAGTATCTCTGAGAAACAAGTAGCATTCTTTGTCTTTCGGAAACATTTACACCAGATATCATTTGACAACAACCGATTACATCCATTAACCTTAGCCTGTTTCATCAGAAACTTCTCAAAAGAGCAGAGCAGGCCAGAGTACTTTATTTCTTCTAAAATATTAAACTTATCATTTAGATACAGAACTGTTTGTTCCATATATTCCCAGTTTGGAAGATTCTTCAAAACCATCCATGTAAATGGTAAAAAACCTTGGTTCCAAACCAATCATTTCTTAAAATACTTAATTGTTGCATCATACATATGCACTATTCCTTTTTCTAGTATATCACATTTAGAACGAAACCTTTATACCTCTTTTTCCTCTAAATTTCTTTTAGTTTCAAAAATCTCAAATTTTGGATTTGTCTTTCTTCAAGGACATTCAAAACAAATATGTAATATTATTTCTACAGGTGGATTTTTCTATTCTTTATGGCTAACATACTATGATGAAACAGTGATGTAAGAGAATGAACAGACCATTTTCGTACTTCACTAAGCTCATCTTGCAAAACAAATTTAATCAAAATATAAATTCTATCCTGAGAAATGAAATATGACTTCAGTGGGGATACATTTGCATAAAAATTGTAACACTAGGGAAAACAGACGGCCACCTAGTCTTAGAATGACTCAATTGTTGTCTATGTGGTAAACCTACAAATTCGCAAATTCCTTGAGATTTTCAGTGTGTACTAAATAAATAGGAAAAAATTAAATATTTTAACGGTATGGAATCAACATCCAATGTGTGTCCTGCATCAATACTGTAATGAATACAGTTATGTAAAACGTGAACAGAGCAGCAAAGCCCTACGAATCATTTAAATTGATTTTCAGGTTTGTGGAAACACTATTTTCCGTCCCCTTACCAGTTACACAAATTCCACCATAATTTGTGTGGTTTGTCCCTAGAAAAAGCAAAACATTCACTATCAACCCCTCTACTTCTAAGAGTATTGCAAATGCAAGATGTCATAGTTTCAGTTTTCTTTTTAAATTTTGAGTGCTTTTAAGTTCTAAAGCATTTTTTCGAATTCTCCCAGATTTAAAGTACTGAATTAGAATTGTAAATAGTTTCATAGAACCATGGTAACTGGAGTCTGTGCCAAACATAAAAATATGAAATAATATTCAAAACATCAGTAGACACATTAACAAAGTAAGGTGACAGTACAGAATTAATAATTGCTTCTGTTGAAGTCAAGTTTAGTTAAATTGTAGCCTTTGAATAACATTTTCTCCAGTTTTCCGTACAGCCCTCTGATTAAAAACTTGTATGACATTTCACAGAGTGAAAAATACGGTACTTTTCATCTGCATAACACTAGGTCACTAAGACTGGAATCCTTTTTTGCAAAAATGTCGTCAAATGTGGTCGAGGAAGTAGCAGTAATAACCTTCAAATGGCTCTGAGCACTATGTGACTTTACGTCTGAGGTCATCAATCCCCTAGAACTTAAAACTACTTAAACCTAACTAACCTAAGGACATCACTCACACCCATGCCCGAGGAAGGATACGAACCTGCGTCCGTAGCGGTCGCACGGCTCCAGACTGTAGCACCTAGAACCGCCCGGCCACCCCGGCCGGCTTTACAGTTGGTGAGTGTGGGAGTTCAGATAATCGTATGTTCCACTTTCAAGTTGACAAAAAAGAGGATTTTTCCACATTTTCCTAAAAATAAATTTGGACCATCTTTAGGGTCCTAAAAAGAGGACGTCTGGGTAAAAGGGAACGTCTGGTAAAGCTGTTCTCTCCAGGGAAGTGGAGATCAATTTTAGGCTTGGAAAACTCTAAATAATTGTGCCGAAACAAATGAGAGCGATGGTTAATCTGTATACAGGACTTGGAATGTTCATTCAGTTGAAATTGTAGGCGTCTACGTCATATATTTCTTAGCTGTACGTTACACAGAGACAACAGGAAGTGGTAATACTTACTGAAAACGTGAAACCAAGAAGACCTAACTAGCTTATCGCTGTCATTCATACTATGGTCCTCAGTCTTTAGAACTATATGCAGACTATTGACCTCATAACTGGAAAGGTTAATTTCATATTCAAGACGCAATCTTCTTTATATAAAATCGAAGATTAAGATAAGGACTGAAATATATCTTACAAATTAATGGAGTAGAGTTATAAAGCAATGCACAAACTGCTTCCGCTGTCAAGTAAGCGAGGTTAGTCACAAGAGAGTTAATTTGAAGGGAGCGAGACGAACATTTTGGTCATAGTCAGCATGGGGATGTGCTATGCAAGTGAGACTTTAAGTTTTCACATCATTTCTCCAATTTTACACTCAGCTGGATTGTTACTGGATTGGCGCCAATGGAAAGAGAAAGAAGACACGAAACCTCCTGGGAGGAAAGTCGGTCGTGACAGGAAAGAAAGTGTGTATTACGTTCGATCATATGGTTTTTCAATTACTGCACTTTTGATAGCAGTGTTGAGCTACATTCACGATAGTTGGAACTTTTTTTGGACGGGATTTTGCATTGGTGGCTCATACTTTTCAGAAGTGGATGGGAAGAGGAGGTCTGTTGCTTACATGTGGGATATGCACCACAACTGGACTAGGACATCTCCGATCTTTCATCAGGGCCCTGATATTCGCAGACCACTATCTAAGTGAAAACGATGGACGATATTGGAAGAAAACGTTTGGGAATATTATCGTCGTAATCTACTGTGTAATGACGAGCAACGTAAGTCTGTTAGCACAAAAACGGTATCGCGAAATTTATTCAGGGTTGATTCTCGTTGTCGTAGTTTTCTTCAAGTCAATGGTAACACTGCGGTTCGTCTTTCTGACTCTGGAGCTGCGAGAGAGGTTCCAGAATGTTAACACGAGTCTACGTGAGTTGCTGCCACCTCTCAGCACGCCCGAACTTCGCGCAGTGTTTGGGGACGAATTGTGGGGCGTGTCACCAAGGGCCGCCTCTGGGAGGCTGCGCCAGCTGAGGGAGGCGTACGTGGTGCTGATCCACGGAGCAGAGGCCCTGCAGTGGCACTTCGGCCTCCCATTGGCCCTGAACATCGCCTGCTGCGTGGGTGGCGCCACGTTCTACGTCTATGGGATGTTCAGCCCCGCGGGAAAGCGGCTGTCGAACTACCAGTGGGCGCGTATGTCTGCGCTGTGGCTGGCCAACCACTCTTTCTGGCTGGTGACGCTGTCGCTGCCGTGCTCTGCAGCTACGGAAGCGACAGCCGACACTGGGTCACTGCTGCTCAGAGCGTTCGCTATATACGACTGTTGTGATCCAGAGCTGGACGCCTTCGTGCAGCTCACCCTGCGAGGACTGCAACTGCGCTTCACCGCCGACGGACTGTTCACTGTGGATAGTCGCCTGTTGGTGTTTACACTCGCTATGGTCTTTACCTACCTATTCGTCCTGGGGCAGAAGTGAGGAGGGATCTTTAGCCGCACAGTACCGAGCTGTGTCCTGAGTTGAATGTAGTATTGGACAGCCCTGAACTGCCTCACTATAGTTTTTAATGGCTTTAGTATTAAATTACTCTTGGCCATGGTTCACACACTTTAGTTAGTTTGCTTTATCATATTGCCAAACACATTCCTTTAAGTGATTTTTATCGATATAGCGAAGTAGTCGGACAGGATACCAGTGGTAATCAGTTATCTGTACATGGACTTATGTAATTAAATCGATATACGTGTAATTGGTGTCCCACATACAGCTTATGATGTAATTTTCTTCATTCTGTTATCCTCACAGCGTTTATTCAAAAATCAACGTATGTGGCCAATATTACTGTGTCAGTCAGTGATACAGATGCTCTCATCTTCTTCCAAATACTCTTCTTTCTCCTTTCATTTCTCAGTCAACTATGTCACTTTCTTTCCCCTGTGTGTGTTAACTGAATTTTATTAAAGCACTCTTGTATTCCCTCTTCCACTCTTCTCTCATAGTTTAATTCAATCTTCCTGTAGTTTGTCTCTTGTATTTCTCATATAGTGATATAAACAATCTTTTCCTTTTTTCTCTGGAACACAGTAATTCCTAAGCATTGTTTAATGTTGTATATTAAATTAAACTTACAAAACTGTTATCATAATGTATGGAATGCTAAATATGTAGAAAGCATTAGATGTAAGACATGGCTTGATGGTTCTAATATCAGCATGTTAAATAAATATATAAATACTGACCTTAGGACTTCCACAAATTACGAAAAATAGTTAATTCATCTTAACCTTCCCATAACACGTTACATGGGTCGGGATAATGAGATCCTCTTACAAGTACAACAAGTATAACAGTTCAGTTAACAAACTACCAATGCTCACTCAGTGTACCATCCGTGACAGATTATATATGTAATGATAAAAAAACATACTACTTCTGTAATAGCATTTACCCGTGATAGTATTCCATCCAAAAAATACCATAACATTGTAAGCCGAAAACCGGTTAAAATTAAAAGTAATATTGTAGAACAAAAGCAAACTGGTGCTTTTAATTTATTATAACGTTGTTCTACCAAGATCCGACGGAAGATTCTGTCAATTTGATTTAAGAGTTTGTCTGTGATGTAGTAGTAGAAACAACCAAGAAGCAATATTTCCATTTTGGCGTGTTTCAGGCAGTTTACGTCGTTACCAAGCAGCTCAAAGATTTGATAGAACGTCATTATATTTTATGGTGCCCTAATGATAGATGCTCTGAACTGAAAAAATTACCATCTACAACAAATCTCATTCGTCGGTACGTGCAAATGTGATTTTTTGTTTTTTTTGTTTTTTGTGGTGTGTGATGTCACTATCCCACTCCTATCGATAATTGCCGGTATTCCCGAAGTCTTAGCTACCTTAACGTTGGAATAACATTTCCATGATAATGTTCATCTTTATAATTGTGTATAATTTACAATTTAAATTTGATTGAAATAAGCTATATTAAGCTCAACTGAATTTATCAATATGCAATACTATATTGAATGGTCAATGGTTACATCACATATTCGCACTTAAAGGATGACACACAACTATAAGGATAGAACATTTTAGCTATAATAAGCAACTTTTGAATAAGTGAAGGAAGTAGAGTGAATATTTTGGTGGTAAACTATATAGCGATCACGTAATTCACTACAGACCTACAATAACTACTGGTATGTATTGGTAGAAGTGCATAACGATTGCTTCAATCGATATATTAGCTAAACTATTGGAATCCAAAGGAAATAAAGTCTACTATGCATATTATGCTTCAAAATATAAACTAAGACTCCTTCAATATCAGTCTTCTGTAAATGCATTTACTATGTACCTACAGTCACCGATGTGTCTTGCAACACTGTGTACTGTATGCATTCACCCAGTACAGCTCCAACGTTTCCTCTGCTGGAAGTGGGTGAGGAAGAGAAATGAATCGTTATTTGTGAAGGGTCAATTTTCCACACAGAAAAAAATTCTGTAAAAGATAATCTAGTGGGAAGAGTTATGGATTTTTTTGTTTATGTGCTACTTAGTGCAAATATAATTTTCAGTTCGTTCGATAGCATGAGACCAAAACAAAGGCCTTCAGAATTTTTTAAAAGTAATGGAGAAGCGCTGTTTCTGAAATAAATGGTAATAACTTAGCAAACAAAAAACATTAGATCAGTTTTAATAGTCTAGAGTTTTATCTGATAAGTGATTACAGGACCCTTTCTTCCTACGTAGTGCCGAGGGTTCGTCGTAAGTAAAACAGTTTGATGTTATTTATGACTGACGACTTTCGACAAGGAACATGTTTCCAGAATGAGATTTTCACTCTGCAGCGGAGTGTGCGCTGATATGAAACTTCCTGGCAGATTAAAACTGTGTGCCCGACCGAGACTCGAACCATTTGCCTTTCGCGGGCAAGTGCTCTACCAACTGAGCTACCGAAGCGCGACTCACGCCCGGTCTCACAGCTTTACTTCTGCCAGTATCTCGTCTCCTACCTTCCAAACTTTACAGAAGCTCTCCCGCGAACCTTGCAGAACTAGCACTCCTGAGAGAAAGGATATTGCGGAGACATGGCTTAGCCACAGCCTGGGGGATGTTTCCAGAATGAGATTTTCACTCTGCAGCGGAGTGCGCTGATATGAAACTTCCTGGCAGATTAAAACTGTGTGCCCGACCGAGACTCGAACTCGGGACCTTTGTCTTTCGCGGGCAAGTGCTCTACCAACTGAGCTACCGAAGCGCGACACACGCCCGGTCTCACAGCTTTACTTCTGCCAGTATCTCGTCTCCTACCTTCCAAACTTTACAGAAGCTCTCCCGCGAACCTTGCAGAACTAGCACTCCTGAGAGAAAGGATAGTGCGGAGACATGGCTTAGCCACAGCCTGGGGGATGTTTCCAGAATGAGATTTTCACTCTGCAGCGGAGTGTGCGCTGATATGAAACTTCCTGTCAGATTAAAACTGTGTGCCCGACCGAGACTCGAACTCGGGACCTTTGCCTTTCGCGGGCAAGTGCTCTACCAACTGAGCTACCGAAGCACGACTCACGCCCGGTCTCACAGCTTCACTTCTGCCAGTATCTCGTCTCCTACCTTCCAAACTTTACAGGAGCTCTCCCGCGAACCTTGCAGAACTAGCACTCCTGAAAGAAAGGATATTGCGGTGACATGGCTTAGCCACAGCCTGGGGGATGTTTCCAGAATGAGCACTTGCCCGCGAAAGGCAAAGGTCCCGAGTTCGAGTCTCGGTCGGGCACACAGTTTTAATCTGCCAGGAAGTTCATATCAGCGCACACTCCGCTGCAGAGTGAAAATCTCATTCTGGAAATATCCCCCAGGCTGTGGCTAAGCCATGTCTCCGCAATATCCTTTCTTTCAGGAGTGCTGTTCTGCAAGGTTCGCGGGAGAGCTTCTGTAAAGTTTGAAAGGTAGGAGACGAGATACTGGCAGAAGTAAAGCTGTGAGACCGGGCGTGAGTCGTGCTTCGGTAGCTCAGTTGGTAGAGCACTTGCCCGCGAAAGGCAAATGTCCCGAGTTCGAGTCTCGGTCGGGCACACAGTTTTAATCTGCCAGGAAGTTTCAAGGAACATGTTGTTTAAAGTAAAAAAAAATAATTATTCGATATTTCTGTTTTATCATAAAGCTGCACTGTTAGAAATTCAGTCAATAATGACAACATAAAAAGTAACATATATCTATGTATGGGGGTTTATCAACTTAAATTGTCACGAGTCTTGTGAAGGATGTAGCCCATAGTATGGTAAACACTAACGATATTCTGTTGGTATATATGGCTCGAATTTATTTTATGTCAGCTAATTTCTTCCCATTTAGTTCCATGTAGCCCTATGGATAAACAGGAGCACATGATAACAATCGACGGTTGATTGGAGAAAACAAGAGTTGAAAATTATGAAGAACCAGTCCTTCAGTGAAATGTTTTCCAATAAGATCCATTGCATACCGAAAATCAAAAAATTCACTTACATGGAATGCTCCTCTTAAAGTAGAGATTTCTTGAATTATGTGGTCTACAGTTATGAAAATCGGAACTATTTACTGTCTGTACCATTTTAACAGTAAGACGGTTGTTATTGCCTGAAGTTGCTATTAAATCTACATATCCAAGTAGTGGATAGATACTGTGTGATGTACGAAACTTTCTCTAAATAACAACAAAATCACGGTCACATGACATGAAAGAATGTTCACACACGAGAAAATAACGGTGTACATTTAATAATCTTTTAATAGCAATGAGAATTTGGAAAAATCTGAAAACTGGACATCCATCAGAAAAAATTTAGAATGTAGCAGAAGTTGATAACCCACAATGAACGTAGTCTAAGATAAAAAAGCAAACTTCATCCGAACATTTCTTAGCCTCCCACTCATGATATAGATAAAATTTCGCATTATTGCCCCTCCTGTTGTGAATATTAAACATGTTATTGGTGAGCTGCCTGCAGTTAAAAGCTTCCTTTCCTGGTATTTCAAGCACACGTTTAGAGTACAAAATGGCTCTGAGCACTATGGGACTCAACTGCTGTGGTTATCAGTCCCCTAGAACTTAGAACTACTTAAACCTAACTAACCTAAGGACATCACACACATCCATGCCCGAGGCAGGATTCGAACCTGCGACCGTAGCAGTCCCACGGTTCCGGACTGCGCGCCTAGAACCGCGAGACCACCGCGGCCGGCAGAGTACAAACAGCACCTCCTCAATACAAGTGTCGTTTTTGCCTAAACCGATATTTTACGTGCTGTTGGAAGGCGACGGATATTCCTTAAACGTGTTATATCTACTAAAGCTATAGGTATTTCCTTTATGACCACAAAAATATTAATAACTCATGCAGTGTCATAAAGAGAGAAGTGATTTACAATTCAGATGTAGTTCCTGGAGAAATGCTTTTGGCGGAACTACCGGTCAACATTTTGGAATCTTTATTCTTCCATCATATACTAGGAATATGGCTCTCCAAGCATTAATTAAGATTCACTTTTAACAAAGTAATTAGCGAGCTTCTTGGTGAGCCGTCATGTACTGTACACAATCCATCCATAAAGTTCCGTGACAGATTGTATTCATAGTGTGACGTCAGTGCAGTGTCTACAGTGGCAGCTTCCAATAACAACAGTAAGTGGTAGATGTGCATCCGTTCAGGCAGTCGCGAGTAGACGGTCTTAAGCAATGGACGTGCAACCATAGTGCGCAACATCGCACAGGGACTGCAGTGACTACTGTAGATACGGTGGAAACTCCACACCACGACCTCGAGTTACCAAGGTAACAGACTAAAAAGTAATTTTAAATGATTCCTATATGGCGCTTTTTTGTTGTGCAGGAGTGATTTACAAACGTGAACGCTTATAGAAGAAGCAACTATTGTTGGTTTCGGAAAGTTTAACTTATTTCATCAATTTATATTATCTAGATAAGAGGCCACTAAAATTTTCTACTTTTCCAGATTATTCCACAGTGATTTCAAGGTATCTAGTCCACATGTGTATTTGGCGTTGTTCCTTTATACTGCTTGTGTTATCCCTATTGCCGGCCAGTGTGGCCGTGCGGTTCTAGGCGCTTCAGTCTGGAACCGCGTGACCGCTACGGTCGCAGGTTCGAATCCTGCCTCGGGCATGGATGTGTGTGATGTCTTTAGCTTAGTTAGGTTTAAGTAGTTCTAAGTTCTATGGGACTGATGACCACAGAAGTTAAGTCCCATAGTGCTCAGAGCAATTTGAACCATTTTTTTATCCCTATTTTTAGTTAAACAAGACCCTTTAAGCAGTAGTTATGAGACGAGTTGATATGTACAGGGCTTATCTTTCAAGACGCTTCCATAATTCTCACACGAATGTTCTGGTAGGGTAGGGGCGCCCCGAATGTGGAACAGCCAGGGAATAAACTATGACAAAAATGAACCACCTGAGAGTAGTTGCATACTGGTTTTATTCTTTGTACATATAAATGAATTTTTGCCAGTTACGTTGGTTTCTCGCTGTCTTAAACTGACCTAAAATTCAAATGCACGATCATCTGGCGCTTTTCGCTTTTGTTGGCATGGCATCACGAGCAGCTACTTTGCAATCGTTATTACCAGATGATTCACTTCGTTTCTTTGATTTTTATTTATTGTTTTCTTTAAGGATTACATATTCCAGACATTACTGATTGCGTTTAGCTTTCCTTGTCCCGCATTCTCATCACAGCTGCCCAACCCTTCATATTATCAGACGCTGAAACCAAAACTGCACAGCACTCATTCGCTTGTTTATTTCTATTTACAGCTATTTCAATCCTATTACTCGATCACTGTGGAAGATTTCCTTACACACTTTGATTTTCTGATTTGAAACTCAATGTTTCCCCGCAGCTTACGAAATTTTATTCGCGAATGCTCTCGTTTAGTAATCAGTACTGCCGCGCGGGATTATCCGAGCGGTCAGGGGCGCTGCAGTCATGGACTGTGAGGCTGGTCCCGGCGAAGGTTCGAGTCCTCCCTCGGGCATGGGTGTGTGTTTTTGTCCTTAGGATAATTTAGGTTAAGTAGTGTGTAAGCTTAGGGACTGATGACCTTAGCAGTTAAGTCCCACAAGATTTCACACACATTTGAACACATCAGTAATCAGTACTATGCAGTCTTCTCATTTTTGCTATGTGTTAGAGTTACCGCTAATGAAAGCATTCTTAAGGAAAACTGTTTTTCAGTGTATAATATAAAAATGGTATTTACTCATAACGTTAAAAGTGTCCAATGATGCTAGACAAGAGAATCGCTTCAAGTGGATGAGGTTTTAAGTTTGCTGTATGCCTAAGAAAGAAAAACGAAAACTGTTGCGGCAGCTACGGAACAAGAGAGCCCCCTCATATGGAGCCAGCCTTGGGTGGTTACTTGGGGAGGGAACGACGGGACCAGGGAAATTTACTGTCATTCACCAAGAGCAAACAATTTGTTGTTCTCCGATGTGCCATTAACAACAAAACGAAAGGTTATGTAATATAAGAGTACGTACAAAATGATCAATCCCACACCCGTGCGACTGATGATTAGTGGCAGCTCTTGGGACAGGACTCAAACCCGAGCGACGCCCAGCAGTCAGGATTGGGTTGGGTTGTTTGGGTGAAGAGACCAAACTGCGAGGTCATCGGTCTCATCGGATTATGGAAGGAAGGGGAAGGAAGCCGGCCGTGCCCTTTCAAAGAAACCATCCCGGCATTTGCCTGGAGCGATTTATGGAAATCACGGAAAGCCTAAATCAGGATGGCCGGACGCGGGATTGAACCGTCGTCCTCCCGAATGCGAGTCCAGTGTGCTAACCACTGCTTCACCTCGCTCGGTAGTAGTCAGGAGGCGACAATACATATGCGCTGATGAGACAACGCCAACACTGGATCCTTATAGGACATATACACAGGGTTTTTAGGAAACACATTTCCACAAATAAAATTTTAAAAAGAAACAAATATTAGTCGATTCGGCCAGTTAATAGTCAGCTCAGGCACAAGCTAAAATCCTTTAAAAATGAAAGATCCAACAAGTCTACGTACAAGGAAATTTTCAGTAGGACTAATGAGATTAAGGCAGTTAAATCACAAGTCACTTACTTCAAAAAAAGAAATTTAAACACCTTACGCACAAGCTAAGTTACAAGAAGAAAGATTAGAACAATCTAAACTCCACGTAATGTTCCTTGGGAAACGCTGATTTCTTTAAACTCTCCTCTTTATAATAACGTACCACAGTCGGAAATAAGAGACAACAATTCCTGCAGAATTTATGCGTGGCCGCAGCCGATCACCATAAAAGTCACAACTGCTACATACTTCATATAGGAATTTTTGCTCATTAACAAAACCAGTCACACCTAGAAGAACAATCTGTCCACTGGCCGATTTGCAGTCAATGAAAGGGATAAATAATATCCAAAACACTTAATTAAAGCGGAAGGAAAAAATTCAGCGTCTGGTCTGCAGAACAGAACATAAACCCGAAGGTGGGGAACAAAGCCTTATCCAGAACGCCAATAACCTTTACTTCTGCATAACAACTCTGCAAATCACACATACACTGAAGAGCCAGAGAAAGTGGTACACCTGCCTAATATCGTGTAGAGCCCCTGCGAGCACGCGGATGTGCCGCAACACGCTATGGCATGAACTCGACTGTCTGAAGTAGTCCTGGAGAGAACTGACAACATGAACCGTGCAGGGCTATCCATAAATCCGTAGGAGTGCGAGGGAGTAGAGATCCCTTCTGAACTGCGCGTTGCAAGGCATCCCAGATATAAACAATAATGTTCATATCTGAGGAGTGTGGGAGCCACAGGAAGTGTTTAAAGTCAGAAGAGTGTTCCTGGAGCCACTCTGTAGCAATTCTGGACTTGTGGGGTGTCGCACTGTCCTTCTGGAATTTCCCAAGTCCGTCAGAATGCACAATGGACATGAATGGATGGAGGTTATCAGACAGAAAGCTTACGTATTTGTCACCTGTCAGAGTCGTATCCAGTCGTATCAGGGGTCTCACATTACTCCAATAGTACTCGCCCCAGACCATTACAGATCCTCCACCAGCTTGAACAGTCCCTTGCTGACATGCAGGCTCCGTGGATTCATGAGGTTGTCTCCATACCCGCACACGTTCATCCGCACAATTTGAAACGAGACTTGTCCAACCAGGCAACATGTTCCCAGTTGTCTACTGTCCAATGTAGGTGTTGACGTGCCCAGGCGCGGCGTAAAGCTTTGTCCCGTGTAGTCGTGAAGGGTACAAGAGGGAGCCTTCTGCTCCGAAAGCCTATGTCAATGATGTTTCGGTGTTAGTGCGCCCCGGGTTCGATTCCCGGCGGGGTCAGGGATTTTCTCTGCCTGGTGATGACTGGGTGTTGTGTGATGTCCTTAGGTTAGTTAGGTTTAAGTAGTTCTAAGTTCTAGGGGACTGATGACCATAGGTGTTAAGTCCCATAGTGCTCAGAGCAATTTGTTAGTTCGCACGGTGACAGTTGTTGATGGTCCAACGTTGAAATCTGCACCAATTTGCTGAGGAGTTGCACTTCTGTTACGTTGAACGATTCTCTTCAGTCGTCGCTGGTCCCATTCTTGAAGGATCTTTTTCCAGCCCCAGCAATGTCGGAGATTTTATGTTTTACCGGATTCCTGATATTTACAGCACATTCGTGAAACGGGCGTACGGGAAAATACCCACTTCATCACTACTTCGGAGATGCTGTGTCCCATACCTTGTGCGCCGACTATAACACCACGTTCAAACTCACTTTAATCTTGATAACCTGCCGTTATAGCAGAGTTAACCAATCTAACAGTTGTCGTCCTATATAAGCGTTGGCGACCGCAGCGCCGTATTCTGCCAGTTTACGTACCTCTATGTTTGAATACGCATGCCTATACCAGTTTCTTTTACGCTTCAGTGTAAGTGCCTGGCAAATGGTTCATCGAACTATTTTCACACTAATTCTCTATTATTCCACTCTTGAACAGAGCGGTAAAGAAAAGAACACCTACATCTTTCCTTGTGAGCTTTGATTTCCCTTATTTTATTTTGATTGTCGTTTCTCCCTATGTAGATCGTCATCTATAAAATATTTTCGAATTAGGAGGTGAAAGTTGGTGACTGAAATTTCCTGATAAGAACCTGCCTCAACGAAAAATATTTTAATGATTTCCATTCCAGATCCTGTATCACGTCCTCGATAATACAAAGCGTTCTGCCCTTCTTTTAATTTTCTCGACGTACTTCGTTTACTCCTATCTGGTAAGCATCGCACACCGCGCAGCAGTACCCCAAAAGAAGAAGCACAAGCGTAGTGTAGGCAGTCTCTTTAGTAGATCTGTTGCATTGTGTACGTGTTCTGCCAATAACAACATAACGTGTGTGCTCTTTCCAATTGAAGTTGTTCGTAAATGTAATTCATAGGTATTTAACTGAATTCAAGGCCCTTCGATCTGATTGACTCGCGCAAACGTAGTGTAACTGATTGCTTTTAGCTTTCATGTGGGTTACCTCACAATTCCTGATTACGGGCTAGCTGCCAATTTTAGCACCATGCAGATATCTAACTCATTTTGCAAATAGTTTTGATCTTATGATGAGTTTATTGGACGATAAACGACAGCAACATCTGTAAACAACCTGAGACGGAGTCTCAGATTGTTTCCTAAGCGTTTATAAAAATAAGGAACAGCAGTGGGCCCAGAACACAACCTTTGGAAACGCCAGAAATCACTTCTGTTTTATTCGATGACTTTCCATCAGTTATCACGAACTGTGGCCTCTCTGGCAGGACATCACGAACCCATTCACATAATTGAGACGATACTCCGTAAGCAAGCAGTTTGTTTACAAAGCGCTTGTGAGGTACGATATCAAAGGCCTTATGGAAACCTAGAAACACAGAATCAATTTGAAACCCCTTGTCGATAGCACTCAACACTTCATGAGTAAAAAACTAGTTGTGTTTAAGCAGAACCGTGTTTTCTAAATCAGTGTTGAGTGTTCGTAGCCTGTTGTCTTCCAGGTATTTCGTAATGTTCGAACACAACATATGTTCGAAAATCCTGTTGCATAGCGGTGATGTGAACTTGTAATTTAGTGGATTACTCCTACTGCCCTTCTCGAACGTTGGTGTAACCTGTGCAACATTCGAGTCTTTGGTACTGGTATTTCGTCGAGCCCCAGAGCAGGTCACCAGACGATAACCGAGGCTCAATGGATTGTACACTAGCACCCACAGTCTCAATTTGGTCAATTTAATATCACCCTTGCCGTCAGGGATGTGTCGGTGGTAGTTGACTTGAGTGACTGTTGAGTTATCGTCCGGTGGCGGACGGCCTCTTCCTCCGCGGTCTTCTGCCCACACTAGCTCCGGTAAATACCTGATAGGAGAGAGGCAGATGAATGAATGGGTGCCCCCCTGACTCAAATGTGCTGACCACACCGTGGAGCAAGTTCAGGCTGTATGCAGACGAGACGATGACTACACGTATTAGCTGCCCGTGAAGGCGGTTTAATCTCTTCGGTCGGCCCCATGTCACCCGGACCGGTCACGTCGTCTCATCATAACTAACCAGGCTGCTTTCCCTCCATCGACGGCGAACCCCGGGCCTCTGAGCAGCAGGGCGACGTTTCACACGCGTAGGCAGTCGCTTTCCTCATTCAGCGCTATTAGCAAGTGGTCTCCTGCACCGTATGGCCGGCGGCTGACCTCGCCTAGAGCCTGCACACCTGCTGTCAGTACTAGCTCACTGACGGAGCGGCTACGGACACAAAGACCATACGGTGAGGTATTGATTCCAGCGGGATGGCTCTCTAACTAAATGATTCTCGCTGTTCTTAATCTATTATGTTCTAGATGCATTCGGTGCATCTGGATATTAATTGTGACTAAAAGTTATTCGCAAATAATAGTTACAGGAATGCATATAGAACTCATTGGCTCATACTTCACGTATATTGGCTCACAGTGAAACTTATCAAGTACTAACTAGCTCAAGAATCACGTGGGATATGCAAAAAAATGGCTCTCAGCACTATGGAACAGCTGAGGTCATCAGTACCCTAGAACTTAGAACTACGTAAACCTAACTAACCTAAGGACATCACGCACATCCATGCCCGAGTCAGGTTTCGAATGTGCGACCGTAGCGGTGGCGCGGTTCCAGACTGAAGCGCCTACAACCGCTCGGCCACACTGGTCGGCCTCGGTTATGCAAATGTGTGCCCACGTCGCTTGTTAAGTGGAGACTTGGCAACACTAGAATACGTTTAGACAACTATGTACGTGGCAGTAGATTTACCTCCTGGAATGTTACAGTATTAGGCTGCTGAGTTCATTCGATAATTTATTGCCGTAGTAAATTATCTGGATGAACCTCTCTAAAGGCGTCACACTGGGTAATTAAATTCATGATTTGTTTCGAAGAAGGTGGTCGCAAACAGAATCTATAACTAATCTCACAATTTATGTTCCAAATAATCTGCATTATCAGTCGCTGTAGGAGTTAGTGCTTACTACGTGCAGTATTGGCTCCTAGTTAAATGGTTCTGTGCCACTTTGTGAAGCGAAATATCCAGCAGCTCTTTGTTCCAGTCTCGCTGTTATAGTTTTACCTCTCATGTCACCGAGCTACAGGCTACCAGGTCTGTAATCGATAGAGATATCTTAAGTTATCCATCTTATTACTTCTTGTGCCCTTGATTTAGTCCCCCCTAGATCTAAAATGAGATCGACAGGAAGTGCAAAATGGCCAAGCAACGATGGCTAGAGGACAAATGTAAGGATGTACAGGCTTATCTCACCAGGGGTAAGATAGATACTGCCTACAGGAAAATTAAAGAGACATTTGGAGAAAAAAGAACCACTTGCATGAATATCAAGAGCTCAGATGGAAACCCAGTTCCAAGCAAAGTAGGGTAAGCAGAAAGGTGGAAGGAGTATATAGAGGGTCTATACAGGGGCGATGTTCTTGAGGACAATATCATGGAAATGGAAGAGGATGTAGATGAAGATGGGAGATATGATACTGCGTGAAGAGTTTGACAGGGCACTAAAAGGCCTAAGTCGAAACAAGGCCCCGGGAGTAGACAACATTCCATTAGAACTACTGACTGCCTTGGGAGAGCCAGTCCTGACAAAACTCTACCATCTGGTGAGCAAGATGTATGAGAAAGCTGAAATTCCCTCAGACTTCAAGAAGAATATAATAATTCCAATCCCAAAGATAGCAGGTGTTGACAGATGTGAAAATTACCGAACTATCAGTTTAATAAGTCACAGCTGCAAAATAGTAACGCGAATTCTTTACAGACGAATGGAAAAACTGGTAGAAGCCGACCTCGGGGAAGATCAGTTTGGATTCCGTAGAAATGTTGGAACACGTGAGGCAATACTGACCCTACGACTGATCTTAGAAGAAAGATTAATGAAAGGCAAACCTACGTTTCTAGCATTTGTAGACTTAGAGAAAGCTTTTGACAATGTTGACTGGAATACTCTTTTTCAAATTATGAAGGTGGCAGGGGTAAAATTCAGGGAGCGAAAAGCTATTTGCAATTTGTACAGAAACCAGATAGCAGTTATAAGAGTCGAGGGACATGAAAGGGAAGCAGTGGTTGGGAAGGGAGTGAGACAGGGTTGTAGCCTCTCCCCGATGCCATTCAATCTGTATATTGAGCAAGCAGTAAAGGAAACAAAAGAAAAGTTTGGAGTAGGTATTATAATCCATGGAGAAGAAATAAAAACTTTGAGGTTCGCCGATGACATTGTAATTCTTTCACAGACAGCAAAAGCCAGCCGCGGTGGTCTAGCGGTTCTAGGCGCTCAATCCGGAACCGCGCGACTGCTACGGTCGCAGGTTCGCATCCTGTCTCGGGAATGGATGTGTGTGATGTGCTTAGGTTGGTTAGGTTTAAGTAGTTCTAAGTTCTAGGGGACTGATGACCACAGATGTTAAGTCCCATAGTGCTCAGAGCCATTTGAACCATTTGAACAGACAGCAAAGGACTTGGAAGAGCAGTTGAGCGGAATGGACAATGTCTTGAAAGGAGGATATAAGATGAACATCAACAAAAGCAAAACGACGATAATGGAATGTAGTTGAATTAATTCGGGTGATGCTGAGGGGATTAGATTAGGAAATGAGATACTTAAAGTAGTAAAGGAGTTTTGCTATTTGGGGAGCAAAATAACTGATGATGGTCGAAGTAGAGAGGATATAAAACGTAGACTGGCAATGGCAAGGAAAGCGTTTCTGAACAAGAGAAATTTGTTAACGTCGAGTATAGATTTAAGTGTCATGAAGTCGGTTCTGAAAGTATTTGTATGGAGTGTAGCCATGTATGTAAGTGAAACGTGGACGATAAATAGTTTAGGCAAGAAGAGAATAGAAGCTTACGAAATATGGTCCTACAGAAGAATGCTGAAGATTAGATGGGTAGATCACCTATTAATGAGGAAGTATTGAATAGAATTGGGGATAAGAGGAGTTTGTGGCACAACTTAACTAGAAGAAGGGATCGGTTGATAGAACATGTTCTGAGGCATCAAGGATCACCAATTTAGTGCTGGAGGGCAGCCTGCAGGGTAAAAATCGTAGACGGAGACCAAGAGATGAATACGCTAAGCAAATTCAGAAGGATGTAGGTTGCAGTAGGTACTGGGAGATGAAGAAGATTGCACAGCATAGAGTAGCATGGAGAGCTGCATCAAACCAGTCTCAGGACTCTAGACCACAACAACAACAACACAAATCTAAAGGTGAAAAATTTAAGAAATTGCGACATTATGCCCTTCTAAAGACTTATATCTTTCTTCCTTAACCGACATAATTTTTAGTTTTCTGCACAACTTGAGTGGTTTATGCTGGGCGGCTTCCATAGGCGAATAGTTCGCGTTACTTCTTGTCAAGCACAAGGACTGGGGCTCACATTCTGTTGACTCCTGAAACTTTTTCTGTGGTAGTGGGGACTGGTATGAGGTCCATGCAGCCCTTGTGAGGCCAAGTGAGGAGCTGCTTGAATTAAGAGGGGCAGCGGCATCAGGATTCGTCTACTGGCAACAAAGGCTGCAGGGATTAGCGACATGCTAGTCAAATGTCCCACCATCAGAGATTGCTCCTCGTAATGCCTTGTAGGCAGCGATCGTTGAGTTGGAACGGGCTGAAGTCCTTAAGCATGAGTCTTGTTTGCTTTTTTTCTTATGTAAACAAAGAATAATTGCTTAACTGTGTTTTTCTCTCGATCTACTTTCTGTGCCAGAATTACATATTTTCGTGGTAGTCCCTAAATGCTTCTTGTGTAATACACATGACTTAACTTTACCACAGATCATATTGTGATCTAAAGAGCATAATATATTGCTAATTCGTGAATGTTTGGTAGTCTTGTGCCGGCCGGGGTGGCCGGGGGTTCTAGGCGCAACAGTCTGGAACCGCGCGACCGCTAAGGTCACAGGTTCGAATCCTGCCTCGGGCATGGATGTGTGTGATGCCCTTAGGTTCGTTAGGTTTAAGTAGTTATAAGTTCTAGGGGACTGATGACATCAGAAGTTAAGTCCCATAGTGCTCAGAGCCACTTGAACCATTTTGATAGTCTTATTTTGTGGATACTACTTGTTTTATAAAATTAGACCTAGGTCGTAAGTTTATCAGGGAAAATTGTAGTTATATTACACACTGGTGGACGAACGTCGAAATGGCAAATACTGAGATAACCAATGGTCGAAGAGAAAAGCAACTACAATCGGACCAGATAATGTACCTGTAATATTCTATAGACATTAAGCGAAAGAACTTTCTCGCTATATAGCAGCAAATTATCGTAGACCATTGGAGCTACTAAGGGCACCTAGCAACTGGAAGAAAGCACAGGTCGATATCGTTTTCACAAAGGGACGCACGTCAGATGCAGACGATTATAGATCCATATAGTTAGCGTCAATCTGTTGTAGAATTACGGAACATGTTTAATGCTCAAGAATTATGACAATTATGTAGAAAGAATAGCTCCTCTATAAAAATCAGCCTGAATTTCGCAAACAAAGGTCTTGCACAACTCAGCTCGTGCTGTCCCTTCATGAGATACATAGCGCTACAGACAACGGCGCTAAGGTTGACGCCGCGTTCCTTGGCTTCAGGAAAGCATTCGACACAGTACTGCACTGCCGCATAGTGCAGAAACTATGAGCTTATCGAATATCGGACCAGATTTTCGACTTGATTCAATACTTACTTGGAAATAGATCTGAACACGTCGCTCTTAACGGAACAAAATCGACAGATGCAAAGATGATTTTATGTAGTACCAAAAGGAAGTGTCATAGAACCGTTACTGTTTATAATCTATATCAATGAGCTAGTAGAAAGCATAGGTAGCTCTTTAAGACTGTTCGCAGATGATGCTGTTGTCTAAAAGGAAGTAGCAACGCCAGATGGCATTATCGATTTCCAGAATGACCTGCAGACAACTGATAAATGGTTTAAGATATAGCAGTTGACCCTGAACGTAAATAAATGTAACATGTTGCGTGACAGTAGGAAAAGAAACCCACTAGTCTACAACGACATGATTGATGACAAAATGCCGGAAACACATAAAAATTTAGGAGTAACTATCCAGAGCGACTTTATGTGAAATGACAAGATAAATCATATAGCAGGAAAAACAACTGTCAGAGTGAGATTCATAGGAAGAACTATGTGACTGGGAGCGTCACCATCATGATATACCTAATAGTTTTTTGCTGCTACATCGTTAGTAAGAAGCATTTGCTGTTTGTGATTATATTGCCATGCTGTGACGCAATCCAGTGTTTGTCCCACACTTCAACGAATACTAAAGCAGACTATGAGGGCAGTGCGTGCTCTGCAAGATGCTCCCATGCTGGCCACAAGTTCGGTAAGAAATTCCTGTGGTAACGAATTCCCATTCCATCACCAGCGCTGTTGACAACTGATGGATGGTCGTTGGCGCATGTGGACGTGCTGCAGTATGTATCCCCAGCCCAACACTGCACGTGCCCTATTGGATTTAAGTTCCTCTCAGGAGTATTAGGCCCCGATATTACCCGATTTAGACTTCGTCATGGACGACATTGGGTTGTCGGAGCTCTAACGACATGAGAGAGACGGATTTGTGGTAAGATCTATATGTTCAATATCTGCAGATATTATTGTGACTAGCACAAGTACGGATTGTTTTTGCTACTAAATAACGCATTTTTGTTAGTAAGATTATAGGCAGCGGCTCACAAAAATCCAACATTAATTAATTTTACAAAGTTTTGATGCTCACAGTCTTTGCTGTCTGTTTCAATGTCTATAGGCAAAACGCTGGTAGCTTTATCAAACAGTCCTCCGTGGATTAGCAGCAGTGCGCCGGCTATCCTGGACTAGAATTTATCAAATGGTTCAAATGGCTCTGAGCACTATGGGACTTAACATCTGTGGTCATCAGTCCCCTAGAACTTAGAACTACTTAAACTAACTAACCTAAGGACATGACACACATCCATACCCGAGGCAGGATTCGAACCTGCGACCGTAGCGGTCACGCGGTTCCAGACTGAAGCGCCTAGAACCGCACGGCCACACCGTCCGGCAAATATGATGCAAATTGCACTGCTATCAGATATGTGCAACTTGCTATACCAGCGGTCATTCTGCTGGTGTTGTTCACACGTTTCTTCGTCATGTGGGTAATTAGTCTTTGGTATACGGTGCTCAAACTCTAAAGTCACATTTTATAATACCGTGACCTGTGCGACTCCACTACTTTGTACGTAAGAATAGATTCTTTTTTTTTTTCTCCTTTTTGGTGCAGTCTAACCATTTATCAGTCTCGAACGCGTGTGACAACGTCGTATGTGATTATTTCCGCATCTGTTTGGGAGTCTTATAGGGATGTCACGCTGTAATGTTGCTAGAGTTACATGTCTGACAGATCTACTCTAGCGTCGACTTCGTCCTAAGACTGTAATTTTTCTCTAAATTTTTCCCCGATGTACCAGGCATTTGTCACGCTTAGTGCAGGGATATGTCTGTTGCACCAGTCCCACTCGCGTTTGAGGGTACACATTACTAATGCACATAAAAGTTTTCGTAGCATATACATCACTGTATTGGCTGTGCACCATGTGTCTCTGGAATTTTATGGATCTGTTGAAATTACATACCACACATGGATTTTCCCGCGGTTAGTAGTCAAGGCTTATAGTAATGTCGCTTATATTTGCAGGGTTTATTTTGTTACTGGTCTTCACTCCACGTGGCAGGCCGCCTACCTGAAAATGGAGTCAGCCACACTAGTTTCAGAAGTGTGACAGTTGGAAGGAGGAGGAGGGAAATACGTTTCTGACTGGTCGAAAAAGAAACGGTGGTGGGGAGGGATGTGCTTAGTGCTTAAACTGTTAGAAACGTTTATCCGCAAAGGGTTTTACAGATCTCCTCTAGTGCTCATGCAGGTGTCTCCGAGTCTGGTTTGCCTATGTGGTGTTCCAAAGAGAGAAAGAAGTGTGGAGGGGGCGGGGGGGGGGGGGGGGGAGCTTAAACTGTTAGCGACGTTTATCTACAAAAGCGTCGACGAGTTACGGCAGGTTTTTCTGTGCGAGACCCTCTCTCCTTGGACGATTGAGCGCCATTTCTGACAACCACTGGGTCGGAGGTGATTAAACATACGTTGTACACATTTCTCTGTCACGCTTGGGGAGATGGCCTGGTGTTAGATAGATGCGTGGATATCTCCAGTTCACGACATTGTGACTACGATTGTACGAGAAGTGCCATACCGTATCGGGGTTATCCGGCGAATTCAGGGGAGGAGAATCTCATAATCTAGTTATGTACCAGTCTTTCATATTTCCAACTACGTCTTGGGTTCTGTTTGCTGTTATTACCGCGAGCGGTAGATCTCTCGGCCAGATGTGATACGTTGGTAAGTCAAAACATTACGACTATGCCCACCGCGACGTTGCGCCTCATCGTGGCGTTGAGGGCACGTGATGCGGTAACAGAAGTATGTAAGCGGAGCAGACACAGACAGATGTAGGCTGCAAGTCGGGAAATCTACTCAGGTAGGCAATTTTGACAAAGGACGGATTGTTATTACGCAGAGCCCTTGAACAGGTGTCACGAAATCGGCGAAGCTGGTCGGATGTTGACGAGCTACTCTCGAGAGGATCTACGAAAAGAGGTAGAAGGGGAGTGAAACTACCACTAGGCACTAAATGGTTGGATGTCCGGACTTCACAGAACGTGAGCTTCGGAGCCTTGTCTGCTCTGTAAGGTACAATAGATGGTAATTTGTGGAATCGCTGCTGATAGAGCACAATGCTGGTGCACGCACAAATATTTCGGAGCACACCGTTCATCGTACATTGTTGAACAAGGAGCTCCGCAGGAGACCACCCCTACGTGTTCATATGCTGACCCAATGACATCGTCAATTACAATTGCAGTGGGCACGAGACCATCGGTATTCGACCACCGATCAATGAAAACGTATCCTGTCTTCGAGTGAATCACATTTTTGCTACACTAGGTCGCTGGTCGTCTCAACAAACACGACATCGAGGTAAACGGCGGCTCGAAACGTGCAGAGCGCCACGGCCGCAGGCTATGGGAGCAATATTATGCTATAGGAGACATTCACCTGCGCTTCCGTGTGACATACGATTGTAATCGAAGACACACTGACAACAGCGAACTATCTGCATTCCTTAATACTTGATGTCTTCCTCAACGGGCTCTGGCTCTGAGCACTATGGGACTTAACTTCTGAGGTCATCAGTCCCCTAGAACTTAGAACTACTTGAACCTAACTAACCTAAGGACATCACACACATCCATTCCCGAGGCAGGATTCGAACCTGCAACCGTAGCAGTAGCGCGGTTCCAGACTGTAGCGCCTAGAACCGCTCGGCCACCCCGGCCGGCCTTCCTGAACGGTGATGTCATCTTCCAGCAGTATATTTGTCCGTGTCTCGGGGCCACAACCGTGCTACACTAGTTTGAGGAGCATTGTAGTGAAAAATGGTTCAAATGGCTCTGAGCACTATGGGACTCAACTGCTGAGGTCATTAGTCCCCTAGAACTTAGAACTAGTTAAACCTAACTAACCTAAGGACATCACAGACATCCATGCCCGAGGCAGGATTCGAACCTGCGACCGTAGCGGTCTTGCGGTTCCAGACTGCAGCGCCTTTAACCGCACGGCCACTTCGGCCGGCCATTGTAGTGAACTCACGCTGATGTCTCGGCGACCAAATTTGCCAGAAGTAAATCCATAGAACCCATGTGGTTCGCTATCGGGCGCCATCACCGTGTACGGAAATCAGCTGCCCGTTATTTACGCGAATTCTATGAGCTGTACGTAGAATGTAATGCCATGTATATCCACAAACCTAACAACTACCTGTCTGTTCCCTGATATGAAGAATCAGTGAGGTATTTGTGTCAAAGACGGACAAATAAGGTGGTTCATCAGTGTAGAGCAGCCATGTTAGACACTAACCGGAACTTTTTCGGCATTTTCTGGGCACTGTATCCTCGATCATCGGTGTTAGCACTACACAGCCAGACGGCGAAGCTTGAAAAGTGATCTACCCTAAAGCAGATGACATGATTTTCGCTGGGGCCGTCGCTGATACTGGCTATAAGTATAGTTGGAGGCGTCAGAAATTTACTGTGACGGCAGTTAAGGTAGGCATGTAGTGTGGTATTTCTTATACAATATCGTAGGTTAGAAATCGGTAGTGATTATAGAATTCTCTACGACGTGAGCGACGCAATAGACCTGCGGCTTAGGAATGATACACAGATCGGGGCCACGCTGAGGGCATCATGGCATCGACTTGGCGTCGTGACGTGACGTGATGCGATGCTGTGGTGTCACCGCCAGACACCACACTTGCTAGGTGGTAGCCTTTAAATCGGCCGCGGTCCGTTAGTATACGTCGGACCCGCGTGTTGCCACTATCAGTAATTGCAGATTGAGCGCCGTCACACGGTAGGTCTAGTCTAGAGAGACTCCCTAGCACTCGCCCTAGTTGTACAGCCGACTTTGCTAGCGATGGTTCACTGCCTACAAAAGCTCTCATTTTCAGAGACGACAGTTTAGCATAGCCTTCAGCTACGTCATTTGCTACGACCTAGTAAGGCGCCATATTCATTTACTATGAATGTTTTCTGAACAGATAATATTCTGAATCATGTACCGTTAAGAGCGATGTTCATCATTAAAGGATTAAAGTTAGGTATCAAACTAATTACGTCCGCTTTCTGAATTCTCATTCCTTGTCATGTTCCAGACCTCACGTCAGTATAGTTCTTCCCTCCTCACGCTAGCCTGCTTGAGCTAAAACGCGTGCATTTCGGCCTCCACTAGTAACCCGGTGTTGGCTCTCCTGCCAACACAACAGATGCAATGTAGACAAAAAACTCTGTAATTGGGTAAAATGCGCGAATTTGTGGAAAAGATATAATGCTAACAAGGAGAGGTCCCCAGCGTCGGGACCGACTTTTTGAAACAATGTATACAATGATGTAGATTAAGGTCCAACGAATCATACCGTGCAGCCATTCACACTGGTGGGCCCCCGTTTGCGAGTAATGGACGAGCAAAAAATGCTAACACTTTACGGACAAATAGGTATAATGGTTAAGGTACTGAATTCACATGTAAAAGGATGTGGCTTCGAAGTTTGATGAGTGCTACCTATTTTTTTAAAAAAAAAATCTTTATCGCAATGACTTTGATCAGTCTTTTTATCCCGTTATGTGGTTGAAATCTAATTTTTGCTGTTCCTTTCTCAAATCGTATTAGTCATCGTATGAAATACATGCTTTGCTTTCATTTTCACACCTATCAGTCTTTATCCACTTGAAATCCCCGTTCATGTGATTTTGATTATTGTTATGTATTAGCTTCGATTTAGTTGATTCCATTTTGTCGTATCAAGATATTTGATACAGAATCCTTAAACGACATAGCGAAAATATTAGTTGCAAATACTCTCCTGGATTAGATGAAATGTGTTTAAAAATATTCTAAGGTTATGAATAAATCAGGGAGTTTACAATAGAAGTGGCGAACTATACCGATTTCGACATTTAGTGAAGGGTCTATGGAGAGCCTAGCAACAGATAACAATGAAGTTATATTACATAAAATTCACATGAGGTACTAAAAGAATACTCCCATTAATGGTATTATAAGGGTCTGTTTCCTTTGCTCGCTTTGTATATAGGACCGGCAATAAACTTTCTCGAGGAAAGACAGTTGTTGTGCTTAAGGATGAAGGCTTGCACGCTATTACGTAAGTTGATTTCTTCGAACTATACATCGAAGACATAAGTAATGTAGATTATCTTGAAAGGTATCTGGACCGACTGGATACAACATTGTGGAATTAATCGGTCCGCGTAACTGCTACGATCACGATCGAGTATCCGACGAATACAACCAAAAAAAGAACGTGGACAACTGACACACACGGTCTGTTTAGATACACTATTACGCGCAACCGCTACAGAATACACTTCACTAGGACATAATGCCCTCACAACTACACAGAACACTGTTCTGACCGCTGACTGACATTTGCGACGTGCAGCACGTACTGCGGACATTGCACAGGTTCCCATCCGTTGTCAAATAGAGCGGCACAACTTTCAGCCTAAGCTAGGATCTGAATTTATGTTCGAGCATGCATTTTTCGCGATGTTTCTTTATTTTCGTCCAACTCCTGTACAACAACACTCACTCTAATATCCCTTCCGTATTGAGATTAGCATCAAAGGCTTGCAGTTAAGGCAAATGCAAAGTACAGTTGAAGATGTCATCTGCATTTTTTACTTAAGTGAGTGAAACACGGTAAAAGAAAAACGAAAGGAAGTTGGGAAGATTGTGTTTAACTTCCCGTCGACGTCATTAGAGACAGGGTACAAGCTGGGATTCTCTTAAGAATGGTGAAGGAAATCGCCCGTGCCCTTTCAAAGGAACCATCCCGACATGTGCCTGGAAAGATTTTGGAGAATCACGGAAACCTAAAACTGGATGGCCGGACACGGGTTTGAGTCGGCATCCTCCAAAATGCGAGTCCAGTGTGCTAACCACTGCGCTACCTCGCTCGGGAAAAGAGAAAGAAGGGGCGAAAATACTACACGAAGGAAAAATTTATTACTTCTCACTCCATGAAGCTCTAATTTCTTTGAACTGTCAGATCTGTAAATTAGTTATTGTAAAAGGTATCTTTCTCAATAATTAATGTTTACACTTGTTACCTTGTCCTTTAATTTTATTATTTTATGATACATTCTAATCTGAATGACACAGTTTGCATACGCCTTATATTTACGACTATAGAAGATCCATTCACATTTATGTGACCACCTTTCAGAAAGCTGAATAACCACCTTTTGAGGCGCAAACGTGCAGGTAGAGAGTCAGTGGTTCTGTGGAAGGTATCGACAAAGGATGTGAAGCCATGCCGACTTCTGTGCCGTGGCCAGCTGCTCTATGTTCTTCGGTTGAAGATGAATGGCGCGAACGGCCCGATTGAAGCAGTCCCACAGATTTTGATCGGCTTAAATACGGGGAGTTTGGTGACCATGGCGGTACAGCATTTACCTGCTGTAGACGCAGTTGCACCGAGGAAGAATCAAACTGCAAGCAGGAGTGGACGTAGCCCCGAGGATAGATGCATTCTTGTGTTAGTCAATTTTGCGTGTGAAAATAATGTTACCCAAGGAATGCCACGAAAACATTCACCAGACTATGACGCTTCGTCCTGTACACTTCCGACGATTGTTGCAGGGCCAACCACTACTTGTACGAAGAAGCATAAAACATGATTCACATGAAAACACCACCTGTCGCCATTCTGCTGACGTTCAGTTGCGGTTTTGGCGTGCAAATTCCAGCACCCGTCTCCGATCAACAGCTGTCAGCATAGTTGCATGATCCAGGCGCCTGTTGCGGAGGTGCATGCGAAGCAACATTCGCTGAACGGGCGTTGAGGAGACACACATTTGTGGGCTAGCAAAGAAAACGTTGCTAAGTTTTTTGCAAACGTGAACATAAAACTGGTGTGGATATGATTTGAAAGTTAAAAACGCAACGACTAAGAATCAGTAGCAATAAGAAAACAAGCATTGAATTCGGTGTTAGCCGGCCGCGGTGGCCGAGCGGTTCTAGGCGCTTCAGTCCGGAACTGCGCGACTGCTACGGTCGCAGGTTCGAATCCTGCGTCGGGCATGGCGATGTGTGGTGTCCTTAGGTTAGTTAGGTTTAAGTAGTTCTGGTTTAAGTAGTTCTAAGTTCTAGGGGACTGATGACCTCAGAAGTTAAGTCCCATAGTGCTCAGAGCCATTTGAACCAAACCGACGTTGAGATATCCTATAATTTATTGTTAACTGTACAACACTTTTATTGTGACGAGTACGATAACGCTTAACGCCAGTCTGTTAAAAATACGTAATTCATGCTCCGTATCAGTTGATACTCCGTAAAGATCATGTTGTAAAGTTCACAAACTGCTGTATGCGTGTCCACGTGTAAACCCAACATTTTGTTGACTAACACATAAGCAGAATAGTACTGTACATTAAACTCTTCTATCTCGGAAACCATTCGGAATAGGGCGTTTGTCCATATAAAGTTTTTGCCTGCAAATGGTCGTTCCTGTCACATCCCTGAAAAGTGACCATTCCTCCTGGCACACCCTGTACATAAATTTGTTTCGTGTTTACACATTTATTACTTGGCTGTATGGACCAGTGGCCGAATCTGTTTCAAAGGAGATAATAATACGAGAAACGTTCAGTATGTAATGCAACACATATATCTGAAGGCAGCTTAGTTTTCTTTAGCATTCCAGCACATCACCCTGTTTCTTTTGGATATAAAATCCCATTTCGGACTATAATCTCCATCCAATGCAAGAGATTTACACCACCCTACTGGGAGGGTCTGTATGCCCGCATGGTATCACCTACTGATCAACGTCGGAGTCAACGTTTTGCAGCATCATTAATCTCTCCCTCATCCACTTACAGCATCCTGCAGAGAGCATTCTTCATTCGACCAAACAGATGGTACTCGGAAAGTGCGAGATCCATGCTTTAGGGTGGATGAGGAAGAAGAGTTTAGTGAAGTTTTGTGAGCTGCTCTTGTGTGCGCAGATGTGTATGACGTTTTGTGTTGTCATGGACAAGGAGAAAGTCGTTTGCACTTTTGTGGCAATAAAACGTTGAAGTCGTTCCTTCAATTTCCTAAGGGCAGCACAACAAAGTTAAAAAAATGGTTCAAATGGCTCTGAGCAGTATGGGACTTGACTTCTGAGGTCATCAGTCCCCTAGAACTTAGAACTACTTAAACCTATCTAACCTAAGGACATCACACACATCCATGCCCGAGGCCCGTAGCGGTCGCGCGGTTCCCAACTGTAGCGCCTAGAACCGCTCAGCCACCCTGGCGGCAATAAACTTCAGAGTTGATCGTTGCACCACGTGGGAGGGCAACAAAGTGTCCACATTAACAACAGATATGTTCAGTTGTGGAGCGAGGTGTTTGACTGTGATTCGTCGAATGAGAATGTCGGCACGTTTCAACACTGCATGAGTCACATCCACTGGCACCGAACCAGCAGGTGGGACATCGGTCAGGTTTGTACTTTTGTTCATTGCCAGGCTTCTGTAGACGGTCTGCAAGCCCTTATGAATATCTTCGAAGCTCTGGTTTTCCTCCGAAAGAAACAGAATGACAGCGCTCGCCTTGGAATGCACCTCCGTTGGAGATGACACCTTGAAGCCTACGTATAACGCCGTCACATATAGGAACTTCGTGGAACTATAGTAGGTGAAGCGGGAATATTCCACAATGACTCTCAACAAATTCTTGATGTTTTGAAGCGAAATTGACAAAGGAAAAAAATTACATTGCTTATTGAACGTCCCTCGTAGAATGATGCCTTCATTTCGAATGTGGAGTTTGCTCCGCCCGCGTTATGTTTAGAACAAATGCTGATATGTATTTATTTATTTACTTATAGTTGCGGTCAGGTCGAACGTCGTTGTGAATAAAACAATAACTGCACTTGTACTTGTTCCAGGTTCTAGAAGCTACTCGTTAAGGATTAACCCTGCGGGACAGTAATGCGTCGGTCCGCAGCGTTTCACTGAAGACGTCCATCGGACAAACAGATCTGTTTGCGCCCCGGCGGAGAGGAATATGGACTGCGATTGGGCGATAACGAGCTGCCCTGCCGGACTTAACGTGGGCAGCCTGCCCTCTGAAGGCAAACACCCGCCGCGCTAGTGGCCGCGCCGCCCCACTTGCTGTCGGGATGGAGCGGTACGCAGGTCGCGTCGCCCTGGTGACGGGCGCCAACTCTGGCATCGGTGCCGCCACCGCACGGGCGCTGCTCGAGAAGGGGCTCAAGGTCGTCGGCCTCGACAAGAGGATCGACATGATCGAGGTAACTGATTAACCAGCACCCTCGGCGCACCAACTGAAAACCGTACAGTTTCAAAAACTGCGCCAATGCTTATGTTTCTAGCATTGTTTAGCTAGCTTTAATAGATGTACTAACGTTTTCAGTGCTAAAGAAAAATCAGTTGATGTGGACGGATAAGGTATTGTTTCTTTCTACTTTTGAGTCAATTACTTTTCTATGGTGCAGTCGTAACTGGTTTTCGGTCTTCATCCTCAAATGCTACAATAGAGAATAGAAAACCTTAAAATAAGACCTGAAAAAGATGGAATTACGTTCACTGGATTTACTTGGGAGCTTAGTAATGTGCTACAACAATGCATATAGTTCACACCTGCCGGCGGCATTTGATGAACAAGTGCTCATCACCGTTCACACAAACGGCTGTCGTTTTTTCCAAAATGTATTAACAACTCTTGCTGCTAAAAACCCCGACTGTAAGACTGTAACACTGTAAAAAGTGTGTTGGAACTTGCCGATATATTCACAGAGATTCAAAACGCGCTATCTCATGTCGGCAAACAAAGAAACTAAAACTGTCCTTAACGTTGCGTGTGGCTTATATATTTACATTTGTGAATCCCTTCCCTAGTTAGAGATTAAATAATATTAGGTTGTGATAACAATCTGCAGAGTAGCTCAAGGTCTAGGTTTGATTGATAGACGACAGTTTGTAGATGATAGTTTGTTTGTGAGACTGGGAAAGCAACAAATCCGTCTCGAGTCGAAGCTTTCTCCCTCTCTCTCTTTTTTTTGTGCTTTAATGTGTAATTCTGCATCTACATACATTACCCGCAAGCCACCGTACGGTGCATGACGGATGGTACCTTGTACCATCACCGGCATTTCCGTTTTATGTTCCACTCGAAAACGGAGAGAGGGGAAAACGACTGTCTACGTGCCTCCATACGGTTCGTAATTTGCGCTACCTTCGTGGCCCATCGTTAAACGTACGTTGGCAGCAGCGGAAACGTTTGGAAGTCAGTCACAAATGGTCGGTCTTGAAGTTTTCTCAGTAGTGTTTACCGAAATGAACATAGTCTTCCGTCGATGGATTCCCATGTACTTTCACGAAGCACCTCCGTGATACTCGCGTGTTGCTCGAATCTATGCTGACAAATCAAGTAGACCACCTCGGAGTTGCTTCTACATCTTTCTTTAACGTGACATGCTAGGGGTCCCAAATACTGCAACACTATTCAAGAATTCCTCTCACAAGAATTGTGATCGTGGTCTCCCAAAAAATTTTTATCGACAATACGCCTTCCACATATGCTCGTTTCATTTTATATTGTTTTGCAACGTTACACGTAGATACAGTGAGCACAACGGGTGTATGTGAAGATATTTCTATTGGTGTCTGAGGACGGTGCACTGAACATTACATCAGTATTTTGTCACTGCAGACTAAAAATTATAGACAATACAAATCATACGTTATAAGGCTGGATAGCACTTTCAGACACATGATTCAAGAGCAAATCGTGAATGCCTGCATTTCTCCTGGACAGCAGGTCTGGTGTGAAGTATCAAAATCAGGATGCAAAACGGTTAGTGTATATTGACAGGCGTAGTCCACTTAGTAGTGCGGTGTGGTGGTGGTGGTGGTTAGTGTTTAACGTCCCGTCGACAACGAGGTCATTAGAGACGGAGCGCAAGCTCGGGTTAGGGAAGGATTGGGAAGGAAATCGGCCGTGACCTTTCAAAGGAACCATCCCGGCATTTGCCTGAAATGATTTAGGGAAATCACGGAAAACCTAAATCAGGATGGCCGGAGACGGGATTGAACCGTCGTCCTCCCGAATGCGAGTCCAGTGTGCTAACCACTGCGCCACCTCGCTCGGTAGTGCGGTGTGTCCATACAGCCAAATGTTGTATGAACATATTAAGGTGTCTTGTATAAAAATATCCGCACCTAAACGTGTTACAACCTGTATAATAGCGTGCCTGTGTCAAGCAGCACAACACCAATACGGTGTCCGAATATTACAGGGTTGTTTTTCATACTCATCCGCATTAACTGACATTCTTTGTGCAAGGTGCCATTCATAACACCAAATTGAAATTATCTCCAAATTATCCTGTAGCCTCTAAGAAACTCAACGAAAGAACTATTGCTTACACTGCAGTCTCGTCAGCAAATAGTCGCCCTATGCGTTACATCGTTTATCAACATATAGAGAATAAGACCGGTCCCGTTACTCGTCCCTGGTGTGCTCTCGACGACAATCTGGTCTCATTTGTCGTCTGGGGAAACCTACTAGGTAGTATTACTTAAAACTCATCGAGTCACTCAATATCTGGGAACCTATTCCATGTTCTCGAACCTTCTTTAAACCTAGGAAAATAAAATTTGCCTGTTGCCTTTCGTCCGTGATTCGCAGGTTATCGTTCGCGAAAAGGACAAGCTGAATTTTGCACGAGCGGTGTTTTCTATGTCTCTGCTGATTTGCGGACAGAAACTTTTCTGTGCAAAAGTAATTCATTCTTTTGAACTCAGAATACGTTCATCAATTCCCCAGCGAAGCTACTTCAATGATATTGGTCTGTAGCATTACGGATGCGAGAGGCTATGCAAACTACGTAACGGACCAGTGCCAAAGAGTACTCTCCGTAACACCGAACAGGGATTCCATACCCACCTGACGTCATATATGTTTTCAGCTTTTTCAGTTGCTTCTGTATAACAAAGATGGCTATTACATTGTCTTTTATACGAGAGACTGTGCGACGGTCGGACGATGATGTCTTACTATCTTCCTGCGTGAATTACTTTTTAAACGCGAAATTAAAACTATTGTTCATATTACTGCCTTCTATTGTCTCACCAGACTGGACTGGTCCATGACCGACTGAATAGAAGCCTTCTACTCAGTTACTGATTTTATGTACGGCCAAAGTTTTCTCCATGTCTGGTCAAGATCTGCTATTGTATGGAGGTAGAAGTTGTGTGCTTCTTGTGTCTACTTATAGACACATGGGTTTCTGCTTTGCCTGGCGTCTGTTCCGTTTCCCTTTTTGAACCAAGTGCAGAATTCGCCGCTTCCTCAGCATTTTCCGAATTTTGTTATTAAACCAGAGTGGCTCTTGTCTGTCCCTAATCCACTCAGTAGGTGGCTAGGTTTGCTGTGGTGACAGACCTATAGCGCGCCGCGATGTCTTGGTTAAGATTATAAGGAGAGAGGTTTGCGTTGTAGCGAACAGCGGGAACCAACAGTAAAAAGCTTTTAAGTGTGATGCTACGTGTTGCGTAATTGACGTCTTCAATATTTTTATTTGTAGGTCTCAATTGTAGATGTCGTTCGTGAGTTTTTTTTAACAAAGTCTCCTTCCGTTATAGCGGATGTGCCTTAGATCGTGTTGCTACAACGACGATGTTGTTGAAACTGCGATATTTGCAGTCCCAAGAAATAACCCACGAACGTCGTCACTCATACGAAAAACATTTAGAAAAACAATGACCGAGAAATGGAACATTCGCCCTAATCAGCAGCCTGTTACATTAACTGATCCTTGTTGTTGCCTTGAAGTATAATATAACACGTGAAAAACACAATATTTTGTATGTTTTACAGGATTAATTTACATAGTCATCCGGTGTACAAGGCCATCATGATACGTTAAGCCACTGTCGTCGATGAAGGTGTTATAATATTTGTAAACAATATTTGATAATCTGTTACTCATCCAGACTGGGACAAAAACACATAGTACATGTAATTTCTTACAGTGCGGTGGTAACACAGTTAAAACGGTAAAGATTTGAACAGTAAATGGATGTAAAGGGAGAAAACGAGGAAAAACGTTAACACTGAACTCGAGAGCACTGCCTATATAACAATTTACATTAATGAAATGAAACTTTATGGTGTCAAAGAAATTTTTTTCAAGTCTCATACATCTGTGATGTATATATGCAGACAGACGTAACGGACGATAATTTCTACCATGGCGGGGATTCAAACGCAGTTCTCCTGCTCACTAGGTAGATGTGCTTACCATTACGCCACCCTGGCATAGCGGTTTTGCACAGCTGCAAAGAGTAACCCTAGGAAGCCTCCCTCCTCTACCAAACTGCCATTCGTTCCCCGGCCCACTTGGTATATGCTCTTAACTCGAACAGGATAGAAACCCAGGTTCGAATTCCGGCCTTGGTACAAATTTCCATACATCACCTCAGTCTGCATATATACAATTAACATTAAATTAACAATCCTAATAACGTTGGTACTTGACAAGGCTAATAAAAATAGATTTAAGAGGTATTACATATGGAAAGTGAGACAGAAACAGAGTGAAAGATAAATTGGGCAACTGTATCAACAGAATTTATAAAGTACATAAATAATCACAATAAAATAGAAATAAATACAGGAAACTGGACAAGTAGAAAAGACCAGACAGGTTGAGATGGAACGGAAAACTGAGAGAATTAAGAGATGTTTAGAGGAGGAGAAGTATTGAACTGTGTTTTGTCACTGAATATTAAGTCAGAATTGTGGGCCAGATATTTGTTGATTTCCAGGGCTTCCTACAGACCGAGTTTGTGGCCTTAGTATTCTAAGTGACATGGTACTATGAGTGGTAGCTGTCGTCTTAACAGTACATGCTCAGGTAATGAGACGTCATCATTCTACCATCACCAGCTGATTTTATGTTCTACCAGTCAAGTTGCTACATCTCTGCCTGATTGGCTAATATAAAACTTGTCACTATCAGAACAAGTATTTTTCTATACCCCATTTTTGTCAATACCTGGGTATTACCTTTGCTGTACATTGGGCTTTAATGTTCTTCACATGGTAGAAAATTCGAGAGTGGAGAGATGTCAATGTTTCCGCTACATTTTTCGATACCTCTCCTAGGTATTGTACACCATTCTTGCAGTCAACGCAAAGACCAGCAGAGGGAGCACAGAAGAGTAGAATTTTTTATTCTTGTTTCCGACGACGAGCACAGGTTTGTAGCTACTGACTGTAACAAGAAATTTGTACCTCAGTCTACATGATTGACATCTTTTCCAGTTTTATAATACAGCAGTGCCCTGTTGTTAACAAGAACAATGTTGCTTCGGACATGCATGCATGTCAGGCACTGTGGCGACTACAACCGTTATCATATACATGGAACGTATTCAAAGTTGTGAATACGAACGACCATCAGCTGAATAAGAGAAGAATGACAGTGAAAATTTGTGCCAGCGCGCCACTCGAACTTCCTGCCTTACGTGTGTACTCACATTAACCGCTTTCCTTTCCGTGCACGACTCACAGGCAGGCGTAATCGTCCATATGTCGCTGTTGCTGCAACACAACCTTTACTCATATTGTGTACATATTAGTGTACCCCAGCTGTCGGTGTCTAGTGTAATCCATCGTATACTGCGAACGTTTTCAGATGTCAGCGAGTCTTGTAACAGAGGCGGGATGTGGGGAGCACTCCAGTATTCACCTAGTGGTATGTGGAAAACCGCCTAAAATCCACATCCAGGCTGGCTGGCACACAAGCCTTAGTTGGTAATCCGCCAGGCGAATTCGATCTGGGGCCGGGGCGCCTACCTGAGTCCAGGAAGCAGCTCATTAGTGCTCTTGGCTATCCTGGCGGGTAATAATACTCGATCACCTATATCTACCAAATCGACCCTTGTTTCCTCTTCTATCACATTAGACAAATCTTCCCCTTTTTAGAGGCTTTAAATGTATTCTTTCCACCTATCCACTTTCTCCTCTGCCTTTAACAGTGGAATTCCCATTGCGCTCTTAATGATATCATCCTTGCTTTTGATGTCACCGATTGTCGTTTTGGCTTTCCTGTATGCTGAGTCTGTCCTTCCAACAGTCATTTCGTTTTTCATTTCTTTGCATTTCGTCTTAGCTCTCCTGCACTTCCTATTTATTTCATTTCTGAGCGATTTATATATCTGTATTCCTGAGTTATCCAGAACATTTTTGTGCTTTCTCCTTTCATCGATCAACTCAAGCGCTTCTTCTGTTACACTTAGTCTCTTCACAGTTACCTTCTTTGTACCTATGTTTCCGTTTCCAACTTCTATGATTGCCCTTTTTAGAGATGTACGTTCTTCTTCAACAGTACTGCCTACTGAGCTATTCCTTAATGCTGTATCTATAGCCTTAGAGAACTTCAAGTGCCTTAAACTTCAGCCTACTCTTCCTCTCTTCTATATTGTGATCTGAGTCTATATATTCTCCTGGGTAAATCTTATAATCCAGTATCTGATTTGTGTGTCTCTGTCTGACCATGATGTAATCTAACTGAAATCTTCCCGTATCACCTGGCCTTTCCCAAATATACCTTCCCCTCTTGTGATTCTTGAACACAGTATTCGGTAGTATTAGTTGAAGTTTATTACAGAACTCAATTAGTCTTTCTCCTCTCTCATTCCTTGTCCCAAGAACACATTCTCCAGTAACTTTTCTTCTATTCCTTTCCCTACAGTTGCTTTCCAGTCCCCTATGACTATTAGATTTTCATATCCCTTTACATCCTAAGTTACCCTTCCAATATTCTCATATACTTTCTCTATTTCTTCATCTTCAGCTTGCAAAGTTGGCATGTATACCTGAATTATCATTGTTGCTGTTGGTTTCCTGTCGATTCTGATAAGAACTATACTATCACTGACCTGTTCACAGTAACATTACCTCTGCCCTATCTTCCTGTTTATAACGAATCCTACTCCCATTATCTTATTTTATGCTGCTGTTGATATTACCCTATACTCATCTGACCAGAAATCTTCGTCTTTATTCCATTTCACGTTAGTGGCCCCTGTAACCTCCCCACAAAAATTCATTCACATTTAGTGTAACCTCAAAACAGAAAAATTGCTTAAACCTCTCAACAGTAAAAAATATAATTATGTCGTTCACATTCAGTGTAACATCCCAACAAAAAATAAATTCAGTAACCTGGTAATAATACAATGTAACAAACCTCTCAATTAAATTGTCGCTCACTTACAACTTTTCAGTAATTGACTGTGAATTTAACCTGGTAAATTTTGGACGTCACCAGTGCTGCGTCATGGCCCTGAAAGATCATTCTGAATAAAAAAAAGAAAAATTCTTACCTCAATGAAGTCGCCGGATAACGCATATATATCTGCTCTTACAATAAATTTTTCTGGCACAGCCGTGTGCAATGCTGGCCGATAGATTTGTCATTTATGAAAGGAAACAACTGATTTTTCTTTTGCAATAATCGGGATGATCATGGATTGGAGAAATTAGTAAATTCTTTAAATTGAAATGAATGGTTGTTAAAAGTTATTTTTTTATGAGAAAGATTATTATTAGGACATTTTTAAAACATTTACATGGGACTTGAGATAACAATAGTACTTATGCGCGAGGCTGCTTTTTTACTTTATACAATAATGCTCAGGCTCCGGCATCGCTGCACCACGACCGGCCCAGCCAACACGATACACGAGACCAGACAAGACTGCTCGCTAGCAACAACTTACTGCTACTGCTACACACTTCCTACTGCAGTCAACACTGCTCTCTGGTCTGAGATTCTCTTATACCTTGCATACTGCAGGCAGCGCGTGAGCAATGCATCGAAATTACATCTGCTCGGACCTCTTACATCCCTACTATATCTAGATTGAGCCTTTGCATTTCCCTCTGCAGATTTTCTAGTTTCCCTACCACATACAAGCTTGTGACATTGCATGCACTGACTCAGGCAACTTATCCTTTCGTTGATTATTCAGTCTTTTTGTCATGGCCGTCTTCCACTTGAGTCCCTTCCTGGAGATCCAATTGAGGGACTATTCCGGAATCTTTAGCCAATGGAGAGATCATCATGACATTTTCTTCAATTACAGGGAACATTTCCTGTGGATACACATTACGTGTCTTTAGCGCAGTGGTTTCCATTACCTTCTGCGTCGTCATAAGATTGATCGTTGCTGATTCTTCCGCCTTCAGGGCAGTTTCCCACTCCAAGGACAGGAGACTGCCCTGAACCTCTGTCCCCTCCTCTGCCCACTTGACAAAGCCTTTGGCCGAATGAGGGTGACTTCTTATGCCAAAAGTTATGGGCCTTGAATGCTGATTAATTGAATTTAAGCAGTGGTGGTATTTGAACCTGGGACTGCGGACGTTTTGTTTACTAATCAAAGATGCTACCCCTAGACCACAGGTTAATGACGCCCTATCAAAACCATGTGCTGCACATTGGAGTGGACCTCTAATTAGTGAAGAAACAATTGCATCAACATGCTGTGTAAAATATAGAATCATGTTAGAAGAGATTGCTCCCACGTGAGACACCAGAAGCAGTAAATAGTGGGTGAACAGGTGATGTTACAGGTTACAGCGGTAGTTTGGCAGCCTTCATTATGGTGCACTTTTCATATCAAATTGATGTATAAATTAATGAAATTATAAAATCTGATTGATTTATGACTTTAACCTAATGATCTGATGAGTGGTTTTTCATGTATCTCCTCCCCTTCCACATCCCCTTAACTTGTTGTTCTGTTAACTGATTGATGACACCCTGGGGGCTGATCTATGACGCACTGAGGACAATCCGTTCATCTGAGAAATTCCCACCCCTCCCTCCTCCACCTTTTCCTCCTCCACCTCCTCCTGCTCCTTCTCTTCCTCCTCCTCCTCCTCCCCTCCTCCTCAACCCCTCTCGGAATTCCCTCCCAAATACAAGCACACCATTGATATAAAATTAATTGACTAATTAATTAAATTGGTCAATTAATTACCCTCCCCCTCTGTGAAATATTCCAGCCCTCCTTCCCCTCCCTCACTCCCCTCCACACCCCTCACCCACCTGGAAACTGGAGGGAAGAAGGCTCAGTTGATTTGAAGGGATATTGATAGCGGTGTATGGGATCACATAGTTGTAACATTATAGCGTGTTTAAGTGCAGAACTGTGTAGCCTTAGGTGTGCATGTGCTTATGTTCTATGATGATTTCTCTCTTGCCAATACCTTCTTGCTACTGACTCCAGGCCGGCCGTGGTGGCCGAGCGGTTCTAGGAGCTACAGACTGGAACCGCGCGACCGCTACGGTCGCAGGTTCGAATCCTGCCTCGGGCATGGATGTGTGTGATGTTCTTAGGTTAGTTAGGTTTAGGTAGTTCTAAGTTCTTGGGGACTGATGACCTCAGAAGTTAAGTCCCATAGTGCTCAGAGCAATTTGAACCATTTTTTACTGACTCCCGATACTAGAAAAATACCTCAGAGTTGTAGCACAAGTGATTTACGTAAAATGCTTCAAACTTCGTCTGTCTGGAGCTCTAATACGCATAAACCATAATTTTCTTCTTGGCTGTGTGTTATATCACCCTAACACTCTCATATCTACCATACGTCGATAAGGGGTGCCAACCTTCTCAACATGCACGCACGTGGAGAGATCTTATGCACTTGGGTAGGTGCCACGAGTAAGACTGGTGTGCAACAGTCTTCGCTGGACAGCAGTTACAGACTCAGCTCGCTCTCTTCCTTCACGGAATGCGGAATGTCGTGGGTGTAGTACCCTCTTGGTCAGTTGAAAATTAAATTGGAGATAGTGTTGCAGGAAAGGTCGGTTGAAGACAGTGTGAGGGTATGTCACTCTCCAAATTTACCTTATGAATGTGAGAATACCCTGTGACTCCAACCCACGTACGGAAAGATGGACACTCACAACCGTAAATTCTGAACTATGATGCAAGTGTTAGAAATATGTATATAATCTAACTGCATTGGCATAAGACGCTGTCTCGTATACTTTAGTATGTAAGTCCGAGAACTAATCATGAATAGACGTACTACAGTCGCTAGATTCTCAAAATAGTATATGGTACTGTCAAAGTAGTGGAGTGGTGGTTTATCGATGATTAAAAAATTGGGAAGCATGCTGCAATGTTATTGGTTGGCTTTGAAATTACTGGGAAACTGGTAAAATTGGTCGCACCATCAACTTTGGTGCTTATTACAGTGCATCATCACACATCGACGATCTCTTTTCCACCCTAACCGTCCACTGCTGTGCTGTTCATTACGACTTTTTTGATGTCGAAAGAGTCTTGGTGGGAGCAACACCTTCTGAGGACGCCCAGTACCGATTGTGTACATGGCTGCAATATGAAGAATATATGGTCTTGATCTCTTTCAAACAGAACACCGAGACATCGACAGTGCAAGATGAGAATAAATGTAGAGGCCATCACCTTCGCATGTTCCTCAATGCCGCAAATTGTTCCAGTTTCCATACGTCGCGAAGTCTTTCCCTTTTTTTCAGTAAGAAACACCGCTTCTGTCGTTTATTTCTACCATCCTGTGTGTTGTTGGAGTAGCATAGTTAACACCATGCGATGTCCAGCTTTCTGTGAGAACCAATGGATCGAAACGTTTTCATGTCGTATTAGCACCTGACACAGACCTCGAAGTCATGTGGAAAAACAAAATGTACGGCTATGTATGCAGCTGTAGTCATACACTGCTTTGATGTTACAGCAATAACAATATATCAAACTGCTTATGAAACAACTACACAGGAACCCTCTCCTTGTGACTGATTGTCACTGCAGGTGAAAAACCTTTACGCAGGTCCGTAGAAGCGACTTCGATCACTGATCGCTTTCTGCACAGTACCGATACACGTATATTTAATGGGGTCACCACATATGGTGAAAGTCAACACACAGATGGTATTTGTTTCCTGACATAATGAAAACCCTATCTTAATTCTGACGACTGTTCAGATGAAGAGGTGGTCGCATAGTTCTTGTGCACTACGTAAGATACAACAGGGAGCAGAAAGCAAAATGATTTCGGGTGTGCCGCAGGGGAGTGTCGTAGGACCGTTGCTATTCACAATATATATAAATGATCTTGTGGATAACATCGGAAGTTCACTGAGGCTTTTTGCGGATGATGCTGTAGTATATCGAGAGGTTGTAACAACGGAAAATTGTACTGAAATGCAGGAGAATCTGCAACGAATTGACGCATGGTGCAGGGAATGGCAATTGATTCTCAACGTAGACAAGTGTAGTGTGCTGCGAATACATAGAAAGAAAGATCCTTTATCATTTAGCTACAATATAGCAGGTCAGCAACTGGAAGCACTTAATTCAATAAATTATCTGGGAGTAGGCATTACGAGTGATTTAAAATGGAATGACCATATAAAATTAATCTTCAGTAAAGCAGATGACAGACCGAGATTCATTGGAAGAAGGAAATGCAGTCCGAAAACAAAGGCAGTAGGTTAAAGTACACTTGTTCGCCCATTGCTTGAATACTGCTTACCGGTGTGGGATCCGTACCAGACAAGGTTGATAGAAGAGATGGAGAAGATCCAACGGAGAGCAGTGCGCTTCATTACAGGATCATTTAGTAATCGCGAAAGCTTTACGGAGCTGATGGATAAACTGCAGTGGAAGACTCTGCAAGAGAGACGCACAGTAGCTCGGTACGGGCTTTTGTTGAAGTTTCGAGAACACCGAGGAGTCAAGGCCGGCCCGTGTGGTCGAGCGGTTCTAGGCGCTTCAGTCTGGAACCGCGCGACCGCTACGGTCGCAGGTTCGAATCCTGCCTCGGCATGGATGTGTGTGATGTCCTTAGGTTAGTTAGGTTTAAGTAGTTCTAAGTTGTAGGGGACTGATGACCTCAGATGTTAAGTCCGATAGTGCTCAGAGCCATTTCAACCATTTTTCGAGGAGTCAAGCAGTATATTCATCCCTCCTATGTACATCTCGCGAAGAGATCATGAAGATAAAATCAGAGAGATTAGAGCCCACACAGAGGCATACCGACAATCTTTCATTCCGTGCGGTCTAAGGTGCTGCAGTCATGGACTGTGCGGCTGGTCCAGGCGGAGGTTCGAGTCCTCCCTAGGACATGGGTTTGTGTGTTTGTCCTTAGGATAATTTAGGTTATGTAGTATGTAAGCTTAGGGACTGATGACCTTAGCAGTTCAGTCCCATGAGCACACGTTTGAACATTTTTGAATCTTTCTTTCCACAAACAATACGAGACTGGAATAGAAGGGAGAACCGATAGAGGTGCTCAAGTTACCCTCCGCCACACACCGTCAGGTGGCTTGCGGAGTATGGATGTAGATGTAGCTGTAGAAGTTCTCAAAATTCTTGGTTTCTCATTTTCATTTGATTTACGGTCTTTGAAGAATTCCGAAAATATAAGCTTTTGGTTGGTACATGCTTGGTGCTTTAATTCGAATAGTTTGTGTTAAAAATTTGACATTGGATGACTACGTTAAGTTTCTTTATATACACGATCAAGTTAAGACTGGCAACCTGTGGTCATAAATTTCACGGTTCTCGGGAAAGAAACAAGAATATTATTACCTTTCGTGGCAACAGCTTCTTTGTTCAAGTAGTTACGACACTCCGAGGTGCAGAATGGAAATTAGTTAAATGGGAAACTTGATCTTTCTCGTAATGAGAAGGATTTTTGTCCGTCGTTTATTTCTTGCAGGCTCAAGAACTGAAGGACGCTCCGGGAAAGCTGTATCCATTGCAAGGTGACGTTAGCAGCGAGGAGAGTATTCTGTGCGCCTTCAAGTGGATAAAGGAGAATTTAGGAGGAGTCGATGTTCTTATCAACAGCGCTGGAGTTTGCGGAGAAAGTCTTCCAACAAGTAAGTGAACCACAGTTCACCTCCATTCAAGTAATAAACATGACAACTCATGATGCGGCAAAGAACAGGGAAAGAGATTTAACGTTTATATAGACAGATGGTAAATTACGGACATAGCCTGTGATGAAATGACTTCTTGTACGCTTACTGTTCTTCTCTTGCCACTGTTGGATGTCTTGTTTGTCTAGTGTAGTAAATGGTTCAAAATGGTTCTGAGCACTATGGGACTTAACATCTATGGTCATCAGTCCCCGAGAACTTAGAACTACTTAAACCTAACTAACCTAAGGACAGCACACAACACCCCGCCATCACGAGGCAGAGAAAATCCCTCACCCCGCCGGGAATCGAACCCGGGAACCCGTGCGTGGGAAGCGAGAACGCTACCGCACGGCCACGAGATGCGGGCCTAGTGTAGTATGTTGTAAGAACTGCGTGTAGCATAAGAAGCAAAGTTTTTAATAAATATTAACACAATTTTCGATAAAGCGTCGTTCAGTTCACTAAGTATGAAATGCTCAGTCAAGCTCGAAAGAACAAAAGAGGCAGATGATACAACAATTAAAGTAATAATACGCCGCCTTGTGAAAATAGCGAAAGGAAACCAGTAGTCTATGGCTGGCCGATGAGGCAGTTCCATGATGAAATAGCACAGAGAGTGCGTGATGATAAGCCAGATCATAAGACCAGCTATAGATCACGTAGCTAAAGCAAACCAACAGGCGGGAAGATGAGGCAGTGCCATGTTGAAACGGTAAACACAATGCGATATAAGCCAGCTGTTGAGGCTATCTATAGGACACGTAACTGTTGTTCATAGCTCGAGGAATTTGAACGAAAAATAAAGAGGAGGAATTTCTCAGCTAACACACACACACACACACTGGGAGAGGTTTATTTCGTCCTACATAAGCATAAGCCGCAACTACATCAATTTGGAACACAGCCTGACATTTACAGTTAACTATAGTAGTGCAGTATAAGGGATATACCAGCGTATTACAGTAAGCGAAACTGCGGATTTAGCTTCAGATAATGCCGATCTGCTAGTTTGTTTTGTTTTGATCTGTAATAGTTCCGTAACAACGACAGTTTACAGTCATTCCATTAGACAGATGATGGTTGTCCATACTCGAAATTGTGAATACATTTCCTGACACTGAAGACTGACGACCGTTGATTAACAGCAGCAGTAGCGGCGCGACATTGGGATGATCTCACTGGGGTTTGACTGAGAGACTAATGATCTCATATAGATATTGCTTTCCTCGATTCCTCCCCAACAGTTGGTAAAATCATTAAATAAATATCACGTATTTTATTTACACTGATGAGGCAAAACATAATGATCGATTACTTAAAAGTGTGTTGGTCTACATTCATAGGGCAATACAGAAGCGATTCTGCCTGCAATGGATTGTACAAGCCAATGATAAATTTCCAGAGGTTTTCCCCGCTCAAATATTATTTTCAAGCATACGTGAAGAAAAATATTAATTCCAAATTTTTGCTTCGTGATTGTAGAAGTTCGCAAGTGAAGGAAAATTATTTTTATTAATGATTTATGGAAAAAAAATGTTTCTTGTTCTCATCCACAAAGAACTTCCTAGCCATCCTTCAGCCAAGAATTCTGGGGTATGGAGTATCTGGATGACCAGTGAGTGATCACAAAGTCCCATTACCCTCCATGCCGTGTCCACATCTTCGTATATGGTTGCATTAACATGGGAACATGACAGACGACAACTATGAAGATGAAGATGTGTGACTCTTCTTAATTGTTTATTCCAGAGTGTCTGCATACGCGATCGTTTTCACAAAACAGTATTGTTCTCCAGCTTGTACGATGTGAAATTCTCCTCAACACTGCTGGCATGATGGCAGTAAATGCATCTCCAGCAGAATCCTTACGTACATCTGTCTTGCAACGTGTGGCAACAACCTTCCATTTGATGAACACCCCAAAATGCATTGTCGCAAGATGACAGATCAGGACTTCGGAGTGGCTTCTCCAAAAGTTGCAAGCAAATGTACAGAACAACGTCCTGCCCATTTATGAAGAAATACCTCATTGAGGCATTCTTTAATGGCGATATCAGAATGGTCTAGAGCCCCATCCTGCTGAAATCATATATATCCGACCAGTTCCCGATCTGGCAGATCTGGAATAAACCAGTCACCTGACATAGTGAGATTGCTATGTAATTCACAGCACCCATGAAGAAATATGGAGCTACCAAGTGGGTTTCCTGACACTGCAGCTAAGTTCGTGGTAGGTTGTGTTCACGTTCGGCATAAAAATGTGAATTTTCTTTACTCCAGAAAAGTTTCTGGCTTAGCACTGCGATATATTGCCCATTTTTCCGAAGAAAAAAACATTTTTTCCCTTGAAGAAATAGTTATAAAGAAATCAATCATTCGCCCACTCAAGCTTGATGACTTTTGCATGTCGTTGTCAATCAGTTCGTTCGCAAACGAAGGTTTACATGCCTTTAGCTTGAAATTATACTTTATATTTTTTTTTGTGACGTCGAGTTCAGAAGATACAATTCTAGTGACCACATCCGAACGCATCGACTCCTTTTGGCGATCCTTCGGCAGATGCTGCATCCTGCACGCAGGTTTCCAGTCATGTTGATGGTCGTCCTCAGCGGGGTTTACCTCTTATGCAGTCAGCTGAATAGAGCTTTTTCTCCTACCGTGAAATTTTTGGTTTTAGTGGGGAAGATTTATGAAGCATTTCAATGAAATCAAGCCGAACAGTTCTGATTGATTTTTCTGTATGTTATCGTTCGTGAACTCACGTTCCCATTGCGATCCGTTCCTTCACGGCGTAAGTGGACTCATCTGTCATAATTTAGTAACAACAATTAGATAACAGTTGATTAACGTATCTGTAATACTTATGGGGTAATGGGACTTGGTGATAACCCTGTATATGTAGTCGAGGCGCACGCGGAACAGTGGCCAAGGAGTAAGAGACAGGGCACCCCATCCTCTATTTCCAGGCGTAGACAACATTTTTCACGATGTCATTCATCCTTGACGTTTTCGTTCAACATGCCACACTCAGTCATAGGTCTTCCTGATGAGCATATGTATTTCAGACCAGATTCAACTATGGAGCACCAGTCCGTGAAACAGAACTGAAATGTTTACAGTGTAATACATTTTGAGTTATAACTCCAAAATTAATTATATCAACCAGAATTAAGTTATATCACTTGCAATGCGTATAACTACAACCTGTTCACTTTTTCTCGTTGCCTGAGCAAAGGGAGCGTGCAGTGTGGAGGGAGCAGCACCTCGACTGCCGCAGGGGAAAGGGGGGGGGGTGTTAATTTGCGGAGAGCAGAGGCGAGAAGAGTTCTCGTATTACCTACAAAGCGCACGGTCGGAACTTTCTACCGATTCTTTGCTGTGATGCACACGATGCGAGGAATAGAAAAAAATGGCTCTGAGCACTATGGGACTTAACTGCTGTGGTCATCAGTCCCGTAGAACTTAAAACTACTTAAACCTAACTAACCTAAGGACATCACACACATCCATGCCCGAGGCAGGATTCGAACCTGCGACCGTAGCAGTCGCGCGGTTCCAGACTGTAGCGCCTAGAACCGCTCGGCCACTCTGGCCGGCAATAGAAAATTTTTGTGAAAGCACTATTTACGTAGACGTTTATCTTCACATGTGGTACATATTCGTAGGACACCACAAAGACAAAGAAACGAATGCACACCTGTTAGTTGCCCACTGAACGACTGTTACTGCAGCGCTGAACTCTGATAGATCGTACACTTTGGTAGAAATTGCAAAAGGCACGTAACGTTTAGAATTAGTTTAAAAAATTCCGAGCAGAACTACGGCTCTCAAGGAACAAGACAGACAGACTATAGTATGCGAAATAACTCCCCAATAATATTGGTTTGCGTCGCTGTTAGACGAAACAAACGTGGGCCTACCCTACAATAAAGGAATGCACAGCTAAAGTCTACCAAACTGTCAGCCTCACATGCAGACATTATGTTCGTATTTTCGTATTCGCTTGTTTCAATCAGTGCTTCGTAGGCCTCTGTGTGAAATCTAATGGGACTTAACTGCTAAGGTCATCAGTCCCTTTGGTAGGCCTCTCACATCTTATGCTGAAGATGGACGTCTGCGTCATATCCCCTTCCCCATCTTGCTATACTCAGTGGCTTCAACGTTAAGACAGATGCGAGAGGCATTCAATACGTAATGCAACACCATTTTAGCTCAGCCAATTGCGATTAAGAAGATGCGGAATTTGATGTGGGACATGGAGGAATATTACTGCTTCAGCCCTTGTTGTTTCAAGAAGTTTCAGTAGGTGGCGACGCTATACGTAGCATTCAAAATGGCGTCTGTAACGAGGGGTGCGTTCCAAGCGCGGAGTTGTTGTTGGGTTTCTTTTGGCGGGAAACCAGAGTATCACAGGTATTCGTAGCCGCTTTCAGAATGTGTATGGAGACCTGGCAGTGAACAAAAGTTTGATGAGTCGTTGGTTGAGCTGTCTGTCATCAACGTAACAAGGCCAAGCAAATCTTCCTACCTCCCGCTTTCCGGCCGGCCGCACTTATCACTCTTCATATGTTGTAACTTGTGGCCACTCTCATTCGACGTGATCGCCGGATCACAATGAAACACCTCGCTGCTCAACTAGACCTTTCTGTAGGTAGTGCTGACACACTCGTCGTCCAATTTGGATACTGAAAGATGTGTGCCCGTTGGGTTTCTTGACAACTAACAGAAGACCAAAATTGAGCAACGGAGAATCATTTGTGCTGAATTGCTTGCGCGTTATAAGGTTGATCGTGAGAATTATTTCTTGAACGTCCTGACAGGCGATGAAGCATGGGTGCATCACTTCGTAACGGAAACAGGCCGTCAATACATGGAGTGACGTCACACTACCTGTCTTCCGAAGAAAACGTTCAAAGACGCATCCTCAATCGGTGAAGTCATGACTGGTAGTCTGATGGGGTTATTCTGTTTGAGGTCCTCCCTCACTGAGCTACGATCAACTCTGTACTGCATTGTGCTACCCTCAGGAAATTGAAGAAACGACTTCAGTGTGTTAGTCGCCACAAAAATTCAAACGAGGTGCTCCTCCAAGACAGCCCAGAGCCTTACATAAGTATGCACACCCTAGAGAACTCACAAAACCTCATTGGACTCTTCATCCACATCCACTCTGCAGCCCGGACCTCGTCCTTTCCGACTTCTTTTTGGCACATTAAATAATGCATTTCGAGGGATGTAATAAGCTGATGATGGGGGAGTTATTGAAGCAGCAAGACGTCGGTACCGACGTTGTCCAGAGAGTGGCACCATGGCAGCATACAGGCTTTCCCCGTAAGAAGGTTTGACACAGTCGCATTGAACGGAGATAATGTTTAAAGATAGGCGTTTGTATCCAATAGAGTGGGGAATAATAAGGTTTATTGGAATCCTGAGTAAAAGTGACCTGATTTCAGAAAACTGACTGCTCAGCGTCGCTTGGACGAAGAAAAGAAACCAAAAATTTTTTTCACCAAACAAAAGAATGAAACTGCATATTCCGATGCGTTTGCAGCATCAGTCACTATTAGAATTACTGAATGACTACTGCTCGGAACATGAAATGCTTGTGAATTTGTCTAAAATTCGCGTTTGCATTTGCATGTTCTTGCCTTTCGTGTTACAACCGGTATCATTGCCTTTCCGCTTTGCGTCCGACAAAGATATTTTCATTTTTTTCTGTCTTAAGAGTACCTCTGTAAGCTCTAAAATGATGCATCCCATACCGGTACTGTGCCAAGAAAACGTTCACAATATTCATATCACAAATGTCAACAGCAGACACACACTATAATTGTCCTTTGGTCAGGACTAGAAATATCCGGCGCACAGCCCAAACCAATACTGTAATATTTAGCAATACAAAATTCTGTTTTTAGTTTTTTAAGGGAAAGTGCGAATTGTGTCGCTTTATGTGACTTTCCTGAGATAATGACAAGACTTATCCTCACCAGGTTTTGTTTTCCTTATATGTTTGTCCAGAACTGAATCAAGTTATCCAAATAATTCGACCAACTTTAAGAAACTCCCATAGCTCTGAGTAAACAGTTCGATTTTCCTCTTAAAGGAAGACTCTTTCTATCCAAAAAAAGAAAAAAGAAAAGAATGTGGACAGTAGCTTTTTATTACGGTCTTCCCATCTGGGATTCTCTCATTTAATATCTGCAGGACTCCTGCAACTATATTTTTGGCAGATTTCAATTTTCTAGAGAGCTCCATCCACTTATTGTGCGATTCTGAGTGCACTTAGGACCTACAGCAGCTGACTAATATCTGAGAAATCTGCCGCCAGTTATTGTAGGTACCTGTAGTGAATAACATTTTTAATGCTCGGAAAGTGTTAGTAACAGAAACAGAAGCATAATCTGCAGTTTTTGAATAAACTAATCATTTTCTCAGAGCGACTGCACCGTTGCAAACTGCCGTGGGGAAGCAGAGGTAGTACCGTAGACAACTGCATCGCGAGACAGGTGGCAATCAGAAGAGCTGAGTACTGCATTGTTGCTTCAGCTATGCAAAATGGGAGGTCATAGGACAGCGGCTTGTATATAAATGATTTACTTGTTGAAGCAAGGTGTATAAATTATCAGTGCCCATTTAGCAGCACATAAAGGAAAAACGGCTATAGTCGGATATCGCGAAGGAGTGCTTTGCGACATACTCGTCCTCGATTTATGGCTCATAACAAGAAGTTTCGAAAGCACTTTCATTTACTGTAATGAAAATATGAGTTAAATCTTAGATGAAGTTGTCTGAACGCGAACAGTATGAAACACAACGAAACTAGATAAACAATTTGTGCAACGCAGTTTAGCTCCAGAACAACGCTTGATACGTTTCTTCTGTATCATGTTAACATTATCTGTAGCTTCCGGCTTCAACACCGAAAAGGAAAAGGGAATGAGGGAAAATTTTTCCTGCTTTGTTTTCAAACTTCTTTTGAGCACCGTGGTAAGAGGAAGATTGATGTAAATGGTATACATGGCAATCTAAAGAAGATGGAGAGATAGGGGAAGGATGTCACGCATCATTCCCGTGTAAACACCACTTAATCCGGATGCCTTTCTTCAAATGACTATAGTATGTGACGGGAACAGCATTTGTAACTTATTACTTATTTATTTACTACACAGTGTTTTCCTCAGCGAAGTTCCTATGGGTGTTATGTGCTATGGGTGTTATGTAGCAACGGTTTGGTCATCATATAATGGCATTTATCTTTATTTTTTTTCTTATAAATTTTTTTGTTCTGTAGTGGCTTTCAAGGTGACGTAGGTACATTTCAGATGTTTTGTAGTGGCATGGGAGAACCAAAGCACGCAACATTGGCACTAGCAATATTTGCTATTTTAAAATGCGCACCCAAGGTGATCAGCTCAGCGCTTCATTTGTTATTTCTTTCCGTAGATAATTTACACTGAGACACTAGGTTTTGTGAATGATTTATATTACCATGTTACCCTCTCATTTATTCATATGTGTAAAACTTTCATTGTCTGGTTCAAGTCATCCTTGTAGAGCGATATTAAAACTTACGATTTTGCCGCTCTCAAAAATCAGCCGGCTGGACAGCACCATAGATCACCGGATCACTTCCCCACCCCCTCCCTCCCTGAATGCCGATTACCTGTTTACAGCACCATATCAGACAAGAAAAAGGTGGAAATACGCGGAAGAAAGAATTGGAGACAGCTAGTTTCATTTGTCAAAAAATTTATGTAGGACTTCCGGATACTTCCACGAGACAATAAGATTCTCCGGTTTGACAGTTCAGGTTATTTCATAACGGAGAAAAGAAGAAATTTCATGTAACGAAGTAAATTACAGTCACGCATATACACTTATTTTACGTATTCGAGTGCTTCATACGTATATTTCACATACAATCGTGCAATGATGTAGGCACCCAGTAATGATTTTTGTGCTGGTTAATTCATAAGGCAGTGGGTGTTTATGTTTGGCCCTCAAAAGTGGCAGCTCATCCGAGAGAAACTTCTAATTTCTGCTATACGTAAGGGATGCACTTTATTTGAAATTCAGTCATTAGCATAATAAAAGGAACCGCTACACTACAAAATACTCAAAATACGATGCGTTGTCTGAGCGTAATTTTGAAAATAAGCAGTTATTTTTAGTGGAATTTCTTAATAAAAAAATTGACATAGTAGAGAATTAGTTAGTTAAAGGATAATTAATGTGATAAGTAAGATTTTAGTCATTGTGGTAGCCGCTTACGTGCGGAGTAGATGGCGCTTATTCCAGCTGCCGGCCCTTACTGTTAACATATTAAAGGCCAGGATTTATCTCGTTCCCAGGCGTCGGGCATAATTATCAGCCAATTACCCCATTAGCGTTGCCACCCTCACTGGAATGACTCTTCATTGGTCTCTGCTCCACTTCTACACACTTCATACAGTGTCACGTGTCAGCAATACGACCAGGCGGAATTCAGTCTCGCAGTGGGCAAGGATCAAAGTCAGTTGGCTCAACAGTGGACATATGAGGAATGCAGGGCTAGATGAAAAAAAAACTGGATTTAAAATAACTGAGATAAATATCTATAACATTACGTATGCAGATGATACCGTACTGATTGCAGAAGGTGAAAAAGAGTTGAACATCCTTTTACTGGGGGTAAAGAAGAAAGTAGAAATTCTAGTCGAGGGTGAACGTAAAGAAAACGAAAATTATGCAAATACATGTAACTTCATGGCGTACAGGAGGAGAAGGAAAGTAGGTAGTTTCTGTGATGATGAATGCTGCCAAGAAGTCGAGAGACCGATGTCACTTAGCGGAAAGGTGAAGTACAAGCCCAACAGTGTTTTAAGGAGTTGAGACGCAACTTTAAAAACAAAAATCCGTATTGTAAGGGCTATGGTCATACCAGTGGTGATGTACGGATGTAAGACCTGGACCGTAAGAAAGACTGAACGGCGTAGAATAGACTCGTCTGATTTGTGCTATTGCAGGAAACTTCTTACAGTTCCATGGACTGCAAAGAGAACGAATACAGGAAATAAAACCAGACTGTTCCATAGGAGATATTGTCACGGAGTAAAGCCAAGCGCCAGCACGTCAGTCGGGAAGGACAGAACATAGAAGACTGTAAGAAGAAGTCAGCCAATCGCACGCTGAGCGGACCTCCCTCGAGGACGACAACGCGACAGAAGCGGCCCCTAGGTGAAGAGGTGAAGAGGACGCAGACACTGCATGGGGGCTTAATTAAATAAATGCAATAAAAGTAATTTTAGTAGCTATATGTTCGGTTATGAAGTCTCGTAACCGGTTGGCCCTGAGTAGTATTAGTACGCAATCTGACTGCATAAAATAACAATAAAGAATGAAGGTAAATTTCCGTTAACACAATTGATTAATTAAGTCCCCAGCAACTGTAAAAGCTACGAAACAACAAAGCACAAGTGTAGCTGTTCTGTGTGTGGAAGTGTGATTCAACATACACGTATCTGGCACTGTTCTTCCTCAATACGACAAGATATTTTAAACACCATTTACAATGAAGTAATTAAAAAACCACAAATACAATAATTCCACATAGAAACCAGAATTACAAGTCTAATACATGAACACGAGCCAGATGCTTTGTTGACTGAACCTGTGACCAAGATGCATTATTATTAAGGAGATTTGAAATTAAAAAATTTTGTTACCTCCATATATATTGACGAAAAATACACTATGATCATTGCAACATCTTCCATATATACATTACACCAATCGAACAGCCGGCCAGTGTGGCCAAGCGGTTAAAGGCGCTACAGTCTGGAACCGCGTGGCCGCTACGGTCGCAGGTTCGAATCCTGCCTCGGGCATGGATGTGTGTGATGTCCTTAGGTTAGTTAGGTTTAATTAGTTCTAAGTTCTAGGCGACTGATGACCTCAGAAGTTAAGTCGCATAGAACTCAGAGCCATTTGAACCATTTGAACCAATCGAACAGGATCTACTCTCTCGCCCAACAGAACAATAACTGCACACGAGATGCTCTCAACTAGTACTGCTCTCGATAACCTCTCAACAAGCACTTCCCACGGCAACCTCTGAACTACAGCTGCCCTCGACATTCTCTGAACAACAACTGCGCCAGTGGAGGCGGCGGAATAATATTCTTTGGCGCAATCTCTGGCGCTGTGACTCAGTGTAGCCACCTTTCAACACTTAGGATCGTCTATACTGAAGAACATTGCTTATTTTGCGTGTCGCCCTTTGTTTGCGACATATCTGTGTAATCTAAGTATCTTTAAATTTCATTTTATAATAAATCCCATTAATACATAGATAGATGGCATCTCATCAGTGATAGATTCCAACCTGGAAAGTCTGCAGGAGAAAAGATGCAGGACAAAAGAAATAGGCGTGCCTTAGTTCATGGTTTACGGAGAGTCGGAAACAACTAAGCAAATGGAGAGAGAGAGGGGGGGGGGATGGGGGTAGAGAGAGAGAGAGAGAGAGAGAGAGAGAGAGAGAGAGAGAGAGAGAGACAGAGAGAGAGAGACTAGAGACCAAGTTAATACCGTTTTACCTGTTGGATTGATTCCAGAGTGCGATCTAAGGCTTGTCCATCTACCCTCCAACTTTTATTCTTTTTTACCAATGTTACACGATGAAATCATTCCCTGTCGCATTCAGTAGAAAAAGTCTGGTACAACCTCCCTGATTCTCAAGCGCTGTTTGTAAACAGTAAGGCGAACGAAATTTCACCTACCAGACAGTCGACAAATGCGGGTAAAACTTTTGAATGTTCAGGTTGAACGCTAGCAGTGCACCGCTATGATACGGCATTGGTTAACTTCTTTCATTAATGTTGTTTCTATTTACCATTCTGTAACGTAGCAATTATGCATACCTTTGGTGTTGTACAGATATTTTCCACTTACAGAGCCTGTTTCAATTTTTTTTTTTTTAAAGGTGAGTCGTTTCTGTTAGGTAGCAAAATGGTTCAAATGGCTCTGAGCACTATTGGACTTAACTGCTGTGGTCAACAGTCCCCTAGAACTTACAAGTACTTAAACCTAACTAACCTAAGGACATCACACACAGCCATGCCCGAGGCAGGATTCGAGCCTGCGATCGTAGCGGTCACGCGGTTCCAAATTGTAGCGCCTAGACCCGCATGGCCACTCCGGCCGGCTGTTAGGTAGTACCTTCCATCCCTGCAATACGACAGAAGTCTACGTCGTTCATCTGTGAATTATTTTTCGAGCTTCTAACTAGAAGTGATTTTTTTTGTTTTACCTGTGTGCTTTGTAGTTTAAATTCACAAATTTGTTGCATGTTCGTTTATTTATTAGGCGTGTTTCTGATAATACACTAGTTACAAACTGATTTATCATGATTCCATTATAACGTTTATGTAACATCGAAACTGGGAAATATAGAAAATCACATTAATGAAAAATGATAAAATTAAATTTTTTGATAGTAAAAGAATTATAATGTTACATACTGTGTTATAGCGCAAAGAGTGGGAGATCTTAAAATACAATCATTGACACAAACCCTCAGCGAGAGGAAGAGACTATTTACGCAGACAATTGTTCAAAAACCTGAGAGCTTCCTAAAAGCGTAGTATGCATTTCAAAAGCAGTACATGGAATGGAAGAAAATATGTAGTATTGGAAAGTGTAAACATATTGGTGTGAAACTGGTCAAGAGAAGTTTGGAGAAATTGGAAACCAATAAAGACATCGTTGCATCCCTTCCAGCGACCGGTGGATGTACAGAATGGTCAGAAACAGTTTTAATAGTTGGTAATGCTGCAGGGTACGTTGTGCTGAGAAATAATCCTATACGTTGCGCCGTGTGTGAGTTATGTAGAATGGAAGTTACCCAGTCAGGCCGTTGCGACTCCAGCGCGCAAATTCAAGAGACCCTCCAGAGACGCTGTCGCCAAACGTGTTCTTCGTGTGGTTCCCTAATACCAAAAAAAGAGAGCGGCACAATATCTGGACATGGGACGGTGGTAAGGTTCGAATCCGAACCCGAGCCAAAGGCTGAACAGTCTCGTAAGCTGTCATATATGCTACAACAGCTGACACAAACTGTATGTGGCGGGCTGCTAGACTATGCGCGCTCGCGGTCTGATTGGCTAACTTCAATGCTTATTATTTCGAAAACGGCGCAACGTGTCGAGTCCTTTTCTTATCAGTTATTTCTCACCTCAGCCTACCCTGCAAGTTTTTCGGACTGTTTCTAAGCACCACATATATGATCAAAGTGCAGGTGCCAGCGACGTATTTCCTTCCGAATGCTAAACAAGTTTAAGAATCAGCCAGCGAAAGAAAAACACATTGTGACTGTTTTTGAAATGAGAAGAACACGGTTCTGGATTTTCTTAATCGCAGCTGTTCATAAATAGCGACAAATACATTCACCTTACATAAGCATAAAAGACGTCATTAGAAGGAAGAGATTACACACGAACACGATAGTGATCAAAATTTATATTGATAATGGTCAACCGTAAGTATCGTTGGCAACGAAACTGGCACCTTCTTGGACTGGATCAACGTCAGTTATCCATCGCACAGTCCAAATGTCAACCCTCCAACTTCAACATGTTATATCCTATGGCAGACAGTCTTCAACGTCCGCGATTTGATAATGTTGGCGCGGTGAAGTGGCTGTGAAGAAGTAGAGTTCTTTAAACGAGAATCACGGAATAAGCTTCAACGGTGGTAATCAGTCACTACATTTAAAATGTTGGCTGTGGTGCATAGCAACATTGCATTCAGGCACAGCAACTTTAATGACACAAGCACTTCGAATGGCGTGTCAGTGAACAGGGTTTCAGTACAGTAATCATCCTTCGCTTTGTTGCTGACTGATCGTGGTGGCATACTCTGTTCCAAGTGTGGCGTTCGCTTGGTTATTCGGTGGTTTGGTATTTAACTAATTTGTAAATGGAAATGATAATCTTATTTCATTACATTGAGTAATTACTAAATAATTTTTCTGCCGGCTAAAGATTTGATCAAGTTGCTAAAGAACTCCAAGTTAACGACGTGTTAAAGTGTTGTCTGTAAGTTGTGTAAGTGTCACTAAATCACAGTTCATACAACAGATTCCTTACAACTACTTATTAAGATCGAAGCAGTTATCTTCAGCAAAATGATCATTAAAACCACCGAATATCAGCCGCGCACAACACTGACGTATGTTACCTGAAACAATATTCTTCGCAACTCGTGCGTTATTAATTTCGGCTCCATACATGAGCTAGAAAAGTTTGTCATAACGATCGTGCTATGAGCGCTATTTTTAAAGAACCAATCTGACTCGAATTATTTTCATTCAAATGAGTTCGGGACAACCGGTGCACATTTATTTTTACACATTTGTATTACGTTCGGCATTTATGTCTGCAGAGTTGCGTAATTTCAATTTGCCGCTGAGGTAATTGTTAAGATGGCGGCAGACAATTGATGAGACTTTCTATTGTTAGAGCAAACAAGTATTTTAAATGCTTATTAAACTTTACAGAAACTCTACTTTCGTATTGTGCACTATTTAGATTTCATCAAGCAAACATTTGATTTGTTTCTAAGGAAAACACAGACAAAAACACGATACAAATCGCTATCATCAATGGCTGCGCTCGTTGCAGTGGAAAGAAATAATTAACACAGATAATACTTACTGAGAGAGGAATTAAAGTTACAAATAATTATTCATTCATATTTATAATAATAATGAACTCTATTTTCGAGTAATAATTAACAAATAATTACAATTTCTTAACAGACCTCAGTTTGATATGCGTCCGCAACTTACATAAGCCAACCAACAACAGGTAAAAACAATGGAAGACAAACGCAGATCATAAAAGGAATTTACAATTATCATTGTCTTTGTATGATACACATCGATATGTCTAATTACATCATAGAATATTATATAAATAATTAATTTTTATAAGTTTTCATACGTCGAATACATAATGTTTATAACTGTCAGAGGCATAATTTCCTCTCGTCGCACTGTAGCCAAAAATGTATCTCGTGGATGTTACAATGCCCATTGGGCTGAGAAAAAAATTAGTTTATCTATTGTATATTTTTTTATCAGTCCACGTAATCCACGTAGATTTGCTACTGTCAATATGCAAATGTTTAGTTTCAATGTTGTTTTAGACATGATAAAATTATAGTTAAATCGAGTACTTTAAATGACTTCAGTGACTGTATTATCTCGGAAATTGCTGCGGATACTTCCCGGATTAACTTATCCCCCCCCCCCCTTTTGGGTTCACTGGACTCGGAAAACCGGGAATAAAACCTTCCAAGGGGCTTCAAGAAAATACAGACATGTACTTTTAACAGTCAGGCTTGACATGATTGTAATAAAATATGCTGGAAAATGCAAATTTATGACTCTGTTGTAAGCATCTGAGATAATGAATGTTTTTTCATGGTGGTATATCATAATTTCCAAAGTCACTCATTTATCGAACGTCATAAGAATTTGCTGCTGACGTCGTAAGATCGCCACCGTGTCGAGCCGTTGTACCGCAGACAGGTAAGTGGCTGCTGCTGGACCGCCCCCGGCCGAGTCGGTGGGGCGTCGGCTGCCGTCGGCTGCATCGTGATTTGGATCTGCTGCTGGCTGGAAGTCGCGCTGCAGCAGGTCTTGTTTCTCCTTTCCCACGTCCCTCAGTTTAAGACGGGTACATGAAATATCAAAATATAAGCATCAGTGACAAGATAATTACTATTCTCATCCTGTGGAAAAGTTTATTAGCGTCCATTTCACTTGCATTCACACGGATGGAATTAGACTGTTTTCGGAGTATGTTCTGTGTTTCGACACTGTTTAACACAATGTAGTGATTCACATGTAAGTTTATCACAATATGCACATTTTGAACACTGCACCGTTAATCATACAAGTGTCCGTAGTGTGCTTCATTTACTTAGCGGAATGTAAATATTTTCGCGACGCGCTGCGTAGCCAACGTTGCATTATTGTTTTGCCGCGCGGCTGGCTGTACAGTCTGTCACATTAAATTTGGCGCGCGGAGACGCTTCATATCAAACTACTGAAGGTCATCAGTTCCAGTTAATTATTAATACACTCAACAGTACTCAACGTTCATAGCGTTGCTGCCAACTTTGACACTCCAAGAGCGTTCATAAGGTTACGTGATCACAGTTTTTACCACTGTTCATCATTATTCACAATGTAAATCACAGTTCTTCACGCGTCCACTAGTTCCTGCGAAACACGTTTCACTGTTCTGATTCCTGTCAGTAGTTTTCCACAGTACTTAACAGACAATCTATATGCAAATGACATTTTTCAAGTAATGAGGTCTGGTACACTTGCAAATAAGTTCATATTACCATGACTGAATAACAAAACTTAAAATTTTACACAGTCACATGAACATGAGACAATATAAAACTTTCAAAATCTGCTACATTATCTTGACCATGAGATCATTACTGAACTGTCCAGATAATAGTACATTTCCATTTTTATTACAGATACATATACTCATATTTTTTTATTTTTTTATTGGGATTGTTATTTACCATGTTTTTGGGACAGATGTTCATGTTCGGTTTATCTAACCGGAATGTTGCTCATAAGAGCATTTTAAATGACTTCGTAATGAAACCGTGTACGTAAATCAGTACACATTCAGATTTCGCTTCACTAGTGGTGAAAGCAGTTTATTTTATTATTTATTTATTTATTTTTTCAGTCACATAGCTCACACACCACCAACACTCACGACATGTGTGGGACTACATGACTCGATCTTATGAAAATATTTTTGTTATATCCATTCTTACACACGAACAAATATATTATTTAAGCATTTTAATCATTTCTATGCTACGTATAGAAAGGTAAAATTCCTCACATTTAATGCAATAACACTCAAGGGTTTATCAAGTTATTTTTCCCTTTTAGAGCAAAAATACATTTATTATGGGGATTCTCTACTCCTTGTTCAAATAATTCAACAACATTACAGTGTAATACTTGACATAAAAGCTTATAAACTAATACATACATAGTATTATCAAATTATTACTGCTAATTATTTTACCATAAACATATTTACAGTTACGGGGTAGTGCACTTGCACTTCTGATTGGTCTTTTGTATCACTTCGTTTCTCTTGGTCCAGGGGACCGAGTAAGATGCTCTGCAATAGGTCTTGTGCGGATATACTCTCATATTATACTGATAATCTTTAATGATTCCAGGGCGTTCAGTGAATACTTCGAGGTATCCGGATAATAATTCTGTTAATTTTCTAGTCTCTGAAGCATTAATGCAGTTTCTATTCTATTGTTTTGACGATGTCACTCACGTTGCTGGGTGGATCGTTATTTCGATTTGTGTGACACATCTGTGGGTGCTTATGATCCAACACTAACAACTTCTGTTTGCTGACAGAAGGATTCATTTTTCTCATCAGCGGAAGGTTCGCACCGAACTCCCGATTCAGCATTAATGTTATGGGTCGCTGTTGGTACTTAAGTGCACATGTCCCACGGGCGAGATCAATTACAGCTTCCCTTTACCGAAGGAAGTCAAGAACCAGAAGCACCGGTACTGACAAGTTATCCATTAGTAGGAACGTGCATAATAAGCGATCATTTCCCAAGGAAACTTCCACCTGTGTCTGGTATTTTATGCTCTGTGCCTTTTTTCCCAATGCCCCTATAACCTTACAATTTGCAACCGGCAAAATCGGCCATCTCCTTATCTCCGATACCTTCTTGAAAAACTGCGTGTTCATAACTGATACATTAGCACCTGTGTCAAGCAGAATAGTAGTTGTTACACCATTTACAGCTCCGGTGACACTTGCTTGGATATTTTCCCTTTGTGGCTTATCAGAGACAGCAGGTTCCTGATATAGCTCATCTTCGATCCTGTTGCCATCCTGATACCGTATCATGGTTATTTTTTGTTCTGTCGACCTATTGCCTTCATTGTTGGTCTCGGTCACCTGGCGAAGGCCTACAGGGACCGAAATTAGTTTGTTGGCTTCTGAGTGTTTTGTTTTGTTTCCAAAGGTACCTCCACTATTCTAACATTTTGTGAGTTTACAGTCCGAGGAGGCCTGCTTGGATCCCACCACGGTAGATATTGATTGCTTGGTATAGGTATAACCTGTACATAATTTATTGGCTGACCTGAATTGATAGAATTTTGCTGCGGCTGCCAATGACTTGGCCCTGGCTGTCGCCAATATTCAGTGTCACCCCGCATATTTTTAGCCTTGTCTTTATATGGACTGTCTGACCTGTTGTCATTTCGTCTCTTTCGGTTGCTATTGTTACTGTTTGGGTTTTCATTGTGGTACGGCCGCTGATTGCCATTCGGTTCTTGGTGTTCTTCGGCCTTTTGATAATTACTGTTCTTATTATTAGGATAACCAAAATTTTGGTTGTATGAATTCCTACTACTATTATTATTATTGTATTTTCCGTTACTATAAGCTTTACTTTTATTTTTCTTTGGATTACCTTCGCCCCTGTTTCCAATACTTCCATTCCATGATTTTTTTCTATTAGGACTATTATTATTGCTGATCACGTGAGAATTTTTTCTGGCGTCTTCTTGCACTAGATCCAGAGAATCAATTACAGACAGAAATTCTTTCAGATCGGTGTCTGTAACATTAAATAATTTTTCTCTAATATGTATGGGTAATCTACACTACTGGCCATTAAAATTACTACACCACGAAGATGACGTGCTACAGACGCGAAATTTAATCGACAGGAAGAAGATGCTGTGCTATGCAAATTATTAGCTTTTCACAGCATTCACACAAGGCCGGCGCCAGTGGCGACACTTATAACGTGCTGACATGAGGAAAGTTTCCAACCGATTTCTCATACACAAACAGCAGTGGACCGGCGTTGCATGGTGAAACGTTGTTGTGATGCCTCGTGCCTCATATAGGGAGGAGAAATGTGTACCACCACGTTTCCGACTTTGATAAAGGTCGGATTGTAGCCTATCGCGATTGCGGTTTACCGTATCGCGACATTGCTGCTCGCGTTGGTCGAGATCCAATGATTTAGCAGAATATGGAACCGGTGGGTTCAGGAGGGTAATACGGAACGCCGTGCTGGATCCCAAAAGCCTCGTATCACTAGCAGTCGAGATGACAGGCATCTTATCCGCATGGCTATAACGGATCGTGCAGCCATGTCTCGATCCCTGAGGCCACAGATGGGGATGTTTGCTAGACAACAACCATCTGTTCGACGACGTTTGCAGCAGCATGGACTATCTGCTCGGAGACCGTGGCTGCGGTTACCCTTGACGCTGCATCACAGATAGGAGCGCCTGCGATGGTGTACTCAACGACGAACCTGGGTGCACGAATGGCGAAACGTCATTTTTTCGGATGAATCCAGGTTCTGTTTACAGCACCATAATGGTCGCATCTGTGTTTGGCGACATCGCGGTGAACGCACATTGGAAGCGTGTATTCGTCATCGCCATACTGGCGTATCACCCGGCGTGATGGTATGGGGTGCCATTGGTTACACGTCTCGGTCACCTCTTGTTCTCATTGACGACACTTTCAACAGTGGACGTTACATTTCAGATGTGTTACGACCCGAGGCTCTACCCTTCATTCGATCCCTGCGAAACCCTACATTCCAGCAGGATAATGCACGACCGCATGTTTCAGGTCCTGTACGATCCTTTCTGGATAGAGAAAATGTTCGACTGCTGCCCTGGCCAGCACATTCTCCAGGTCTCTCACCAATTGAGAACGTCTGGTCAATGGTGGCCGAGCAACTGACTCGTCGCAATACGCCAGTCACTACTCTTGATTAACTGTGGTATCGTGTTGAAGCTGAATGGGCAGCTGTACCTGTACACACCATCCAAGCTCCGGTTGACCCAATGCCCAGGCGTATCAGGGCCGTTATTACGGCAAGAGGTGGTTGTTCTGGGTACTGATTTCTCAGGACCTATGCACCCAAATTGAGTGAAGATGCAATCACATGTTAGTTCTAGTATAATATATTTGTCCAATGAATACCCGTTTATCATCTGGATTTCTTTCTGGTGTAGCAATTTTAATGGCCAGTAGTGCAGCTTTTAACACTCGCAATAAGTCTCTGGTGGTTACTGGCTCATCCCAGTACCGGGTCATGTTAATATATTTTTCAAAGTACTTTCTTAAGGAACCTGACTTCGGATTGTACATTTCTGCATTCTAAACAATTTTACGGAGTCGCTCTTGAGTAGACGCTGACCAGAATTGATCAAGGAACGCCTTCTCAAAGTTGTGGAAAGTCTTGCAAGTTGCTGCTGCATGTAATGCCCAGAACGACGCATCACCAGAGATACGTGAAACCACAAACTGTATTTTCTGTTCTTCCGACCATGATTTTGGAAGAACATTTTTGAAGTTTCGAATGAAAACTACTGGATGTATGTTTTTCTTGCTTTCTTCGTTACATATTTGAAACTGTTTATGCTTAATTGGGCTTTCTTCATGCATCAAAGTAGTTAAGTGCATGGAATTGCTACCATTCGCAGGTGGTGTGGTTACTTTATTACAAGTACATTCTATTCCACTATTATTGTTCCTTGGTGTCACTTATTGCTCTGGTAATATCGGTTGATTACCAAAATTTGGTCTTCTTTCTGGTGCATTAAAATTCGCCGTTAGATTATCTGCGATCTTTTCCTTGTCAGTACCAGTGTTGACATTACTGCATACTGTCAGATTTTCAAAATTTCAGAGCTCAGCAGCCTGGCTACTTCTGTTCGGACTTGCTTTCGGATTTCCGAGAGAATGTCCTCCTGCATTGTTTCCACAGCGGTAGCCAAGGCTTGGAATTGGTTCTCTAGTCTATCTACTTCAGTTTGAAGACTATTGACCTGAACTGGAATGTTCAACAGTGATTTTTACTGCATCGATCTCCTGCTTAAAATGGGTAGTAATAGCATTATCACGATCGACCAACACTTGATTTATCCTACGAACAATTTCTTTATCTCTTTCCAGAAAAATATTGTTTATATTTTCCATAAATTTCTTTTCCTTTTCTTGGTCCCTGAGCTTCTGTTGCTGTTTTTCTATAAACTTTTCCTGTCCTTTTCCTGCTGACGTTGTCTTTCACGCTCCTGCTCTTTAATAGTAAACTTTTCAAAAAATGCTCTTAGCATATCCTGTATCGACATAGCTTGAGCATTCCTAACTTCTGCCCCTTGCTCAGAACAAATATTGTCATTAATTCCTAACTGGTTGAATGCAGGGGTGTCAGTTGGTTTTGGCAACTCCTCAGTTTTACTATCACTCGGGACATCAGTTACTAAATTATCATTAATAATTAAATTTTCTAATAATTCGACAGAAATATGGGTAGATTGTTCTCCCTGAGACTCTGATGTCATCTCTGCATCAGTATGCTTATTCGGTTTATTTTTCTTTTGTTTAACCATTCTATCACCAATATAGCACAACAAATACATAAATCACTGACAAGCACCAGTTGGCACAAAATGATCTTATAACTAACACATATACACAAATAACAAGCACTGCTTATGTAAAGTTACTCGTAAGTCTGGCAGCAGTGCTGATACAGATTCGTACAGCAGTTCGGTAGGAAAATGTCAATGCTCATGAAACAAATGAATAAACAATGCACATCTGTTCCTACCTGTATTGGTTGACAGTTGTGGACTGCACTACTTATGTAAAGTTACTCGTAAGTCTGGCAGCAGTGCTGATACAGATTCGTACAGCAGTTCGGTAGGAAACTGTCAATGCTCATGAAACAAATGAATAAACAATGATTAATAGTTTGTTTTGGTACCCCGTACCTGTAATAGATCACAATTTCAATTATTAAAATGAATAAATGTGCGTTGGTGGCCCCACGTTGGGCGCCACTGCGGCGTTCGCTGGGTTATTCGGTGGTTTGGTATTTAACTAATTTGGAAGTGGAAATGATAATCTTATTTTATTACACTGAGTAATTACTAAATAATTTTTCTGCCGGCTAAAGATTTGATCAAGTTGCTAAAGAACTCCAAGCTAACGTCGTGTTAAAGTGTTGTCTGTAAGTTGTGTAAGTGTCACTAAGTCACAGTTCATACAACAGATTCCTTACAACTATTTATTAAGATCGAAGCAGTTATCTTCAGCAAAATGATCATTAAAACCACCGAAAATCAGCCGCGCACAACACTGACGTATGTTACCTGAAACAATATTCTTCGCAACTCGTGCGTTATTAATTTCGGCTTCATACATCAGCTAGAAAAGTTTGTCATAACGATCGTGCTATGAGCGCTATTTTTAAAGAACCAATCTCACTCGAATTATTTTCATTCAAATGAGTTCGGGGCAACCGGTGTACATTTATTTTTACACATTTGTATTACGTTCGGCATTTATGTCTGCAGAGTTGCGTAATTTGAATTTGCCGCTGAGACAATTGTTAAGATGGCGGCATACAATTGATGAGACTTTCTATTGTTAGAGCAAATGAGTATTTTAAATGCTTATTAAACTTTACAGAAACTCTACTTTCGTATTGTGCACTATTTAGACTTCATCAAGCAAACATTTGATTTGTTTCTAAGGAAAACACAGACAAAAGCGCGATACAAATCGCTATCATCAATGGCTGCGCTCGTTGCAGCGGAATGAAATAATTAACACAGATAATGCTTACTGAGAGAGGAATTAAAGTGACAAATAATTATTCATTCTTATTTATAATAATAATGAACTCTATTTTCGAGTAATAATTAACAAATAATTACAATTTCTTAACAGACCTCAGTTTGATATGCGTCCGCAACTTACATAAGCCAACCAATAAAAGGTAAAAACAAAGGAAGACAAACGCAGATCATAAAAGGAATTTACAATTATCATTGTCTTTGTATGATACACATAGATATGTCTAATTACATCATAGAATATTATATAAATAATTAATATTTATAAGTTTTCACTGTTTTTTCATACGTCGAATACATAATGTTTGTAACTGTTAGAGGCATAATTTCCTCTCGTCGCACTGTAGCCAAAAATTTATCTCGTGGATGTTACACCAGCTGGACAGACAGCCGAGTGGAAGCGCATACTGGACGTCAACGTGCTGGGGCTGTCCATCTGCACCAGGGAGGCCGTCCAGAGCATGCTGGACAGGGGAGTCGACGACGGCTTCATCATCCACATATGCAGGTACGCTTCGAAGCGTTTATAGCGATACCTTTTTTTCGTCTTATGATACTGTATATATGTATTCTTCAAAATACGGCCATGTAGCATCTGAAAATGAAGATCTCTTGTGTCTCTGAACCGACCTAAGCCTGAATTCTGCACTCAAACCTGCAATAGATCTGACGTGTAGATCATTTCGTGAGATAGCTTAGGCAGGAAGTAGTAAGTTTCTTGACTCTTCCCGGATTACAGTGCTTCTCTTCATCATGTGCTAAATATATGTGGCTATGTACAACAGTGAGTCTGGATCAGAATTCTCTTTTGCCGTGCTGACTGAATTCACTGATGTCTAGAGGAGACACTCTTTTTAGTTTTTTCTTTGCTTTTCATTTAACGAAACTGGTAAGAGTCGCATTGGACAGACAGGCAATACCCAAGAACCGGTGGACGTCTTCGTAAGTTACGTTTTTCAGTGGTTGGGCCTTTGCCTTCGGATTCCTCTAGTGAATTACATGCTGGAATTAGTCTTTTTTACCGCTAGCTGCTTGTGATACTTTTCACCACAGATAGCTTTGGAAGCACAATCAGAGACTGATCAGACAAAACACTATGACCACTTCCCATCGCGACATTGGATACCGACCGGTGGCGTTGCGGGCACGTGACGCGGAAACAAAAGACTTTACGCGGAGCAGGCAGGTATGGGGAATCACCCCATTGAAGATATGGGCTGCAAATGTGGAAATACATTGAGGTAAGTGATTTTGACAAAAGGCAGACTATTATTACGCAGAGCCATGAACGAGTATCCCGGAAATGTGCTATTGTCGTGGGCACCTACGGAGTGAGGTAGAATGACGGTGAAATTACCACTCGGCTCCAAATTTTTGGACCTCAATGACTCTTCACAGCACGCGGGGTTTGGTGGCTTGTCTGCTCTGTAAAGTAGGGAAGATGGTGATCTGTTCCATTCTGCCGGAAGAGCACAATGCTGAAGCATGTGCAAGTGTTTCGGAGCCCACCGCACATCGTACATTATTGAACATGGAGCTCCGCAGTAAACCTCTCCTACGTGTTGACACGTTGTCTCAACGTCAATTACTATCGTTGTGGGCACGAGACAGTCTGGATTCCATCAAAGAAAACGTATAGGATTCTCGGCTGAATCGTATTTTTGCTACATTATTTCGCTGATCGTTTCCACAAACATCGTCATCAAGGTTACGGCGGCTCTAGACGTGTAGCGCGCTACGGACGCAAGCTGCCGGGAATGGTATTATGCTATTGGAGACAGTCTCCTTAGGTTTCATGGTATATGTGCTAGTAATCGAAGAGATTCTGACAGCTGCGAGCAACCTGGATCCCTTCATGCTTGTCTTTCCAGACGGCAATGTTATCTTTCAGCAGTATAATTGTCCGTGTCTCCGAGCCAGAACTTTGCTGCAGTGGTTTGAGCAGCATTATAGTTTATGTATCGGCGACCAAATGCGCCTGATGTACATCCTATTGAAATCATCTGGGTCGCTATCGGGTGCCATCACCACCTACGCAAATCTACGAATGCCACATACGTCCACAAACCTACCAACAAACTATCGGGTCTCTCATGCACGGATTCAGTGATGTATTTCGCTCCAAAGACGGACAAACTAGCTATTAAGCAGGTGGTCATAACGTTTTGGTTCATCGCTGTATATACAGAGGGGCGAAGGCGAAAAGTGGTGATTGTGGATGACTGGCTGGTGATGGTGGAAAGCTAGTCCGACTAATTATTCTTGAGTGCTGCTTCATTGTTTAGGGTCATGAAGTAGATATTAGACACGACTCAGAATGTTTTTAGACAAGCACTGTTAGGATTTTAACACGCAATAAAAATAAATAGACTGCTCCATACGGGTGCCTGCTACATTTAGATCAGTTCATCCCAACAACGATGTTACAAATAACAGTAAGTTGAGACAGTATTGCTTTTCTTTCTGCTTCTTGATAATGTCTGTTATCTAATTTTCTCATCCATTTAACAGAATGACATCTTTTCTCGTCATAAACAGGAATATGAACTATTCAAATGGTTCAAATGGCTCTAAGCACTATGGGACTTAACACCTGAGGTCATCATTCCCCTAGACTTAGAACTACTTAGACCTAACTAACCTAAGGATGTCACACACATCCATGCCCGAGGCAGGATTCGAACCTGCGACCGTAGCAGCATCGCGGTTCCGGACTAAAGCGCCTGGAACCGTTCGGCCACAGCGGCTGGCTATCAACTATTACGAGGCCTGTTCAGAAAGTAAGCTCCGATTGATTGCCAAATTGAAACCACAGTGAACATCAGAAATGTTTTACTTGTAACAATTAGCTACACCTTTCAGCTACTTCTCTACGTAGTCGCCGTTCTGACTTAGACTTTTGTCATAGCGTTGTACCAACTTTTCAATAGCCTCATCATAGAAGGCAGCCGCCAGTGCTTTCCGCCAATTCTCCACGCTGGCCTACACCTCGTTGTCTGTGTCAAAATGTTGTCGTCAAAGACAGCGGTTCATGTGACCAGAGATGAAACTCAGGGGGAGACAATTGCGGACTGTATTGTGGGTAATCTAACATTTCCATTTGCAAACGATGCAGGAGCATCTTCATTGCCCCTGCAGAATGCGGCTGAGAATTGTCTTGAAGACGAAACAGCACGACAGTTATGTAATGTTAGCTGCATAGCTTCAGGCGAAATTTCTCACCAGGCCCTCGTACTTGGCGGCAGACACTATTTTCTAGACATCTTTACGCACTCACTGCGAGCTCAGAAATGAGAAGAGCGACGTGATGCTAACTGGGGTTATACTAGAGACACTACCCAACACATCTGTGCAAAGCTTTATCGGATTTTCATAGTCGTTTCCATTTCACGACCGATCGGAGCTTACTTTCTGAACGCCCCTCGTATTTGCTAATTTTCGCAACTGGCTATATTTCTATCTCTGACTACTGATTGATTCCTTTATTTCTGAAATATATATTTTTACTATCGTATGTACACGAATGCATTCTGTGTATACACACTACATGCCGGAGCTGCTGCAAAACATGCGTAGGGCCATCGTTGTGAAATAAATCTCCAGAAATGTTAAAATCCGAGCTTAAGACAATGATGTTCTGGTAGTGAACCAACATTTTATTTTGTTGATACTTTTTTATACTCCCTTTAACCACATAAAGATATTATTTTTCTGCTTATAAGGTGTCAGCTACCGTTTTTTGGGATTCTCAAGTAATAATCCTCATAGATTACTTGGAAAATGGTAGAACCATACCTGGACGCTATTATGCTTTATTATTTGATCGTTTGAAACTTGTGGCGCACAAAAAGTGCTCTCTCACCAGTATAATGTACCATCCCACACATGAGCGATAACAATAGACTGAACTGAGCTCTGAACTGGTTCATCACCTACTTTATCCATCAGTTCCTAGTGGCGTCACCCCCAGGTTACTGCTTCCTGTTCCCTAACTTGAAACTTTACCTTGCTGGGAAGAAATTTTCATTAAATGAAAACATTATATTCAGTCAACGAATATTTCGCAGAGGTTGACAGAGGCTCTTCCTCGGATGAGATGAAAAAGCTGGAAGGTCACTGGACCAAGCTTGTATCCCTCAAAGGAGACAATGTCGAGAAGTAAGGTGAGCTGTTTACCTAGTAAAGTTTTTTCCTTACTTTCTTACGAGACATATTAAACCACCTTACTATTTCCAAACAGTTTAAAATCTATTGTTTCCACTACGCCTAATTTGGCTTTAGTTGTTAGGTTGCAATCATGGAGTCTAGTACGTTGTTTTTCACTCTTGTTTTGCGATGAGCGTCATAACTATTTCCGACGGCACGTTCATCAAATTCTCAGAGCAGAAAAGTAGGAAATATTTAAAACTATTTATTTTCAGGATACTTCGATTATCTAGGTAGTTACAGACCTAGAAATGCTTTTATCGTCATATAAAATTTGAATCTTGGTTTGAAAAAACAGAGGAACGTGATCTCGTAAATACAATCTTACATATTTACTTACAGGGCTATAAACATGCGCGATTCTTTTACTGTTAGGCTTGACATTACACCGCATTCAGTTGTCATTGCCAGAAAACTAGCTACTTTCCTCACTGTTCGGATAATACAATTACAGGTGATCAAATGACTGTGTATTGCCATTGAAGGGTAATACACACATCAGAAAAAGTTTTGCATCACCCAAGTTCCCAGAACTCTTAAACATAGACATTGACTGTGGATATTGTATCACAGACACAGTCCCTTTGACTGTTAAGAAGTGTTCACTAAGCGCGCCTAAATATCTAAACAATCATGCATGAGCAGCACCTATTAGACACAGGGGGTCCCACAGTCGATCAGTTCCAGTCATTCTACCAGGAAGGAGGTACATGACTCGAGTTAGGCACGACTGAACTACAGTTCAGTCGTGCCTATACGGTCAGTACCGCGGTTCGATCGCGTCCGCATTGTTTCTTTGTGCCGGGAAGAACAACAAGAGAATTGTCCAGGCGTCTCGGAGTGAACTAAAGCGATGCTGTTCGCACATGGAGGAGATAGGAACTGTCGATGACATGTCTCTCTCAGGCCGCCCAAGGGCTACTACTGCAGTGGATGACCGCTACCTACGGATTATGGCTCAGAGGAACCCTGACAGCAACGCTACCATATTTAATAGTGCTTTTCGTGCAGCCAAGTTACGACTCAAACTGTGTGCTTTAGGCTGCGTGATGCGCAACCTCACTTCCGAAGTCTATGGGGAGGTCCATCTTTGCAACCACGACACTGTGCAGCGCGGTACAGATGGGTCCAACAACATGCCGAATGGACCGCTCAGGATTTACAACACGTTCTCTTCACCGATGTTTGTTGTTTATGCCTCCAACCAGACAATCGTCTGAGACGTGTTTTGAGGCAACCCTGTCAGGCTGAACGTCTTAGACACATTGTCAAGCGAGTGCAGCAAGGTGAAGGTTCCCTGATGTTTTGGGGTGGCATTATGTGGGGCAGACGTACGCCACTGGTGGTCATGGAAGGCGCCATAACGGCTGTACGAGACGTGAATGCCATTCTCCGACCGATAGTGCAACCACATCGATAGCATATTGGCGAAGCATTCGTCTTCATGGACGACAATTCGCGCCCCCATCGTGCACATCTTGTGAATGACTTCCTTCAGGATAACGCCATCGCTCAACTTAAGTGGCCAGCATGTTCTCCAGACATTAACCCTTTCGAACATGCCTAGGATAGATAGAAAAGGGCTGTTTATGCACGACGTGACGCACCAACCGCTCTGAGGAGTGGGACAATCTGGACCAACAGTGCCTTGATGAACTTGTGGATAGTATTCCACGACGAATACAGGCATGCATCAGTGCAAGAGGTATTAGTGTGTACAGCATTCTCGACCGCAACCTCTGAAGGTCTCGCTGTATGGTAGTACAACATGCAATGTCTGATTTTCGTGAGCAATAAAAAGCTCGGATATGATGTTTATGTTGATCTCTATTCCAGTGCCGGCCGGAGTGCCCGAGCGGTCCTAGGCGCTATAGTCTGGAACCGCGTGATCACCACGGTCGCAGGTTCGAATCCTGCCTCGGGCCTGGATGTGTGTGATGTCCTTAGGGTAGTTAGGTTTAAGTAGTTCTAAGTTCTAGGGGACTGATGACCTGATGGTGCTCAGAACCATTTGAACCATTTTTTCTATTCCAGTTTTCTGTACAGGTTCTGGAACTATCGAAACCGAGGTGATGCAAAACTTGTTTTGATGTGCGTAAATTAACTTCCGATTTTTGAATACCTATTTCTCGAGGTATTGGTACGTGTTTACAGCTGCCAAAAGAACACATTTTACCTCACTTTACATAAGCAACATGATATTTACTGTGTTAAGATTTTACTTCAAAGTTTGCAACAGATGTTTTATTTTTAATGTTTATAGCCTTCATTTTCACTTAAGGATCGACATCCGTGTTAATCATTACTGTTAATCTGCTGGTGTTATTGTTGTTGCTGTTGGTTGTGGTGATCAATGATAGTGGTGATGGTGGAGGTGGTGGCAGCGGCGGTGGCGACGTCGCCGTCGGCGGTGTATGTGTGTGTGTGTGTGTGTGTGTGTGTGTGTGTGTGTGTGTGTGTGTGTGCGCGTTTGTATATAAGTGTGTGTGTGACACGATGTGTGATATGCTGTCTATGGTAGTCAACCGTGTCTAAACTTTTGCTCTTTTTGCACTTGATGGAAAGTTAAACAACTGCGCAATTTAGAAAAGATCCGTTAAGAGTATATTTTGTTGTTGCTGGGCGTTTTCGTTCTCAATTTCCAATCAACGTTTCATGTTTCGAGAATGGCTAAGAGTTCATGAATTTGTGCGTGTATTGCTGAAAACAGTTTTCCTTTTTTAACGAAAAGTTCGAATCACATGTACATCCTCTAGTTTACGGTTAGTTTTATTAACGAACATGAAAACCGACGCTCTGCTCGACAGTCTAGATAAGACGTTTCATTGCCAGAAAAACATTTGGTGCAATGTATGTGGTTTTCCCGAATGAGGGAATAGTTAAAACGTTCCACTTCCACTCCCTTTTAGAAGACAGCGTCTGTGAAAGTAATATAGCATCCTGCTACCATGTCGAATTCTCATACATCTGCGGGAACGGAAAAATTGGTATTGAGCGAGACGGCGTTGTGGATAAAGATGCCAGAGTTGTGGATTTTAGACCCCCGTTCAGCGATCCCCATGAAAATTTCCTGTGGTTTATTGCTTTATTTTAATGCTCAGCTCACAATGATTCCTTCAAGGTCACCGCAGGTTTCCAAATATAATCCATGTTAAATTGATCAAGTGTTCGGTCCCTAGTACCCCTGATATTGACGAGGCTTTAAAAGTTCTTTCACTTCGAAAGTTGTCATCCGGCGAAGTGCATGACGGAACTTGATAGTTGCTTGATTAGGGGCAAGAGATAAAACAGCGACGTGATCGGTTCCATCGGGTAAGGGAAGGATGGGAAAGGAAGCCGACTGTGCCCTCTCAAAGGAACCATCCCGGCATTTGCCTGTAGCTATTTAGGAAAATCGCGGAAAACCTAAATCAGGATGACCATAAGCGGGTTTGGACCGTCGTTCTCCCGAACGCGAGTGCAGTGTGCTAACTACTGCGCCACATCGCTCGGTCATGACAGAAGGTATCAAGTCCAATACATAGAGAAGAGATTAATACAGGGCACCTTCGCTGTCCTATATTGGCCCATTAAGCATAACAAATCACGGAACACAATCTTTCGTATTCGTCGAACTATAGAAACGGAGGCGAGTTATTATTTCAACCTTCAGAACTCCATTACCTTATCTCTGAACAACACCATGCATTTTGTTATATCTGTGTACTGACGTGACGATTGCGAAAACCATTGTCCAGTAGTACGAAAAACTATGAGTAGCTCACTGTTGTGACTAACAGCATGCTGCAGAGTTGAAACTAACTTTCGTAAGATTAGGCAACTAAAACTTCCAAGGAAGAACTGAATCTACGGCAGAACTGGTGTAACAGTTCCTGCGTGTAGAATCTATCAAAAGCACTATCACACTTAATACTCCGTTTCGTTCCCATGGTTAATAGGGAAGAATTCTGCAACTCGTTCAATATCACACTGAACTTTATGTATTTTAAGAATAGGAATTAATTATTGATACATACCTGTGCTGATAAAGGTGCTGTCATTTCGTTTCCAACACTGCCCTTCTGAGTGCGCGTGTTTATATGTGATGGCTGTCAATGTCGTGATCGCAACTACCTGTTCGGGCCTAAAATGTGACTTACATTAGCCCTACATTGACAATCTGCAGCCAGAAGTAACGCTTGTGTTAGTACCCCGTGACAATACTCCCCTCTAACTTGATCAAGATCAATACTTAGACTGTAATTCTAGGAAAGGTAGAACAACTGGGTACTGATAATACTTTTATTATAAAAAACAAAGTGACCACTCACGGGGGGCGTGCCGGAGATAAGTCCCTGCACTCGCAACACTTTCTGTGTCCTCGGTGGCTCAGTTACCGGCACGGTAGCTCGGCGTGTTCGGCCAGAGGGTTAGCTACCCTGTGTAATAAAAAACTAAGTGAACGGATCAATGAAGAACCTGAACGGGTGTCATCGGCCGTCCGCCCCGAACAAATTCAACGAACAACTTAGAACAAAATTAGATAAAAAATCGGTTAGAGCGTCTGCCCTGTAAGCTGGAGGTCCCGGATTCGACTCTTGGTCGGGCCACACAGTTTTCAACTGTCGCCGTTGATATTTATCAACGCCTGTAAGCAGCTCATGATCTGGATTTCATTATAATTTCATAATTGACATAGAACGTTAAATCCCAGTCATTAGTATAAATTTGAGATTTGCAAAACGTTTGACGTGACTCTAAATCGCGTACCCCATTATACAACGGAAACATTTAAGTGGTTAGTACTGACTAAGATCGAATTCAAGAAAGCTTCTGCACTTACGGGCGCTCAGAGTAAAGACTTCCGCGGTTAAGCAAATGGAGCGTAACATATGTACTCTAAAAGAGTACCTATCTGCCGACCCGTGGCGCGTATACCGCCAAATTCAGTGCAGTGAAGAGCAATTCTACAGCGGTGTTCTGGGCACTGCTTCCATTGGTCGTGCAGACGAAGTGCGTTGCGTAGCTGAATGTTCTGACTACAGAAAGGGCGCCAAAACTGCTGGGATAGAAGCTACTTCCGTACAATACTGGACACGAATTAAAAATTCAGCATGCTCATAAGCCAGGAGCAGAGACTTGTCTTAAGTGTGCCGTAGTAAAGAAGCACCACAAAGAAGCACAGGTTGCCTCTCTGTTCATAGGGACACGAATGATGCCATTTCTAATGGCGACATCCGCACTTTCGAATCTAATTCTGAGACTGTTATCTCACATCATCCAGCAATGTCTCAAAACGCTGTCCAGCAAAGTGTGACTTACCGACACCTTGCTAGCAATGTCTAAGAACGCTATCTAGCGACGTGGATCCTACTGACAGCCGCCAGAGAGCTCTCAAAATATCTGTTTTGCCAAATGTGTCCTCCCGACACCAATGTCCCCTCGCCGCGAAGAGTCCACTTTAGAGCAAACCTCGTCTCATAAGCGTGAACTCTCGTTACAGCCAATCACAGTCCCCTTTAAAACTGGAATACCACCTGCAGCTCATATTCAGTCCAGTAGAAATTTCTAGAACAAATTGTGACCCCACCTCCACCTACAATGCAGCCAACCAAATTCGTTTCCGTATCTTTTGTCTTTTGGTAGGAACACGGCTTTGCACTTCGCATGGGAACTTCTTGCGACCGCTAGCCCGCATTGGCGGCAGGCATTCCATTTGCATTTCTCGTGTTAAAAAAGTGTGTACGTGGCTTTGTAAGATGCTATCACTATGAACACACGCTTCCAGCATTATCTCGTCCCCGGCTCCTAAGCAACCACAGGTCCGTTTCGAGAAGTCTTTCCAGCGGCTTAAGCGGTAAACGTCCGGTGTTCTCTTTTCAGAGCCGTAAAATTGCCCTCACTGGAGCATTTGTTCTATGTTGATCACGGGGACCATGAAGTCCTACATTCGTCCTGCTGTCACACCCTACTAAGGAAATGAAGCCGGCCGAAGTGGCCGTGCGGTTAAAGGCGCTGCAGTCTGGAACCGCAAGACCGCTACGGTCGCAGGTTCCAATCCTGCCTCGGGCATCGATGTTTGTGATGTGCTTAGGTTAGTTAGGTTTAACTAGTTCTAAGTTCTAGGGGACTAATGACCTCAGCAGTTGAGTCCCATAGTGCTCAGAGCCATTGAAGGAAATGAAACATGAATTGTCATAATTGCTCATGTTTGATGTCTAAATCTTGCCGACTTGCGCAGTATATAATCTGCATCTAAAAGTTCTTTCCTTTTTCTTGTTTCCAGTATATCTAGCCACATTATGCCATTCGATCCTTTGATTTCGATGTACTTTGCCAGCAAGCATGCTGTCAAGACTCTGCTTGAAGGGCTGCGGAAAGACTTGGTTGCCAGGAATAGCAAGATACGATGTGGGGTAAGTTTCATATGCATTACGTTACTACATTTCAAAGACTCTGAGCAGAAATGATGGTGTAGATGTTGTGGTTAAGCAAATATACTTTTCAATCATACAGAATTTTCTAAGCAGGTAAATACACTGTTCAAGCAAGGGCATGGAAATTTCAGAAAAGGAAACTGAGTGGTTTAAAAAACTAATAGTTATTACACACGAAAAATGTAATTATAAATTTGATTTATGTCAAGACGGCATATGGTTCTACAGATAAGACAACGTTAAAGAACACGTCATAGGAATTCAGGCTTCGTGATAGAAATAGGAGGTTAATTAAAGAAACCACCGCTAACACAATTCCACAGACGAATCATCCACCATGCAGCAGACTGCGTGATCGTCTAAAACTTACTGTCTCTCTGATAAATTGCTCAGAGTTTCGATGTCAGGATCTCAGCCAGAAAATTGACCTCTGCAGCAAAGCTCTTACTGGCCGAGTTACGCATACAGAACCCGTCTCCTTTGTTCCACAATCCCACTACCTCACGCCTTCGCTTCACCCTTCAATCCCCTCCTGCTATCCAACCTTGACAGAAGCTCCCTAGGGGTACCTTGCTTGACTGACCTACCTGAAAGAATGAATACTGTCAAGAAATGAAATGAAACGACCCATGTTGGGCGCTAATATGTAGTAAAAATGATCAGACAATAAAAACGTGTGACAGTAATTGTTTATTCCTTGCTTGTATTCCACAAATAATACGAATTTCCCGGGACTGGTATGATGTAGACTCTGTTCAGCAATTAGACTTGAAGCGGGTAATTAATCATTTAATCTCCCATGATGAAATCAGTGATACAGGAAGTCAAAAGTGTCCTGACATGACTCGCCAGTCTGCAGTTAGCATGGTGCCGTGTGGCTGTCGACAGACAGATGGTGGCTTTTATCTTCGCATTTCTGTGTACCCGCTGCTTTATAGGCGACACCCAGAACAGTTAACCTACTTCCTGTCCGCTGTTTCCCTCTTAATCGTTCTGCAGGTAAAAACCGTCACGCGATAGGTGCCAAAGAGCTGTTTTCCCATTCACATCGGCCGTTTGCTATCTCTCAGTGCTCGTGTCATTTCTTTTATTTGCAATAATTTCACTGCTAAGGTTGCTTTCAAGTTACATTTTTGCAGTTGTAGGTAAGATAGCAAGAACACAATCATAACATTGTTCTGAACGAAAAATCATGCGACAAGGAAGCTGATGAAGTCACAAAATGACCTTGAGTTGAATACAATTCTCATTCAGTCTGAACACTGAACAGAAGACAGACTGAAATGACCCATGAGTGCCAAATCAGAATCCCCACTCTGAAAGAGTATCACCTCATCACTTACAATGTCCTCAAATGAACCAAATGCAAACCCTCGAAGACCTGTACTCAGTTTTCTTCTCCTTCCCCCCAATACTCTTCTTCATGGCACAGAATTTCTCATAGTAGCATCCTGTCATTGATAGACTCAGTTTCTACTATACCAGAACGATTGGTCAAAACTGGCAGTTCCACCATGACAGTCTTGGTTACAACCTGCCAGACACTTCCATTCCACTCTGAAGAATCCCTGCACGGCGAGCAGTATGGAGATAAGACCTCTAACGGTGTTCTCATGGCAGCCTGACATAACTCGAGGCACCAGTCACTGTCAGCACCAAGTTCCCTATACGCTCACAGGACAGATTTTCCTGAATGCCTCCAGATATATGTATTTTGCATTGCAGAGTCGCCTAGGGGGCAACTGCTCAACAGAACGTCCGTACGTTTGTACTGGAAAGGCCACTAAGCTTCCCCCTCAAGTTTCTCAGGTACTTCGAAACTCGATGGCGTCCATTAACTAACTGTCAGTCAGCCTTTTAACAGGACACTCCTTTCAGTGTGAAGCAGAGCTCCATTACCAGTTTTCAGTGACTGCCGGGGAGGTCTGAGGATAACAAAGTGTGGCTTAACTGGAACCCTACTGTTCAGAGCGTTGTATACCTTTTAGTACACATAGAAAGATGTTATTTCAGGCCGACCGCTGTGACTGAGCGGTTCTAGGCCCTTCACTCCGGAACCACGCGGCTGCTACGGTCGCGGGTTTGAATCGAGTCCTCCCTCGGGCATGGATCTGTGTGATGTCCTTAGGTTAGTTACGTTTACGTAGTTCTAAGTCTAAGGCTGGCCGAAGTGGCCGTGCGGTTAAAGGCGCTGCAGTCTGGAACCGCAAGACCGCTACGGTCGCAGGTTAGAATCCTGCCTCGGGCATGGATGTTTGTCATGTCCTTAGGTTAGTTAGGTTTAACTAGTTCTAAGTTCTAGGGGACTAATGACCTCAGCAGTTGAGTCCCATAGTGCTCAGAGCCATTTGAACCATTTTTTCTAAGTCTAGGGTACTGATATCCTCGATTGTTAAGTCCCGTAGTGCTTAGAGCCATTTGAACCATTTGAACGTTACTTCCGGGATGTTCAAATGTACTTCTCTGCAGTCACATACAGAATATCTTATATAGAATAAAAAGGATACATATTGTTGACAGTAGTTGTCAAGTCATCTTCAAAGCTAAATACTTTGTCGAACGATAATGATCAAACAACTTTTAGTTAATGAAGTCTGGCTAAATGCGTTTTTTGTACTCGACATCAAATCGTATCTAACTGTAAACAGCATAGATTCACGTAATTTACATCCCACTTTGCTGTGTTCTAATGGCCTTTTCCTCCTCTGCTCCTGCCTGCCAAATCTCTATTCTTAGTCGTTTTATGCTTCCGCTTCGTAATTGGTAAACTGTATGTGTGTGTGTGTATATCACAAAATCTCTGACAAAAACGTTTTAAAATTCATATTACATTTTCTGATTTCGAATCGTCTATTCTATTCTACTTTTGAACACTGTAATCACATTATTTTTCGTGTACCACGGCATTGATATCTTCGTCTCTGCACGCTGGCACTGCCATGCTGCCATACTCCAATGTTGAGGGACATACCTCGTAATATTTGCAGCTATTTTGTTTAAAATTGGCGTATGGGAAGTCCTGATATGGATAAGTGGTTGAGGGCACGATATTAAGCGTATATTCTAGCTGAGGCAGTTTCATGGTCTCGTAGACTCTCTAACATCATTTCCGGTTGTGATCCGCAATTTTTTATAGAACACGACGGCTTCCACATCTATATATCTGTATGTTAAAGAGAATAGTATCACATCAAGACGTGTGGCATTTGTTAAGGCCTTACAGCAATGGAGAATAGACACACAAAGCCTTGCATTAGGTGTATTATGATACCTCTTTATCTCTGTAACGAGTAGTAAATCAAATTTTCCTGGTGATTTTGTTTGTATTACGATAATCATGTACTTTAATGAACTAAACAGTCAATTAAGATGCGGCAATATTTAATTTGTGCTTGCAAAGTGTGAGGCATCTCGCGGTATATTATGGTGTACAGTTTTTTTCGGAGGTATCAACTCTGACGTTGTCTTTGGAACTGTCTCATATCCCAGTGCTACCTTCTTTGGTTGCCGCGTGGAGTGACCGCGAGATTTGAGGTGCCATGTTACGGATTGCGTGGCCCCTCCCGCCGGAGGTTTGAGCCCTCCCTCTGGCACGGGTATGTGTGTTGTTCTTAGCATAAGTTAGTTGAAAATAGTTTAACTAGTGTGTGAGTCTGGGGAACGACGACCTCAGCAGTTTTGTCCCTTAGGAATTTACACGCGCACACACCCTTCGGCTGCGTTTTTATATATTCTTCTATTGTCTAAGTAAGAGTTTTGGCAATGAAAAACAACTTATTCTTTCTTCCTTTTCTAATAAGGCAGTTATGTTATGCTCGTGTTTGTGGTGGAGAATTAATGATTTCTATATTCGCAAAGCATATGTTGCGGAAATGCAACTGCTCAGATCGAATACTCACGGTAAGTATTTAACAACGTGAAAAGTGCTGTAGGCGTAGGTTTTAGAAGTTGCGGGCAATAATATCGAGCAAATACGGTCTATAAAGCTTTCAGAAAGCCCTCTGATTGCAAACTCCGGTTATTTACATAGAATTTAGTAGTGACTTCGTTTATATTTTTCTGGTATATAACCCGATGCATTCTCGCTCTCTCTCCAAGATCGATGACTTATAGCTAATCAAAAATGTTAAAATATGTACTTTGAGGGTACATTGTGAGTAGTTAGATTCCGTCTCTCTCTTTGAATGCTTAGCTAACACATTTTTCTGCAGTAATAAGCCTGCTCAGGGTAGTCATATGACAACGAATTTTATGGCCTAATATCTAAAATCTGAATTGTTGAATTCTAGCATTGGGGTACATATTTCAGCATTTGGCAACTACTTTGACGACTATGTGTACATGTGTAAGTTAACCGACGCTAATTTTTACAGTTCCGACTTTTCTTGCGATTTTGTGACATCAGACAGCGATTTCCATGTGTTAACCTCAAATAGCAATGAAACTTCGCCTTTTTTGTGCTGCTGATGCTGTTGCTACCGTATTTTACAGACATTGTAGAATATCTGCCACATTTTAGATTCATAAAATAATTGAGTTACGATCTGCAGTGGATTTTGATTGGTACTGGAGACATCTACAGGTGAGGTACAGAGATCAACTGTGCAGTAATCTGCTGGTGACTGGAGAAACCGTGATTTGCTATTATTTCGCGTTTTCTGGGTTTGTGGGATGGCATTTAAAGTAAAGCAAATGTTGGTTTTTAACTATTTATACAGAAATGTTGATTTTCCAGTGCAGCCATCTGATAGTGACAGGAGCAAGGAAGAGAAAGTGGACTTGCGTCTATTTACGTTTTCAGAGCTTGTGAGAAGGTGTTTATGGTACAAAACTAATTTTTAGTGAATAAGAATTCCTACTCCGTCACTTATATTTTATAGCAAATGTTGGTTTTTAATTGTATATTGAGAAATATGCAATTTACTCGTTCCAGTATTGATGTCGCATGATATATAGCTTCAAATCAAAGTTACCAATGTGAGGACTAATTAGTAAGTCCTTAAACGAACATTTGGAGTTAGTATTGCAAAAATATCTGCAGAGTGGAAGCACAAGGTTCGCGGTAGTGTTGGGGCGCAGGGTGGGGGTGCTACATGCAAAATCTGTAGAACTACTTGGGGGTGCGTAGCTGTGCTGATATCAACGAAATATGGCAAGCATGTGAAATTCGCACCCACGAATTCAGGGGGTGCTCAGGGTGTGGGGCCTTAATGCAAAATCTGCATAATTGCAGTGGGGATGAGGAGGCTCTCCCATCCTCGACCTTGGCACATGGCAGGATGTCGTGAGTCCTCAGATGACCGAAGATTAGGAAATCCTGATGATGGCATCAGTAAAATATGACATGAACAATTGCATGTGATTTTCCATAATGATTTCTAGGTTGGGTTCAAGGTTGTCTCGTTCTGTCCTTGCGCTACTACTTCTAGAAAGGACCAATTTAGTGTCGTGTGTGTGTGTGTGTGTGTGTGTGTGTGTGTGTGTGTGTGTGTCTGTGGTTTGGGAACGTATGAGTGCCCAACGCCGAGGTTATCAGCGCCCTGACATCGAGTAAAACAAACAAAGGTGGATAAGAACGAAAACTGACGTATACGCATGCACACGAAACGACCACACAATGATTATCGCACAGGCACTTTCACATGTAATAAAACCAATGAGGAGGCAAGATAGCTAATTAAGAAAGTAAAACAGGGAAAACAAACCACAAAAGATCTAAAAGAACAGCACAGGGAAATGAGACTGGTTGACCATTAACGAAAAAATTTGGGTGAGCCAGCCACCCCGTTGACAAATTAAAAATACCTCCGCAATATCTTGTTAAAATGTGGGACAATTCACAGAACTTTAAAACCCGAACCACATTCATTTGAGCATTGCATAAAATAGACTGCAGATCCACCGGCAAATCCGCTGCAGTCCGCTGGTCAGCAAATAAAATGCAGTCCAATAAAAGGTAGTGCACCGTGAACTGCACGCCACAAGCACCACACATCGGGGGGTCCTCTCGCCGGAGTAAAAATCCATGCGTCATAGGGCTATGGCCGATGCGAAGACGAGTAAGGAAGTACGCCACGGCCGAGTTTTGGGCTTGATAACACGGAGCTTGTTGTCGGTCACTTCTAGGACTTTATACCTCAACAGCGAGGTGAGGGCATGCGGTGGGATAGCACACTGAAAGACCTGACGGTCACGACACGCCTCCTTGGCTGCTTCATCAGCACTTTCATTCCCCAGAATTCCCGCGTGCCCTGGTTCAAATGGTGCAAATGGCCCTGAGCACTACGGCACTTAACATCTGAGGTCATCAGTCCCCTAGAACTTAGACCTACTTCAACCTAACTAACCTAAGGACATCACACACATCCATGCCCGAGGCAGGGTTCGAACCTGCGACCGTAGCGGTCGCGCGGTTCCAGACTGAAGCGCCACTCCGTCCGAGGCGTGCCCTGGTACCCAGCACAAAGACACCTGCTTCCCAGTCCCTCTAGTTGGAGGAGGGCGTCGTGGATAATGTGGGTTCCTTTATCTGCTGGATACAAACGCTGGAGAGAGTAAAGGGCGCTCAAAGAATCTGAACAGACGAGAAATCTAACACTGGGAGAAAGTCTCATCTGCTCCAGTGCCCGCAAGACGGCATATAATTCTGCATCAAAGATGGTAAATCAGGAGGCAGTATGACCTTGAGGACACGATCCGGGAAAACGACAAAGCAACCGAGTCACCCTGCTTAGTCCCATCCATAAAAACAGCTGCATGGTCGTCGTGCTCATATAAAACGGCACAAAAGAGCCGATTAAACACGGAAGCAGGAGTGCTATCTTTTCTGTACCGCACCAAATCTAAAATCAAATTGGGACCTCTCCAGTAACCAGGGTGGCAGGCGGTTAAAACCCTGCACACAAAGGGACACTAGCAGACGTTGCACACGGATCCCAAACGGCAACGTAGCCTGGGGCGGCGGGAAAACAGGCGGTCCAGAGGCGGATGAGCAACAATATCATGAGCAGGCGAGGTTGGAGTTGCAAGAAACTTACAAGCCTGGCGCACCAGTAGGAGCTGCCGCCGGATGGTGTGTGGCGGTTCCCCGGCCTCAGCACAGAGGCTGGGTATGGGACTGGTCCTATAGGCACCCGTGGCCAGTCGAATCCCTGGATGGTGGACAGCGTCAAGGATCCGAAAAGAAGACTGCCTCGCTCACCCATACACTGTGCACCCGTAGTCCAGCCGTGAACGCACAAAAGCCCGATAAAATTGGAAGAGACGCGCCCTGTCCGCTCCCCAAGACCTGTGGCTGAGGCACTTGAGGATGTTCAGTGCCTTCAGGATTTTGGCTTTCAAGTCTCGTAGATGTGGCAGCCATGACAACCTGGAGCCAAAAGTTAGGCCCAGATACCGCACTGTGTCTCTAAAATGTAGGACAGTATCCCCTACATGCAAGGCAGGCAACATAAAAGGTCGACGAGAACGATTAAAATGAACACAAACACACTTATCGGCATGAAAACTGAAAACCCGTCTTTGCAGCACACTCCTCTAACCGCCGCACTGTTAGTTGCAACTGATGGCTCACTGTTGCAACACTGTAGGAGGAACAGAAAACAGCAAAATCGTCCACAAATAAGGAGCACTGTGCTGAACTCCTCACTGTAGACGTTACTGTTGATGGCTATGGCAAAGAGGGTAACACTTAAAACACTGCCCTAGGGGACACCATTCTCCTGCTCAAATCTATCAGACAGTGTGTTACCAACTCTGGTCGGAAAAAGCCGCTGAGACAGGAAAGACCGAATGAAAATGGGGAGGTGCCCACGAAAGCCCCATTCATGCCGTTGTGCAAGAATACAATGTCTCCAAGTAATATCATATGCCTTACTGATATCAAAGAATATGCCGATACAGTGATGTTGACGGAGGAAAGCCTGCTGAACAGCTGCCTCTAGGAGAGTCAGGTTGTCGACCGTGGACCGATATTTGCAGAATCCACACTGAGAGCGGCTAAGAAGTAGCCTGGTCTCCAAAAGCCAGACCAGACGACGGTTAACCATCCGTTCCAGGGTCTTCCCTATACAGCTCGTTTGGGCGATGCTCCGATAACTACTTGGAGACGGGCGATCCTTCCCTGGTTTGAGCATAGGGACCAGAATTGCCTCCCTCCACGAGTTGGGGAAGTTATCTGTCTGTCATATTAGATTAAAACAGTCGAGGAGGATTTCCTGGGACGCTGTTGGCAAATGACGAAGCATGCAATACCGGATGTGGTCGTGACCGGGTGCAGTGTCAGCAGTCTCAGCCGGTGCCGATTCGAGCTCCCACATAGGGAAAGGGGAGTTGTAGTCCTCAGAACCGTTGGACCTAAAGTCCAACTTTTCCCTCTCTACAGTTGCACGGTAGTGACAAAACGTGGAATCCTGGCTTGCATTGGCAGTAGTTTGCGCAAAATGCTCAGCCAGCGTCTGAGCAATGTCTCTGGGCGCCGTTTGGAGGCACCCCTGTTTCAGTACTGCTGCAATCGGTAAACGGTTACGTGTACCGGTAATCCTCCGGATGGCTTCCCATACTTTTGTGGAACAAGTGGAACGGTCAACGGAATCCAGGAACTCCTGACATGACCTTTTTTTGCTCTCTTTAATGACACGGCGTGCCCTAGCTCTCGCGATTCGAAAGTCGGTAAGATTGACCGCTGTTGGGCGGCATTTAAATTTAGTGTCGTAAGATGTTTGCATCCACATTTCAGTAACTCAAATAGTAATGAGTTTGAAATAAAGGAATCGTTTTTACAATTCCGTAAGGTAAGGGGCTAAGATGCTGAGAGTATTAAAAAGTAAATAACTAAATTATTTATCTCACATGAAAATACAGCTGGATAGATGCAGTGGTCAAGGATACAATCATGCAATATCTGTGAATGTCAAATACTAAGGTTTGCAGTCATGAAATGAAGCATGGGCGTACGTTGTTCATCACACAACAAAATTTTGTACTAAATGATTACAGAATTAATGTATTGGAACTGCGACAATTTTACGAGAGAAGATCTTGCTCTTACGTGTTGCTTAGTGGTTCTCTGGTTCAGTGGTGATCAATAAAAGAAATTCATGAACTGACAGAAGTGTTAGACTCTGAAGAAACTGTGTCCAACTAGATGGTCTTCCAGATTTGATTCAGTGTCTCCAGACAGAATTTCAAACAGATTTTGCTGAACTTATGCAGTATAATTTTGAAGAGTAAAGAAAGCAGGAAGAGAAGAATTTTAATTTGCTAATAGATGGAAACATATGATTTTGTCCTGAATTTTCTATCCACATTAAGATTTTAAAAAATACTGATTTAGTTTTTAAAGTACTGCATTCAGCTACTGCTGTTGTTTCTGGACAGAGGTTCCTATCGTAGTTTTGTTCTTGAAGACACTTTCAGCAACCCAACCCCCCCCCACCCACCCACGAAGGTGGTTGGAGTGTTCCTGGGACACTGTGTGGGTGTGGGTGTGGGTGTGTGTGGGTGTGTGTGTGTGTGTGTGTACACACGAGTTCATAAAGGTCTGTCCCCTTATTTCCATTTCTCTCTCTTGCCACATCAGCTATCCAAAGGATACACGTAGAAATTTTCAAAATGTTTGAGGGAGAGCTAACAAAAATCCTTCTCTTCAGTGTAACAGAACGTAATGGGAAACTGGCAATGAGAGTTCAAGTGTCTAAAGTTAGCAAAATGAGGCTTCATGTAACTTTACATAACCAGTAACTACGACTTTCTGATGACTTCCGGCTGAGTAATGTGTATATAAGTTTTTCCATTATCTAGGACCACACGCCATTCTATAAATTCGTTGCACAACTTGGGGGAAGCATCTGTCTCAAAACACTTATGTACGGTTAGAAAAATAGTTGGCTTCTTAATGTGAGTGAGTGAGTCCAGCCTTGAACTGTAGTGTTCATATGACAAACATAGGCGACTCTAAGGAAGGTCAAACAAGAATTTACACGTTGTACTTGTCAAACTGATCCAAGAACTTCTCAAGACTGACACCATCACCCAAATGAAGACAGTTAGTGAATTTAACTGCATATTTTCGATGGCGTCCTATGTAAGAAGTTTAGGGAACACTAAATGAATTATGTCATAGAAATTGTCTTGATTTATGAGTTTCATATTATTTGAACAGTGAAAATTACTAACAAATCTATGTTATATTTTGTAGACTGTACAAGTCCTGTAACGTAGCTATAAAACCTTTATCGCTCATTGTATGAAAGCTGTTCAGAAAGTAAGGAGCAATCAGTCGCGAAATGGAAACCACAGTGAAAATCCGATGAAACTTGTCTCAGATGTGTTGCACAGTGTGCCTAGTATGCCGGCATATAGCGTCACGTCGATCATTTCAGTTCTGAGGGCGCTGTGATGGTGCAAAACGCCTAGAAAATATTCTCTCTCGCAACATGTAGGTGCCTGTCTGGAGGTTTCGCCTGACTTAATGCAATTCCACATAAAGTAACTGCCACGCATTTCCTTCATCACGACAATTCTCTTCCGCACACTGCAGGGGCGGTTAGGACGATCCTGTAGCGTTTTCGATGGCAAGTGTTTGATCACTCATCATATAGCCTCGACTTGCTCCCTCTGTTTTTCATCTCGGCCCAAACGAACCACCGGTTATGAAGACAACATTTTGGCAGAGACAACGAGCGCACTCCAGCACAGCAAATTACGGAAAGCACAGGAGGCTGCCTTCCATGACGAGGGTATTGTAGAGCTGACACAACGCTAGGACAGATGTCTATTTCGGAGCTGCGACTATGTAGAGATGTAGCTATCTCTTGCAAATAGAACATTTTTTATTTTCACTGTTGTTTCCATTTGGTGACTGATTGTTCCTTACTTGCCGAATAGACCCCGTGCATGTAAAATAGTTGAACTAGGATAATAAGTTCGAGAATTAGATAAATGTTCCTTATATAAATAATGGATTTCAAAGGGGAAATAAAACAAGTTGGAAAATCGGAAATATGTTTATTAACGTATGATTTTTGTTTTAGCAAATATCACCAGGACTTGTGAAAACAGAAATATTCAATACCTTACAAAAGCATTCGACAGAAGCGCTGGAAAATATGCGATTGCCAATGATGGAATCTGAGGACATGGCGGATGCAGTTATCTATATGTTATCACAACCTCCACGTGTTCAAGTACGTACAAATAACTATCATGAAAGATGTAGATAGTCTTTTCTGTGTATAAAATATTCATTTAATTAGACATTTCTTTCTCCTAGGAAAATTGCTGATGTGGTTTCTATCACCGGTAACCTGTACATCGCACAGATTTTGCACATTAAAAAAATTGGTGTTAGAAGTGCGATAAAGGTTTCATTATGTATTTTAATGTTAATAATAAAACATTGGTGGTTACAAACGTACATACCCCATTTTACAGAAATATTAAATTTATATTATAATAATAGAAATAATAATAACTGAATAGTCACCTTGAAGTACGATAGCAGGCTTTAGAATATTGGCAGTGTAGTAATGGGCACGAAGAATTTATATGACACAGATGTTATTGATGTAATTGGAAACAAGTGGTTGCTACGAAATAGTAGTAGCAAATTTAGTTTAGGTAATTGAAAAGAAACAAAGGAGGGTATAACAAGGATATGAGCAATAAGATATTAGAATTTTCTTGTGTTTACGTATGAAAACAATACTTTACTCGACGACATTACCAATGATCATATAGGAAACACTTCTACATCTTGTTAAATGCAGAATGTGTGCACCAGCTGGAAAACACCACTGTTTTGGGCACAGAGAAGGCGATTATGTTCCTCTTTAAAAGACTTTGCGTGAGAAGTTGGTAAGCAACTGCCTCAGTCCTAATGGCGAATGCCTCACCAAAAATTTTTGCATTTAAACTGTTAGCACTATTTTAATACAGAACATTCTATTCCCTTTTACTCAGGCGATCTCTGTGCCGATGCCATCACACGCATCATCCCCCTCTCACTGCTGTTGGCTGCATATGTATGCCTCCTTACCATTGTCTAGTTCTTCTCCCATTTGACCTTCTCCTATGTGTCTCTCTCCAACTGTCATTTTCTTCATGCCTTTCTCTCGCTCTTGTTAACGACTGTTTCCTTCTCTGGCTTTCAGAGACTCTCTCTGTACGACTGCCATTTTTTGTTCCCCCCTTTTTCTCTCCCATGTCAAAGTCTCTTTCTTTCTCGCTTACGACATGCTACCTTTCTCTTCAACCCCCATTTTCTCCTCTTCACATGTGTCCTTGGGGTTGGTTTCCGTGGGGCATTAGTCTCCAGATCAGGAAACTTTAAAACGTGGGTGGAGTGGACAAATTTTTTCCATGTTAACTTCCACTGATCAGGAGAGGGTGTGGGCAGGTTCCACACCCCCAAGCCTATATATATATATATATATATATATATATATATATATATATATATATATATATATATATATATATAGGAGACAGTGGAAATGAAAAATAGAGATGAATGGGTATATATATATATATATATATATATATATATATATATATATATGAATGGGTATATATATATATATATATATATATATATATATATATATACCCATTCATCTCTATTTTTCATTTCCACTGTCTCCTCTATACTTGGTTAGAACTTTTATTATCTTCGTCGATCTCATTCTTCTTTGCTGCCACATCTCCCCCCCCACTACCTCTCTCTCTCTCTCTCTCTCTCTCTCTCTCTCTCTCTCTCTTTCGACAGGAGCATTTTTCAGCTAGTAGCATTCTTTCTCGTGTTACAGTGGAATGCGCTGCTTACATAAGACGAATTCTGTAGCTCAGTAAAGTATTGATAGTTTATATATATACTATGACATATTTACATACTTCTACATATGTAAACAAAGTTAAGTACACTTAATGCAAGAATAAAACAAAATCGTCTCCTGTCCAAAGTAAGTTCATTTTGTACTGCTTTACATGTAAATGCACAAAATTTTTACGCTACACTTACCGTGTACCAAATCATGTGTTGTTCGATCTACAAGTACAAAAAATTTTCTATGATAAATAATTTTTTGTAAGGTGCATAGGCTGTCAGGTTGCACCATCAAATACTTTCCAGCTCAAGACAACCAGTAGACGTGTCAAGTGACCAGTGACCTCAGAAACATTGCAATGACTCCAGAATCCTTGACATTTGTTCACTACTCAGTTGAAACTACAGTTACCCATCAGTCCAGATATTACGTGCATATTTCACATGAATGAGTACAGTTAATTTGAACCTCTGGATCTCTGTAAAAGATAATGACATTGAGAAACGGTTATAAGTTCGTGGAGAACATTATCTTAGGGAAATATGGTTAGAATTTTGACAATTCACCATAAACAGAAATTACAGAAGTGGCCAGCCCTACAACTGGTAATCTAATTACATAACAACACGGTTTTTCGTGGTTTCCTGAATTACAGTCCTTGAACAAATAGTAATATTATAATCTGTCTAGGACTCACCCTAGGCTATAGCTTAGGGAAAAGAACCAGACGATTTACTCGATAATATCAATTATTTAATTATTATCACCAAAATACCCTGTGCCACAGCAAAATTTAACCACAATCCTCAGAACGCTGTGGCTCAAAAAGCAGATGAAATCATTAAAGAAAATCTTAAGAAAAACAAATTTTCAGTATCAATCCAAAGTAAACAGATAATAAAGGCATCAATAAGAAACAGGACAGGTATGAGGTCCTTCTTAGAAAGGTTGGTAACAGCACCACAACAAATTATTATGTATCAAAGAGACTACAATTATTTATTTATTTATTATTTACATTTTATAGCCTTCATTGGACTACTCTAGCCAACTTTATAGAAAGAATTTTTCAGTATGCTGTCAGCCCAGTACTTCTTTATTCTCTCGGATCTCATCCTTCTTTCTTCATTGGAAATCACCCTTCCTATTTTCTGTTTGTTGATTCTCGTTTGCAATCTGGTTTCTTTGTCTGTGAGTTTTCTGATTTTGTCAGTTTTGTTTCTTAGCACTTCCAATGCAATCTGTACTCATCCATACCTTCCCCAATTTCTGTAATGCACTTAATGCTGCACTTACCATTCTCCAATTTTTCTATTATTCTCCTGATGATCCTATTCTCTGGTGTTATGATTAGATGTCCAAAAAATGAAATGCGTTTCTTCCTGATTTTACGCATTACTGGTTCTATTTCTTTGTAGACTTTTTCATTTGTAGCTACTCTCCAGTGTCCAACATTGTGGTACGATTTCTTGATGCACGTTCTGATGATTCTTCTCTCTATTTTGAGTATTTTGTCTGTTCGTGCAGTCTTAGATGTTTTGAATATGGTTTCACTTGCATATGTTATTTCTGGTTGAGTGACTGTTTTGTAGTGTATTAGTTTTCTTGCTACTGACAGGCTCTTTTTGTTGTAGGTATTCTTGGTGATATATTGTGCTTTAGTCAGTTTGTTTATTCTATTATGCCATGTTGACTTTTCATTGATGTTACATGTTATGATTTCTCCCAGATATTTACAATTTATCTACAATTTTGATTTCTTGGTTTCCTATGGAAATTTTGTTTATGAGTGGTGGGTCAGTTAACATGATGTCTGTTTGTTCAAAGGATATTCCAAGATCAATTTTTTGTGCTATTTTCTGTATTGAGATAACTTATTTTTTGGTTTCCCGAATACTGTTGGACACGAGAGTGAGGTCATCAGCACATCCTAGACAAACTAACCTTATGTTGGCTTTGCTTCTTCCAATTTGGATGTTCTTTGAGTGAATCTTGTACCATTCCCTACAGTAGCATAATTCTTGAATATTTTGAATAGTGTCAGTGAGGTAAAACAGTTTCCCCAAGAAAACAGTGAAATATAATTGTAAGAAACCATGTAAAAAACCATAGCTTACTAAAGGGATCAAAATATCTTCTAATAGAAAAGGCAAATGTATCTTATAGCTAGGAGTAATGATCCTGAAACAATGAAACATTATAAAAACTACTGCATTGTATTGAGAAAAGTTATTAAAAAGCCCAGAAGTATGTGCATTATTTCTGAGATTAGCAGATCTGGTAACAAAATTAAAAAAAATTGGAATATTGTGAAAAGGGAAACTGGGCAACTGAAAGCACAGGAAGACTGTGTTTCTATCAAACACAATGAAAAGTTTGTTAGCAAGAAGTCAGAAGTAGAAAATATTTTTAATAATCATTTTTAAGTGTTGTAGAGAAAATAGGTTCCAGCTATTCATTAGAAAATGCAAGGCAGTACATGGAAGAGGCAGTACCTATGCAATTTGATAAATTTGAAATTCACGCCACCTCTCCTAATGATAGCAGGAAAATAAGAAATTCACTCAAAAGTAGAAGGTCACATGGAATTGATGGCATTTCCAACAGAGTACTAAAAGCTTATTCCCAACAGATAAGTAGGATTCTCAGCCACATATGTAGTAGCTCACTGAAACAAGGAATTTTTCCAGATAGACTGAAATATGCTATTATTAAACCATTGCATAAAAAGGGGATAGATCTGTTGCTAACAGCTACCACCCAATATCATTTCTGACAGCATTATCCAAAATTGTTGAAAAAGTAATGTATTCAAGAGTTGTTGTTGTTGTGGTCCTCAGTCAGGAGACTGGTTTGATGCAGCTCTCCATGCTACTCTATCCTGTGCAAGCTTCTTCATCTCCCAGTACCTACTGCAACCCACATCCCTCTGAATCTGCTTAGTGTATTCATCTCTTGGTCTCCCTCTAAGATTTTTACCCTCCATGCTGCCTTCCAATACTAAATTGGTGATCCCTTGATGCCTCAGAACTTGTCCTACCAACCGATCCCTTCTTCTGATCAAGTTGTGCCACAAACTTCTCTTCTCCCCAATCCTATTCAATACTTCGTCATTAGTTATGTGATCTACCCATCTAATCTTCAGCATTCTTCTGTAGCATCTCATTTCGAAAGCTTCTAATCTCTTCTTGTCCAAACTATTTATCGTCCATGTTTCACTTCCATACATGGCTACACTCCATACTAGTACTTTCAGAAATGACTTCCTGACACTTAAATCTATACTCGATGTTAACAAATTTCTCTTCTTGAGAAACGCTTTCCTTGCCATTGCCAGTCTACATTTTATATCCTCTCTACCTCGATCATCATTCGTTATTTTGCTCCCCAAATAGCAAAACTCCTTTACTACTTTAAGTGTCTCATTTCCTAATATAATCCCCTCAGTATCACCCGACTTAATTCAACTACATGCCATTATCGTCGTTTTGCTTTTGTTGATGGTCATCTTATATCCTCCTCTCAACACACTATCCATTCCGTTCAACTGCTCTTCCAAGTCCTTTGCTGTCTCTGACAGAATTACAATGTCATCGGTGAACCTCAAAGTTTTTACTTCTTCTCCGTGGATTCCAGTCAACATTTTCAAAAGCTTTGTCTAAGTCTACAAATGCTAGAAACGTAGGTTTGCCTTTCCTTAATCTATTTTCTAAGATAAGTCGTAGGGTCAGTATTGCCTCATGTGTTCCAACATTTCTACGGAATCCAAACTGATCTTCCCCGAGGTCAGCTTCTACTAGTTTTTCCATTCGTCTGTAAACAATTCGCGTTAGTATTTTGCAGCTGTGACTTATTAAACTAATAGTTCGGTAATTTTCACATCTGTCAACACCTGCTTTCTTTGGAATTGGAATTATTATATTCTTCTTGAAGTCTGAGGGTATTTCGACTGTTTCATACATCTTTCTCACCAGATGGTAGAGTTTTGTCAGGACTGGCTCTCCCAAGGCCGTCAGTAGTTCCAATGGAATGTTGTCTAGTCCGGGGGCCTTGGTTCGACTCAGGTCTTTCAGTGCTCTGTCAAACTCTTCATGCAGTATCGTATCTCCCATTTCATCTTCATCTATATCCTCTTCCATTTCCATAATATTGTCCTCAAGTACATCGCCCTCGTATAGACCCTCTATATACTGCTTCCACCTTTCTGCTTTCCCTTCTTTGCTTAGAACCGGGTTTCCATCTGAGCTCTTGATGTTCATACAAGTGGTTCTCTTATCTCCAAAGGTCTCTTTAATTTTCCTGTAGGCAGTATCTATCTTACCCCTAGTGAGATAAGCCTCTACATCCTTACATTTGTCCTCTAGCCATCCCTGGTTAGTCATTTTGCACTTCCTGTCGATTTCATTTTTGAGACATTTGTATTCCTTTTTGCCTGCTTCATTTACTGCATTTTTATGTTTTCTCCTTTCGTCAATTAAATTCAATATTTCTTCTGTTACCCAAGGATTTCTACTAGCCCTCGTCTTTTTACCTACTTGATGCTCTGCTGCCTTCACTACTTCATCCCTCAAAGCTACCCATTCTTCTTCCACTGTATTTCTTTCCCCCATTCCTGTCAATTGCTCCCTTATGCTCTCCTTGAAACTCTGTACAATCTCTGGTTCTTTTAGTTTGTCCAGGTCCCATTTCCTTAAATTCCCACGTTTTTGCAGTTTCTTCAGTTTGTATTCAATAGTAGCATCACATATTTGTAAAAATGAAGTACTAACAAATGTCAATTTGGTTTTCAGAAAGGCTTTTCAACAGAAAAAGCTATATATGCTTTCACTGAGCAAATATTAAATGAAATGAATAACTGAACATCAATCATTGGGATATTTTGTGATCTCTCAAAGGCTTTTGATTGTGTGATCCATGAAATTCTTTCAGATAAGCTTAAGTATTGTGGTATGAGTGAGGCAGTGCACCAATTGGTTAGTTCATACTTAACTATAAGAATGCAGAAGGTTGAAATTAACAGTACAGATAGTCTACAAAAACCAGCAGAGTCCTCTAAATGGGGAGGTATCAAGAATGGTGTCCCACAGGGTTCAGTCTCGGGTTCTTTATTGTTCATAATATATATTAACGGCTTGCCACTTTATATTCATGAAGATGCAGAGTTAGTTCTTTTTGCTGATGGTACAAGTATAGAAATCACACACAACAAGCAAGAATCAGCTGAGGAAATTGCAAATAATGACTTTCAGAAAATCATTAAATGGTTCTCTGCAAATGGACTCTCAATAAATTTTGAGAAAACACCATTTATACAATTCTGTACAGTAAATGGCATAACACCATTAGACTATAGACTATGAACTGAAGTCTGTTGCTAAGGTAGAATAATCAAAATTTCTGGGTGTGTGCATTGATGAGAAATTGAATTGGAAGAACCACATCGATGATCTGCTGCAACAGTTAGGTTCAGCTTCTTATGCTATCAGGGTTATTGCAAATTTTGGGGATAAACATATTAGTAAATTAGCCTAATATGCCTATTTTCATTCATTGCTTTAGTATTGCATCATATTTTGGGACAATTCGTCATTAAGAGGGAAAGTATTCATTGCACAAAAGCGTGTAATCAGAATAATAGCTTTAGCCCACCCAAGATCACCTTGCAACCATTTATTTAAGGAATTCAGGTTATTCACAGTACCTTCACAATACATATATCACTTACGAAATTTGTCATTAATAATCCATCCCAATTCAAAAATAACAGTGAAGTGCATAGCTACTACACTAGGAGAAAGGATGATATCTACTATTCTAGATTAAATCTCACTTTGGCGCAGAAAGGGGTGAATAACGCTGCCTCAAAAATATTTGGTCATTTGCCAAATAGTATTAAAAGTCTGACAGATAGCCAACCAACATTTAAAAGCATATTAAAAGCATATTAAAAGAATTTCTCAATCACAACTCCATCTACTCAATAGAGGAGTTCTTCAATATGAAGCAGTAAGTGTAAAAAAAATTAATTAATTAATTTGTCTAAAGAAAATTTATCTTAAAGTGACATGCTCCAAATCGTTATGAAATGACGTATTAATGATCTATGGAACAATGATTAATGTATGTATGTACTGAACTCCAAAATTATTAGTGAGACGCCCTGCTCAACCTGCAGGACAGGACAGGTAGTTTAAATTGTGGAAAGGGAACGAAATAAGCTGCTGTCAGTTACACTCAAACATACAACTTTATTTATTTGACCAAACATTACAAGAGCCAAGAAAATTAACAAAAAAACACAGCATTGATTTTTGGAACTTAATAACTGGCTGATCACGCCATACAATCTCATGCCTCAAGGGCAAGACCACTTTATTTAAAATCGGCTGAAAGCCAATAACTTAAAACTCAAACCAAAATCAGAAATTTAAAAGGCGGAAGGCCTTATCTTAAATCAGTTATTTCAATTAGGCTGAAGGCCCAAACAATCACTCACCTTATGAGCAAAACAACTTTAATTTTTAAAAAAATCAGCTGTGGGCCCACCTTTTAAGACTCAAACCGACATTAAATTTTTAAAACGCAAAAGACCAACTTAAAACAATTCATTAAATTAGGCTGAAGGCCCAAACATTCTTACACCTTAAGGGCAAAACAACCTTAATTTAAAAATCGGCTAGAAGCCATACAAATACAAACAGCAAGAACAAATAAGAAAAGGCAGTATGCCCAACAGCGCTCAGAAGTGTACGACGGTCAGCCTGTAATTCAAACACTAATGTTCACTTAGGTGAGACAGGCAGTTGACCCAACCATTCTCGATCTGACGACAACCCAACCGACAGACAGTCAACGGACCTACCAGCAAGGTAACTTTCACCCCAACTGACCAGCACACAACGAGTTCAATGGAACAATGTAGAAAGTATTGGCGCCCACAACCAATTACACATCGAGCTGTCAAACTACACATCATGATGGACAGTGACACTACAATGAGGAAAATACACTGTCTGAATTTACGTCAATAGCCAGGGCAGGTAACTGGAACGTTAACGGCCACAAGGCAGAAGATTCTCCTGCTGCACTTCAATTCAAAATAACCAAGTACAGTTAAACTCCACTGGAGGTTGGCTAAAATTTGCCAACTTGAAACAAACGTTGTTGCCCTCAGGAATGTCCCAGCAGCCGATAACGAAATGCAGACGAGGCAATGTGAAGAGTCGTGACTTGTTGGTAGATTAAGTCAGAAGTCAACTTTCGTGTCGAGGATCGGTTAGCCACAGGCCTCTTAGCAATGGGAACAGGACCACACTCTGTGACCGTGCCTAGACGCCGCCAGCGGCCCTGGCCAAACTACGCACTGTGGAGATTTCCTCGCTGCTCCACGCCAACCGGCCAACCGGTCGCACACAACACAACTGGAAACTATCAGCGCCAGGCCAAAGATAGTACAAGGTGGGAATATCGATACACACCACTGCTGCCACTCGCGGAGAGAGAGGAGAACAGCTTTATCGCGATAATCATGGGAAACGAAACAGAGAATAGCAACCAAGGTTTAATCCAATGCATAACATGAGCCATCCATGGCTCAATTAAGATAAGCTGTAAAAATTTCTTAAAATAGAAATTTTCTATTAACCATTAATGAAGCCTAGTACTGCATTGTTATGAAATCACAGACTTCCAGGCTAAGGTCTCAACCTAAGATTCACAAAAGTCGTTATCCTATATGTCCAAATGTAGATGTCATATACAACCCAGAACATAAAATTTCCAGAAACCTTAATAATATAATGAAGAAACATTACACCTTTGCGAATTGCTTTTCTGTTAACAACGTTTTTGTTAATCAGCAACATTAAAGGTCTAATAATTCTAGAGACAGCCATATTTTCCTCCCATGACATGATAAACCCTTACAAAAGTATTCCTTTCAAAGACAGTCTCTCAGAAATACGAGAGAATTTAATCAAATACAGAAAAGTCAATAAGCACAGAAATTTGTGAACTCAAGATGTTGCTTGAATTAATATTATTACAGAACAATTTTTTATTCAGTGTAAGTATGATGCAGAAAACACTGGTCTGGCAATAGACAGTAACATCGTAGACTTGCTTGCTCATGTATTTGTGCATAACGTAGAACAATAGTTATTAACTCATCCACAATTTAACGACAAAATCGTATATTATAAGAGATATATGAATTACACAATAATGCTTTTGAATGGTCCAAAAGAAGAACTAAGTAACTTAGTTGATCACATAAATGAAATGCACATATATATCAGTGTCACAGTTGAACATCAGCTAAATGAAGGAATTTATTTCCTTAATATGCCTGTATGCAGTATTCATAGTTACAAGAACAAGCTTACTTTCTAAATATATAGAAAATCCACTACCACTAATACTGTAATTAACAATACATCATGCCACCTAAACCAACATAAAGTTTCTTTATTCACGTTATCTTTTAAGTGGGTGATATGCATTACCATCAGCACAGCACATGAGTGTAAATAAATGCCATACTTAAATTATAGCCCCAAATATATAATAATTCCCTCATAAACACTCTAGTTAAGAAATCCAAAGTAAACTGAAGCAACTACCATCACAACTAAAAGCCAAGAAATAAATGACAAAATTGGCGAGTCTTCAATTCCTTGGCAAAGTGTCATACAAGCATACAAATCCTTTCAGACCACATAATAAAAATTACCGCTTCAACAGACAGTAAACTAAATAATAAAACTGTTCACAATAATCCACCGGAGAGTGGGATCTAAAGCCTGGCAGATATAAACTGACATGAACCTGTTCTTGTTGCTTTATAGGACAAATGGGGAAACATTTTGCAACATACTACAAAGAACATATGGATGCCTTTCGACTCGAAAACGTAAATGTGTCACCTATTGCCCACCATGATTACTCTATTAGTGATATCAATGACAATTTGTGTTCTGCACATTGCACACAAAGGATTACAGGTGGATCTCCTTGAACAATGAGAGATTTGCATTCATAAGCTAAAAGCAACTCAAAAAAATCCTTAACCAACAAAGTCAGTCAATGCAGAATTAGCTATGATATCTCGGCGCCAAAACAGTTCACCCTCTTGCATGAATTATATTCTCCTATTCAGATAACAAATATGGCATTCTGTAACCTATTTGCACTTTAATTACGTACTAAGTATTTCACATTATGTACTTCTTGCGTAGCTCTTTAATACATAGTAGATGTACATTGCCAGTTTAGAAACACACCTGCAGCTAGGAAGATTGACTTAAATATTTTATCCGCACTTGCTAAAATTTATTCGGTAATGCAGTGCATTCTGCGAGAAAGATCATGATGTAGCAAAGTCTGACATTTGTCATTTTCGAATTCTTTATAAATACATCCAGTGTTTTCCTCCTGTGAATAAGTGTAAAACCAGGTGTATATAATTAAGTACTGTGTATATAAGATTATGTGCATTATGGGAACGGAATTACTAGTGATATCACCATGCGGTGCACTGTAAGTACCCTAACATAGCAAACATAGCAACGTGTCGTTACCGATTACAGAATCTCCGCTATGTTTGCCAGCACCATCACCACAGCGTCTAGATACACATGGTCCACGATATACTGTTTCTGTAACACCTATATCTGATAATGAACCTCCAATTGCTCGAAAACTGATTAATACTACAGTAAGCGAATCAAAAATCCTAAAAAGCAAGTCGTTGAATATTTATATCCCAATAAATCGCTAACTCATTATTTAAAGCAGAATATGTTGTCCCCTTCGGTGTGTTCATTCTCGATATAGACTTGTCTGTCCGATCAAAGCGAAAGCTGGTTATGTATTCCACTCGGTACAACCTTTCGTTTGGTTGACGTACCGAAGCCAGACTCACCCTTCTTTGCAGAAATCTAGTCGGGATACTCTATATATCCACGATACTGCCAATCTGTCATGTGTGGCTGCGCACACAGTAAGAGCACTGGAAGGTTGATATTAGCAGTCTAAAGAGAGAGTTTTACTAGCTTCTCCTAGCAACCTTTCTTGTAGAAGGTTATACACGTATGCCGTTATAAGCCGTCATAAGTGTTCAAGAATGAAGACATTTCACACCAGAGTTTATTGTCTGATAACAGTTCTTTCTATAAAATCTTCTCACTTTTAATACAGAGGAGGTAAAGCAAACTTTGCAAGCGGCCAGGGCTGGAATAATGAAAGGAAGCATCTCTGCTACTGCCATTGTTTTATATTCTGTTCCCTACCGCTTAGGTAGACCTCATAAAAGTTCGTTTAACGACCGCAGCCTAAATCGCCAACCTGAAGTAATAGTAAGATCTATTCCTTCCTGCGTGGCTTTGTCGTTTGCAGAAATGCTGAATTGGTTTACCACAATGTAAACAATCGACACAGAGAGATTGGGTACTACTATGTCAATTATAGTAACGCAGTTGTGGTAATATCAAACCTATTCTGAAAGCTGTTTTTCACATGCCCGCAATGTTGACATGTTTGTGGCACGTAATCAGGAATCACTTTCACGACCAAACCACACAAGTTTGTCGATCGCTTTTGCGCAGGCATTATCATTTTCTTCCTTTGTTTCATAATCATTTATAATGCCTGACAAAATATGTGAAGCACCCAGAATATACGGTCGGATTTCAATTTAACTTAGTACATGTACGCTTCATCTGTAGGTATGTAAATCACCAGACTTGCAAATTTTTTAAGCGGTAGAATGGGCACTGGATTGCACTAGTGTTGTTCATGATCAGTGTTTTCACCAGTCCTCATACGCTATTCAAAGGGCTAGAACAGTTTCAGATGTTCAGTGATCACTATGAAGGACAAAGAGATACGACGTACTCGACTGAGACAGCGTTATCAGCACTTGACACCGTGTGAAATTTCTCCTTTTGGCCGCTAGGTCGAATTGTGCAATATTCAGATATGCGACTCGGCGTTATGCTGGACTGCGCGGGAACGTGTGATCAAGCATACTTCTTATCAAGATTGCGGTCCTCTACTTCTGACCGCGAAGAGGGAAGATCACTGAACTATGAACTTATCTGCATACTATCTCTTAACTTCCGCGCCTAACATTCAAGAAATTTATTGGACACCCTGTCCATTCCAGCGCCACTGGTCAGAGACTACCAGCAGGTAGATTAGGGAATTACCGTCCCCTGCGTAGCATGACGTCACCAACACGACACAGAAGGGGGTGTCTGGAGTGATAACGTGACTAGAGAGGGTGGGCTGCTGATGAACGGCGTCACACTGTGCTGAGCGATAAAACGTAGTTCTGCACGACCCCTGACGACCATCGTCGGCTGATATGGCAGCCACCTGGGGAGAGGTCCCATTTTTTTCAGCGATTCAGAGAGGCATAGTAGTTTTACATCTGACCTCTTGGTGTGACAGGCCATTGGATTTGAACTGAAGTCAAGACACCGAGGAAACTATGACAACAGATCGATACGTAAGAGACGTCGCGCGTCCTGAAGGGTTTCCTCTGACGCAAGAGAATCGTAATGACATTTTTAATGCGACACTGCACTTCCACACATGGCATGTGTCCTTGAAGTGTCTAGGGGATAGTGAGTTAGTCTTGTGGCCAGCAAGATCGCTAGATCTGTCCTGGATAGAACACGTGTGGGGCCAGCTCAGTCGTAAACTTCGTCTCAGTGCGAGTTCCTATGGTATCGAATACCCGTTAGAACGGTTGTGGGCCTGCTTGCTTCAGGGCAGGATACGTTTTTGTGATACACTTCCTAAATGAATCTGTGAACGCACCCATGTCAGGGTAGGTGAGGCTGATATTAAGGCCGTAGGAAGCGTTACTCGGTATGGGCGTCACCGCGTCTTCTGGGCGAGGATAACTTTTTTGTCCAGTGTGTTTTAAATGAACTGTCGCGAGAGGATAAAAGCGACTTCTCGGCCGAGGTTACAGCGACCTTCCCCTTGGTACCTGTGCTCATACAGTAATACGTATTTGCTTCTAATGAAGCATTTTAAATATGTTTCTTTACTATTTACTGCCTACGACGGACACATTTGATAGTTTCTGTGTTTGCTATATTTATGTAGTTACTCACCTGCATAAGATGATGTACACTCCACAAATTGAAACTAAATTAAACTTTATAAATGACCGTAAACTTACTGATACTGCCTGCAGATTTTTCGTTCACTGTACAGTTGTAGCAACCAAGATAGGAGCGAATTTTTTACTCTCTTATATTGAACGAATTATTGCATACTATATTGCTGCAGCGATACTAACTTCTTGACATCGGGCATGACCACACGTCCTGCCATGCTGTAATAGTTTCAGGTCATTGCCAAATTAGAAGCAAACTTATACAAAGTTTTTAACTTTTACCGTTACTGATAGGCCACAGGGTAGATTGACGAAATATTGAACAAAGCGCTGAAGCTGAGGTAACAGGAAGCTACTGATGATGGACTCACAATATCCGAAATGTACTGCAATAAATACCTTCTAGAGTTTAGAAAGTATTTATTTGGGACTGGACTCAATGACAAACTGTTGCACTTGATTAACATTGCACCCCAAAATTATTCTAATAAAATGTCGTGTTATATCATTCCTTTGGTGCACTTTCATTTCTCAGTGGTTTGCGTGTGTGTCTTCTTGTGTGTCTGCTTGTACATTTGCGAATAATAATAATTAACCTTTTTTCTGTTGCAGGTCTACGATATTATCCTTCGTCCAACAGGAGATTTATTTTGCTGATGAAAATTTAAGTGCTTCATAAAATATACGGAGGAAACTAGGAGTTCTCTTACAGGCGCCATACTCGAGTATAAGAGACAAAACGTAATAGAAAATGCAAGTGCGTAAGACCTGTGCAAAGAGCCAAGAAAATAGTTTATCGGGGTCGTATTTGGTAATGGAATCCTACAGATCGTAGCTTGTTGTTAAACGTTCAGCTTTCATCAACAACAATGGTCAGATTGGAAAAACCTCAGAGAGCTCCCGAGCGGGAAACTACATCTGTGGTATCATCAGTAACACAGTAAAAAAGTACACAGTGCAAACTAAACTTCGCACACACTACATCACGGAAAATAGAAGCAGTCTGTCTGAGTAAAACAGGCCTGTGAATTTTCAGAAGGTAATGGCTTAATTTGTTGTTGTTGTTGTTGTGGTCTTCAGTCCTGAGACTGGTTTGATGCAGCTCTCCATGCTACTCTATCCTGTGCAAGCTTTTTCGTCTCCCAGTACCTACTGCAACCTACATCCTTCTGAATCTGCTTAGTGTATTCATCTCTTGGTCTCCCTCTACGATTTTTACCCTCCACGCTGCCCTCCAATGCTAAATTTGTGATCCCTTGATGCCTCAAAACATGTCCTACCAACCGATCCGTTCTTCTAGTCAAGTTGTGCCACAAACTTCTCTTCTCCCCAAGCTTATTCAATACCTCCTCATTTCCTAATCTAATCCCCTCAGCATCACCCGATTTAATTTGACTACATTCCATTATCCTCGTTTTGCTTTTGTTGATGTTCATATATCCTCTCTGACAGAATTACAATGTCATCGGCGAACCTCAAAGTTTTTACTTCTTCTCCGTGAATTTTAATACCTACTCCGAATTTTTCTTTTGTTTCCTTTACTGGTTGCTCAATATACAGATTGAATAACATCGGGGAGAGGCTACAACCCTGTCCTGGGTTAATTACTCAGATGTATATCAAAAAACTTTATTAACACCAGTCTCCTTCATGAAGTGGATCGTCATATGGTTCCCGTATCACAATACAAGCTGAAAAAGTAAAAAGGGAATGAAATATCAGCGCTATGAAACGTCTGTGAGAGATCACTTACGAAACACTCGTAAATGAATGGGATTGAAAAGTTTTTGCCTATTCAAGGTCAGAGAAAGCATCTAACAGAAAAAATGTATGTAGAGTGGAAATGGTCAACGTTCTAAGTCCACTTTGTTCTTCAAAAACGCGATTTCAATGCAGTTGTTTCCTTACTACTCTGTTGCATGACCCTAGACTTGTTCCAAGTGAAAAATCATGGAAAAATCTTGGAAACATTCATTACTGAAATATACCTGCTCTTTTTGCGAAGCAGTGCTTACGTCAGCAGTTCCGTCAGCTATAGCTGAAAAGCCGTTCCATTCGATTCAAACGCACGCAACTGACTTCTTTAAATATAATGACGTTGCTGAAACTTTGTTGTCAGTGCAGGCGGTAGGATGTCCAAATGCACTCTCATCGAGGTGTTTCATACTCATAAATCTGAAACAATATTAAAAATTCTTACTCTGACATAGAAGAATAGAAAAATGTCATTGATTTCAAAGTAAGAAAGACCATGGCAGATCCATTCCATGCCGTACTTTACGTGGAAGACCAGCCAAGTTTATCAGTTGCGGCTGACTAAGTTGCCATTTCTTCCTCAACAGCACAGGGAGTTTGCTTGTGAAAGATCGCAATAACTGAAGCAACAGAAGTCAGCACCGAGGGACTTTATAATGAACTTAATTTTGTTATTTCCTTCTAACAAAAAGAGAGAGAAAGAATAGAAATAAGTTATGTACAAAAAAGTGATTCTTTTTTTTATCCTCCTGAAAAATGAGTTATTAGGCACTTACAATGTTTCCCACTTCTCCTTTCACGTTGTAGTTCACGTTCAAACGAAATGTAATTTGGTGATGTCTAACAAATCTATAGTTGTATAAATTGTCCTGTGTACTCGACAGAAACATTTTGTCGAATATAAGTAAAACATTAAGAAATAATTAATGTATTGACAAATATGTATTAGAAGCTTTTTAAGAGGTCAGTTGACGAATAAACAATTTACACACTCTTAACATTCATTTAAAGTTTTTATTCCTCAAAACAGGAGTAGCATGGCCGAAAATATAGTTCTTCAGCTTGTCGACCTTATCGGGGGAAACACCTCCGCTTTTAAATGACCCACTCTACAAACAGATCTGTGCTTTTCCTAAAGCAATATCTGCAGCGAGTTGCCTCAATGCAGCTCTTGAACCTAGTTACAAATCACGTAACACACATTGACTGTCCCACTTAACAGCCATGTTGTAAGCTTCATACAGAAAAACTCTCAAGACTTTCTTTATATTTCCTAACCAAGATCATTACAGTGCAAACCAGTTATGATTTGGATACTTATCCACGCTGTTCCCCTAATTATCTATAACTCTTGAACGACTTCCATGCACTGCAGAAAGTACATAAAAACCAAACATATACATAAATATAATGTATTTCATATGAAGTTATTACTAGCTATGGATATAAAATTAGTCTAGTCCAACATGAGGGCGTTTTAGATACAGTCCAATCATTAAATATAATTCCTTACAACTAAGCTAGTTTTTGACTGGAAACATGAGTAGTGGGGTAATGGTGGCACTGCAGAGAGCCTGAATGCGCATGTAGCACAGGAAAACTAACCACTTGCAGGAGATGAAGATTAGGTTAGTGTACTTTATTTGTTTTGGGTGGGATATTGAAGTAAATATCGGTCCTAATTACATAATTAATCGTGTATATAGGGCCTAATTACACATCTATATCCAGAGTGCTACACATGGAGTGCCCAAAATAGCAATACAGATCAAAAGTTGACAATGTCAGTGTTTCCTACTTGGGAAAAAATTCGCAATACCACTTGCAACTAGCGGCAGACGTACTAGAACTCTGCATAGGATAATCCCTTCGTGTACAAGGTGGCGGGAAAAAGGCTGGGGTGGAAGGCACTATCTTTATATTGGAGGTGAAATGTGTTCGACTGACGAGATGTTGATATTGGACAGAGAGGAGTTTAATAAGTGTATTACCTGTAAACGTACAGCTGAGGACTGTGTCTACCACTGTTTGACATTCTAGTTCACTACAGCTGCCACCACAAGCAATCGCTGTTATGGGAGAGGAAACACTTCATTGCAAGAGTTGTATTTAGCTCTTATAAGGAAGCATTTATTAAAAGACACAATAGCGATGACCATAAAAAACAGTATTCTTTCCACGGAAATGGTGCCTTCCCTTTTCTTTTAGTTTAATGAGTAAAATCGATGTAGTTTGAGAGCTTTCATCCAAATTATAAACTGTCATGCATGATGGCTTTACATTCATTTATGATGACTCAACTATCATTATAGTCATTCTCCTACATTCTAATGCAGGATACAATTCAATCTCTCTCCCTGCCACCCATTATTTTGTGATATCTGATGAAGTGAAGAAAAGACTATAGCACTGTCTCCAGTTACAAATGATCAAACTGCACAGATCGAAGCTCTATAGTGATACATCTGATATGTGATTTTACTTACCTCACATCTCCTCTACATGTCCACCTTGTGTAAAATCGAAAATTTTCATTGGAGTGAAGGAAAATCCAGAATTTGAACTTCACAGTACATGATTTGGGAGCATCCGTGGGCTGCAAATCAGTCTCAGTAAGTAAACTGTGATGCACATGTGTATTGCAAGCATTTGAGACATGTGAAATAACATTACAGAATAGAGTCCTTCACGCTATCTACTCAAATGTCACAATCATTTTTTGTTCAGAAACAAGAATATGTAATTAAAGAGGATATTGCTGGTTTGTTTACTACAGCAGGTCTTGTTTACCAGTGCAAAGGTGTTTCATGCTGGCGTTTACGAAATGAGGAAACGAATCGTGAGAACATGCCTTGTAACAGAACCACCTATCACCTATTAGAGAAACCTACAACATTCCACTGACACATCGAAATCAGATTCCATATACGTGCTGTCATCTGACATTGTAGCCTGTAGCGACCTTTGTAAAGCCACTGTCACCCACCAATTCAACATTCGGAATTGCAGCAAATGCACTCACATGTCGAAAAAACACCATCACTACTGGGTTCTACAATGAGGTATAATTCATGTTGTGTGTACTTTAAAATCAGATGTTATGAAGTACGAAATAACACAGGCCGGCAGTAACATATATTTTGAAACACAAAACCGTTGAAGGTAACAATAAAAAGCCATGATTACGCAAGAATTTACACAGTCGATTTCTGTTAGTTTTGTGAGCGAAATCGATGTAGTTTGTGAGCATTCCGAGTGTTTAAATTACAAATTGTCAAGTTCAAGCGTATTACATTCATTTTAGAGGTATGAAGTACAGATACAGATACAGATCAGCATCTATACTTCATTTATTACATTAAGGAGCACTCCTCATCCTTATTTTGTAACATTCAGAGCAGGTAAAAAAAATGCGACCTATATGCATTCAAACTCTAACCAGTCATACCACTCCTTGTAATAGAACCACCTACTATCACCCTGTAAGGTTTTACCGCATCTCGCTCTGCCAATATATCAATATATCGGTAAAAAAATATTGTCTGTGTGTTGACATCTAGCATATTACATATACATGTACTAGTCCATAACAGCAGGTGACCAGTGACCGAAGGCGCCTGCACATAAATGTGTATATAGTTTTGTTGCCTGTACGGAACAAAGACCATATCCCACAGACTATCAGTCACAAGAGAGGGTCCCTGTGTTATTTTTTCATAAGCACTTGATACATTGATTTTCAGCTGTAGCACATATAAGTAGTGTGTGACTAAAGCTTTGTATACAAATATACATTTTGTTTTCCAGCCATGACTGCACAGCATGTGTCCAATGCTAAAATGACATTAACACGTTTGAGTCCACTGGCTCTCATAGAAAGCTGGACATAGCATGGTGAAAACTATGCTGCTCTCATAACACACAGGATGGCTGAACTAAAACATAGCGGTGACGAGTCTTATTGACAAAAATGTGGAAGACATCGCAACATGTGGACACTGGAAGAGTTTGCGGAATTGTGGAGGATTTCTAAATAGCTGTCTGGTGATGACCTATACATTTTATCTCATCTTCCACTGTGACATGGTAGCAGAGGTCTCGGTGTTCCATTTTGAAGCGACCAAGAGCATTGTTTCCTCATTGTGAAGTCTTGTACATGATCACTGTTCTGTTGTTGACCATCCCTTGAAGGTGCTGTTTACAACATGCATAGGAGTGTAGAAATAAAAAACAGAAGTGCTGTTATCTTACTGGTTAAAAAATGTGGAGGAACGCGCACTATATTGAAATAGGATGGATCAGCAACAATGAGGAACTTCTCCAAACACCTATCTGAAGGTAATCACCTCCACATCTAAACCCATGTTGCAAAGCGACAAGTATATGATATCCAGTGTTTCGCCAAGGCACTCTCCTTCTCCAACAAGTGGTATCAGTCAGTCAGTATGTGGTAATCAGCAGCAACCAGTGGTAACGTTTGTGTATGGAACTGTTCTTTGGATCTAAGAACTTGCTGCGGTACGTGTGAACTAGATCTTTCGTTCACAGAGTCATTGCTCAAGCCAGTTGAATAATTATCCTGGCAAACATGATGCATAAATCATTTACTTGCTTGCCTACATCTCCGGCCTGCTTGAAAACTTCTTGAAAATTTCTAGCAAATTCCTGAGTCATTCCAGGACTCTCGGATGTCCAGCCGGGTGCGATAGTTGAAGTTGTAACTCCATAGCTCTAATGCTGTGCTGATTTATTTTGCTTTTGTTTCATTTAATGTTACATTGCCGTGCTTCTGTAAATGTGTTTGTTTGAATGGGTAACACAAAACTGTATACTCCTTTCTTTGTTAAAACTTTGATGTCATGATTTGATTGTATGCTGTGTAGCATATCTGTTATTTAAATGCTTTGTCCCATTTGGAGGGAACAAAACTTAATGTATATAATTGCAATTTTGTGTGAATAATTTTTTGTAGACATGTTAATATGTGCAAATGTTCTGTGTTGTTCAATGCATTTGTTTGCTGTTATGTAAACTGCTGATCCTCACTTAGGAATCTTAGTAATTTTGTGTATAAGAGGTAGTGTGGTTCCCCTCAGGAAGGGAACTGTGTAGCGCGCGCAAATTGTGGTTGGCCTAGGTAGGAAAGGTGGAACTGAGAGTCAGTCGGGGACGAGCAACGAGTCGGAGGCGAGCTACGAGTCGGGGACGAGCCAGCAGTCGGAGACGAGCTACGAGTCTGTGCACTGCCATGTAAAAGATGCATATGGTGCTAGTTCTGAGAGAGGCTTTTCCTGTTACTTTCCAATGCCTCGGATGGATGGATAAATAGCTGGAACTATCCTGGAATTTGTATCTATCATCGCCACCAAGAAATGACAGAGTCCAGCAATTCAGTCTGCGAATCCACCTACCAACATGCAGTTGCCACCACGTTGCGCAATCACTGTAAGGTAATACTATAATGATGTACAGTGAAGGATCAGCTTAATGGATGTGTTATTGTGCTGAAATATAAGGTAATTCATATCTGAATTTATGTACCTACCTTGATTTTTCTCCTTATCATAACACCTCTCAGGAACCTTTCCGTTCGAACTAAAGTAATTACCGAGTGTCCCTACTGAAAGAAATTAAAGTCTAGAGTTTTGCTAATTGATGCCTTTGAACATAGTAAAGAGAAAGTTAAAGTTAATGTGGCAAGAAAGTGAGTTAAAGTTAATGATGCTTGCTGAAATAATTTTCCTAGTAAAACTGCTTATTAATGTGTTGTTGCTAACTTCAAAATTAAAAGTTATTAAGACTGAGGCTTATAAAGCAAATGATCACGTTGTTGTCTGCAGTAAATTCTAAAAGGTGAGTCAGTTTCTTGCAATTTAGTCAGTATTGTGTTTCGCTGTAGTAAAAGTGACAAAGCTGCAGTTGTGAAACATTATATGTTCATGATTACCAAGTGTTTGTATCTCTTGTGTGCATATTAACAGTATAAAGGCCACTCAGTTTGTGTAAGCCCTGAAAGTGATAGTGTTTTTCTGTACCTGTTATAATGTTGCAAGTAGTTTGTGCTACTCCAACTGTTAGTTTCCACCTTACCGTAAACATATGTATGTGTCAGAGTTAATTGCACTCGCTTGTGGTCAAGTATAGGTTGTGTTTACCCATTAGAGTTACTAATAACTATTTTCTTGAACGAGAATGTTAATCATTCTCATGCCTAGTTATGCTGGCGACCGTTTTCTTTATCAATTAAACAGTGCAGATAGGCAATATTTTGTTTGTCACTGTTTAATTATTTACGTAATTCTGACTTTCACTTCCGAGAAGCCACTCCCATTAGGAATAACACGGTCAACACAACAAAATTCCTCTCAGAGGGTAACACTGCTCTGTTGCTTTATACCATAATTGCTATAACAAAATAATTCTGTTTGGCAAATTGACTCCTACTTTAAGGTTATGGTATAGTGGTAGCAGACAGGAATGTTATACGTGGCGACCGTGACAGCACTACTTGTTCTGTTGGGGCATACTACGTAATAAACCAAATTTGGTATTTCATAGTATAAGCTACGTAAATACGCTGTTGTAGTGTTATACGTGGCGACCGTGGCAGGACTATTTGTTCAATTTGCACCTACAAGCGGGAAAAAATTATAAGTAGTTAGCATTTTACAAACATAGAGTGAACATAAAACGTCCAGCGGCATGAACCTGTACATTAGTTGACAGAACGGATAGTGAAAGTTCAGTTTAAATTGAAAATTAAAGGTATCAGTACTTAACAATAACTAAAATGGACAGGGAACTAGAAATAAATCTAGACACGCGAGAGCAGAATGCAATCGAGAGTAGTTCAGGCAGCACAACAATAGATGGCACGACGCGCGACGTGCGAGTACAGGCAGACGTAAACAAACCTATCCAAGCTACGAACATTGCACACACTAAACAGGATGAAACAGACGATGTTGCTAAAGACAATGACTATGCTAACGAATCGAGGGATATGTTCGAATCACCGGAAACAGCAAGGGACATCGGACGTGAACACGAAAATACAGTAGAAACCGAAAGTGAAAAGACACTAGATGTGATTGATTTGTTTAGGATGTTGTCTGAACAAATTACAACACAAATTGCAGCAGTGGGGCAACAGTTTGCAGCGCACTACGATGATATATCTACACTATTGGCAGCACAAAGTAAACAAATCGAAATGCAATGCAATAGCATTATCGAAAAAATTGATATGTCATTCAATGATGATCTTTCAAGGTCAGAATCGTGTGAAAAGGTATTATTAAATAATGAAAGTGAGCCAGAAAATGCGAGTTAAAAGGAGGATATTTGTACTGTTGATGATGTGTATGAGGTCAAAGACGTAGATGTGGGAGAGGTTATGATGAAATATGCCACGCAAAAGACGAGTGCACAGCTAATAATAGGTGAAAGGGATGTAAAGGAGGACGTCAGTAAACATGACATTATAAACAGTGCATGTGAAATTATTGTTGATGGAAAGGTGTTTTGTGGCTCTGATGCAGAAGGGTCTGGTAGGGATTTCGCACGATTATCTGAAACTGATAGTAATGGAATCAGTGAAACAAAGGTTATCAATGTATGTGACGAGTATACTATGTATGAAACTAACTTTGAAATTGTCCAAAGTGCTACTACTGAAGTGTATACGTGTCCAAATGATGTGTATTGTGTAGGAAATGAGTCGAAAAACGAAGTGACTGAAACATCTAGCGATAATCTGCTCCACTGTTTAAAAGTTGCTTTCCTGCTAGAATCTGATGACGAAAATGAGATCAATGATAGTTCAGGTGATGAAGGGTATATGAATACAGATAAGAATGAATATACTAACTTTCCCTATTGTTCAAAAGTCGAGTACTTAAGTGAATCTGATGGTGAGGAAGAGAGTAGTGATGATTCCAGTGAAGATGAATTTTCAGGTGTAAACGAAAGTGAATGTACTTTTACTGAAAGAGGGTATGAGAAAATTAGTGACATTTTTCCAAAGCAAGATACAGAAAGTAGAACTGGGCCAAAACCGAATGAATTATTCAGTAATGTAACATAGGTGCATAATTTGCAGGAACCTCCAGATGATACTATACTGGGGCAAGACTTAACAAATGTTTTGAAAGAGTGTGAATTACAGGTGCAAAAAGAGCCTCCTGATAAAATAATAGCAGAACAAGAGATGTTGTACCTTGCTAAAGACTTTGAAAGCCCAAGACCTAAAAAGCCACCAGATGAAACAAAACGTTGGCAAGATCTGAATAGCATAGTGAAAAATGTAGAAAATAGGAGGCCTAAAAAGCCACCAGATTTAAGTCACTGTTTATGAACCGTAAAAGACTGCCTTGTTAATAAAGAGACTGGGGGCAGAATGTATGTATATACTCTGTTAATATAATGCATGACTTTATTATTACTGTATCTCAGTGTTACCTGAAAGTGAATTACTGTTTTGTTGATCCTGAGACCTTGGGGGAGGTTGTTTATTTATTGTAGTGTACTGTTTGACTTTGCTTAGGAACTGTTTATTTTCGATTGAATACTTATTGTTGCCAGCCTAATTATGAGGATAGGGGCATGTAGTGTAGCAAACCTGATAACTTTGTGAATAATGATGATTATGGTTACTTTATGAAAGTGCAAAGAACTCCGCAAGATAATAATTTAATTCTAATATGCTTAAAATCAGAAAGGGCTTATGTTTGCAGTATGTGGTTTATTTAAAGATTCATGTCCTCAGATGAGGGTTGTTCAACCCTCAGGGGACAATGCACTCTTTGCATTGTCAGGTGCCTGACGAGCACCAGGGACCCGAGTCGTTGCCAGCACTACTTCCATTTATTTTCGTACTGCCAACCTTCCTCTTCATCATTCAGAACTTTTACTACCATCTTTCCTTCTTCTCTATCAAAGTGAACTGAATAGTGTAAAAAATAAGGTAATATACTGTGTATTGTTTGTGAACAAGTAAATGAATAATTAAATTGGGTACACTAGAAAATGACCAAGAATAATGGAAGCATAGTGGGTATTGTAAAGGAAAAAGGTAATGGAAAAGTAATTGGAAAGAGAAATATGGATGAGAAAAGGTAAGAATACTGAAAACAAGGGAAATGAATACTATAATATGACTGAATGTAAATGGTTTTTTTTTTCTGAAAATAGGGATAATTATGATATTGAAAAAACTGTGTGTGTAAAAAACTGAGGAGATGAAACCGACTAATGTATATGAAATAGATGTGAGAAGGAGGCATGTGTCTAGTACCACAAAAGGTAGGCAGAAATAACTTGCAATAAGATATAAAATTATTTTCATGATCTTATATGTGATGACTTAAATGTGTAGTTAAACTTGATATTGACTTTAAAAGAAATATTACTGAGTAAGAAAATGGGGAGATAAACCACAAATCTGGGACCCTCAAGTAACTCCTGAATATTGTCATTATACCAAAAATGTTATTTAAAATTTACTCGGCTATTGGTGTGTATATTGTCTGATTTTGTCATGATGTAAAGAAAGATTTAATGGTACTAGTGTCTAATTGCTGTTTCAAAGTTGCAGGTTATATGTTTTTTACCATTAAAGCAAATTGTACAAAAAATATGACATAATGATGAAAAAAAAACTTGGAGATGATGACAATATATTGCTCAAAAATATGTTGTTGGGAAGAAAAACAAGATAAAAGAAAAAAATGCTGTGGTTCTGAAATTGAGGGCTACCAAATATATTATGTGAGCAGTAGCCAAAGGACTTGCCATTGTGGGGCAAGGAGCTGATAAGTGGTCATGAACTGCCAAACCTAGAGGATGGGGCAGTGTGTCAATTTAAAAATATGTTTTCTTTAGTGTTTTTTAATCTAAATTGTGTTTTTGTGCCTAAATGTTTATAGATAAAGACTGCCAAACCAATAATGGGCAGAATGTGTAACATGGACTGCTAGTGCTGAGGCAAGCAGTGAAGTAAGTTAGGTTTTTGATCAGTGTCTTATGAACTGACTATTCTTAATGGAGTCAGTGAAAAGTTATTAAAAATATATATGCATTCTCATTCAAATGGATGTAGATGTTTTGATGCTAGGTTTTTTGGAATAACTTAAAGTTTTGGACTGTCTGTTTTAAAAATACAGCAGTGATGATTAAAGATAGGGTCTGAATAGGTTAATGTGTTTATGTGCAACATACATTTTGGACTGCTATTAATGAAGAGCAGCTTTAAAGTTAATTGTTTTGAGAAAACCTTGAAAAGTTACTTTTGTATTTAAAGAGTCAGTTGGAAAAAGATCTCATAGCTATTTTGTGTAAATATTAGTACATATGTGGATGCAAACTGAATTTTTCAATATTTCATTAATTGCTGAAACTTGCCTAATGTACTGTGATCATGAGTATTCTTGTGTGTCTCTGAAAGTTACATTCTTTAAAAAACATTGAAAGACACATTTCTGTTTTGCTGAGTTAGAATGTTCTGTGCTATTCTATTTGTGTTTAAATTTTTTATTTTATTTGAAGACTATACCTGTTCTACTAATATGAAGCTTATTTTGTGTACTGCTTTGTCTTTTATTTGAACTGTGTGTGTATGGAATGAACATGCTTAAAGGTATCTTGTGTAACGATGCAAAATTAGTTTCCTTAAACCAGTGTGAAAATGAAAATTAGTGTAAATGTCTCATTTTTGAAAATCTTTTGGAAGAAATGTATGCAATTTCTTAGTGTATATACTGTATGTTTGTAATGTGCTTTTTTTTCTCCCAACTGAAGTTGGATGGAATAATTTTTTTTGCAGCCAACACCACCTAGGTGTTATGGATGTTTCCTTGAAGTTTCCTTGACAGGAAACTTCAACGAAACATGGGGCATGTGTAACACCATAGCTCTAATGCTGTGCTGATTTATTTTGCTTTTGTTTCATTTAATGTTACATTGCCATGCTTCTGTAAATGTGTTTGTTTGAATGGGTAACACAAAACTGTATACTCCTTTCTTTGTTAAAACTTTGATGTCATGATTTGATTGTATGCTGTGTAGCATATCTGTCATTTAAATGCTTTGTCCCATTTGGAGGGAACAAAACTTAATGTATATAATTGCAATTTTGTGTGAATAATTTTTCTGTGTTGTTCAATGCGTTTGTTTACTGTTATGTAAACTGCTGATCCTCACTTAGGAATCTTAGTAATTTTGTGTATAAGAGGTAGTGTGGTTCCCCTCGGGAACGGAACTGTGTAGCGCGCGCAAATTGTGGTTGGCCTAGGTAGGAAAGGTGGAACTGAGAGTCAGTCGGGGACGAGCAACGAGTCGGAGGCGAGCTACGAGTCAGGGACGAGCCAGCAGTCGGAGACGAGCTACGAGTCTGTGCACTGCCATGTAAAAGGTGCATATGGTGCTAGTTCTGAGAGAGGCTTTTCCTGTTACTTTCCAATGCCTCGGATGGATGGATAAATAGCTGGAACTATCCTGGAATTTGTATCTATCATCGCCACCAAGAAATGACAGAGTCCAGCAATTCAGTCTGCGAATCCACCTACCAACATGCAGTTGCCACCACGTTGCGCAATCACTGTAAGGTAATACTATAATGATGTACAGTGAAGGATCAGCTTAATGGATGTGTTATTGTGCTGAAATATAAGGTAATTCATATCTGAATTTATGTACCTACCTTGATTTTTCTCCTTATCATAACACCTCTCAGGAACCTTTCCGTTTGAACTAAAGTAATTACCGAGTGTCCCTACTGAAAGAAATTAAAGTCTAGAGTTTTGCTAATTGATGCCTTTGAACATAGTAAAGAGAAAGTTAAAGTTAATGTGGCAAGAAAGTGAGTTAAAGTTAATGATGCTTGCTGAAATAATTTTCCTAGTAAAACTGCTTATTAATGTGTTGTTGCTAACTTCAAAATTAAAAGTTATTAAGACTGAGGCTTATAAAGCAAATGATCACGTTGTTGTCTGTAGTAAATTCTAAAAGGTGAGTCAGTTTCTTGCAATTTAGTCAGTATTGTGTTTCGCTGTAGTAAAAGTGACAAAGCTGCAGTTGTGAAACATTATATGTTCATGATTACCAAGTGTTTGTATCTCTTGTGTGCATATTAACAGTATAAAGGCCACTCAGTTTGTGTAAGCCCTGAAAGTGATAGTGTTTTTCTGTACCTGTTATAATGTTGCAAGTAGTTTGTGCTACTCCAACTGTTAGTTTCCACCTTACCGTAAACATATGTATGTGTCAGAGTTAATTGCACTCGCTTGTGGTCAAGTATAGGTTGTGTTTACCCATTAGAGTTACTAATAACTATTTTCTTGAACGAGAATGTTAATCATTCTCATGCCTAGTTATGCTGGCGACCGTTTTCTTTATCAATTAAACGGTGCAGATAGGCAATATTTTGTTTGTCACTGTTTAATTATTTACGTAATTCTGACTTTCACTTCCGAGAAGCCACTCCCATTAGGAATAACACGGTCAACACAACAAAATTCCTCTCAGAGGGTAACACTGCTCTGTTGCTTTATACCATAATTGCTATAACAAAATAATTCTGTTTGGCAAACTGACTCCTACTTTAAGGTTATGGTATAGCGGTAGCATACAGGAATGTTATAAAGTCCCACGATATTTCGGCGAATAATCTTTCTTCCATCATCAGATGCTTGTGATGGAGCTACCTGACGATGGCGGTAAGGTTATTCGCTGAAATATCGTGATACTTAACGATCGCGTCGAACTGAACACCCAAGAGCCCTGGAGACAACACATATGCCGGGAAAGCCTTGGATCACATATACCTGATAGGCTAAATCTCTGTCTGATATGACGTCTTTTACCTTTGGTTCAACAATATTAGTCAGCTGTGTGTCTTGATCACCAAACCATTGCTGGAAAAAGTCTGTAAACTGTTCCATTTATTGAGTGAGTTGTGCTTTTATGAAGTCACACTGACTCAAAGTCACATTATCTACTGCTTGTGACAGCTCATCTTGGCCTGTTACCTAATATTCCAAATTTCAATTTTAAAGAATTACATGCGCCTGGCAAATGCTTATCTTGATCTCAGAAGTGACCAAATTCATTGGCTTAACACGTTTGTGCATTAGGAATCTGTCGAGTAGTACTGTTAAATACAGTATGCGACTATACTACGTGATTCTGCAGTGCAGTTTTAGTGGCCTGCAATTCGGTTTTTATTTCAGCCTGACTGTTTTGAATTGCGTTTGAAATTCAGATCTTAACGTTGTATGACTATTGTGCAATGCAGTTCTTAGCGTTGTGTTGTGGTATTGGACGCCAAATCTGGCATATTGACAATAATGTAGTGGATGGGTGCCAGGAGGTGCCGTATTAAAACTCAACGATAACTTTCCAAATGATTTATTTGTCTCCACAACACTGCTCTGTTCACTTCAGCCTGTGTCACAAGCCCCGCATTGCTGAGGTAGCACCTCAGCTGCCTGTGCAATGCAGCGCCATGTCGTGCCGGCCTTGTTCGCTAGCTGCAGAGTTTCGCTTACATCAGGATGGCTGTGCCAGCAGCCGACTCAGCGACCACTGTCCTTGTTGTCTCTGCGCCGCTCTGCTGGGAGCCGTAGGCTGGCCCCACTGCTGCTTCTTCCTCAGCTAGTGTAGCTGGGAACGCGGCGGCAACGACAGCCAGCGATCCGGCTTCCGAATCTGTGGCCCTCGTCTCGAGAGTCTCCAGCGAATGTTGGGAGCTGAGACGACTGCCCGTGGTAGCGAGCCGAAGAGTGACCCACCGCTGTCAAGCTGCAGACCCTGCGTATGCCTCAGAGGGTCGAACCAACGACCCACCACGGACTGGGATGCTGTCGCCCCATCTGTTGCTGCGTGTAGCTCGGCAGTGTGACACACGCCTCCATCCAGGAGAGCTGCCACACTTCAATCAATCTCATTAGAAAACAACACATATTTATACTCGGCTGCACACCTCTGTTTCACTAACATGTCACTTCGAATCACGTACGCACCACGCCCTGGTTGCGCCAGTGAGCCCCTTCTGCCCATAGCTTGAGCCATGCGAACCGCTGCGTGTACTCTTCTCAGCAATTCGATAGCCCTGTGGCCTCCATTCAACCTCGAAACTGCTGGTCAGCGTAACATACTGCAATGCGGCCTGCACATGGCTGTAACTTGTGCTCAGAATATCGCACAAAACTAACTTTCCCTATCCTAAACGGTGGTGCCGCTGCAGCTATTTGACTATTCTGCATTTCTATTTGTAGCGCTGTTTGACTGTTCTACAATTCTGTCCTCAATCCTGTTTCTAATTTTGCTGACATTTCTTCATTACTCTCTAACAGAAACGTGCTAGGATCAGCAACCTCTTGCACATTCGCCTACAGGACATTTTGTTCGTTCTGTTCTGCCATTTTAGCTTGCTGCCTTGTTCTGACCATAGAATTATTAATATCTTACACAGAGTGTGTGAAACAGTTTATATTGCTTAAATTAATGGCAGTTGGTTCGTCCACAATACTATGCTGCAATAACGTGTTTGGCTGTTAGGCAACAGCATGCCAGAAGGAATACAACATCGCTTACTTAGCGATAATGTCGCACAGGTAGGTAACACAAATAAACTTTGGTATTAACTAAGTCTACTCTTCAATATGGAAAGTGCCTGCCTACCCCTATTTCTTCAATACAAAACCAGTAGAAAAGTCAGCAGGCATAGACATGTAAATGTACACCTGTTTTTAGTAGACTGCTGCGTAATGGAGCGGTGTTACAATTCTTTGCTTCTGTTAAGTACGAATCTCCGTCAATAGCACTAGAGCAATCATACATGAGAAAGCTATACAATATTAGTTCCTTATAACAGCAGTATAAACAATATTTGTAAAATTAATTAGTTATAATGATCGTGTTTCTATGAAAAATCACGTCGTGTCCTGTCTGTTGGCGACCACTATTATACTAGTTTATTTGTTGAGGAGTTTTATATTGTTTTATGTTGAGTTGAAATATTATTTGGACGAGATTTTGGTTTGTACTGTTGGCTTTCAAGTGACGTACTGTTAACTAATTAGTTGTTTGTGTAATATGTTGAATTACGAAATGTTGGTAAAGCAGAGTTCACGCTATTGAACTGCGAGTTATTGAATCTGCAAGGAATTGCGTGGTTCACCATGTTTCCAGCGTCTCTCCAAACGCACGTCAACGTAGATATCGTGAACTCTCTAAATATTTATAAGAATGTAACCGTATAAGAGTAATCAGTTTCCTGTCTCACCTATTAATCAGCCTAGATAAGCTATTTTATGTCTTCTGATACAGAAAAATATATCTATAGAGCTGTAGTAGTTTGAAGATAATATTAACAAGAACAGTAGTCCAAAGAACAATAGTCAGAATAATTAACATTCTAGGTAACAACCAATATTATATAGAAATCAGAGATGATAGTATTTTTCATATCTTTGTGCAAGATTGTAGCCTCTTAGATTCCTGCATACATCGGACAGTGTCGACAGTTATTTCACTAATAAAATTGGTCATATTTAATTGTGATATTACAATATGAAAGTTTGGTGGCGATATAACAAGCGGTTAAGAAAAAACGTTTGGTTTATGCATGGTGGAGCTCCAAACACATGGAGTTTGAAACATTTTACGTAAATGAACCGTGCTATCAATTCTATAATACTATTTCACTGTGTGAAGTCAGTACCAAGAAGGTATCGGCAACAGAAAAATGATCATAGAGCATAAACACACACACTCCAAAGGGTACACGGTTGTGCAACTAAAAACGCTATAGAAAAATGATCATAGAGCATAAACACACACACTCCAAAGGGTACACGGTTGTGCAACTAAAAACGCTATAGAAAAATGATCATAGAGCATAAACATACACACTCCAAAGGGTACACGGTTGTGCAACTAAAAACGCTATATTGTTAAAGCCATATGGTTTCCAAAGTATTCGTCGTGTAGAATGCAACGCTCTTAACACACTAACGCAGGACATACATATCCAACATCTGACATACAACCGTGCTGCAAGGTTTCTACCCTAAACACTCAAGCGAAAACTTGAAGATCACAAAACTACTTCCTTCTACACTATTTTGGTGTCCTAGGAACTGACAGAGCTGTTCTTCACTACGAAGGTATTGCCGGTGAACACCCGCCGCCCGAACTGCTTGAAAACGAAGTAGAACGAAGACGGGAAACTGCTGTTGTGTCTCTTAGGAAACAGAAGGATTTTATACGTCTTTTCATGCCGGAAACATATTGTCAATCACATTTTCCATGACAGCCGTGTTTACTAGTACTGGTAGTGATTTTGACGAATGCGGCCATGCCTCACTAGGAAATAGAGCCAGGAGAAACTACATGAATATTTTCGATAGTTGATACATTGAGTTACTACTCACGTCCTGTTGCACAAAGATCCACACCAAGAAACAGCGACTGCTTACGAGGGAGGTAACACCACGATCAGTAGCCAAAGGAGATGTAACATCACTATGGCCTTGGTAGCCTTCCTCTTCCACACAGAAGTCATGCTCCGATGTTATGTAGTTTTTCTCATGTACAATGTATCAATTTCGTCCTAATACCACATCTCTAGAGTGTATCCTCCTCACACTATTAAGACAGGTATATGAAGCATCAGTCCACTCTCCTGCAGAACACGCTAGGTAATCGTTTAAGTCTATTAAACATACTGATTCATCTCCTTAATATTTATGGAATAACATAGCTTGAGAGAGTCAACCGTAATTTGTATAATATCTATATTCGACTGCACGTGTGAGAATACTGTCCCAGATTAACAGTAATATCAGAAATTGAGTCCGCCTTGATGCAAAACACCTTGTTATTCTTTTATTTCTTTGTTATTCCAAACTAGTTTCGGCGACAAATATCACCATCATCAGTGTTTTTTTTAACCTAAAACATGCAGAAAATAGCATGGTTATACGAACACAGTAAAACATTATTACATTTTTGCTATTCGTCTTTTGAAATATAGTTTTCTATTGATACATTCATACTACCTTATTTAATTGTATGATACAGCATATTTTAAGCAGTTATTGGCGCTGTCTGCGACGTATTTTCTGTGCTCTTTTTTCTGTTGCTGCCTTTTTACTTAGCGAACTTGGGGCTGTGGTAGCGTTGTGGAAAGCAGGTATTTGGTATGTATTGAGCTGTTACTTAGCTATTCGTGTACTCACGTTCGTTGGATGGTATGCGGCTGCTTTTATACACAGAAAAACCAAACATTCGTACTTTGTTTCTGATCCAGAATATTACGCCATCTTGCTGTCCCAGATTGGGACGCATATATTTCGCCTGCTTTAATATAGCGCTTCTGTGTAATGCTTATATTGCCTTTCTTGAAGTATGTGTTACGAGAACCTACGTAGTTTACAGGAGGGGGAAGATTAACGCTGAATGCAAACAGAGCACAATTTTTAAACTTTTATCGGCCTTGATGTATCGCGTACCCATAATCCAAATCAATTCCCCCATTTCAGGGTATTTTTTCTCTGGTGTTAAGTATACAGCCAATTTACGTAATTTTGTAAGGTTTCTGCAGTTTTGCACATTTTTACGTATTTCCCCTATCCCATCAGTTTGTCATAATTAGATAAGGTTTTCCTTGGTTTTTACCGATTTTATCTCGTTTTTCATATTTTTTTCGATAGTTTTTTATACGTATATGGTCACATTGCTGACATACCCATGCGTTGTTTGGTTTAATACGAGGATATTTGCGGGTCTTATTCTAAAAAATCCGAAGAATTCTCCTCTTCCCGATGATATACATGCATGCGTTTTGGATAGGACGATCATGGAAAGTATAGAAAAGCTTGCTTCGTATCTAGATGAGGTTCATACAATGGAAGCTAGAAGTTTGGAACAATTCCACGTTCTGCTGAGACACATCAGTTTGTCTGCAGGCTCATGTAGGGATTCACTTGATGGAAACTCAAAGGCTGGAAACGGTCCTACATGTTCAGTTGACTTCCACTCTATCTGCAACAGGAGCTTGACATCTGTACAGAGTTGATTTTTGTTGTTGCCCTAATGTTTTTCTCAGAAGTATCTGGTCAATTTCTTATCAGATGAGCTTCGCGACTTTTGTTTATATTTATACCTTCCAGCTCTCATACGTTCCCACAACCCTGTCAGGACCCCTACAAACTGTAGATTTCAGTTTTTTTAACTTAGCAATAAGTTATTCGTTCGTTGACATTGTGTCCATCACACTTAGCATCCTGGACCATAGGAGTTTCCTGCTCTCTATGTTCAGATTTCGTCTCCCCGGCAGCATTACTTTTAGACGAACAGTTAGCAAGTTATGCATTCGAACCGCCACCGTCCGCCGCTGACACCCCCACGCACATACACTTCGAGACTCTGCTTGCATATTTCCAATCACGAAGTCTCGATTTCAGTCACCTGTATTTTATTTTCGACAATGCTACAGCTGTGCAAATAGCGGAGTACTCGTCGCAAAACGGTTCTGAGGGCAGGTAAGCACATTTAAATTCGTCCTACTAAACAGTGTAACATTTTCCATGCAAGATATATTACTAACATTGTGTAACAAATTTGTCTAGATTCTCCAGTAATAACGACAAAGCATCGACCTGTCCCTATCACACCTCTTTTATATTCTTAAAGGTCCGCGATGATGGCACATGTCATCCCAGTTCCGATACCTTGTGTGCTAGATGCTTGTTGAATGAAGGGAGACAGTCCTTCGCGAGTATTTTTCTTATGTATGAGACAGAACAGTGTATTAGTCGGACAGTATAGTATAGCACTGTACTTTAATGAACCCAGTCGCATGCAACCACATATTCTACAAATTCAGTGCATATGGTCTATTTTCTATATTTCTGTGTCTGTCCGAGTGTCGCGGATTGCTTTCATAAACCATTCCTAGTCCTCTCAATTCAAAGCACATGTGTTGCAATATGACTGAATGTTTACGAGTGCTGCTTTATTCACAACAAATAGAGCACTGAAGCATTTTCCATCAGTTTTGGTAGCGTATATTAGCCTTCCTGAATTTCGAGCACCAAGGCTGAAGGGTGACTGTCGAGCAATGCAGCGTGAGGCGTCTGTAGCGAAATCCAACGTCAAACAGTGATAGACAGTCCTCAGCGGTATGCGTGCAGGTAATACACTTACTAAACTCCTCTCTGTTCAACATCTCCTCAGTTGAGCACATTACTCACCAAAAATAAAGAAAGTGCCTTCCACTCCAGCCTTTTTCCTGCCACTATGTAGGTAAAGGGGTCATCATATGTGGAATCTGAATATGTCAGCCACTACTTTTGAGTGGTATTGTGAATTTTTTCCCTAGTACGGTAACACCAGTTATATGACATTATCAATTATTGATCTGTATTTTGATTTTAGGCGCTCCTTGTGTAGTACTATATATATAGATGCGTAATTAGTCCCAATCTTTATGATAAATTATGTAATTAGGACCGATATTTACTTCAGTTTTCCGCATAAAGTAAATAAAGTACACCAACCTGCCATTCCTCACCTGCATCTAGACAGTTCCCCTGTGCTGGGGGGTGCACTTGGGCTTTCCACCCAGCAGGACCAGGGTTCGAGTCCCACAGAAGGTACCGACATTTTGAATTTCTGGCCATTCCCCGAGTGAGGGGTAGGGTGGACGTCAGCACAGCCCTGGGTCAAAGAAATTCCAACGGGTTTTTAAATTTCCTGTCAAAATTCGAAATTCGAAATTGCCACCAATAGTGATGATGGCAGAGGGGGAAGGGGGGAGGGCGTTGAGACCCATATGCTGGCCGCGGAAAACCGATGGTGATATCTGGGGGTAGAGGTGCGTTTGGTAGTTAATCGATCAATATAATTAACAAATTTGCATGTAAATTTGATATTAAAATTACCCTCTACTAACAAGTTGCCTTGAAGGAAATCTGTTGTGTAAAACTAAATGATATGAAGTTACATTACACAACAGTGACACTCTTTTTGTAAATTGCGCTAGTGGGCAGTGTTTGCAGACACTGACTGTGGACGTTGTCAGCGACAGCTGCTTTAATTCGTACAGCGTGTCAAAGTGGTAAACCTACGTTGTCACTCACACTGTTTTGGCATTAAGCCACACTCTTGCACTTCCTATGGCTAAGTTCTCTGACCATAACCTACTAGTTTCTGTATGAGCAACATCTTTACGTTTACTACATCTAAGTTCTTTGAGCACAGCCCACATGTTTGTATTGAAACACAGTGTATTTCACGAGAGCACATCATAATAGTGAACCGTGAAGCTATACTTGGTAAAACTGAAATATGGACGTGAAAATGACAATAAGCGTGTAACTAAGTGGCAAAACTGTCACCACAGCATACCTGTAATAATGGTGCTTCATCTTTATGTAAGTACAGATATATTTTCGTCAAATGCTGCCTTACCACTTACAATTGTCCCACTTGTATCTGTGTAGTCACCAGCATATAATATTTTAGTATTTATACAGTGATCTCCAACAGTGTAAACATGTAAATGAATGTATAAACACCTGAGGATGGGCGCAAGCCCGAAACCGGTCGTGTGACAAATAAATAACCTTTTATTGTGACTGGTAGCGGATATTTTCCTACACCCTATAAAGGAACAGTCACGGAGTTCGACAGCATCCACTATGGATAAAATTCATTAGAATATTGTGTAGTGTGTTCATTACATCTTACCGTACATGACGCCATAGATTGTTTCTCACAAGCAAAAACAAATTTTGTGGTGAGTAGTTCCTTTGTTCTTCCATCTGCTGATTTCAATTTGATTTCCAGAATAACAGTACGTCATACGTAAAATAGCTTGCTGAGCAAGAGGTAAGCTACTTTTCTTTCCGGGAAGATTTCACTTCACGTTCTTATGAGGAAACAGTTTATGGTCAGAATTATCAGATGCTGAGCTAAGCAACACGATAATTTACATCGCACTGCATAAGTAATTTCAAAAAGTTAATTTTCTTCTGAGTAGGGTATCATTTTGTGGACATTTAGAGTCACAAATTTCACCTCGTTTCAGTAGCTTTCATAATGCAGTTCAGTATTGAGTTTCAGTTAAATAGTTTGCGCTGAATACACATTTAGCTAATTTTGGTATTTCATTAGATTAGTTTTCATTATTTCAAATTCAGTATTCCACTAAGTTTAAAGTTTTGCTTCACAATATTGATTAAACGTGCAACGCAGGGCTAACCAACTGTCAGTGTTGCTCAGCAGTTGAATGCGATGTCTAACTCACACGTTACACCAGGAGAAAATTTTCGAAATAAGAATATTCAGTATTTTCATTTACAGATGAATTTTTATAGAAAGGCTACAAAATTAGGAGGAAATTTAAAAAAATGTGGATGTTTTCCTCCAATCCTGTCACGTCACGTTGGAAGCAGTGCTGTTGTCCAAGTATAAATTGGCAGGAAATACAAAAATCCAAACTGGTACATTGTCATATTGGTGGACGTAGGTCACTTGTATTAAATATAGACTACAAGATAGCCACTGGATTTTCCGCTGATGTCACTGTGGACGAAGGTCTTTTGTCCCAAGTGTAGAACCCTCTGGGATATTGGAGCAATCTCTGTGACGTCAGAATGCAGAAGATAGGACAAATTGAAGTAACATGACTGGTCACTTTTTTCTAAGGGAAGATTTCCATACTGCCCCTAGTATGCTTTACCAGCCTTGACAATTGTTACTGGAGCTCCTCAGGATGTGTAGTTCAGCCTATTGCCGCAAAGTGCTGAGTCCCGGCTGTCTCAAAATGCTACTGAGTGATGATTCTAAGATGTTAAAAACGCAGCACCTTCCGATTCAGCAGTTTGCACATGAAAAACCTCGGTTTTTCTTAAGCTTTTGAAGCAGAGGCAGGTGACTGCTTAAGCACAACTGGTAAGAAATATTTACACGTAAGATCACTAATAAGTGTTGGATGGTTTTCCCCACCGTTCGAACAAGAACATGACGCTTTTTTTACTCCTTACACAACACACAATTCCAACAGCTTCCTTACACCATAGGCTTATAAGTGCGAAAGAGCGCTTCCCACAAAATCCGATACTGTATTTAACAAATCCACGAAGTCCACTGGCAGATAACACTCCCTACTTCCTGTGATGTCACGGGACAATATATTAATGAATGTTAATGCGAAATGTTGAAATAATGAGTTGGCAAGTTGAACGGAACATTTTCTTTAGTTCTTCGATTACGACATATCCTCCGACGTAGATCACTGATGAAAGATTGACAGTAAAATACGTATTGGGAAAAAAATTTACAATTTGAAAAGCGATTTATTTAGGGAAAATGTAAATCTTACCTTTATAAGGACGAAGTGTGTGTGTGTGTGTGTGTGTGTGTGTGTGTGTGTGAATTCCTATGGGACTCATCTGCTAAGGTCATCAGTCCATAAGCTTACACGCTACTTAACCTAAATTACCCTAAGGACAAACACACACACACACACACACACACACACACACACAAACACACACACAGACACACCCATGCCCGAGGGAGGACTCGAGTCTTCGCCGGGACCAGCCGCACAGTCCATGACTGCAGCGCCTCAGACCGCTCGGCTAATTACAGGCGACAACGAAGTATTAGATCATTTTAATACCGGTAGGAACTTTAGTCAACAATTACTATAAACATTCTGACATGTATTTCGCGCGTTGCATGTAGTATGTCGACAATATAAGCATCTAGGTGTATTAGCCAACCACATTGTTACTGTACATTTTGATCACGACGCTTCGGTCGGCTCATTGTCAGTCACCGCGTTATGAGAGTTGATAGTGTGTACACAGCTGGCCTGATACCACTAACCATGCGATGCGTTTTCCTCAGTCAATGTTGCACTTGTGTACTGTAACACCACCACGCGTTTTCGATAACGGCCAAGTGCAATAATATCTTCTTTTAGTAGTAGTTTGTCGTTTTCCCCATCACTGTGAAGTGTTGATGGTTCAGTATCCTAATTTTTCTGTACTGAAATTGCTGTTTTGTCCGTGTCTGTACTGATACATGAAGGTATTTAAAACACACTAGATTATTTTCAGTTTGTCGCCTAGATACCGCTGCTACTGGTTTTTAATGGAGAGGATAATTTAGTTCGGAATGCTACCTGTTTTCAGATTATTTCTTGTCGGACCAGATTTATAGTCTGCCTCGGTACAAACGACAGATTAAATTGATAGTGTATTTGGTGCGAAATTTTGTCGAGAAATCACTCGTAACCACGTGTTTCTTACGTCATTATCAATTAGTAATCCGTGGTAACCCGTGGCACTATTTTCTCCATTGTCATTCTTACAGAACGACACACAACAGTAAGGCATCTGTAACGAATAATGAGTATATTTCAGTCAATTATATACCGCAGAAACGTGTTATCAACGTAGTTTTAGCGCAAATATTCAACAGTATCAGCAACAGACAACTGTAGAACGAATGCAAAGACTAAAATAATATTTTCAAACTGATGTACTTCCTCTATTGCATAACGTCGTTGAACAGTCTTCAAACCTAATGAATCCAGGAAATCGTATTCAGTCAAACTTCGATAGAACAGTATTAATGAGACCATAAAAAAGATACTGTTATAACAGGGTTCTTGTTTTTATGAAGTATTGTTAATAAAGACTACTACAGTACTGTAATTTAAGAGTCGTTATGTACAGTAACTGTAACAATATTCTGATGAGAAATAACCTGATCAGGTCGCACCTGATGAAGGTCACGAGCTAGGTGACCGAAATATCGTGCAAGTACGACGGTGATATCCGGCAGAACACCCGACAACCCAAGATGTCATTAGATCGCCAGGAAAGCCTCAAGAGTTACATGAAAAAAAAACATAATGAAATACAATCTGTTCACTCCATTTATCGGTACAGTATCTTACTTTTGTGTTCTGAAGAATTAACTTACACCCTGAGGTTCTTTTTCTTAAAAATTCTCTTAAAATATTGTCTTTATTTCCTCTAAGGCAATCATCTGCCCGCTGAAACACTAAGGGTTGAAAATGATACTTGCTAAATACTTTCCCATGGACGTGTTGGCCCCATCACAGGATAAGGATTCTCACTTACCACATCACTGTCATTTTCAGACTCGTCAACAGGGCAATTACCGTTTACCTCTTCGATGATAGATTCATCACTGAGTGCTTCAAACACCAACGCCTCATCATCCATGTCACGTATTCAACTACTGATAGACCCGTAGTTTTACCAGTTACTGCTGAATACGTCTCAAGATCTCTGAGAACATCATCCTGCAGTTTTTCATCCACCGCAACAATCTCACCAACATCTTCATATTGCAAAATTATGTTCATTATTTATTTTTGTATTTATTTTTAATTCTTTTAGGGGTGTACACTTTTCTTACAATGTCTGCGATCACGCCTTGAACTATAAATGAACGTTATTTCATTTTGAAGATCTTAACCATCCCCATGTCTGGTGTCTCAAGGATCGAACTACAGGTGGAGGGGGGGGGGGGAGAGGGGAGGGAATGTAGCATGTTTCTACATTCTTAAAAGCTGTCATTTTGATATGCGTACTATATTATCCACCAGAAATGCAATTTTCTTATTTTTCCTCTCATCTCGTTATCAGGCGAAAGTAGCCAGTCACTAAAGAAAGCAGTGGTCATCCATGTTTCTCGATTTGCCTTGCAGTTGACTGCAATAAGATAAATCACGTTTACAATAACGGAAAAATATAAAATTTGTCTCGTAGAGTACTGTATTGTTTGTAATCCGCATCCACACGCATAACAGTACAGCTGCCGGTACTGTATCAACTTATAAACTGAAGGAAGGGAAATTAAAATGTATGTACACATACCTGTTGCGCTTCATACGTTTTTTAAGATCAGATGTCTGTTGACCGTCCGATCGCCAGTGGTATCAACTTACGTGTCCGTGACGCGTTGCTGCAGAGAAGAACCGTTAGGCGTACTTCAGATGAGATTCTTCTTTTACACTATGGTTCTCTAAGAGTCATTTCATGCTATGGTATCAGCTGGTAAAACAACCCCGTCTCATCTGCATTGTACATTTTTCCTTTACTGTATTGTTCCACATGTTTGCACATGCCTTTGTATTACCAAATTTCTGGAATCACATACTGGTGCCGATTCTTATTCACGACATCATTTTAAATGTGGTCTCATGTCTCACCTGAGATGTTTGGAACGATGCGTTACCTGCCCTAGAATTAGAATCGACATGCAACTTAATGAAATCTAAGTCTCTTCGACGTATCAACGGGCCACTAATTTGTATGTTCTCTGCATGCACCTCATTAAACCACCACGTGAAGCACTGTCCACATCGGCAGCAGCATTCGCCTTCAATCTTTTTCTTGACACGTTAAAATATTTCACCTAAAATCTATAATTTCTTTTCATTTTCCAGCAGACATAGCTAACGTTGATTGTGCAAGTCCAAACTTCCTCGCCGCGTCTACAACTTTCGTTCCGTTATCGATGTCTGTGAACACTTACTTTCTTCTCTCTAGTCTTATCTGTTTCCAAGACCCAGCGATTGTCGAAACCTTAGTAGCAAATACTAAACCGTATTTGCAAAAATGCATGTGACCCTTACACTTCATTCATAGCCGCAACTAAAGCTCATGAATGTACAGACCTAGATAAGGTTCAGGCACATTTGCGCTACGATTATTTGAAGCTCAGCACAGCTCACCCATGGATGTACTCTGTTCGCTACCTGCTTACCGCCAGCTCACTATGTAGCGAAGCTTCCGAAGATACAACGCCGAAGGTCGAGAGGTTTAAGAAACAACACGTACCCTTATAGTAAAATATTAGAAGCTGAAAATAGTAAGATCCCCGAGACTTCATCTCGTTGTAACAAGGTGTTGGTAAAATTACTGCATTGTTGTAATGAGGGATCATTAACACGGTACGTACAGAAAATAGCCGGTACCGTATTAAAAAATTATCTCTGTAGCCTGGTTTATCATCATATCGGTAATCATTGTATATGGATTTGACCATGCTACATATTCACTATTCGCAGCTTACAAAAGCAAATCTGATTTGGACATTAACAGTTCTACAACCCAGGAATGCCTAGGAAACCGTTGTGTGTAGGGTCACGTACGGAAAAAATCGTAAATTCCACCGTCCCGCTCAGCCAAATTGGATTACGGAAAATGCTAGCCTGTTCGAGCATACCAGTGGCCTATGCTTAAACAGTATCCGTCTGACACTAAACTTTCATTTAGTAATCGCGAAAGCGTTACGGAGATGATAGATAAACTCCAGTGGAAGACTCTGCAGGAGAGACGCTCAGTAGCTCGGTACGGGCTTTTGTTGAAGTTTCGAGAACATACCTTCACCGAAGAGTCAAGCAGTATATTGCTCCCTCCTACGAATATCTGGCGAAGAGACCATGAGGATAAAATCAGAGAAATTAGAGCCCACACAGAGGCATACCGACAATCGTTCTTTCCACGAACAATACGAGACTGGAATAGAATGGAGAACCGATAGAGGTACTCAAGGTACCCTCCGCCACACACCAACAGGTGGCTTGCGGAGCATGGATGTAGATGTAGATGTAAACAACCAACAACCCCGGTTCATCACTCTCATATTACGGTTTAAACAATTTAACACCCCACAGATCAGCTCTCGTAAGTTACAAAATCAAGATCTCAGATCTCCTAAGATTAAAATGACGGAGAAATTCACAAAATTCTCTTCTCCTAAGGTTAAAAAGGAGAGAAATTCAAAGTCTTCGTCCCGTAAGTTCAAACAGATAGGAAGCCCACTGATTGTTACACAGCAGCACTTGAGGAGAACCCTACTGGATGTCAGAACTATGTATAACTCACTCATGCAGCCCGTATGGTTGTCAGCCACATGCCACCGTCCTGTGTAATAGAGAGGAGGTATTAACTTGCGTCTTTATTCAAATCCGGCAGCCCCCACACCGTGCAGCATCGTGCCGCATGATCGCGGACTCTGGCCGCAACAACACTGCTGCCACAGCCACATTGCCATTGCCGCGTCACGCCTCTTGCCGCAAGTCTTTTACAGTTACACTACACACCCCGTACTCGCAACTGACCTACTAGGCGCTCCAGCGGGCCGTTTGGTCTGGTGCAACCAGCTGCTTTCGCCTGCCTTGTTTGAGTCTCTACTGGCCGGTGCCACAATATTTCGGAGTGCGCGCCGCTATTTGCCCGACTCCTACTGTTCGATACGGGCTGCATACATCAACACAGTCTTAATCATTATTTCTTACTTAAGAACTGTTCGACGTTCTCTTGTGCTTCACGGCCATTAAGAGCCACACGCTACGATTGTGACTGCCTTTAGTTCTTTGTGCTCTCGTCTCTTTCCGTATTCACAAGTAACAGTAGCGTCTCGTCGTATTTATTTCTTACATGTTGGGCCCTGCAGTACACTCCAATAGAGTGCGTCACTTAGGAGGCAATCAAACAGAGGATTTCGTAATGTCTTAAAAATGCATCGATTTTGAAGTTTCACAGTAGGAGGTGCATTCAAGTTCTAAGGCCTCCGATTTTTTTTATCCGGATTGTAAAGAGATAGAAACATGCGCATTGTTTTAAAATGAGGCCGCGTTCATTGTCAATACGTCCCACACATGGCAGCACCGTACGGCAGATGGAATTTTACCGCCAGCAGCGAGAATGAGAACTGTTTTAAATACTTAAAATGGCGACGTTTTCCTTACTTGGACAGCGTGAAATCATTCGTTTTCTGAATTAGCGTGGTGTGAAACCAATTGAAATTCATCGACACTTGAAGGAGACATGTGGTGATGGAGTTATGGATGTGTCGAAAGTGCGTTCGTGGGTGCGACAGTTTAATGAAGGCAGAACATCATGTGACAACAAACCGAAACAACCTCGGGCTCGCACAAGCCGGTCTGACGACATGATCGAGAAAGTGGAGAGAATTGTTTTGGGGGATCGCCGAATGACTGTTGAACAGATCGCCTCCAGAGTTGGCATTTCTGTGGGTTCTGTGCACACAATCCTGCATGACGACCTGAAAATGCGAAAAGTGTCATCCAGGTGGGTGTCACGAATGCTGACGGACGACCACATGGCTGCCCGTGTGGCATGTTGCCAAGCAATGTTGACGCGCAACGACAGCATTAATGGGACTTTCTTTTCGTCGGTTGTGACAATGGATGAGACGTGGATGCCATTTTCTAATCCAGAAACAAAGCGCCAGTCAGCTCAATGGAAGCACACAGATTCACCGCCACCAAAAAAATTTCGGGTAACCGCCAGTGCTGAAAAAATTATGGTATCCATGTTCTGGGACAGCGAGGGCGTAATCCTTAACCATTGCGTTCCAAAGGGCACTACGGTAACAGTTGCATCCTAGGAAAATGTTTTGAAGAACAAATTCCTTCCTGCACTGCAACAAAAACGTCCGGGAAGTCTGTGCGTGTGCTGTTTCACCAAGACAACGCACCCGCACATCGAGCTAACGTTACGCAACAGTTTCTTCGCGATAACAACTTTGAAGTGATTCCTCATGCTCCCTACTCACCTGACCTGGCTCCTAGTGACTTTTGGATTTTTTCCAACAATGGAAGACACTCTCCGTGGCCGCACATTCACCAGCCGTGCTGCTATTGCCTCAGCGATTTTCCAGTGGTCAAAACAGACTCCTAAAGAAGCCTTCGCCGCTGCCATGGAATCATGGCGTCACCGTTGTGAAAAATGTGTACGGCTGCAGGGCGATTACGTCGAGAAGTAACGCCAGTTTCATCGATTTCGGGTGAGTAGTTAATTATAAAAAAAATCGGCCTTAGAACTTGAATGCACCTCGTATGTTGAAGAACTTCCAGATCACTGAGACAGGAGCCAACAGAAGAATAAACACCTTTCCAGGTGTAGTCTTTTCCTTTTCACAGCGAACAATATATGATACCGAAGTCTATTGAACTGATACCCTCTGTTAAGGACGAAGTGCTGCTTGCTAGGAATTCTTCGATCCAGTCATAAATACGACATAATATTTCTTATTTTGCTCCTGTGGTTACATCTCGGAGCTGTACGGATCACCAGAAGCCGGGAAGACGAACTTTATGTTCCAACACACACTTGACGTCATCATCGAAGAATGTTTCTAGAGGGTATCTGCATTATACAGGGTGGTCCATTGATCGTGACCGGGCCAAATATCTCACGAAATAAGCGTCAGAGAGAAAACTGAAAAGAACGAAACTTCCCCAGCTTGAAGGGGGAAAGCAGACAGCGCTATGGTTGGCCCGCTAGATGGCGCTGCCATAGCTCAAGCGGGTATCAACTGCGTTTTTTTAAATAGGAACCCCCATTTTTTATTATATATTCGTGTAGTACGTAAAGAAATATGAATGTTTTAGTTGGACCACTTTTTTCGCTTTGTGATAGATGGCACTGTAATAGTCACAAACATCTGGCTGACAATTTTAGACGAACAGTTGTGTAACAGGTAGCTTTTTAAATTAAAATACAGAACGTAGGTACGTTTGAACATTTTATTTCGGTTGTTCGAATATGATACACATACCTTTGAAAACCTATCATTTCTGAGAACGCGTGCTGTTACAGCGTGATTACCTGTAAATACCACATTAATGGAATAAATGCTCAAAATGATGTCCGTCAACCTCAATGCATTTGGCAATAGGTGTAACGACATTCCTCTCAACAGCGAGTAGTTCGCCTTCCGTAATGTTCGCACATGGATTGACAATGCGCTGACGCATGTTGTCAGGCGTTGTCGGTGGATCACGATAGCAAATATCCTTCAAATTTCCCCACAGAAAGAAATCCGGGGACGTCAGATCCGGTGAACGTGCGGGCCATTGTATGGTGGTTCGACTACCAATCCACCTGTCATGAAATATGCTATTCAGTACCACTTCAACCGCACTCGACCTATGTGCCAGGCATCCATCTTGTTGGACGTACATCGCCATTCTCTCATGCAGTGAAACATCTTGTAGTAACATCGGTAGAACATTACGTAGGAATTCAGCATACATTGCACTATTTAGATTGCCATCGATAAAATGGGGGCCAATTATCCTTCCTCCCATAATGCCGCACCATACATTAACCCGCCAAGGTCGCTGATGTTCCACTTCTCGCAGCCATCGTGGATTTTCCGTTGTCCTATAGTGCATATTATGCCGGTTTACGTTACCGCTGTTGGTGAATGACGTTTCGTCGCTAAATAGAAGGCGTGCAAAGAATATGTCATCGTCGCGTAATTTCTCTTTTGCCCAGTGGCAGAATTGTACACGACGTTCAAAGTCGTCGCCATGCAACTTTTGGTGCACAGAAATATGGTACGGGTGCATCGATGTTGATGTAACATTCCCAAGGCCGACGTTTTTGAAATTCCCTATTCTCGCGCAATTTGTCTGCTACTGATGTGCGGATTAGCCGCGACAGCAGCTAAAACACCTACTTGGGCATCTTTGACGCAGGTCCTGGTTGACGTTTCACATATGCCTGAACACTTCCTGTTGCCTTCAATAACTTAACTATCCGGCGAACGGTCCGGACACTTGGATGATGTCGTCTAGGATACCGAGCAACGTACATAGCACACTCCCGTTGGGCATTTTGATCACAATAGCCATACATCAACACGATATCGACCTTTTCCGCAATTAGTAAGCGGTCCATTTTAACGCGGGTAGTGCATCACGAAGCAAATACCGTCCGCACTGGCGGAATGTTACGTGATACCACGTACTTATACGTTTGTGACTATTACAGCGCGATATATCACAAAGCGAAAAAAGTGGTCCAACTAAAACATTCATATTTCTTTACGTACTACACGAATATGCAATAAAAATGGGGGTTCCTATTTAAAAAAACCGCGGTTGATATCCGATTGACCTATTGCCGAGCCATCTAGCAGGGCAACCATAGCGCCATCAGGTTTCCCCCTCAAGCTAGACGAGTTTCGTTCTTTGTAGTTTTTTCGTTTGAAGTTTATTTCGTGAGATATTTTGCCCGGTCACTATCCATAGTGATCAATATTCCAGCGCTAGTTCAACGCACTAGTATGCTTTAAAGTAACTTGCCTGAGAACATCAACACCTAATACACAAGGACACTTGATCTTTCTCCCGTTGCTACATATGTGGGTGGAATAGGAAGGGAAATAACTGACTGTGATGTAAGATTTACTCCACAATGTGTTGTATGATGGCTTGCAGAGCCTGCATAATCGCTTTTTTAAGTTTTGTATCCTGGCAGACACACTAATTAGGCCGTGTCTTGTCGGAAGCGACCGACAATTAGCGACGTCTGGATACGCGACACTCTAACAGCAAGCAGCAGCATCGGGCGAAAAGTTCGGGTGCTCTGCGTGGGAGCGACCATGTCGCGCTACAAAATGGCAAAAGAACCGACCAGCTGCTTCCATAAAACGGCGCCCCTAAACTGTAAAATGCTGTAGCTGGAGAGTAAAGCTACAAAATTAGCTTTCCTCAGGAAAATGAAACGAAAAGGAATGCTTTGCACGAAACTTAAAAACGGAGAGGGGGGGAAGGGCAACTTCATGGAGAAATTCATAATTTAGATCATCAGCTACGAAGACTAGCAGACAAATTCTTCGAATACCCATGAATGAGCAGAAGAGCATTCGACTATGTCATCAATAAATTAAAGACGAATGTTTTTTACATGATCAAGCACTTTTGACAGCCGATAAGTGCGGAAGATGGCTATCTTAAATACAAAAGAATGAGCGTATCCTCCGAGAACTAGTTTTGTGCAACGATAGCACTCCCTCTTTAAAATTGGAGGTAATGCAAGGGACTGGGTTCGGTCCTGGCTGCTTCTTATATTTTAACTGACTCATCTACAATTCTGTATACTATGTTTATGTACGCTGTTCACACTTCATCGCTAAGAATACTTTTAAGGTCTTGGCAACGTATTTGATCTTTAAATGTATACACACGCATCCCAGTATATCACACACATTAAATTTCTAATGAAATGCTATGAACAACCATGAAATTTTACTGATATTTGGTGTTGGGAACGTAATTCATCAGCAGTCAGTGCTAATCCCTGTTAATATAACTAATCTGTAAAATTACTGCATAAAAATTTTTGAAAAGTTCGTCAATCTTTTTGTGAAATGATTTGTCTAAACGTATGAAATAAAAAATGTTACAGAAACATTTGATGCACCTCATTTTCTGTTCATGATTTCGAGCATCAGTCAAAGGCACGTAGAATGTTTCTCTGATCTATTTCTTTCTTTTACACAAACCGTTTCACAAAATATTTGACCGATTTCTTTAATTTTTTATTTTCAAATTTTATTCAGAAAGCATGATCTCACTGACACCTCTTTTTCCTTCGTAAAGTCTTCTAGTCTCGAAAATCGTAACTTCGTTACTTGATTCTAAGGAAGCCTTTTTGACATTTGAATACCGCACCAATGTATCTTTTTATGTTTAAAATAGCTAGGTCTAGAACAGTTGAATTTTTTGACACTTCATTTACATAGCTTTGCAGATGATTTTAGTGAAATATTTCAATTTTTCCTTAACTCTGTAATTAAGTTTTCTTTTATTACCCTGATTACTTTCAAGCATAAAAATATTTTCATGCCAAACTACACCTCACTCTGGTCACTTTGATGCCCCATGTTTCTCTCTCATTGTTTGGCTATGAAACCTCAGACAAACCTCATGGTGTAATTTATAGGGAGTCTTGTTTCCGCTCTGCTCACACGTTTGACAAAAACGTATCAAGAGTTAATTATACGATAAGATAGTCCATTTTACGTGCCACCATTTCCAAAAAACGTCGTTTCGATATCTTGAATCGTTTGACAGATACGACGATTTTTACGACCACTTGATTGCCGAAGCGCAGGATAGGATTCGGACCCGCCGCCAGCGACCCGTCCGCGCATATTACAACCAATATCTCAAGAATGAAAATATATGTCATTCCGTTCTCAACTTAAACACGATTTAGATGCATTTGTTACGTTTCATACACAATTATGTATGGTTGAAAATGAACTATACGGAAAGTCTAGGCAATGTGATTTTACCTCAGCAATCTGTTAAAAATTTCGTGTAGATATGTCCTCAGTATCGTACAGCACAGGAACTATGACGAATAGCGAAAATAAATTCAGACCTTTATCGAGCAGAAATATCAGGCTATAAGATGCGGAAGAATCTAATTTTTTCACTGAATAGTTTTCTTCAAAACGGACAATAAGCATGTCATAACTGCCGGCGCTCTCGCTCCCTTCCTTTGCCGAGAAGACGCGTGCTTTCACTGTTGCGCATGCTGCAGCGACAAGATTCAAACAGGTTTGAGTTCAAACGCCGGTAGTAGTAGCAGAGGACAGGCAGCGCCATGGACGTCGCCCACGCAAGACACTTCCGTACCCATACCTGCAGTGGTATTTCGTCTTCTGGAGCTGTCGCGTGCTGTCGGTCGCTTACGTACGACGTGGCGTAACACTGCATCTGTGATTACGTTCGATATCTGTCATGCATTCTACAACTAATTGTTCTACGTTCCTATGTACCATTTCTCCTTCACACGACATGTCATTTCCAGCACATCTAAGTCCTCCATCCATTTGTCTTATACTTTACGAAGTCAAACAACGATTCAAGTTAGTCACTATAAACCAAATGAACTATCGTTAAATGTTGTTATTCCACCAGGTATAAAAGCAACGCAATGAAAGCGAGTGCTTTCACAGAAATAGACGTGTGCAGCACAGCAACGTCTGACAACTGAACTTAAACAGACGCCTGCACCAATGTCTTGACAAGAACAGAACATAACACTAGGTCATTACAGTTTCTTTCTCAGACGTTAACTCTTAAGCAATTTGTTATAGATGTGTAGTTCTATCTTGTGGCGGTACTATCCACTGAAGTATCACGATAAAAATTTCTGCTTCAGACTCAAAATCACAACAGTTAGGTAACTGAGAGTTCCACACATATTTTCGAATATACTGGTGCTAGTGATACAATAGCTTGTTAATGTTTACAAGAAATCTGAGTCGCAAATCCCCTTCTCCTACACTGTATGATCCAAAGGCTAACTCAACTCTGTTACAGGTTTTCATGATATATTTCACATAATTTCGCACATTTAGCGCTACTAAATCTCTCGAGCACGCTATATTTACGTATTGCTGGTACACCTTCTCTGGCAGCCCCAAGAATGACACTATACACAGTGTTCACGGATTTCATACTTAATACCTTACAGTACATTTTTCCTATAACTTCGACTCGCAGAACATGTGGAAATTTGTAAGTGTAATTCTGGCATGTGGTAGTACTATCCATTAAATTATCACGTTAAGTACACACACTCTTATCACAGGCTCAAAACCGCTACAACTCTGAAACTGAATGTTTCATATATATATTTGACGAGCATTGGCGTTAACTGTACACCCATTTGTGAGTGCTGTACAGATATCTGACGTTTTTCCTCGCAACGTGGACGGAGCTACTTGACAGTAGACTTGGAATGTAATTCAATATACGAATACTTGCATTCGACGTTAAAAATGTTCTAGACGTTGTGGCTGCAATAATTTGCCACCACTGCACAGTTTGTTACATTAAAAAAAACACACACACTGTTCGTTCTCAGTACCTATAACCAATGAAAAATTTGAAAGGACGACAGTAATTTAATGATTTGCCACTATATTTGTACAATGACAGTTTTCGGAAAATGTGACGTCAAGTATGATAGTTTCACCATCATCTATGATATAAATACAGCGTTAGTTTCTAACGATACAGTAGGACGAACGGAAGGCAGCGAAACAATTCAGAGACGTGTGAACTTCCTTTTTACAAAACATTAATGCGAAAGTGGTACGCTATCATCTTATCCTTGTGTTACAGGGCATTGCCAGTTCCTCTTATAAAAACTGCTATTGTGAATAAGCATCTGCCGGCCGGTGTGGCCGAGCGGTTCTAGGCGCTTCAGTCTGGAACCGCGCGACCACTACTGTCGCAGGTTCGAATCCTGCCTCGGGCATGGATGTTGTGATGTCCTTAGGTTAGTTAGGTTTAAGTAGTTCTAAGTTTTAAGGGACTAATAATCTCAGATGTTAAGTTCAATAGTGCTCAGGGCCATTTGAACCATTTGAATAAGCATCTCAGTGACCACTGAAATGAAAGCGAATTCCCTGACAGATATAGACATATACAGGAGAAAAACGTTTGTGGTTTGACCTTAACAGTATCCTACCGATGTTGTAGTAACATCACGAACGGAAGAGGATGCTAGCTTACCTCAATTTCTTTCTCATAATAACTGTCGAGCACATGGTTAGAGAAATGTGTTCATTCTGCCGTCAGAGTCTCACCAGTTCCTGACACTGACTTAGAATCGCTGTTAAAAGTTTGATATGGTCTTTCACAGTACGGCATCTCATTCAGTTCATCTCCATGTAACTGAAACTTCACCAAATATCACACAGTTAACGTAGCAGGTGATAGAAATGTCACGGCTGTACGCATTATACTACCATCGCAGTGAAGTACACTATGTGATCAAAAGTATCCGGACACCTGGCTACAAATGACTGACAATTTCGTGGCGCCCTCCATCAGTAATGCTGGAATTTAATGTGATGTTAGCCAATCCTTAGCCTTGATGAAAGCTTCCACTCTCGCAGGCATACGTTCAATCAGGTGCTGGAAGGTTTCTTGGCGAGTGCTGCACTGAGGAGAGGTACCGATGTCGGTTGGTGAGGCCTGGCACGAAGTCGGCGTTCCAAAACACCACAGAGGTGTTCGATAGGATTCTGGTCAGGACTCTGTGGAGGCCATTCCATTACAGGGATGTTACTGTCGTGTGACCACTCCTCCACATTATGAACAAGTGCTCGATCGTGTTGAAAGAAGCAATCGTCATTGCCGAATTGCTCTTCAACAGTGGGAAGCAAGAAGGTCACTGTTCTGAATTCCTGTGTGATGGTCTGGATAGATGTCTGCCTATTACACATTGCGACTCTCTTCAACTATCGGCGGTCTCTGTAAGTCAACAGACGAGGTCAGCGTGTACGCGTTTGTGCTGTACGTGTCCCTTCACGTTTCCACTTCACTATCATATAGGAAACAGCGGACCTAGGGACGTTTAGGAGTGTGGAAATCTCGCGTACAGACGTATGACACGAATGACACCCAATCACCTGACCACGTTAGAAGTCCGTGAGTTCCGCGGAGCGCCCCATTCTGCTCTCTCACGATGTCTAATGATAAATGAGGACGCCGATATGGACTACCTAGTAGTAGGAGGCAGCACAATGCACCTAATATGAAAAACCTATGTTTTTGGGGGTGCCCGGATACTTTTGATCACATATTGTATATACAGCCTCAATCCAACGCAGCATGATTCCTGCTCTTGTACTACAGATACATGCCCTGCTGAAAGATGTAACAAGGTACATTACAGCGCACTGCGAATGTAACGTAGTACAATAAACTTTAGAGTGCATGACAGATATCGAACACAATCGTAGACGCCGTGTTAGGAGCATATCTCTCAAGCTATGAACCTTAAAAAAAACGCTTATGTAGGTTCTGCAAACCATCATACAACACATTGTGGAGTATATCTTACATCACTGTTAGTCGTTTCCTTTCCTTTTCCACTGACAAATGGAACAATGGGAGAACGATTAGGAGCCCTTGTGCATTAGGTGTTGGTGTTCTCTGTCAAGAGCGTCGAACCTGCGCTATAATATGGACTGCTATGGAGAGACCCAATCTATGGCAGATATCTCTTAAAACACTCTTCGATGATTGAGTCAAGAACAACAGCCCGACTTCTGGCTGTTGTTCAACACAGCTCCGAGATCTCACCACATGAGCAACATAAGGAATATCATGTCGGGTTTGTGACTGGATTGAGGAGTTTCTAGCAAGCAGTACATTGTTTTTAACAGTGGCTATTAATTCAGTTGACTTCGGTACCACATTCGTTGTCTTCAGCCGAAATACAGTATTGTTATGACATTATACGTTGTAAAAAGCATAAGACTACACCTGGAGAGGAGCTTATTCTTCTTTTGGCTCTTGTCTCGTCATTTTGGATGTTCTTCGACGTCGTAAGCTACTGTGAAATTTCTAAATTGAGGCGTGTTTATGACCTTACAGAAGCCTCTGTTTAAGTGCCTGCTTCGTGGTCTACTCTATTGGAATGTACTGAATGCTCCTCCACATAAAAGATAAATAGAATGTGAATGTACTGTTCGTTTCTGAATATGGGAACAGGCGGGTGCACAAAGGACTAACCTCAGTCATAGTCGTAGCCTGTGGCTCTTAATGGTCGTGAAGCACAGTAGGACTCCATACAGTTCTTAAGTGCGAAATAATGAAGAGAACATGTTGAGGTATCCAGAATGTATTGAAAAATAGTGGACGGGCAAACATCTTCCTCCATTCCGAAATGACCTGGCGCCGGCCACTTCAGACTCATACTGGGTAGGTGAAAGCAGCTGGTTACAGGAGACAAAATGGGCGCTGGAGCGTCTAACGGATCGGTTACGAGTACGGCGTGTGCGGTGGAACTATCCAAGGCCTACGGCGTGACGCGGCACTGCCAGTGTGGCTGTGTTGGTGCGGCCTGTGTCCGCGATCATCGGTCACAGTGCTGCACGGCGTGGGGGCTGCAGTGTTTGAATAAAGACCCAAGTGAATACTGTGGTGTCACCGCCAGACATCACACTTGCTAGGTGGTAGCCTTTAAATCGGCCGCGGTCCGTTAGTATACGTCGGACCCGCGTGTCGCCGCTATCAGTGATTGCAGACCGAGCGCCGCCTCGCGGCAGATCTAGTCTAGAAAGACTCCCTAGCACTCCCCCCAGTTGTACAGCCGACTTTGCTAGCGGTGGTTCACTGTCTACATACGCTCTCATTTGCCGAGACTTCAGCTAAGTCATTTGCTACGACCTAGCAAGGCGTCATATTCAGTTACTATTCTGAACAGATAATGTTGTGAATCATGTACCGTCAAGAGCAACGATCATCATTAATGGATTAAAGTTAAGTATCAAACTAATTACGTCCGCTTTCTGAATTCTAATTCCTTGTAATGTTCCAGACCTCACGTCAGTATAGTTCTTCCCTCCTCACGCCAGCCTGCGTGAGCTAAAACGCGTGCATTCCGGCCTCCATTAGTAACACGGCGTTGGCTCTTCTGCCAACACAACAACTACCTCCCCTGTTCCTTTTCCTCCACTACACACGATGGTCACTTGTGTTTGACAACCATACAGGCTGCATGAATGTATCCAGTGAGGTTTCCCTCAAATGCTGCTATGTAATAATCAGTGGGCTTCCCATCTCTCTGACATTACAGGGCAAAGATTTGGAATTTGTCTCCTTTTTAACCATACAAAACGTCGATGTTGTGAATTTTTCTGTCATTTTTAAATTAGGAGATGTGAGATCTTTATTTTGTAACTCAAGGTAGCTGGTGTGTGGGGGATTCAATTCTTTAAACTGTAATATCAGAGTGATGAACTGAGTTTGTGGGTTGTTTAAAGTTTAATGTCAGACGGGTACCGATTAGCAGTAGGACACTGCTATGCTCTAACAGCCGCTGCACTTCCCGAATTCGAATGAGGGTGAGCGTGTGGATGGAGTTTACAATTTTTTCTGCACGTGGCGCTACAAAAAATGGTTCAAATGGCTCTGAGCCCTATGGGACTTAACTTCTGAGGTCATCAGTCCCCTAGAACTTAGAACTACTTAAACCTAACTAACCTAAGGACAACACACACATCCATGCCCGAGGCAGGATTCTAACCTGCGACCGTAGCGGTCGCGCGGTTCCAGACTGAAGCGCCTAGAAACGCTCGGCCACACTAGCCGGCCGTGGCGCTACACACAGACGGTTTACTAGGCGATCCAGTGTTGTGCAATTGTTAATGTCACGAATGGTAGTGTATGATCAAAGCCATATACAACTAATACCGATGCAGTGATAAACCAGACTACAGAGATGATTTCATACGGTCTCGGCTATTTCCTGCTTTGCCGTGTTAATTATCTCTCATTTTAAAAATGAAGTAATTTTACCAACACCTCGTTATAACGAGTCGAAGTTTCTGGGATATTACTATTTCCGGCTTCTAGGAATTTTCTGTAACGTCTCGACCTTCGGCGCTGTATTTTCGGAAGCTTCGCTGACGGTAAGCAGGTAGCGAACAGCGTATAGCCGCTGGCGAGCTGTGCTGAGCTTCAAATACAAAGAGTCATAGAGCTGCTGTATCTGATCCACTGGTAAAGGTTTAGATCTGTACATTCCTGAGCTTGAGTTACAGTCGTGAATGTTGTGTGGAGCTCACATGCAGTTTATTTCGGTGACTTTTGCAATGTGTGAATGTATTTAAGTTGTTGCAGATACGCTTTTGGTTTGGCTAATAAGGCTTGAACACTGGCTGGGAATCGGAGACACATAAGGTTAGAGACTGAAATACAGGTTTTCAAAGCCATCGCCAAACGAACAAAACACCTAGACGTGTTGAGGAAGGTATGGAATAGTACATTCGACGTTTTTAAAGTGACCTCAGGTTAAGAAAAATCGGCACATTTAGGTGACGCAGAGTGCTGGCGCAATAACACCATGAGTAAAGAGGTGGAACAATGAATACGTGTACAATGCAAAAGAGATTTTTTTCTAACCAGCTGGTGCCAGATTAGACGATGGCCTTTTGAGGTGAAAAGTGTGAAAGAGGGAAGCAATCTAAAGTACGTCTTACTTCCGCTCTGCAGCAACTCGTCAGCGACACGTAAGTTGATACCACTAGGTACCAGACGATCGACAAATTCCTTGTGCTTAAAATTCGTAGGAAGCTTACCAGGCAAGAGTACATACATTTTAATTTACCTTTATTTAATTTATAAGTAGATTCATTACCTTCACTTCTAATACCGTGCGTATGCATGCAGATTATAAACAGTACATTATTTTAGCGGAGTAATTTTATACTTTTTAGTTGTTATAAATATCATTTATTTTATTGCAGTCAATTAAAAGGCACATCGAAAAGCATGGATGACGTTTGCTTCCTTTAGTGAGTAGCTGGTTTCGCTTGATAACGAGATGTAAAGAAAAATAAGAAAATTGAATTACTTGTGGATAACTGTACTTTATAACTTCAAGACGTAATACCGTTCACGTCTAGTTCAAATGGTTCAAATGGCTCTGAGCACTATGGGACTTAACATCTGTGGTCATCAGTCCCCTAGAACTTAGAACTACTTAAACCTAACTAACCTAAGGACATCACACACATCCATGCCCGAGGCAGGATTCGAACCTGCGACCGTAGCAGCCGCGCGGTTCCGGACTGCGCACCTAGAACCGCTAGACCACCGCGGCCGGCACGTCTAGTTCAAGACGTGATGGCAGAAATTGAAAGAAAAGTGGACAATCGCTACAGTTTAATGTGAAGCAGGTCTGTGATATGATTGCTAGTTCCTGGAACAGGCAGTAACTGATAAAACCATGATGGCTGTATCAGTAGTTGAGTAACGTTGGACGATGAGGCTTTGGTGTTTGTAGCATACACCGACGAATCTAACATCGAAGAATTAAAGGGTAATTTTTCTGTTAAAGGTTCTGATGATGTACAGTGATGTGATAAGTGTGAATCCATCTCCCCTGACGCAGCTGATAGGTCAATTGGAAAATATTCAGCAAGTAGCATCTTCAATCCTGTGTTGCAGTGGAACATTGCTTGCCTTAGAGGAGATAAACCCTATATTTTCAAGAGAATTTATAATAAAAAGAAACCCATGGAAATAAGTGAATTTTTCTGTTTGCAGAAGTAAGGTATTGCACATAAATGGAGTGAACTGAATATATTCCATTATTTTTATTTTCACATTATTTCTCATCAGATAGGTGCTTCTTTACTGAATATAGCGATTTTTAAGCTACAGTGCTGTAGTAGTCACTATTAACAAAACCATTATTATAACAATAACCCTGTTATAACAATATCGTTTTCATGGTCCCATAAATATTTGTCTGTCGAATTTTTACTGTATACGATTTGCTGGATTTGTTATGTTTCAAGACTTTCATCAATCTGCAGTCATCATTTAACCAAGGTAAGCAATAGAGACACCATATCAAGGTGAAAATATTGTTGTAGTCCCTGAATTCGTACTGCGGTTGTGCGTTGCAGATAATCCTGAATATCTGCACTTAAATTACGTTGATACTACGTTTCTGCGGTACATAGTGCCGGTCCCTTACTGCTGTGTGACGATCTGTAAGAATGAAAAAGAAAAAGCTAGTGACATACGTCACCACGGATTTCTGGTTGATAATGACCTTAGACGAACATGGTTACGAGTAATTTCTCGACAAAACTTCACACCAAATACGTTATCAAACTCATCAGTAATTTTTTCTCTGCATCCAGTGCAGTTAACAAAACGCGTATCACTCTTGTTTAATGTAACCCCTACCTCATTTTCCTTCACACAACAGATTTCGTTCAACGCAACATGTTTCCAGACAAAAACTAGCTGCCCTTTATTGTAAGGAGATATATTTAATGACTGGATTGCATCTGAAATACCTTCATGTAAGAGTATACTAATCTTATATGCACAATTAGCGATAACTTCAGACGAAATAAGTTTTGAGTTTTTATATGTATGTAAATGTTTAATTTTTGTGTTCGTTCTACAGTGCATAAAAATCGTTCTTCGACAATTGTGGATAAATAGGCGAACAGCGTAGATAAGCATCCAGCTCTTAACTGGACTGAGAGTGATAGCAGCAGCCCTGGGTAAGAAACGATCCTGACAATATTTCTGTATTTATCAGGAAATAATATGTCAATATCTCCAACTTTATTGCTTGTAATAGCTCGAATAGCAATTTTATAAATCTTGCGACGTTGTTGTAAGTGGGACAGTAGATGTGTGTTATGGGATTTGTAGCTAGGTTCTGGCGAAGAAGAGTCGCATTGAGGCAACTCGCTGCAGATGTTGCTTTTTAGAAGGGCACTGACCTGTTTGTGGAGTGGGACAAAAAGAAGCGAAGACATTACCCTCGATAGTGGAGGGATTGCTTTTAAATGACTCTGATATTTTAGTCAGTTTTGATGTGGTTTCTCTTTTCACTCAAGTTCCTCTCTCTGATTCGTTGCAGCTAATTGAGGTTAAGTTTGGTGGCGAGTTAACGAATCTGTTTCGACATGTGCCGACTTCCACTTACTTTTTATTCAATGGTGAGCACTATGAACAGACTGATGGAGTTGCAATGGGAAGCCCGTTGTCACCTATTGTGGCCAATTTGTTATGGAGGACTTTGAGGAACGAGCATTGGAGTCAGCGACCTTGAAACCTGCGTGTTTTTTGCAGATATGTATACGATACTTTTGTTGTTTGGCCTCATGGTAGTGAGAATTTAAACCAGTTTTTGGAACACCTGAATTCAGTCCACCCGAATATTTAGTTTACTAGGGAGGTGGAAGAGAATGGATGCCTTCACTTCCTTGATGTGTTGGTCAAAAGGAAGACTGATGGTAGGTTGAGACATTCTGTTTATAGGAAGCCTACTCAGCCTGACTTGTATCTGCGAGCTGATAGCTGTCACCATCCAGCTCCGCGTGAAGGAGAACTTCGTACCTTGGTGCACGGGGCCCACGTTATCTCAGACCCTGAGAGTTTGGCAGCTGAGCTATCACATCTCGAAGTCACCTTTCGTCAGAATGGTTATAGTGAGAGGCAGATCAAACGTGCTTTGCGCTATCAGCCTTCTGTGCAACGGGTGAGTGACGATAGCAACGAAGTGGCATCTAACTCTACGGCCTGTTTGCCTTACGCAGGAAGCATTTCCAACAGGATTGGCTCTGAGCACTATGGGACTTAACATCTTAGGTCATCAGTCCCCTAGAACTTTAGAACTACTTAAACCTAACTAACCTAAGGACATCACACACATCCATGCCCGAGGCAGGATTCGAACCTGCGACCGTAGCAGTCCTGCGGTTCCGGACTGCAGTGCCTAGAACCGCAAGACCACCGCGGCCGGCTCCAACAGGATTGGCCGTATTTTGCGGAAATACGATGTGAAATGTGTTTCTCGACCACCTTCTAAGATTAAGGCCCTGTTGGCGTCCGTAAAAGATGATCTTGGCTTGCGTAAGGCGGGGGTCTATCGTATCCCTTGCAGTTGTGGCAGGTCATATATTGGTCAGACAATCAGGTCTGTGGAAGACCGGTGTATTGAACATAAGCGTCACACACGCTTACAACAGCCGAGAAAATCCGCTATTGCAGAACATTGCCTTGACACCGGTCATCTTATGGAATACAACAACACGGAGATTCTGGCTTGCACGTCCAGCTACTGGGATAGTGTTACTAAGGAAGCTGTTGAAATAAAACTATCAAGCAACCTTATTAACAGAGATGGTGGGTTTTGTTTAAATGCTGCTTGGAATCTGGCTCTGTCTCTCAACAAAAAACAGAGGAACAGAATTAGTGCTACCTCACCTGTTGATTAATAGTCACTATCGATATTTCTGATGTTGGTTACCTTTGCTTGTGTTAACACTTGTTCTGTGTGTGGTATCTTCCTTGTTTCTCCTCTGTGAACCGAGGTATTAAATTTTCCTGCACATTTCTTCCTTCTTGCATTTTTGCCTTGAGAATGGCAGGGTGTGCTCCTCTCGAAATATCGGCGGTGGTCGACGACGTCACCCGGCAGCAAACCCGTAAGTTATTTGAGAAAGATACTACCCGTTTTATTTGTGGCAATACTACTACCGAAATGTAACAATAATACACTCCTGGAAATTGAAATAAGAACACCGTGAATTCATTGTCCCAGGAAGGGGAAACTTTATTGACACATTCCTGGGGTCAGATACATCACATGATCACACTGACAGAACCACAGGCACATAGACACAGGCAACAGAGCATGCACAATATCGGCACTAGTACAGTGTATATCCACCTTTCGCAGTAATGCAGGCTGCTATTCTCCCATGGAGACGATCGTAGAGATGCTGGATGTAGTCCTGTGGAACGGCTTGCCATGCCATTTCCACCTGGCGCCTCAGTTGGACCAGCGTTCGTGCTGGACGTGCAGACCGCGTGAGACGACGCTTCATCCAGTCCCAAACATGCTCAATGGGGGACAGATCCGGAGATCTTGCTGGCCAGGGTAGTTGACTTACACCTTCTAGAGCACGTTGGGTGGCACGGGATACATGCGGACGTGCATTGTCCTGTTGGAACAGCAAGTTCCCTTGCCGGTCTAGGAATGGTAGAACGATGGGTTCGATGACGGTTTGGATGTACCGTGCACTATTCAGTGTCCCCTCGACGATCACCAGTGGTGTACGGCCAGTGTAGGAGATCGCTCCCCACACCATGATGCCGGGTGTTGGCCCTGTGTGCCTCGGTCGTATGCAGTCCTGCTTGTGGCGCTCACCTGCACGGCGCCAAACACGCATACGACCATCATTGGCACCAAGGCAGAAGCGACTCTCATCGCTGAAGACGACACGTCTCCATTCGTCCCTCCATTCACGCCTGTCTCGACACCACTGGAGGCGGGCTGCACGATGTTGGGGCGTGAGCGGAAGACGGCCTAACGGTGTGCGGGACCGTAGCCCAGCTTCATGGAGACGGTTGCGAATGGTCCTCGCCGATACCCCAGGAGCAACAGTGTCCCTAATTTGCTGGGAAGTGGCGGTGCGGTCCCCTACGGCACTGCGTAGGATCCTACGGTCTTGGCGTGCATCCGTGCGTCGCTGCGGTCCGGTCCCAGGTCGACGGGCACGTGCACCTTCCGCCGACCACTGGCGACAACATCGATGTACTGTGGAGACCTCACGCCCCACGTGTTGAGCAATTCGGCGGTACGTCCACCCGGCCTCTCGCATGCCCACTATACGCCCTCACTCAAAGTCCGTCAACTGTACATACGGTTCACGTCCACGCTGTCGCGGCATGCTACCAGTGTTAAAGACTGCGATGGAGCTCCGTATGCCACGGCAAACTGGCTGACACTGACGGTGGCGGTGCACAAATGCTGCGCAGCTAGCGCCATTCGACGGCCAACACCGCGGGTCCTGGTGTGTCCGCTGTGCCGTGCGTGTGATCATTGCTTGTACAGCCCTCTCGCAGTGTCCAGAGCAAGTATGGTGGGTCTGACACACCGGTGTCAATGTGTTCTTTTTTCCATTTCAAGGAGTGTAGTGTAACTAGGCGATTTGTAGTCAACAAAAGCCATTTCTCTCTCTTTCTTTTTTTACAAGGGAATAAGAAAATGAAGTTAGTGAAAAAGTCCCTCGGTACTGACTTCTGTTGCTTCAGTCACAGCGAACTTTTACAACCAAACTCCCTACAGGGTGTGGTAGATAAGTAATGCGACTGGCCGCCGCGCGGCGCCCTAGTCGCTCGCAGGGCGGTCTCCACCTGTACGTCACGTGGTGGGGGATCTGAGCTAACAATAGAACCGGTTCGCAGTCGCGTCGGAGCTCTGGTGCAGTGAGGGTCGAGCTTCGCGTATTACGTTGTTTGTGTGCCCGTGACACTTGTGAAAACGCTGAAGATGGATCGCTCGATAGAACAGCGGTATGCAATCAAATTTTGCTTTTGCTTGGGCAAAACTGCTTCGGAAACTTTTGCTATGATTACAGAGGCCTACAAAGAAGACTCCCTATCAAGAGCTCAAGTGTTCCGGTGGTTTAATGAATTTAAAAACGGGAGGGAATCCGTTGAAGACATGGAACGATCTGGACGCCCTTCAACGAGTCGTGTGGATGAAACGGTGGCCAAATTGAATGAAACTCCTGGACTCCGACCGTCGTTTAAGTCTCAAAATGATCGCCGATGAGGTCTCCGTGAATAAATTTACGGTTCACCAAATTGTTACGCAAGATTTGATGATGAGGAAAGTTTGCGCAAAATTGGTTCCCCGAGTGCTCACCGCCGAACAAAAGCAACAACGAGTGGACGTTTGCCGTGAGATGTTGAATGATTTGGAAAATAATCCACACTTTTTAGACAATGTAGTAACAGGCGACGAATCGTGGACATTCCAGTACGACCCGGAGACGAAAGCCCAGAGCTCGGAGTGGCACACACCGGCATCCCTGCGGCCGAAGAAAGCAAGAATGTCAAAGTCCCGCATCAAGACAATGCTGATTGTGTTTTTCGACAAGTGGGGGTTAATTCACAAAGAGTTTGTCCCTCAGGGGAAGACTGTCAATGCCGAATTCTACAAAGAAGTCCTTCAGCGATTGCACAGAGCTGTCAAACGGAAGCGACAGGACCTTGTTCAACGCTGGCGTCTCCACCACGACAACGCTCCGGCGCACACAGCGTTCCTCGTGACCTCCTACTTGACCCGAATTGAAGTTTTGCCACAGCCACCATACAGCCCTGACTTGAGTCCTCCTGATTTCTTCCTATTTCCGAAGGTCAAAAGATGCCTGAAGGGTCATCGTTTCGACGATATTCCGAACATCCAACGTGCTGTCACGAAGGCACTAACTGGGATAACTCAAACGGACTACAGTGGGGCCTATGAAGCTTGTAAAACGCGCTGGCAACGTTGTGTCGACGCCCAAGGCGAGTACTTTGAAGAATATTAACGTTTTGTACAAATTGGATCAATAAATTTGTTTTTCTAGACTGAGTCTCATTATTTATCTACCACACCCTGTATGTCTATGAGGAATAAATGGCAACATAGTCAGCAGGTATTTTTATTGTGCAACTGATAAACTTGGCTGGTCTTTCAGATAAAGTATGGCATAGCATGGATCTGTTATTTTCCTTCTTCGTTTGAAATCAGTGACACTTTTCCATTCTTCGTTTGAAATCAGTGACACTTTTCCATTCTTCGTTTGAAATCAGTGACACTTTTCCATCCTTCTGTGTCAGAGTAAGAATTTTTAATAGAGCTTCATATACGAGAGTATGAGTCACCTCGATGAGACTGTATTTGGTATCTTACTGCCTCCACTGACAACAACGCTTCAACAGCGTCTTCAAATTCAGAGAATGGAGTTGTGTTAATATGAATCGTATGAAACGGGTTCGAGAGCTTTAGCTGATGGAATCGCTGAGGTAAGTACTGCTACGCACAAAGACCATGTACCTTCTAGCAATGAATGTTTCAAAGATTTTCTCCGTGATTTGACACTTGGAACTAGTCTACGGTCATGCGACAGAGTACTAAGATCACAAGAACACTGAAAACACGTTTTTGAAAAACAGAATGGGCTTAGAACGTAGACCATTTCCACTCTGTGTAGAATATTTCTTTGTCTGGTCTTGAATACAACTGAAATTGTTAACCCCATCCAATTACGTGAATTGTTTCATAAGTTTTCATTCACTCACATCTTAATTTTTAATCTCTCACTGTGACACGGGAACCTTACGATCATTCACTCCATAACAGAATACTTGTGTTAATAAAGTTTGTTGACACACATCTAAGTAATTAGCCCATGAACCTCAGAAAATTCACTGGATTGCTTCATACGAATAGACTGATTCTGTTTCTCTGTGATACGTTGTTTGCCAAATTTATTTCTCATTGTTTATTCTTTTACTGTGGTAATGGTAATACAACAGATGCAGTTTTCCGCTCTTAGGCTAGCTGAGCTTTTTCCAATTTGACCATATCTACTGATGGAAGATTAACGTTTAAAACCAAGCTACAATCTATAGAATTCCATTGCCAAAGACTACACCGATAAATTATTTTCATGGTTGTTTACACTTGTATTTGGATTTTCTATTACGTTTAGCGTCGCATATGCAAGTACGCCTACTTTAAGAGAATCGTAGTTTCCTTCGCAAACTTTATGAAGCACTTTAATTTTTCATCAGTTCAACAAATCTCCGGTTGGACGAAGGATAATATCGCAGACCTGCAACAGAAAATGGTTAATTATTCGCAACCATACAAGCAGGCAGACGAGAACAAACACACCTAAATCACTGAGATATCCAAGGGCGTCAAAATAAAGATGTAAATCGACATTTTATTAAAATAATTTTAGTGTGTTATGCTCACCAAGTGTACCAGCAGTGTGTGCATTAAAGTCATTGCGTCGATTTGCCAAAAAATACTGTCTAATCTCACTACAGGTATTTTACTAACTCGCAATGTATTTCGGATACTGTGAGTCCGCCATCAGTAGCCTCCTGTTTCTTCAACTTAAGCGCCTGGTTCTGTATTTGATCATGCTACCCTGTTGTCTGCCAGTTATGTGTCTTGTATATTGTGTGTGTGGAAAGTTAAAATCTTAGTATAAGATTACTTCTAATTAGGTAATGACCTGAGTCAGTTATAGCATGGCAGGTTATGTTATGTCATACCGCATGTCAATAACTTAATATCGTTGCAGCAGTACAGTATGTAGTAATTTCTTTAATGTGTGACAGTAATAAAATGCATTCATTTCGCTGGTTGGTACAACAGTACACTGCACGAAAAATCTGTTGACAGTATTGGAATGTTTATTGTCATTTATAAATTTTAATTTTGTTTACATTTGTGGAGTATACATCAGCAAGCTAATAAATATGTAGATATAGTAAATACTGTAACTATAAAATACATGTCACAGACAGTAAACAATCAACAAACAATGATTTAAAACACTGTGTTGGTAGTAAGTACAGGGTGTTACAAAAAGGTTCGGCCAAACTTTCAGGAAACATTCCTCACACACAAAGAAAGAAAATATGTTGTGTGGACATGTGTCCGGAAACGCTTACTTTCCATGTTAGAGCTCATTTTATTACTTCTCTTCAAATCACATTACTCATGGAATGGAAACACACAGCAACAGAACGTACCAGCGTGACTTCAAACACTTTGTTACAGGAAATGTTCAAAATGTCCTCCGTTAGTGAGGATACATGCATCCACCCTTCGTCGCATGGAATCCCTGATGCGCTGATGCAGCCCCGGAGAACGGCGTATTGTAACACAGCCGTCCACAATACGAGCACGAAGAGTCTCTACATTTGGTACCGGCGTTGCGTAGACAAGAGCTTTCAAATGCCCCCATAAATGAAAGTCAAGGGGGTTGATGTCAGGGGAGCGTGGAGGCCATGGAATTGGTCCGCCTCTACCAATCCATCGGTCACCGAATCTGTTGTTGAGAAGCGTACGAACACTTCGACTGAAATGTGCTGGAGCTCCATCGTCCATGAAACACATGTTTTGTCGTACTTGTAAAGGCACATGTTCTAGAAGCACAGGTAGAGTATCCCGTTTGAAATCATGGCGGTGAATCGAGGAAGTACATTACATACTGACGAAACTAAAATGAGCTCTAACATGGAAATTAAGCGTTTCCGGACACATGTCCACATAACATCGTTTGTTTATTTGTGTGTGAGGAATGTTTCCTGATAGTTTGGCCGTACCTTTTTGTAACACCCTGTATATGTTATAGTACGAACACAGGTACCTAAATACAATTTAAATTTTGTGAACACATCTCCTCTAAGACCGTATCTGTTGTCAGTTGACGTATACATTTTCAAGGTATAAAGGCACTTATTGTTGTAAACTGTCATTAGATGACTAAACCCGATGTTTCCCCCACTACTGCAATGTACCCAGGGGAAGGTTGCTGCAGCCTCGGCCAAAACATCGGTTTTATTGTCTAGCACTCCCTCCCGCAGAAGACATGATGAGTCTCGCCCATATCGGGTAACGCTTCCTACGACCTTAATAACAGCCTCACTTCCCCTGACATGGATGCGTTCACAGTTTCGCATAGGAAGTTTGTCATAAAAATGTATCCTACCCTGATGCAAGCAGGCCAACAACTGTTGTAACGCGTCCGCGATACCATAGAAACTCGCATTGAGGCAGAGTTTACGACTGAGCTGGTCCAACACATGTTCTGTCCGGGAGAGATCTAGCGATCTTGCAGGCCACAAGACCTACTCTGTATATCCAGACACTTCAAGGACACGTGTCATGTGTGGAAGTGCAGTGTCGCATTGAAAAATGGCATAACGATCCTGTTGCATGAGAGGAAACCCTTCCAGGCGCGCGACATCTCTTACGTATCGCTCTGCGGTCATGGGATCCTCAGTGATTTGACCTGAACTCAAATCTGATGGCTTGTCACACCAAGAGATCAGATGTAAAAGAACTATTCCTCTCTGAATCGCTGAAAGAACAGGACCTCCCCCCAGGTCGCCGCCATATTCGCTGACGATGGTCATCCGGGGTCGTGCACAGATACGTTTCACCGCGCAGCGCAGTGTGACACCATTCATCAACAGGCCGCGCTCTCTGGTCACGGCGCCAGTCGAAACGCACCTATCTCTGTCGTGCTGGTGACGTCATGCTACGCAGGGGACGGTAATTCGTCTACCTGCTGGTAGTCTCTGACCAATGGCGCGGTATCAGGCAGATTGTTGAATAAATTTTCTCGGATGAGAGGCGCAGGTATGAAGTGGTAATATGCACATTGGTGCACAATTGAGTGATTCTCCCTCTTCGCGGTCAGATGTAGAGAACCGGAATCTTGATTATGAGTTTGCTTGCCCACACATTCCCATGCAGTCCAGAATAAGGCCACGTCGCAAATCTGGATATTGCACGATTCGACCTAGCGGGCAGATGAAGAACTCACGTGTTTTTGTCAAGTGAAGGTAATGCTGTTTCACTCGAGGACATGGTATCTACGTGTCCTTCATAGTCGTCAGTCAACACCTGACACAGTTCATGCCCCTCGTATACTCTGTGAGGACTGGTTATGACACTGGACATGACCGACACTAATGCACTCCGATACCCATTCTATCACTTAAAGGAAATTACAAGTCTGAGCATAGACATACCCAACGATGAAGTGTACATCCACGAAATTAAGTTGAAATCCGACAGTATATTCTGGATGTTTCACATATTTTGTCAAGCAATGTAACTGACTATGAAAGAAGGAAGAAACTAATAATGCTTACGAAGAAGTGACTGATAGACATGTATGGTTTGGCCGTGAAAGTGGTTCCTGTTTATGTACCCCAATAGATTGTGAACAGTGTGTGCCTTTGAAGAAACATCTTTCAGAATAGGACAGATATTACAACTACACTTAAACTGAAATAGTAATAGTAACCATTACCTGGCAGTCCACAAGTGGGAATACGATTTAACATTGTTACATTGTTATTATCACGTTGCTGAAGGTTATATGGGTAGATCACGTAACTAATGAGGAGGTGCTGAATAGAGTTGGGGAGAAGAGGAATTTGTGGCACAACTTGACTAGAAGAAGGGATCGGTTGGTAGAACATGTTCTGAGGCATCAAGGGATCACCAATTTAGTACTGGAGGGCAGCGTGGAGGGTAAAAATAGTAGAGAGAGGCCAAGAGATGAATACACTAAGCAGATTCAGAAGGATGTATGGTGCAGTAGTTACTTGGAGATGAAGAAGGTTGCACAGGACAGGGTAGCATGGAGAGCTGCGTCAAGCCAGCCTCAGGACTGAAGACCACAACAATAACAACACTATCATATTCCTTCATGATTATTTAATTAAGAACAAGAGTTCACCGGCATGTGTATCAAAAGATTTGTTATACAGCCATCCTCTTACGCAGTGTACTTTTGATATTATCTTTCAGTATATGCTACTGTTAAATTCCTCTCTTATTTTTCCAGTGAACCTCTATCTCAAGCTATCATTTCTCGCCATCTTTCAAATGTTGCTGTATGACTAAGTACCTGTGTCTATTTGCTGGGCCAGTATTTGGCGCACACTCGCGGCTAGCCAACCAGAGAGCACCGTTGTGTGTTCCTGCAGTTCGCGAACGACCATCCTCGCCCACCTTCTGGCCTCCAGCCAGGCAGCTGCTGAGAATATACGCAGTGGTTCTGATGTGACAGAAGTACGGCACGCTTTCAACTACACCCCTGCCCTGCTCAGACTCACTTCAATGCACCGAATCCAAATGTCAATAACTTTATTTTAATACCTACTAACAAAGAAGTATAACGACTGCAGTAGAGCTGCAGCTAGTGATGCATCTATATGACGTTGCCCTTTCCTTTTTTAATACTGAGAATGAAATGCATCTCCATCTGTTCTCTTCACGCAGAACTTTCTAAGATTTGCAGGCTTGTGGAAGAGAGAACGAGAATAATCAAGCACGGACTGAGAGGAACCCAAAGATTTATGTAATTCCCGTAAAACCCCAACAGCGTACACAGAAATACTTACACTGAAGAGACATAATATCAGAACCAGCTGCTTAACCGCGTATTGGTCAACCTTTGAAGCAAAATACAGCAGCCATTCTGCGTGGTATGGAATGGTGAAGTTCTTGGTAGGTTTCCTGAGCTATGTGGCGTCAGACTAGAACGAACAGATACCACAAATCACGAACTTGCGGTTTCTGGGAACGGAGCTGGCACCCGATAGCATTCCAGATATGTTCTATCTGGTTCACATCAGACGAAACTGGTGATCAAGACAGTCAGGTGAATGCATTGTAACGCCCATCTGATAACTTCCCGACTTGTGACACGGACCGTTATCCTACTGGAAGGTGTCAGAGCTATCGGGGAGGACATCAAGCAAGGAGAGATGTAGGTGGTCCATAATGACATAATAATGTCCACGTACTTCACAGCAGTGAAGGTGACTTCGATTACTTCCACAGTTCCTGTGTAAGCCTAGATAAATGTCCGTCATAGCACAATACTCAGCCAACCGGCCTCAATCCATGGCGAACAATTCGTCACAATCAATAACCTGGTGACGCAAAAAATGCGATTCGTCCGACCAGGTCACACTTTTCCACTGACCCGCCGTCCAATCTCGATTATCCAGTACCCACAGCAATCGTAATTATTCGGTCGGCGTGGGAGCACGTTGGAGTCGTCTGCTTTTGAGGCTCGTGCCTTGCTTTCTGCAACATTTGTGCGTGCACCAGCACTGTACTCTGTCGTCACATCTGCCACAAATCACCGCCTAGCCTGCTTCACAGTGTGGGCAAGCCTCTCTGTTTTCACGTTCTATGAGGAGGGGTGGAGGTCCACAATGTTGTGACCCACGTGAACCCGCCGTCCTTCAACCACTTTCTGCATCCACGTCCGAACTCCGGAAGCCCCCGTACCGTGCATGGCGAGGGGTACGAGGTACCGCAACCAGTCATTTCCTTTCCTGTTCTAGTCGCATACAGAGCGAAGGAACAACGACAGCCTATAAGCCTCTTTGCGACCCCTAACTTCTCTCATTTTATCTTCGTGGTCCTGACGCAAAATGTAGTTTGGCGATAGTAGAATCCATCTGCAGACGGCGGAAAGGGCGTCGTCTTCCCTCCAGGGATTCCAGTTTTAGTTCCGTAACAATTGCGTGCTGATCGATGCGACGGGTAACAAATCTAGCAGCACGCTTTGAACTTTACTGACCTACAGAATTCGTTTTGTATAAGCGCCACACTCTACTGTAACAGGGGAAGGAAGGGAACCAGCTTAGAAATGCTCCTGTCACAGCACAATAAAAGACGATTACGCTACTCTGTAAAAAATCCAGAGAAAAGTGGGTAAGCAGCTGCCTGAATACCCATTCAACCTCCCTCACCATAAATTTTTGGTATGCGAACATACTATAGCCTTTTCGTGCTGTAATAGAGTAGCTGAGAAACAGTGACGGTAGAAGAGAGAGAAAGAGGGAGTGAGGGAAGGGGAGAGAGAGAGAGAGAGAGAGAGAGAGAGAGAGAGAGAGAGGGAGAGAGAGAGAGAGAGAGAGGGAGGGAGGGAGGGATGGAGACAGAGATTGGAAGAGAGAGGGAGAGAGGGGAGAAGTGGCAGTGAAAGAGAAAGTGATGGATGAAGGTAATAACAGTTGGAACCAAAGAGACAAGAGACAGTGCAAAAGAAAGAGAGAGATGAGTGGAACTGTACATAAGCTTGGGGTCTGGAAGCCACTCTCCTTCTCTCCGCCCCTACCCCCAGCCCGCCCCAGCCTAAGACATGAAAAAGTTTGGCTGCTTCCCCCAACCCACGCACGTGCTAAAGCTTCCTAGCCTAGGCGTCAAAGCCCCAAGGCAACCATCCCAAAGGACAAGTGTGGAGAGGAGAAAATGATGGCTGAAGAAAAGGATAGCATATTGTAAGCTAGAAAGAAAGAGATATTGACGTGGGAGAGAAAAAGAATGGGAAGAAGTCAATGGATGTGGGACAAAGAGAGACAGTAAAAGTGACAGAAGGAGACAGCAATAAGGAAGAGCAAGAGAAAGGCATGAAGACAATGACAGTGGGAGAGACAGACAGGAGAAAGTCCAGTGGGATACGAAGTAGATATTGGGAAGAGATATACATATACAGAGAGTAACAGTGAGAATGGGATAAAGGGTATAATCACCTCTGTACAAAGAGAGATTGAGGAAAAGGGAAATAGAATGTTCAGTATTAAAAGAGTACGAATAGTTCACAAGGTGTCAAAATTTTTGAGGTAGTTGGTTCCTCACTTTTCTGCTAAAGTCTCTTAAAGAAGAGCATATTCACCTTTTGTGCTCGAACTCAAAATAATGCCTAAAGTATTTTTTTCACAGCTACACACAAGAGAATTCTCATATCTTTCTGTTCTTACACTTGCTATAACCTCCGTTATTTCTTTTGAATTAACTGAACTAAATTTGCTAGTTTTATTTCTTATCCAATCAGCTTCGTCTGTGTCGCATAAATTCTTCATGCCCACTGCTAAACTGCCAATATTGTAAATCTTACTATCGTACCTCAAAGTTGTAATTCAGTTATCACTATTATTATTATTAGTCCTTAATATAGATTTAATGGTTCTCTAAGATGGGCTGTGTACGTTTGTAACCACCAATATTTTATTTATTAACATTAATAATAGTGAAAAAATTTAGACTTTTAATACCTATCGTTTTAATGTAGACTGTGCAAGATACAGAATTACCTGTCATAGAATACAGGTCCGTAATTTTTCTAGGAAGAAGAATTGTCTAGTTAAATGACCATTATGAGTACGTACTTGAACACGTGGAGGTTGCGATAACATATAGATTACTGCATCCGCTATGTCCTCAGATTCCATGATAGGCATACGCATATTTTCGAGTACTTCAAGCGTATTCTTTTTTAAAGCATGGAATAATTCTGTTTTCACAAGTCCTGGTGATATTTCCTAAAACAAAGATCAAATGTGAGAAAACAGAAGATTGTGTTAGATTTTCCAATTTTTTTTTTTTTTTTGCTCCTTCATATTAACTATTTATCTACGGATATTTGTGTGATTCTCGAACTTATGACACTAGTTCAAGTATATTACATATAAGAAGGTTGTTTGGCAAGTGAGGAACAATCGATCACTAAACGGAAACAACTGTGAAAACAAAAAGTGTTACATTTGTAACAGTTAGCTACATATTCCTGCTACTTTTCTACATAGCACAGCTCCGAGTTACTAATCTGTCGTAATTTTGTAACAACTCTACAATACCCTCTTCAAGTAAGGCCGCCTCCTAAATTTCCGTATTTTTCCATGCTGGACTGCAGCTCGTTGTCTGTGCTAAAATGTTGTCTTCATAACCGGCGGTTCATTTGCGCATAGATGATAAACAGAGGGAGCAAAGACCAAGCTACATGGTGGGTGGTCAAACACTTCCCATAGAAAACGCTGCAGGAGCGTCTTCGCCACCCCTGCAATGTGCGACCGAGAGTTGTCATGAAGAGGGAAATGCGTGGCAGTTACTTTATGTGGAATTGCATTAAATCAGGCGAAAGCTGCAGACAGGCACTCACATAATGCGATAGACGCTATTTTCTAGGCATTTTGCACCCTCTGTGCACGCTCAGAACTGAAAAGAGCGACGTGACACTATCTACGGGCGGACAAGATAAACTGCGCAACACATCTGAGCCAAGTTTCATCGGATTCTCACTGCGGTTTCCATTTTACGACCAATTGTTCCTTTCTTTCTTAATAGTCATCATACAATGAGCAGTATGGGTTTTACAGCTAAGTTACATGACTTGTACAGTCTAGAAGATATAGCGTAAAGTTTTTAATAATTTTCACAGTTCAAATAATATGAAACTCGTAAATCAAGTACAATTTCTGTGATGTAATTCATTTAGAGTTCCTTGAACGTCTTACTTTAGACGCCATCGAATGTATGCTGTTGACTTCACTAAATGTCCTCATGTGGGTGATGGTGTCAGTCTAGAGAATTCCTTGGATGAATTTGATTGGCATATCGTGTGCATACTTCTTTGACCGTCCTAAGAGTCACGTATGTTTGTCATATGAACTCTACAGTTGAAGCCTAGTCTCACTCAGCCATATTAACGAGACTACTATTTGTCTAATCGTACGTCAGTGTTATGAGACAGATGCTTCCCAGTAACTGTGTAATGTATCCATAGAATGGCGTGTTGTCCTAGTTAGTGGAACAACTTATACATATATTGCTCAGTCAAAAGTCTTCAGAAATCCGTATCCAGTAGTTGTGTTACGTAAGTAAAACTACGTAAATCCTCATTTTGCTACTTTTTGGCAGTTAAACTTTCACGGTCAGCTTTCTATTACGTTCTGTCAAATTGAAGGTAACGATTTGATTTATCTCCCACTGAAACATAGAGAAAATTTGTACGTGCGTCTTATGGGATAGTTGATCTGGCAAAAACGTGAGATGGACACGAAGGACCAGAGCTTCATATACTCGTGTACACACACACACACACACACACACACACACACGCACACGCAGAAACACAGTGTCCCACGAATAATGCGACCAACTTCAGAGGATTGCAGAATGTGTGTTGAGGAACAGCTCTAGCATAGGAACCTGTGTCCTGAAACATCAACAGTGGTAGAATGGAGTTGAATAGAAAGTAAGTCAGTACTTTTCAAAATATTAATGAGGAATACAAGAGGCTTGAAAAAATCGGAAGTTTTCATATATTATGAAATTACAAGCTTCATCTCTCTCTCTGTTTCCTTTATTGTTCAAAATTATACGGGATAGGCACTGCAAAATTTGTATGAAATTCTGCTTGCCGACAATGAATCAAATCTGGAAGACCACCTAGTTGGGCACAGTTTCTTTAGAGTCTAACACGTCTTTCAGTTCAATATTTTCTTTTATTTGTTGCCACTGAACCACAGCATCACTGATGAACGCTTAAATGCATGGTTTTTGTGTAAAACTGTTGCAGTTCCAATATATTCACTATGGAATCATTTAGTAGCAAATTTTTTTGTGTAATAATCAATGTATAATTTCATATTTGGGATCCATGGTTTATTTGTTGACTGCAAACCTTGGTGTTTGCCTCTTACAGATACAGCATGGTCGTATCTTTGACCACTGCATCTATCCAGCTGTATTTTCATCTTCTCTAACTAATTTTATTATTTACTTTTTAAAACTCTCACAATCATAGCCCCTTACCTCACGAAATCCTAAGAAACCATTTCTTCATTTCAATTTAATTTCTATTTGGGTTCTTAAATCCAAGTGCAAAAATCTTACAACACTAAATTGGTCTTTTCTGGAAGTAGTAGGGCAAGGAGAGAAGAGAGACCTATGATTCCAACGTGGAGATCATTCAGGAAAATCTCATGCAATTGTGCATGTCTTATTTTGCTGATGTCATCATCAGCATTTCCTTATCTCCACTCATTTGAGGATTTATGTCATGCGACTGCAGTTCGCACGCATACCATATTTCGCAGACAACAGAACATCCACCCACCCCTCAACAGCTCTGCAAATTTTGCATTAAGAACACCCCACCCGAGCCACAGCCCCTTGCTACCGCGCACCTCGTGCTTCCACTCTGCAGCTATTTTTGCGTGACTTCCTTCCAAAATTTCTTTTAAGGAGTGATTCACCAGTCCTCAGAGAGGTAACTTTGATTTGAAGGTCTATATTATCCGCCGTTGAATATGGAAACGGGTAAATTGCATATTTCTCTATAAACGATTAAAGACCAACATTTGCCATAAAGTATAAGTAAAAAAATTGGAATTATTATTCACTGAATAGCCGTTTTTTATCATAAACCCTTTCCCACAAACTCTGAAAATGTAATTACACTCCTGGAAATTGAAATAAGAACACCGTGAATTCATTGTCCCAGGAAGGGAAAACTTTATTGACACATTCCTGGGGTCAGATACATCACATGATCACACTGACAGAACCACAGGCACATAGACACAGGCAACAGAGCATGCACAATGTCGGCACTAGTACAGTGTATATCCACCTTTCGCAGCAATGCAGGCTGCTATTCTCCCATGGAGACGATCGTAGAGATGCTGGATGTAGTCCTGTGGAACGGCTTGCCATGCCATTTCCACCTGGCGCCTCAGTTGGACCAGCGTTCGTGCTGGACGTGCAGACCGCGCGAGACGACGCTTCATCCAGTCCCAAACATGCTCAATGGGGGACAGATCCGGAGATCTTGCTGGCCAGGGTAGTTGACTTACACCTTCTAGAGCACGTTGGGTGGCACGGGATACATGCGGACGTGCATTGTCCTGTTGGAACAGCAAGTTCCCTTGCCGGTCTAGGAATGGTAGAACGATGGGTTCGATGACGGTTTGGATGTACCGTGCACTATTCAGTGTCCCCTCGACGATCACCAGTGGTGTACGGCCAGTGTAGGAGATCGCTCCCCACACCATGATGCCGGGTGTTGGCCCTGTGTGCCTCGGTCGTATGCAGTCCTGGTTGTGGCGCTCACCTGCACGGCGCCAAACACGCATACGACCATCATTGGCACCAAGGCAGAAGCGACTCTCATCGCTGAAGACGACACGTCTCCATTCGTCCCTCCATTCACGCCTGTCGCGACACCACTGGAGGCGGGCTGCACTATGTTGGGGCGTGAGCGGAAGACGGCCTAACGGTGTGCGGGACCGTAGCCCAGCTTCATGGAGACGGTTGCGAATGGTCCTCGCCGATACCCCAGGAGCAACAGTGTCCCTAATTTGCTGGGAAGTGGCGGTGCGGTCCCCTACGGCACTGCGTAGGATCCTACGGTCTTGGCGTGCATCCGTGCGTCGCTGCGGTCCGGTCCCAGGTCGACGGGCACGTGCACCTTCCGCCGACCACTGGCGACAACATCGATGTACTGTGGAGACCTCACGCCCCACGTGTTGAGCAATTCGGCGGTACGTCCACCCGGCCTCCCGCATGCCCACTATACGCCCTCGCTCAAAGTCCGTCAACTGCACATACGGTTCACGTCCACGCTGTCGCGGCATGCTACCAGTGTTAAAGACTGCGATGGAGCTCCGTATGTCACGGCAAACTGGCTGACACTGACGGCGGCGGTGCACAAATGCTGCGCAGCTAGCGCCATTCGACGGCCAACACCGCGGTTCCTGGTGTGTCCGCTGTGCCGTGCGTGTGATCATTGCTTGTACAGCCCTCTCGCAGTGTCCGGAGCAAGTATGGTGGGTCTGACACACCGGTGTCAATGTGTTCTTTTTTCCATTTCCAGGAGTGTATAAGCAAGTCCACTTTGGCATCCTACTTGCTCGTGTCACTCGCAGATGGCTGCACTGTAAAATCAAGCCCTATTGTTCGATCATTGTACTACACAACAGATGGCTCAAATAGCAATCTGAACCTCCAACTGATTGCAAATTAATTATTTTTGCATTTAAGGTTTGGCACACATTCTGAAGTGTCTGTAAGCAGCTAAGCAGGCAGACTGAGTGTAACTACCCACAACATACAGTCTAACGAAATATTTCTGGGAAAGTGCAAGAAGCACATTGTTAATATTACTATCTGAGGTTAATACATAAGAAACGCTGTCACAATATCGCTAAAAAAAAGAAAAGGTCTGTAGGGTAAAAGAAAGCATAGGTTAATTTCCAAAGGTACAGACAGTCATTAAATTAGTGGCCAAATTTCTGAAGTATGTGGGCCAGTGGTAGAGTTCACCAATTGACATTCTTAGAAATTGGGCCTTAAACCCGATGTCGTAAAACTATCCTGACCAGGCTTAGGCCTAAAAATTCAGCATCGTAAATTTACCCTGGCTAGGTTTATAACTGTAGAAAAATTTGTGTTAGCTAAGCATTCAAATAGACAGACTTAATCTAACTACTCACAACACAGCCTCAACGTATATATTTCATTATTTGTACACAGTTTTCAAGCATAGATTAATAGGGGACAGCGATAATGCATCGTGTTATTCAATAGAAAAAAATATAAACCATGCTTTCCACTGGCCGTTATTGCTGTTATTACAATTAGCCGTGGCCTGCTAAATTATATGTAAATAACTGCAGTTTGCAGTTATAAGGATCTATAAAAGCTTTGTTAAAAACAACATCAGCAGTGTTGTTCACTTTGTTGAATACTTACTGTAAGTATTCTATCCGTGCAGTTGCATTCTGCAAAATATGTCTTGCGAAAATAGGAACCAGTAGCCAACTACAACACCACAAACACGTGCATAACACAACTGTCTTACTAAAAAAGGAAGGAAAGAATAAGGTGTTTCTTATTACCAAAGATATTTCTTAGAGAATAGAAGAACATGTACAGCTTGTACACACACAATGATAGAACGTAGCACTGGCATATGTGGCATCTCCAAGGACAACATCAGAGTTGATATCTCGAGAAACAGCTGTGGACTATAATTTACTGCGAGACGTCTCACACTTTGCAAGCATAAATTAAATATCGCGCACCTAAATTTTCTTTAATGTGCATGGATATCGTAATACAAACAAAAGCGCCACGAAAATTTCTCATTGTCTTAGCGTTGTTGCATATAATCGAGGCACTCTGTGTAGCACTTTTTAATAGACGTATGTAAATACGTCATTTAATTCGTGGATATGGTTATGATAGCATACGTCAACTTCTTTACAAAAAAAAAGAAAAAAAGACGTTTATTGTGCTTCACAACAGTTACATATTAATTTGGTGAAAAAAACACTTTCTGCTTGTGCTGTCTTGTTTACGTTGAATGAATTGAATACTAAATGAATAACTATAGATAGTATAGGCACGTAACATGCAACACATGAGAAAATGGAGACTGCACATTTAACACAGGCTGTCATGTGTTCACGTGAGTGGAACAACGCGCCCACCTCGTCCTGGAAGAAGATATTACACAGACGAGTATCTTTGCTTTGTTCAGGATATCTCCTTGAAGTTTATTACTTAACACTTCGTTTGCAGTAGTTGTCTCATTTTTCGTTCGACAGGTAGCAGCCACGGAGTTAGTGTCCTTTACACGAATTAGAAACATACATTTGGAGAACCACACAGTGTCTGTTGTCCAAAGGGGATCCTTTTCATGCCAATGATTCCAAACACCGCCACTATGAAAACACACAATTTCATCGCCACAACCAGTGTAAATTTATTCCTCTTCACTTAGCTCATCCAGCTGCTATTTAGCAACAAGAGGCAACTCGTCGTATGTTGCTAATTTAGCGTCCTATGTCCTGTATTTAAGCAACAATGTTACCTGCATTATTTCAGCAGAACTGTATTGAGGCGTTGGTTCTGGAAAGGAATTTGGGCGTACTTCCATTCTGCACATATTACCTCCTACACGCACATAAATTCCCTTATGGTTTAATGACCATTATCGATCTGCAGCTACCGTGAACTGTAATCACAATGCCAACTGCTGCACGACGTGCGGCTGTAGAGGAACTGGAAAACTGATGACTGAACACAGCAATGCCATGCATGCTGCGACCTGCTGATGCAACCTGAGAGACAGATCAGGTCCAAAAGACTTTTCTCGGTATCAACAAAGGTTGAGAAACAAAGAACCGATGGCTAGGCACCGTGGCTGCTGCGACCTGCTGCTGCAACTAGAGAACACGCAGATATCCCACTTGACAGCAACAGCTGTGCCGTGCTTACTGGAGACGTGAATGCCAGGAAGCGAGTTCATTTTCCGGACCCTGGACCCTGCGTACACATTAATTTACGCATTGGAGGAATGGAATTTTACCCTATACACAGAGGCTCTGAAGGAACAGTGGATGCAGGTGCCCATCGACCACTTGTGCTTTGATCGTCGTACTGACGAAGTCTCCAGAATTATTTCTCCATGTGTTCAATACTTACCTGAATTCTGTGAATGAGAAGGTGGGAAATAGGAAGCAACCAAATAAATAATTGTCGTATACACAAAAACATATTTATTAATGGATGTGTAACTTATACTGCCGATATCAGTAATAAGATTATCCATGTTTTCCAGTAATAACCACAAACCAAAACTTTCATCAGTTGGTCTCTTCCCCTTACTAATAGGTGAGGTATGTTTGGAACATTAGAAGAAGACTTTCCACTACCACACAATCCTCGTTTTACACTCTAAACATCAAACAGGGCTGTAATTCTGATCACATTATTTTCCACTCATTCATTCTAAATTTTCTCGTACTTGCAGTCCAATTGTAAACTCCTAGCTGAATTGTACTATCGTGTGTACACGTGTGTCAGTTTCTTTTAGGGCTGTCTGGCGTTACGCATTGGTCGTGATGCATCAGGAATCAGGTGTGAGGTGTCACGCATCAGGCGTTAGGTTCGAATCTACGTTCTGTTAATGGTAGACAGCAAGGAAACTCCTCATTCCGGCTTGCAGGTACAATAAGTTATAATCAATCGTAGAGCAACATAGGTGTAAAACAGGTAGAGAGGCAAGGCATCCTTGTCACTCCAGGAAGGCAGAGCCACCTCAGTAATGTCGATTTAGTGATGATATTTGTCTGTAGTTTGTAAGGCTGTATCTGTGACATATTTTATTACCACGATACCTATGCGGTTTGGGGTTTGATTGATGAGTAAAGAGGTGGGGCTGCTTTAGATAAAGCACGTCATTTTTCAATATTTATCCAGTTCATATGTTAATATGCAATTATAAATATGCTCATATTGCTTACATAACCAGCTGTAATTTTGCTATTTCTATCTGTACCATCCAACACTAATACAGACTCTCTATCCAAGTAGGGTATCCACTTATTCATCCAAATGGCAATGCTAATGGCCAAAACCAAGAATGAAACACACACACATACACACATAGATCGCTATTTCAGGCAGTCTGTCGACGTTATCCTGCTATAAATACACGGGTACCACCCTACCCCCGCCCTGCACAATCCAACCATCACGCTTGGATGCAGTATTACACTGTTTTGTCCATTCGCTGGGATAGTCTCCCTCCTTTCTACGGAAACCTTGCCACAAAATAGCCGTTTACAAATGGATTGCAAATTACAACCAAACTCAGAAACTATGGCCGAAAGATTACGCGATCAGAAGTGCGCCATCTTTGTTTATAACGAGTCTAAAAGGAACCTTGACAGCCACAACCGATCATTCTTCTGTGGTAGTCGAAGCGCTCAACATGCCTCAGCTATTGGGGAAGAGGACTAGACCAACTGACGAACGCTTCGGCCTATGGTTATTACTGGTGAACCTCTAACATAATGTTTCTGACACTGGAAAGATAAATTACACCGAAAATGGTACGCTCGTTAGCAAGAAGAATTTAAATGTCCTTACTCCCTTCAGAGCCAACGGCCTTGAGGTAGTGGTAGCACCAGTTCCCGTCAGATGAACGAAGTTAAGCGCTGCCGGGCTGGGCTAGCACTTTGAGGACTGACCATCCGGTCTGCCGAGCACTGTTGGCAAGTGTGGTGACATCAGCCGTTGTGAAGCAAACTGAGGAAGTACTTGAGAAGCAGCGGTCTCGTAAACTAACATACGGTCGGGAGAGCGGTGTGCTGACCACATGAAACTCCCTACCCGCATCCAGTGGGTTGAGGATGACACAGCGGTCAGTCGGCAACGTTGGGCCTCCATGGCCTGTTCGGGTGGAGTTTAGTTTTTTTTTAGATAACATGTTAAAGAAAGAGGCGTGTGTCTAATTTAACTATTATCTACTTAGTAAATTCGCCACTGTCGTCACTCCTGCTCGAGAATCGCAGTGTAACCGCAAGAGGAATATTGGATAAAATCTGTAAGAAAACACTGAAAACCATTTCGAAGAACTGTAAAAATCCTGTAGCTATGTCATATAAAGTAAAATTAGCTGGCATAAAAATGGCTGTTCTAATGGAAGACCAGTCTTTAATATTGTTAGCAGCTACGTGTAGACGACTATTGCCTTTTGGTTTAAGACATAACGAAAGATTTCGCCGGAAGCTTTAATAAAATCGAGATGAACGACTACCTAAAATCAATCCACGACTTTTGCATGGAAGAACACTACAGCAAAACATCGGTGTGATTGTGGACAGCATTAAGGCAGTTGTAATAGACTGTTTAACGTGGATGACTACCAATGGTAGGGTATATTTAAATGTCAAATCAGAAACCTTGTTGTGAACAAAATGATCAGTGAGCACCACTTTAATTTTCTGAGTCACCAGTCTTCTGACAGGTTTGATGCGGACCGCCTTTGCCAACCTCTTCATCACACAGAAGCACTTGCAGCCTACGTCCGCAATTAATTGCTGGGTAAACTCCTCTGTCTTCCTCTACAGTTTTTGCCCTCTACAGCTGCCTGTAGTACCATGGAAGTCATTCCCTGAACTCTTAACAGATGTTCTATCATACTGTCCCTTCCCCTTGTCAATGTTTTCCACATACTCCTTTCCTCTCAAATTCTGTCCAGAACTTCCTCATTCCTTACCTTATCACTCCACCTAATTTTAAACGTTTGTCTGTAGTACCATAACTGAAAAGCTTCGAGTCTCTTCTGTTTTGGTTTCCCACACTCCATTTTTCACTAAAATAGAATGCTGTGCTCCAAACGTACACTCTCAGACATTTATTCCTTAAATTAAGGGCTACTACGTCTTTAGTCTTGCTTCCATTATCAACCACAATGTCAGAACTGCCTCTCTGGTTCCTTTATCTTTCCTAAACTCAAACTGATCGCCCTCTGACTCATCCTCAATTTTCGTTTCCATTCTTTCATGTATTATTTTTGTCAATAACTTGGACGCATGAGCTGTTAAGCTGATTTAGCGATAATTATCGCTCCTGTCAGCTCTTGCAGTCTTCGGAATTGTGTGGACGACATTTTTCTGAAAGTCAGATGGTACGTCGCCAGACCCATGCACTTTTACACACCAATGTGAATAGTCGTTTTCTTTGCACTTCCCCCAGTGATTTTAGAAATTCTGATCGAATTTTATCTATCTGTTCTCCCTTATTTGCTCTTGCGTTCTCCAATCTTTGATATTCTAATACTGGATTCGCTATCTCTTCTAAATTGACCCCTGTTTCTTCTTCTATCACATCAGACAACTCATCCCCCCTCAGAGAGGCCTTCGACGTACTCTCTCCACCTATCCCCTCCCTCCTCTGCACTTGGCACTGGAATTGGCGTTGCTCTCTTAATTTTATCACCATTGCTTTTAATTTCACCGAAGGTTGTTTCAACTTTCCTATATGCTGAGTCTGTACGTCTGACAATCATTTATTTTCGATTTCTTAACATTTATCACATCTTAGCTTCCCTACACTTCCTGTATATTTCATTCCTAAGTGACTCGTATTTCTGTATTTCTGAATTTCCCTGAACATTTTTGCAATTCCTTCTTTCATCGATTACCTGAAGTACTTTTTCTATTACCCAAGTGTCCTTTGCAGTTACTCTCTTAGTTCCTATGTTTTTTCTTTCCATCTTCTGCAATTGCCCTTTTAGAGATGTCCATTCCTCTTCAACTATACAGCCTACTGAGCTATTTCTAAAGCCTTAGAAAACTTCAAGCGTATCTCGTCCTTCCTTAGTAATTCTATATCACAATTCCTTGCGTATTGATTCTTCCTAACTAATCTCTTAAACATGAGCCTACTCTTCATCACTACTACATTGTGATCTGAGTCAATATCTGCTCCAGGTATGTCTTACAATTCAGAATCTGATTTTGGAATCACTGTCTGACAATGATGTAATCTAACTGAAATCTTCCCGTACCACCCGTCCTTTTCCAAGTATACCTCTTTCTCTTGTGATTCTTGAACAGAGTATCCGCTATTACTAGCTGAAATTTACTGCAGAACTCAATTAGACATTCTCCTCTCTCGTTCCTTGTCCCAAGCCCATATTCCCCTGTAAATATTTATTCTACTTCTTCTCCTACAGCAGCATTCGTCCCCCATAATGATTAGATTTTCATCTCCCTTTACATACTGTATTACCTTTGAATATCCTCATATGCTTTCTCTATCTCTTCATCTTCAGCTTGCGACGTCGGCACGCACGTATATGTGAACTGTCGTTGTCGGTGTTGATTTGCTGTCGATTCTGATATGAACAACCCTATCACTAACCTGTTCACAGTAACGCACTCTCTGTCCTACCTTCCTATTCATAAAGAATTCTTCTCCTGTTACACCATTTTCTGTTGCTGTTGCTATTACCCTATACTCGTCTGACCAGAAATCCTCTTCTTATTTCTATTTCACTTCACTGACCCCTATTATATCTAGACTGAACTTTTGCATTTCACTTCCCAGTTCTTCCAGCTTCCATACCATGTTCAAGTTTCTGGCATTTCACGCCTCAACCCATAGAATCTTATCCTTTCGTTTGTTATTCAACCTTTCCTCATGGTCACCTTCCCATTAGCAGTGACCTCTCCAGATCGGAATGGGAACTATTCCGGAATGTTTTGCAAGTGGAGAGATCATCATGACACTTTTCCCATTACGGGCCACATATCCTGTGGTTACACGTTACGTGTCTTTAATGTAATGGCTTACGTTGCCTTCTGCATCTTCATGCCGTTGATCACTACTGATTCTTCTGCCTTATGGGCAGTTTCCCACCCCTACGACAAGAGAGTGCCCTGAACCTCTGTCCGTTCGTCATCCCTCTTTGCCAAGACCGCTGGCAGAATGAGGGTGACTTCGTATGCTGGATTTGTTCGCCGCCAATGCTGATCATTAATCAAAACATAAGCGGTAGCGGGTTTCTAAGCCAGGACTGAGGACGTTTTGATCAGTAATCAGAGGCACTACCTTACATATTTTGTGAAGCGTTCAGACATGTGACTACAGGAAAGTTTTACGTCTTCCTTGGCTAAGGAACAAGGTATTGCCAGACTGGAAGGAACAATTTATTAGTACAGAATGGATCGTGTATTTGACTCTGTGTAAAACCGTTAAATATAACAAACACTATTTACAATGTGATCCACTGTCTTCTGTGCCAATTGCACCCATGTAGTGTCAGTTAACTAATAATTTACATATTATCTTCTGTGTGATATATAACAACATTCTTTAGTTTGTCCACTGGGGTAATAAATATAACCGAAAACTGACTGGTGTTCAGGTAAGTCTGCCATACTCTCAAGACCGAGAAAAGCTTATAGTTATGCTCTGTCTGCATATGGCCTTAATTATGTATGTGTAAACTGTGCAGAGATTCTGAACACTGACCCCAACACAGACGACATAAGTACAACGCAGAAGTGCTACATTAAAGGAAGACAAACGTAATTTCCTCAATCTAGGACACTGTCCTCCACCACATCGTTGGGTATAGAGATCACCGAATTAGGACTGGTACCCAGAAATAATGTCATTCGACAAGTCCTAAGAAAAAGAGTAAAAGTCTTACACACTCTCAAACCACCCCAATTAACGAAATTTCACCTTTTGGTGCACTTACTATTTTGTGTGTACGAAAACAAAACTGGAAATGGGAGACATTTAAAACAAAAGTCGAAAACTGGAGTGTATGTCGAATGCAACTGCCGTAAAGCAACAATAAGAACTGCAATTGCAAAAAGAAGAAGCTACTGTAAATGTGCAGGAAGGCTGACACATAGCTTTAAACACAATGTGTGGCGAGATCTGGCTACCACTGGGTAAAGTAAAACATCTTCATTTACTGTTAATAGCACTGTAAATGTGGCTATATGTTGGAGTCCTGGCCGAAAATGATGGTTTGGAGCACACGAAAAACATATTTATTTCATTCTATCTGGATCTGCTTAGAAATGATGGTTACATGGTATCTAAGGTTGTCCTGGACTGGTTGTTGTGCATCTAGCACCATAACAACCATTTATAGAGCTTGAGACCAAAGACATAACAATATTTAATGAACACTCATATGTCAAAGTCATAAACATGAATTGTTGAATGTGAGGTCCGCCAGTTATGCGAAACACCGTTTTTTCTCAGTACCTAAACATGTTACGGCACCACTGTGCCATCATCAGTGGGTTTTCGTTTTCATTTATTCTGCAATGTGAACATTTTTGTTAAATAATTATAAACTATGTGAATCTTTAGTTCAACCAACAGATCGTTTCTTTTTGTAAATACCTTTACATTTTGTGTGCATGAATTTTCTGGATCCCTTGTGTGTTAATTACTACAGGTAGCTTGTCATCTGCAACCAAATCATGTTGACGAGAAAGTTTTTTGCTAGGAGTTTACCTATCTTCTACAATGTAATTTAGTTTGTCGCGATGTTTTGGCGCCCATATTCGTTTTTACTTAGGTTTTCGTGTGGCAAGAACTTCCATTCTCCGTGTCATGCTGAGGTGTTATGCACACGCAACTATAACAAGTATTATCGACAAATAACGTAGTAAAACACTTTTCACTTCACCAAAATACAGTGTGATTGTGGTTTGTTGTGTGTTCCAGCCCAGTCAGTGTTCATTTGTTCACCAGAGAGCTCGGCGCCAAATTTGAATTTTGTTTACATTTTATCTTTGTGTGTGTGTGTGTGTGTGTGTGTGTGTGTGTGTGAGTGCGTGTGTGTGACGGAGTGAGTGTGTGTGTGTGTGTGTGTGTGTGTGTAGGCTTTATCTGTTTGTGCTGTTTTTATTTGTAAAATTCCTTTAATGTGTTAAATAGTGTTCCCTTGCAAAGTGTATTGTATTCGTTGAAGACCTGTTTTCCTTCTACTATTGCCTCCTGTATATGGAAGTTTGCCTCAATGGTCAGTTTTCTGTATGGGCTATGGCTGGGTTTTAGTATTCTTAAGTCTGTTTCTATTGTGGTTGGGTGGTGATTGTTGGCTACAAGGTGGTCAGCAAATGTGCTATGGGAGCTGTTGCTTTTTAAAGCTCTGAGATGTTCTGAATGTCTGGTTTTGAAGTTTTTGCATGTTTGTCCTATGTACACTGGTTCAAATGGCTCTGAGCACTTGGGACTTAACAGCTGAGGTCATCAGTCCCCTAGAACTTAGAACTACTTAAACCTAACTAACCTAAGGACGTTACACACATCCATGCCCGACGCAGGATTCGAACCTGCGACCGTAGCGGTCGTGTGGTTCCAGACTGTAGCGCCTAGAACCGCTCGGCCACACCGGCCGGCTATGTACACTGACTGGCAAGTGTTGCATGTGAGTTCATATATTCCTGATCTGTCAAATTTATCAATGGGTGTTTCTTGTGTTCTGATCTTTTTCTGTGTTATGTTCTCTGTCCTGTATCCTATTTGGAGTCCCTGTTTCTTCAATATGTTGCCTATTCTATGAACAACCTTTTAATTGTAGGTGAGTATGTGGCATTTCGTTTTGTGTGTGTGTTGTTGCTCTTCTGTGTCTTGTGTGTGTCGCCATTGTTTGTGTTTTGTGTTGTTCTGTGCTGGGTGAGGATTTGTGTGTGTGTGTGTGATATGTTCGTTTTTGTATTGTTTTCATATTTTTTTATTTAAGTTGTGTACCATATGGGTAGTATAACCATTTTCTACTGCTACTTGTTTTATTGTGTTTAGTTATTGTGTGTAGTTCTGTTTGTTCTTGGGTGTTCTGTTTAATCTGTATACTATGAATCTGAAGTTTGCATGCATATGTGTCAGTGGGTGGTTTGATAGGTTCTGAATGATGGTGCTTGTGGTTGTCGGTTTCCTGAATATTGTGAAGTTGTGTGTGTTGTTTGTATGTACTGTGAGATCTAGAAAGTGTAGTGTGTTGTTAGTTTCTGTTTGTAATGTGTAGTTGATTTTTGGGCGTAATTTTTGTTATTTCATTGTGTAGCTGTTCTATGTGTGTATGTGATTCATCAATCAGGCATATTATGTCATCAACATAGCGGTACCAGTATATAACTTTGTAGTTTTTTGGCTTTATTATGTGACTGAAGATCATGTTTTGCCGGTTGTTCATGAATATGCTAGCTAGGAGGCCACTGATTCGTGATCACATTGGCAGTCCTTCGTGTTGAGAATAAAATTCTTTGTTGAATACAAAATAATTTTGTGATGCTATTGTCATGAGTATGGTAGTTACTTCATTGATGTGTGTGTCTGGTGTGTTCCCTTGTTGTTTTAATCTTTGTGTGATGATGTTGGTTGTTTCATTTATTGGAATACATGTGTACGTTGATGTGACGTCGAATGATATGAGGGTTGCTGTGTCCGGTATGTGTATGTTCTTGATTCTGTCGATTACCTCTTTTGCGTTTTCCAGATTCCTGTTGTTATCAATTGTGTACAGTTTTTTTCAGTAGTGTGTATGTTTGTTGGGCTAGGTGGTAGGATGGAGCATTTCGGAAGTTAATGATGGGTCTTAATGGGATATTATCCTTGCAAACTTTTGGTAGGGAAATTATGGTGGGTGCAGACAGTGAGAGGTACCTTGTGTGAGACTGCCTCGGGAGCACAGTTTGGATTCTTATATCCACACTGGTCGCTGCAGGGGGATTCTCCAAAAGGGATCGAAGCCTGCTACCTCGATTGACACAGTGGGGAGACGTAATTTCGACTGTTCGTTGTGGTACATTGGAAACTGAGCACACCAATGACAAGATGATACCATGGGAAACTCAACACCATCTAGAACAGGATTGGGGGGAAGGATATGGAAACTCCTGAACACGGGCCTTCCAGAGGTTGGGTTTGGTTGATATGAGGGCATTATAAGTGATGAGGTGATTCTGTTTTGGGGTGGGCATCCTGATTTGGCATTCTTCAGGCATTTCAGTCTGTCTTCTGTTCAGTTGAGCCTTGTATTCATCCCAAGGTCTTCTGTCATTTTCTGACAGCGTCAGATTCCATTCCATGTCCGATGGTTTCTCTTTCAGCCCAATGTCCCGATTTTGTTCCTACTGCCTGACCTACACTTGAAAATATAACATAGGTTCCACCTTTGCAGTTAAGTTACTGCGGGTAAAAGACACCACATGAGCCATGGGTGACAGCAGATGGCCAATGTGGATGAAACAACAGGTCTGGGGTAGCTGTCAAGTTACGGTTTTACCTGCAGATAGATTATGGAGGGAACAGCGTCAGAACGTAGGTTCAGCTGTTCTGAGTGATTTCATCATGGGAGATAAAATGGTCAGTTCCCCGCTACAAGTGTAATTGCTGAACAATGTATACGTCATACCAGTCTAGAGAATTTCTATTGTGTGTGGAATACTACCGGGAATAAAGAATTACTGTTACACGTATTTACTGTTTGATAATTTTGTTTACTAAATATTGTCTCCCGACTGGAGGTTATTTCATTACATTTCTTGGGAATATTCATTCTTTCAGGGAGGTCAATGAAGCAAGTTACCTCTAGGGACCTGTTAAGAATTTTGGAACGCAAGAGGGAGTTGGAACACAGGAGGGAGTTAATGGTAGGATGGAAATAAGAAGACGGACTTTGTGTGGGTAACTCAGCCAGTATGAATTCTGTTGCCGAAGTCAGGGTTTCAGGTTCGAGACGAAACTCTGAGCATTGCATCAGACAGACAGAAAGTCTTAGTTGGGCATACAGTCTGCTACAAAGTAGAATTGTCGTCTGTGAGATTGTGTTAGTAATGATTCTATTAATTAACCTCTTACTTTTGTCTTGAAGCCTGAATTCCTATAATGTCTTTTTTAACGCTGTGTTATCTACAGAGTAATATGCCGTCTGGATATAAATCAGATTTTTGGAGTTTCCATGACTATTTCCATTATTTAACAGCACTAATATTCCTATTCTGCAGTTTCCATACACATTTACTTGCTTAGAAAAATCTGCATAATTGATAAGTATATTTACTTAACCACAGAATCAACAACTCAATTTCTGCTCAGAGTCTTTCAAATGTAATAACATAATGCATCTGAAACTTACCCCACATCGTATCTTGCTCTTCCTGGCAACCAGGTCTTTCCTCAGCCCTTCAAGCAGGGTCTTGACAGCATGCTTACTGGCATGGTACATAGAGTACAATGGATCAAGTGGCATAATGTGTCCAAATATACTGGAAACAAGAGAAAGAAGCAAATTTCTACTGTCTGCACTATATAGATACAGAATTTATACTGTGTAAGTCGACAAAATTTAGCCACCATACGAGAATAATTTTGACAATTCATACTTCACTTACTTAGTAAGGGATAGCACTTTTTAGCTGAGGTTATCGAATTATTAAGCATTTATTGGTTGATACTGAGTAGCCTTGTACTAACATTTCTGTAGAGGTGCATGCTTTGAGTGTAATTTCCCGCTGGCTCTGACAGCGGGGTGAACGTGGGACATAGAGCACATGCTGCACGTAGGTAAGTTTTACAGCTCTGAAAAGAGGATGCCGAGCGTTTACGGCCTAATAATGCCGCCCCGTCTTGAGGCTGGTAGAAAGGGGCTTTTCATTATGGACTTGTGATCGCTAAGGAGCTGAGGGTGAGATGATGGTGAAACCGTAAGTCCGTAGTGATAGGATGTTATAAGTACTGCGACTTGCCTTTCTTAACACGAGGATTGCACATGGAATGCCTGCCTCAAATGCGGGCTAATGGTCGCAGAAAGTTCTGAAGCCAAGTATCTGGGTGTATTCCTGACAAAAGACAAAAGACGGAGAAACGCATCTGGTTGGCTGAATTATAAATGGAGGATGTATCGCAGTTTGTTTTAGAAGTTTCTACTGAACTGAGTATGAGCTGCACGAGGTTCTCTGATAGCCTCTTGATCTCTGGAGTGGTAGGTGTTCCATTTGTAATTGGGCTGGTGATTGGCTGTATGGAGAGTGCGAGCTACTACGGACGAGAAATACTCATTTGCGAGCTTCTCAGGGTCGAGAAAACCATCTGCGATGTGCTACGGTTTCTCTCTATGCGCGAGATCTGGAGAAACACACTGGTTGCACCGGGTCATCACAATACTTTTAGTTCAAAGCCTAGTAAAACTAGATGGCTTGAGCCCTCACGTGCTTCTGCATGAAAAACAAAAGACAGATGTCACCCAAGCACCTACATACCATCCCCTTGGGGTTCCGTAAAATGTGGTTGGACTTACTAACTGAATTGGCTACGTTAGGACTTAGGGGTGCTAACCACATCCGCTGCACTTTCCCCAGTAATTTTAAATTGATATCAAGTTTATAAAAACAAATTTTAGCAGACAGGAATAATTTTTGGTGAACACAACACAATTTTAAATATTGGAGTTTATTTTAACTTGTTCATGACAGATTTGACTGAAATACTGCTTAGTGTTCTTGATTTGACCTCACATATTTACCGAGTTAGTTCAACAGCGCCACTCAAATATTAATCACAATTATTCAGCAATTATTCACTTAATATTTCTTTTACAATATGTGAAATCCCAAGATGAACAACGTTGCGAGCGGAGAATACTTCTCCGGCCGGTGTGGCCGAGCGGTTCTGGGCGCTTCAGTCTGGAACCGCGCGACCGCTACGATCCCACGTTCGAATCCTGCCTCGGGCATTGACGTGTGTGATGTTCTTAGGTTAGTTAGGTTTAAGTAGTTCTAAGTTCTAGGGGACTGATGATCTCAGATATTCAAGTCCCATGGTGCTCAGAGCCATTTGAACCATTTGAGAATACTTCTCGAAAAATAATAATAAACCAAACACAATTCGAAGTCCAACCGCAAGCTGAAACCACTATGTCCCACAGCGGTTGTTCAGAGTTGAAGTTCGACACGACTTCGCGGTACGAAGTTCAACTCTTGCGCGAAATTTTCGCAAGTCTCACAAACGCACCACAGAGATTTTTCAAAGTCCAGCAGCACCCAACTGCTGAAAATCACAAGTTCAGGCGACTCCGCGGTCCGAAAATATTGTAAGTCCAATTCGTGCACGGCTTTTTGCGAGTCACATGTGCTAACCCTTTCAACTCAACTGCAAGTTACCACAGAAACTTGTCGTCCTTAAAAGCCCTCTGTTTGAACACTCTGAAGTCAAGTTTGTTTGCACATAAAATTTACTCTTACACTTAATATAGATACAATAAAATGCATGTAACACTTCTATTCAGACGGAAATTTTCAGCTGTATTCAGATTCTTCATCAGAATTTGTGTACGAGATCTTATTCTCATATTATTAAAATTCAGGTCTTCTTCATATAGAACTTTTCATTGTTTAAAATACTTTAAATGCATAAATAACTGATATTATTATTGTTTACCTATTTCCTTATGTCTACTTTTCCGTACTGCCGCTATCATTATAGTTCCTATTTTTATTTATCAAAATTCTGCATTTATAATAACGAAAACAGCATTCCAGCGCCTCATCTGAATTTGTAAAACATGTAAAAAAAGTTACATAGATATCTTAATACAACTCATTCGGACCTTTTATTTGACACCTCGTTCGTAAAATTTTGCCAAAGGGTCTCCAAGAAGTCCAATTTACAATCTTACTTAGTTATTAAAATATTTAATTTATTATAATTCAAAAACTACCAGGGCAAGTGGAGGCGCGTTTATATGAGCACATCCGGTTAATTTTCTGCTTTAAAATGAGGCTACAAGCTCCTTTGAGCCACATTGGAGTCAGTTTTTATTTATTTCTACATCATACATTCACTTTAGCTCTATGTTAAAAGCGGCTCGGAGAAAGCCCGCCATGAGCCAGCGTGCCGGCCGTTGAGTTTCCCCATCACGTAGCTGGACGCCAAACTGACCGTACTCATTTTAAAGTAGTGCCATCTGTCGGTCAGTGCCGAAACTAGGAAGATTCTGCTCCTGTCAAGACGGCTGACACACGCCCATCTTCGATGTAAACACGCCAGATTCTCGACTGCCACTTTGCCGCGAGTTTTACTACAGAAATTGCAGTCTTCACATCCGCCCCGCCACAGCCTTTCACCTCACAAGTGTTCATGCTAATGACGCGAAGTTTGCTCTAAACTGGTCTCCTCGTGGAGAGGGGACAGTCTGGCGGATGTCGATAGGACATGGCTGGCTGTATAGCGACTTTGAGAGATCTCTGGCGGGTGTCAGTAGGACGCACTGCACTAGATAGCATTTAGAGACATTGCTGGCAAGGTGTCAGTAGGACATAACTTCACTGGACAGCGTTTCGAGACACTGCTGGCAGGGTGACGAATTACAGTCTCAGCATTCGAGAGTGGTATCATTCGTCTCTCTGTGAGCAGAGATTCGACCCTGTGCTTCTTTGTGGAGATGGAGGCAGTACGAAGTACTTCTTACTATCGCACACTTAAGGCTCTGCTCCTGGCCTATGAGCAAATGGTTCAAATGGCTCTGAGCACCATGGGACTTGACTATCTGAGATCATCAGTCCCCTAGAACTTAGAACTACTTAAACCTAACTAACCTAAGAACATCTTGACTCGTTTCAGGCTCTGTACGGATGTGGCTTCTACCTAAAGAGTATGCAGACGCAATTTGACGCCCCCTTGTAGTCAGAATCTTTAGCTGCGCAAAGCTTTCATTTGTTTCATCACAGAGCCCTTGCTGCTAGTACCAGCAAGGGTAGAGGCTTTCTTAAATTCGATGTTAATTAATATCAACCACTTAACTCTTTGCGTCTTATAAACGGTGGCTTGATTTCGAGTCACATCATACGCGTTTTGCCAATATCAAATTTAGATTAATGAGTAGTAGTTACCGTTTTATGTCTATACGCGTTCACTTTGCATTGTTTGTTTGAGAGTTGTTTTTATAACAGACTTGTCAGAAATGGTTCAAATGGCTCTGAACACTACGCGACTAAACTGCTGTGGTCATCAGTCCCCTAGAACTAAGAACTACTTAAACCTAACTAAGGATATCACACACATCCATGCTCGAGGCAGGATTCGAATCTGCGACCGTAGCGGTCGCGCGATTCCAGACTGTAGCGCCTAGAACCGCTCGGCCACATGGGCCGGCAAACTTGTCATCAGCATCCAGTAGATTAGAATTAGATTTCAAATACAGACCTTCATTAAGTTACAGAGGAGTATTGTCACAATCTTGGGAGATAACCTACACGTCACCCGCGGTTGCAGATTGTCAATGGCAGGGCTAATTTAATTCACCTTTTATGTGTGAACAGACCGTTGCGATCACAACATTGGCAGTCATCACAAATAAACGAGCGCAGTTAGAGGGGGTAGTGTTGGAAACGAAACGAAATGACAGCACCTTTATGAGTACAGGTCTGTAATAATCATTACTTTCTATTCCTGAAACACAAAAACTTCAGTGTGATACTCAACATGTCGCAGAATTCTTCCGTAGCCATCACGGGAGGAGTGTGTTTCATACAGGGTGAAGCGAAATTCGCGCACTCGGGCTTAGCACCGCGACTCCTTGCATGCCGGAGATAAAAAAATATCTGTCACCAAATTTCGTCCGGCGATTACTCCGGCAGAAAACGGACGTTAAAGAGCGGCTATCTGGCAACACTGTAACCACATGTATGGTAACAACCTCTAACAGCATATATTAATCGTGCTGTACAGTTGGTGCAATGGATAGAGCTTTGGGTTAGCATGGAGGTCGAAGGTTCGAACCTGGGTTTGGGCGGATTTTTTTTAATTTCCTAATGTCATTCTGACATTTCATACTGTAACATACACCGTTTCTTAGGCCACATGTATCCTAAATTTACAACATTTTGTAACGTTGAAAGTAACAAATATGTGGTTAGACAAATAAGAAATAGACAGTTGAAACAACTGACCTGTCATAAGACAGAATAACTACAAAATGCTAAAGATGATAGCACAATACAATAACATATGCTTATCATTTACACTACATGTAATATGAGCGCTCAGATGTCGCACATTAGCAACCAGTGACAATAATAATGTCCAAATTAATGACCGCATGACCTTCACAACAGAATACTTTGTCCTCAGAACAATAGATGCTCAAAGCGACCTCCCTGAACGTCCAAACGCTGCGCAAACCGCCGTATCATGCAGCTCTGGACCCTTCGAAGAAAATCTGCATCCACAGTAAAAAGAGCAGCATCAACTTGCACTACCAATTCTTCCATATTCGTCGGGGGAGTAAAGTACATGTGCTCCTTCAGGTGACCCCACAGGAAGAAAACCAGGCGATTTAGGTCAGGTGAACGCTGTGTCTGTTCTGTCCAAATACTGTCTCACATTAATTCCAGAATGTGGAGGTGTATGATCATGTTAGAACCGTGTCCTCTGCCAAACGTGTAGTGAAACATCTTCCAGCGCATCGCGTATATAGTTTGAGGAATGCATACCTCCGTGCAGTCAACTGGTCAGGCAATGTCTATGGACCTAAACACCTGTCGCCCAAAATTCCGGCCCAGTCGCTGATAGGCCGGCCGAAGTGGCGGAGCGGTTCTATGCGCTTCAGTCTGCAACCGTGCGACCGCTACGGTCGCAGGTTCGAATCCTGCCTCGGGCATGGGGTGTGTGATGTCCTTAGATCACTTAGGTTTAAGTAGTTCTAAGTTCTAGGGGACTGATGACCTCAGAAATTAAGTCCCATAGTGCTCAGAGCCCAGTCGCTGATAACAAATTGAACTTGATATCCACGGTCGCAGGTGACGTACAGGTTAACTTCACACCAATGGTAGGCATTGTGCATATTGAAGACACCCTCAAGAGTGAATGCTGCTTCATCCGGCCATATTACGGTGTTCACGAAGTCGTCGTTGGCTTCCCGTTCTTGTTGGAACCATTCACAGTATTCACAAAGCACGTTGCTAGTCCTACTGGTAACGTAAGGCCCTAACCAAATGTAATGGACCTGAACGAGGCAAGAATAATACTTGATACTAATTTATGGTGCCATTGCAGAAGGATACAAAGAAAACAGGTTTTAGAATCTAGTAAACGAAGTGGTACGAATAAATTCACCCCCACGAAGTGGCAAGGGCTGCTTTGAAAGCTGACCAATCTTCCATTTCTACGATTGTAAAGGACCCGCTGCAGTCGTTAACGATTAAGATGCCAGGTACCGCACCACCTGGACTAAATTTACCAAATTAAAAACGTATGCCTCAAACTAGTATGGAACCATTGACTTCCTGCATGCTAACCCAAAACTACACTCCTGGAAATTGAAATAAGAACACCGTGAATTCATTGTCCCAGGAAGGGGAAACTTTATTGACACATTCCTGGGGTCAGATACATCACATGATCACACCGACAGAACCACAGGCACATAGACACAGGCAACAGAGCATGCACAATGTCGGCACTAGTACAGTGTATATCCACCTTTCGCAGCAATGCAGGCTGCTATTCTCCCATGGAGACGATCGTAGAGATGCTGGATGTAGTCCTGTGGAACGGCTTGCCATGCCATTTCCACCTGGCGCCTCAGTTGGACCAGCGTTCGTGCTGGACGTGCAGACCGCGTGAGACGACTCTTCATCCAGTCCCAAACATGCTCAATGGGGGACAGATCCGGAGATCTTGCTGGCCAGGGTGTTGACTTACACCTTCTAGAGCACGTTGGGTGGCACGGGATACATGCGGACGTGCATTGTCCTGTTGGAACAGCAAGTTCCCTTGCCGGTCTAGGAATGGTAGAACGATGGGTTCGATGACGGTTTGGATGTACCGTGCACTATTCAGTGTCCCCTCGACGATCACCAGTGGTGTACGGCCAGTGTACGAGATCGCTCCCCACACCATGATGCCGGGTGTTGGCCCTGTGTGCCTCGGTCGTATGCAGTCCTGGTTGTGGCGCTCACCTGCACGGCGCCAAACACGCATACGACCATCATTGGCACCAAGGCAGAAGCGACTCTCATCGCTGAAGACGACACGTCTCCATTCGTCCCTCCATTCACGCCTGTCGCGACACCACTGGAGGCGGGCTGCACGATGTTGGGGCGTGAGCGGAAGACGGCCTAACGGTGTGCGGGACCATAGCCCAGCTTCATGGAGACGGTTGCGAATGGTCCTCGCCGATACCCCAGGAGCAACAGTGTCCCTAATTTGCTGGGAAGTGGCGGTGCGGTCCCCTACGGCACTGCGTAGGATCCTACGGTCTTGGCGTGCATCCGTGCGTCGCTGCGGTCCGGTCCCAGGTCGACGGGCACGTGCACCTTCCGCCGACCACTGGCGACAACATCGATGTACTGTGGAGACCTCACGCCCCACGTGTTGAGCAATTCGACGGTACGTCCACCCGGCCTCCCGCATGCCCACTATACGCCCTCGCTCAAAGTCCGTCAACTGCACATACGGTTCACGTCCACGCTGTCGCGGCATGCTACCAGTGTTAAAGACTGCGATGGAGCTCCGTATGCCACGGCAAACTGGCTGACACTGACGGTGGCGGTGCACAAATGCTGCGCAGCTAGCGCCATTCGACGGCCAACACCGCGGTTCCTGGTGTGTCCGCTGTGCCGTGCGTGTGATCATTGCTTGTACAGCCCTCTCGCAGTGTCCGGAGCAAGTATGGTGGGTCTGACACATCGGTGTCAATGTGTTCTTTTTTCCATTTCCAGGAGTGTATATCCACCGCACCCACTGTACAGCAGAAGTAACATGTGCTGACAGAGGTAATTACCATTCATGTGGTTACAGTGTTGCCAGATTGATACTCTTTAACGTCCTTTTTCTGCTGGATGGAATCACCGGACAAAATTTTGCGAGAGACGTTTTTCTATAGCTGGCATGTAAAGAGTTGCACTGCGAAGCCCGAGTGCGCGAATTTCGCTTCACCCTGTAGATTCTCACGCAGGAAATGTCACACCAGATGTGCTGTAGATTGCGTTCCTCAGTGGAGTATTTTGTTGCTGAATCTTACGAAAGTTAGTTTCAGCTCTTCAGCATGTTGTTAGTCATAACAGTGAGGAAGTCATAGTTTTTAGCACTACTGGGCGATGGTTTTGGTGAACATCATGTTAGTATACAGATATGACAAAGTGATTGGCGCTATACAGAGAGAAGGTAATGAAGATGTGTAGGTTACAATAATTTGGCGCCTTCGTTTCTATAGTTCGAGTGAAAACTGAATTCCTTGATTTTTAAGGTAAATATTCCTACACAGAACAGTGAAGGTGTCTGGGATGAGAGTTTTCTCTATGTAATGGACATGAAACCATCTGTCATGCGTCTGATGACACCTTTCTAAGAGAAAGAAGTTTTAATGTCCCATCGACATCGCTGTTACAAGGGACAGAACACTAGTTCAATTTAACAAGGACTGTGTTATGAAATCAGCGGTGAGCTTGAAGGAATCATTCTGGCTTGGGACTTAAAGTAAACCAACAAACCACAGGAAATTTTCATGGAGATCGCTGGTCGGCAGTCTGAAATCCACACCTCCGGCATCTTTATCCACAACACCGTCTCGGGCAATACGGATTTTCCTGCTTCTGTAGATGTATGAGAATTGTATGTGGTGACACGAAGTTACTTTCACAGACGCTGTCTTTTAAAAGGAAGCGGAAGTGAATCCGTTGTAACGTTTCCTTCATTCGGGAAAACCGGATATAATGCACCAAATTTTTTTTCTTGCTGTAAATTGTCTTATGTAGACTGTCGAACCAAGGGTCAGTTTTCATGTTCGTTAGTAAAACTAACCTAAAGCTAACTTTTGGTTAAATAAAACAGTCTTCCGTAATACACGCACAAATACAAGAACTTCTAGAAGTTTTCCAAACATGAAACGTTGAATGGAAATCAAGTAACGAAAACGCTCAGTAATAACAAAATATTATCGCAACGGATCTTTTATAAACTGCGCAGTTGTTACACTTTCCATTAAATACAAATAAAGCTACGGTTCACACACACACACACACACACACACGCTCGTACCACCGGCGCCGCCGCCGCAATAACAGCAGCAAATTACCGGTAATGATTACAACTGGTGTCAATCATTAAGTGGAAATGACAGACGTAAATTCAACAAAGAAAAATTAATTGCAAATTTTCAAGTGTAATTCTAACCCAGTGCACATTATGTTAGAGTCAAATTAGGCTTTGTGCAACAATAGATTTTAAGCTGTTTTGTAATATGAGGATGTTTTAATAACTTTCGTAAAAAAAAGGAAAAAGTGTGCTTCTTAAACAACTCACCTTATTTGTCGACATTTTGTACTTTGGAGGATACACGCTTGCTCCAGCGATCTTCCAGCCTTTTCATCCCATCAGGGAAATAAGTTCTGTCAAACTCTGTGAAACAGAGCGTGTCTTTAATAAATGCAACTATCACTTCTCCATTTGATGAGCATTTCCTCCAGTGAGCCAAAGTTTCAAGTTAGGGAACAAGAAGAAGTAACTTCGGGGTTAAGTCTGGTGACTAAGGTGAATGATGAACTAATTCAGTTATAAATTCACTCTCTGTTGCCATAGTTACCACTGATGTGTGGGATGGCACATTATTCTGCTGAATCAGCACTTTTTGTGTCCTCCCGGCGGGGTCAGGGATTTTCTCTGCCTCGTGATGGCTGGGTGTTGTGTGCTGTCCTTAGGTTAGTTAGGTTTAAGTAGTTCTAAGTTCTAGGGGACTTATGACCACAGCAGTTGAGTCCCATAGTGCTCAGAGCCATTTGAACCATTTTTTTTGTGTCCAGAATGAGGTTTCCATTCAGCAACCAAGTGTGCGCTGTTGTGAAACTTCCTGGCAGATTGAAACTGTGTGCCGGACCGAGACTCGAACTCGAGTCCTTGGCCTTTCGCGGGCAAGTTCTCTACCAACTGAGCAACGCTAGCATGATTCACGCCCCGTCTTCACAGCTTTACATCGGGCAGTACCTCGTCTCCTACCTTCCAAATCACAGAAGCTCTCCTGCGAAACTTGCAGAACTAGCACTTCCGTTTGCAGTATTGTGTGCGAACCTTTTTGCAGGCATCAGAAGTTTCAAACGATCCAATAATGAAGCATAACAGGGTCCGGTTACGTTTCTACCTTTTTCCAAGTAATCTATGAAGATTATTCCTTGAGAATCCCAAAAATATTACCACCAGTATACAAAATAAGGTTCGTCATTGATTTTGAAAAGATATCATCAAAATAAAACGTTGGTTCACACCGAGAACATCATTGTCTTAAAGATAGACTTCAACAATCCTGGAGATTTATTTCACAACAAATGCCCTATGCTTATTTTGCATCAGTTCTGGCATGCAGTGTGTAAACACAGAATGTATTTGTTTACATGCCACAGTAACAAGACATATTTCAGAAATAAATAAATCATTCAGAAATCAGAGAAATCTGGTCAGTTTAGAAAATCAGGAAGTAATGAGTCATATTTCTCTTAATGACGTGAAAGGAGGTCACTGCGCTTAACGGATGACGAAACTACATAACGTGACATCACGAAGAAACATAAAGCAAAACAAGAATGTTTCAACTTATTATTATATGTAACATCGTCATTGGGATCAAGTGATCTAAATGCAGGAGCCACCGATATGAATACCTGTTAAATCGTAACAGCGCTTGCCTGAAGACATTCAGTGTCTTCTACACTCCTGGAAATGGAAAAAAGAACGCATTGACACCGGTGTGTCAGACCCACCATACTTGCTCCGGACACTGCGAGAGGGCTGTACAAGCAATGATCACACGCACGGCACAGCGGACACACCAGGAACCGCGGTGTTGGCCGTCGAATGGCGCTAGCTGCGCAACATTTGTGCACCGCCGCCGTCAGTGTCAGCCAGTTTGCCGTGGCATACGGAGCTCCATCGCAGTCTTTAACACTGGTAGCATGCCGCGACAGCGTGGACGTGAACCGTATGTGCAGTTGACGGACTTTGAGAGAGGGCGTATAGTGGGCATGCGGGAGGCCGGGTGGACGTACCGCCGAATTGCTCAACACGTGGGGCGTGAGGTCTCCACAGTACATCGATGTTGTCGCCAGTGGTCGGCGGAAGGTGCACGTGCCCGTCGACCTGGGACCGGACCGCAGCGACGCACGGATGCACGCCAAGACCGTAGGATCCTACGCAGTGCCGTAGGGGACCGCACCGCCACTTCCCAGCAAATTAGGGACACTGTTGCTCCTGGGGTATCGGCGAGGACCATTCGCAACCGTCTCCATGAAGCTGGGCTACGGTCCCGCACACCGTTAGGCCGTCTTCCGCTCACGCCCCAACATAGTGCAGCCCGCCTCCAGTGGTGTCGCGACAGGCGTGAATGGAGGGACGAATGGAGACGTGTCGTCTTCAGCGATGAGAGTCGCTTCTGCCTTGGTGCCAATGATGGTCGTATGCGTGTTTGGCGCCGTGCAGGTGAGCGCCACAATCAGGACTGCATACGACCGAGGCACACAGGGCCAACACCCGGCATCATGGTGTTGGGAGCGATCTCGTACACTGGCCGTACACCACTGGTGATCGTCGAGGGGACACTGAATAGTGCACGGTACATCCAAACCGTCATCGAACCCATCGTTCTACCATTCCTAGACCGGCAAGGGAACTTGCTGTTCCAACAGGACAATGCACGTCCGCATGTATCCCGTGCCACCCAACGTGCTCTAGAAGGTGTAAGTCAACTACCCTGGCCAGCAAGATCTCCGGATCTGTCCCCCATTGAGCATGCTTGGGACTGGATGAAGCGTCGTCTCACGCGGTCTGCACGTCCAGCACGAACGCTGGTCCAACTGAGGCGCCAGGTGGAAATGGCATGGCAAGCCGTTCCACAGGACTACATCCAGCATCTCTACGATCGTCTCCATGGGAGAATAGCAGCCTGCATTGCTGCGAAAGGTGGATATACACTGTACTAGTGCCGACATTGTGCATGCTCTGTTGCCTGTGTCTATGTGCTTGTGGTTCTGTCAGTGTGATCATGTGATGTATCTGACCCCAGGAATGTGTCAATAAAGTTTCCCCTTCCTGGGACAATGAATTCACGGTGTTCTAATTTCAATTTCCAGGAGTGTAAAATGCCAACCTGTTGATCCCAACCACTGAAGAAGCGCTCGAGAATAATTAGTCGGTCTAGCATCTCGACTTCGCCATTCAGCCATCCACCATTACGCCTTCGTCCCTTGGTATATACACTGATGAGTCAAAACGTTATGACCACCTGCTTAGTAGCATGTCTACGTACAGGACCTGTAATTCGAGTAAATAACGCGTCGGTGATTTGCGTACGCAGTGATAGCGTCCAATAGTGACCCAGATGGGCTCCACATGATTTACATCAGGCGAATTTGGTCGCCGAGACATTATCGTGAACTGAGTACAGTGCTCCTCAAACCAACACGGTTTCAGCCCCCAGACACGGGTTATTTTACTGATACAAGTTGACTGGGGAAGACATCAAGCATGAAGGGATGCAATTGGTTCGCTGCTGTCAGCGTGTCTTCGATTACTAGCACATGTACCAAGCAAGCGCAGGAGAATGTCTCCCGTAGCACAATGTTGTTCCCACCAGCCTGCGTCCGTGTCGCGCTGCACGCTTCGATCCGCCGTTCACATCGAAGGTGGCGTTTGTGCAGATGAACAGCGAGCTAGTGTAGCAAAAATGTGATTCATCTGAAGAAGCGTCCGCGGCTCGTGGTTTGCGGTAGCGTTCTCGCTTCCCGCGCACGGGGTCCCGGGTTCTATTCCCGGCGGGGTTGTAAGACGTATGCATTGCCGGCGATGGGCGAGGCATGGCAGAATCTCTGACCAGAGAGTAGTATGTAGTTAGTTGTTGCTTTTCGCTAGTCGGCGCGAGTCGGCGTCAGTCGACAGTAGTAGTCAGTCCGTAGTAGGCAGTCGGTTTTAGTCTTCTGTCCGTGCTAGTAAGCAGTAGTCTTGAGTAGTCTGCGTGAGTCGGAGGTAGTCGGCACGTGTCGGCTGTCTGGTCTGCTCGGGACTCTGGTCAGAACTATGGAAGATGAGTATTGTTGTAGAAGGTAAGGAAGCAGCCTTGCGCATATCTAGTAATGTATATTAACTGCCATTAATTTCTTTAAAAAAATGCCCCAATAATAATTTTTATAATATAAAGTAACTTTTTTAAAGAAAAGCATTCATTTCAATTTAAAGAATATTTCCAATGCATGATCATTCCTTCCAAGAATCAGAAAAAAATATACGCCAGCATTGCACGAAACTGTGTCAAAAATTTCTATATAAGAGCAGATATATTTGCAGTTTTTATTGACGTAAGAATTTTTCCTTTTTATTCAGAATACAGGCCCGAGGCGCAGCGCTGCTGTCGTCATAAAATTTACCAGGTTATTGAATTTTTTTTAATATTTCGGTGTTTAGGAATAGAATTTTGTGGTTACATTAAATGTGAATGCATTTGTGCACGGAGACAATAAATGGGAGCCAATTTTGTTCAGAGGTTACAATATTTAAAATTCATTTAATTATTACTTCGTGCGGAGGTTACACTTGTTTCTTGGTACATTTTCATTACTAAATTTTTGTGGGGACGTTACAGGGTCAGGGATTTTCTCTGCCTCGAGATGACTGGGTGTTGTGTGTCTTTCATCATCATTTCATCCTCATTCACTCGCAAGTCACCGTAGTGGCGTTAAAGAACTTGAGGAGCGGCGGCCGAACCGCCCCGCGACGGGTCTCCCGACCACCAATGCTATACGCTCATTATTATTACCTGAAGAATCGACACGTTTCCATTGATCCACGCTCAAATCCCTATAGTTCCGTGCCCATTGCAATCGTAATTGACGATGTCGTAGCGTCAACATGTGAACATGTATGGGTGGTTTGCTGCGGAGCTCCATGTTCGACAATATACGGTGAACATGTGCGTGCACCCGAATCGTGCTCTTTCTGCAGAGATGCTACAGGTCACCATCTATTCTATTTTACAGAGCAGACAAGCCTCCGAACCCTAAGTTCTGTGAAGAATCGTCAGCGCCCAACCATTTAGTGCCTAGTGGTAGACTCACTGTCCTTCCGCCTCTTTCTGTAGATGCTGACGACAACAGCGTGTGAACATTTCAGCAGCTTCACCGTTCTCGAGACACTCGTTTACAAGCTCTACATAATAATAATCTGCCCTTTTCCAAAGTCGCTTATCTCAATGGATTTCCCCATTTGCAGCCCATATCTTCGCTAGGTTGATCCCCAATACATTTGTTACCGTGTCATGCGCCCGCAAAGCCACCTGGCGGCATAGAACGTGACGGTGGAAAATTGTCATAATGTTTTGGCTGATCAGTGTATGACTGTGTGTCCCAAGCGATCTGTGGTGAAATTATCACATGACGCTAGTTGCGGAAGAGATAAATTTTGGTATGTAATTCGCTGGAGGAATCCTAATTCAATGGACCAGCCACGAAAACCATAACTTACAAAAAGCTCCACCAGTCCCTGAGCATTGCCTGTGTATCTAGTACCACCCTTACCTTCTTCGATAAATAAAAAACATAGAATAAATTGAAAAGAGTGTCTCTTTTAGCCATCAGTGTATTTAGTGGGCACGGCGCAGGAAATTCCGAACCAAACTCATTGTTGTACATTGAAACATATATTTGGTACACGATGAAGAAGAGTACTGTAATCCAAGAAGGATCAAGAACCTTATTACTTTCTCAGTAAAGTATCTGACGAAATGATCTCCATGTCAGAGCTTCCGCAGGTTTGAATGCAGAATTCAAGAGTGGGGTAGTCTTCAGGTCACCAGACACAATCATTCTAATGAAGTAACGGATGTCGATGTTTATCGGATTCACAGAAGCCTAATACAACATCTTCGCTGACTGTCACATGCTGAATGGCTGTATTCTGAAGAACACCTTTACACAGTCTCAAGAAAAGTATCGCTATAAACGCTTTGAAGTGTACCTGCTTATGTGGACGATGAAGCCGTCGTCGACTCCCCTGTCCAGCATGCTCTGGACGGCCTCCCTGGTGCAGATGGACAGCCCCAGCACGTTGACGTCCAGTACGCGCTTCCACTCGGCTGTCTGTCCAGCTGGGAACAGAGTATGCCACCACGATCAGTCAGCAACAAACCGAAGGACGAGGACTGTATTAAAACCGTGTTAACTGCCTCATCTTTCGAAATGCTTATGCATTAAAGTCCCTGTATATAATGAAGCTACGCAGCACAGTCATAATTTAAATTGTAGTGACTCAGCATCATTGTTGAAGCTTATTCCGTAATCCTCGTTGAAAGAATTCGGATAAACTGTTGTATCTACTTCAACTCAAAATGTTATCAAATCGCGCACGCTGGGAACTGTCTTTCATGGGTTATAACGTGTAAAAGATGAAGGATGTCACATGTGGACTGTGCGATGGGTAAGGGATCTTGATCCATTCCAAGAAGGTGGCAGATTCGCTGGCAAAAATTCTTGCAGTTGGGCATTACCACTGTGAAATAGGATGGTTTCGTGTTCTTGTGTAATCTCCTTCTTCTTTGATGTCTTTATGATTGTTAAAGGTGAATGTAATTCTAGCTATTTATAAACAGCGGTGTTACAGAAAATCAAGAACTACATCTTTTTCGTTCCAGAAGTAGTCACAATGAATTTTTTTTTTATCTGGCTGCCGTTTGCACTTAATTAGTATTCGGCAGGAGCTAAGTCACTAGTACCTGGACTTTTATTTCATTCTGCATCATGAATACGGGATACAGAGTAGTCAGAAACAGTCTGAAAAGCTTTTAAGGGTGTTATGAAACGGATATAGTGCTTTGCGCTGTCTCCAAAATAATAAGCTTTGAAGTTAGCCGAGCAGGCCGTTGATCCCGAATATTCAAGCGGGCTGCCAGATACATTCCTTCTCAGTTGTTATAGCATAGATGACAGCTTATGGGACTGCCCTGTCTTCGGCTTTGGTTCGATCTTTACCACCGTCCCATGTCCAATTATTACGTCGCTTGTGTGTATGTGTGTGTGTGTGTGTGTGTGTGTGTGTGTGTGTGTGTGTGTGTGTGCGCGCCAACTGCGGAATTCCTCGTGCTTATTTTTCGTTCAAATTCCGTGAGCTCTGAAGAATAGCTACGTGTCCTATCGCTTGCCTCAGCAGCGTGTTTCTGTATCAAAATGGCACTGCCTCAACTGCCAGCCTGTGCACACCCAAGGCTATTGATTTGCTTTGGTTATGTGATGTGCAACTGGCCTCACGATCTGGCTTATCGCAATGTACTGTCTGTGTTATTTCGTCATTGCGCTGCCTCATCTGCCACCTGTGAACATGTTAGACTAGTTGCATGCTTTCGCAATTTTCTCAAGGCACCTTACGATCCCTTTAACTGTTGCACCCGCTGCCTCTTTTCCTCTTTCGACATTAACTGAGCATTTTAGTCTGTGAACTGAACAATTCTTTATCAAAAAGTGTGTCAATATTTTGTGGGAGCTTTGCTTCTTATGCTACATGCAGTTTGTATTACACGAGATGAATAAGACATTTTCTAGGCGCTGCAGTCCGGAACCGTGGGACTGCTACGGTCGCAGGTTCGAATCCTGCCTCGGGCATGAAAGTGTGTGATGTCCTTAGGTTAGTTAGGTTTAAGTAGTTCTAAGTTCTAGGGGACTGATGACCTAAGATGTTAAGTCCCATAGTGCTCAGAGCCACTTGAACCATTTTTTGAATAAGACATTCAGCCGTGGCAAGAGAGAAACAGAAAGCTTATAAGAAGTCTTTTTCAGCACAATATCTGTCCGTGCTTTACTACCTGTCCACATAAACCTCAAACCTCTTTCCATGTTCTTTGTCGTAACATGACGTGTCGTGGTTCTTGCTTGAATGGAAGCGAACTGTGGCTCACTTACTTGACGGAAGACTCTCTCTGCAAACGCCAGCGTTGTTGATAAGGACATCGACTCCTCCTAAATTCTCTTTGATCCATTTGAAGGCGCATAGAATACTCTCCTCGCTGCTAACGTCACCCTGCAATGGATACAGCGTACCCGGAGCATCCTTCAGTTCTAGAGCCTGCAAGAAATAAATGACAGGTTAGTAGAATCTGCACAGGATAGCAGGAGGAAGATCAACTTTGCCATCAGGAGAAAGATCACGATTGTCATTTAACTAACTTCCAGTCTACACAAGTGAATGTCATCAGTACAGGAACAAAGAAGCCGTTGCCACGAAGGGTGAAACTACATCTGTATCTTTCCCGAGAATGGCGAAGTACATGAACAAATGTAGAATCATTTCAATTTATCACGTATATAAAGAAACTGAACGTAGCCATTCACTGTTAAGCTTTTACCACTAACTAATCGGATTAAAGCATCAATCAGGTAAGATTCAAAAATTTACATTTCCACAATTCTTCAAACAACTTAGAGCTAATCAAAATGAGACGTCAACAATTTTGAGAACATCACTTAGTGTTCTGCTAGCTGTTATACCTTACCTAGTGCACCAGAAACTACAGTCACGGAAAAAAATCGCAACACCAAAAAAATGATAGAAGTAGAGTACTGAAACTTCCGAAATACGTTTGTCTATGTAACATATTTAACTGAAAATAAAATTAGAAGGAAGGTCAGATTTGGCCGTAATTTTGATGATCTATTAACAGCAAAATCGATTTTTGATCACATAATGATCATCTTCAGTGCTGGAAGTTAAACATTTCACATAGCGATCAGTAAATAAGAAAAGACCACAAATACACCTGAGTATAAACCAACTGTTGGTAAGAACATAACTTTAGCGTAGAAATTAAAGCTCGTGGGCACTGGTGTAACTAGTCATAGTAATAGAAGCTATCTTTCTTTATTCGTGCCAGAGGTACACCAAAATGAACACATATACAATACATACAAAGAAAACTATACAGTATTCGCCCAGAATTGGGCAACTTTGATAGCATTGGGTGCTGCAGACGTTAAGTCCTTCATGTTACCGCTGGTTGGGCATGAGTTATATTTTAAGAGATGCCGGGTCGTCTGCAGTTCAATTCGCACAGTGTTGTGTTGGCAGTTGGAAGTTCCATTTAAGGAGATGGTCCCTCGATCTTGCTACTTCGGTCCGTAGTCTGTTTAAGGATTGCCAGAAGACCCACTTCTCCATATGTCCCGGCGGCAGGGATTCTTGTGGTGTCATCCAGTTTGACAGGTGTTGGCATCTTTCTCTCCAATTGGTGAGTCAGGTAGCCGCAGCTGATCCTTCTAAGGGCTGTGAAGTTGTTAGGAATCTCTTCCCAGACTTCAGTCTTGGCTTGGCAGGTTGATGTGGGTGTGAGGTCACTGTATGTGATTTATGCCTCTCGATGTTAGCGGCGACCTCTCTTCTGATGTCACATGGAGCAATCCCAACGAGTCATTGAACTTTGTCTATGAGGGTTGGCTTTAGGCAGCATGTAAAAATCCTACAGCTGTCTTTTAAGGCTACATCAACCTGCTTTGCATGTACTGAGTTGTACCAGTCTGGGCTGCCATACTCTCCTGCTGAAGCCGCTGTTTACTGTGATTGTTTCATAGCTTCTGTTACTGCTAATAACTAGACACAAGTGCCTACGAGCTTTAATTTGTACGCTAAAGGTGTGTTCTTACCAACAGCTGGTTTATACTCAGGTGTACTTGTGGTCTTTTGTTTCTTATTCACTGATCGCTATGTGAAATGTTAAACTTCCAGCACTGAAGATGATCATTATGTGATCGAAAATCGATATTGCTGTTAATAAATCAACAAAATTACAGCCAATGCTGACCTTCCTTGTAATTTTATTTATCATGTGGTCGTTGTGCACACAGCACTCTATGGAGTCGCCAATCAATAATATTTAACTGAGTAACACTGTGGGATCACAGGTTAATGTAAGCTCGAGACAAGCCATTCTAAATGTGAAATTCTGGTACATTAATAAACCGTGTAACCGCTAGACTGTTGAATGTAAGCATTCAAAAGTGCATGTATTGTATCGTGCAGGTGCTGTAGGACAGCTTGCAGGCTTTAGTTCCATGGCTGTTACACTTGGTCGGTCATTGGAGGGACGGTTAATGCCGTTTGTGCATGACGCTGGAATTGTCGGCCGCTGATGTCCCGTATGTACTTAATTGCAGGAAGATCTACTGATCCAACAGCCGAAGGTAACATGACGACACTTTGTATGGCATACAGGATTACAAAAATATGTGGACGAGAGTTATCCTGTTGGAAAACATGCCTTGTAATGCTATTCATGAATGGGAGCAACGGGTAGATTCACCAGACTGACGCACAAATTTGTAATCAGGGTGCGTGGGATAACCACGAGAGGGCTCCTGCTCTAATACGAAGTCGCACCTTACAGCACAGCTCCAGTTGTAAGCCTTTGTGTCCAGCATGCAGACAGGATGGTTGCATGGGGGCTTAATAAATGTAAATGCAAATAATTTTAATTTTTTGATTTGGTAGCTGTCTGTTCGATTACGAAGTCTCGTAACGGTTGGCCCCGACTAGTATTATTACGCTATCTGACTGCATAGAACAATAACAAAGAATGAAATGGAAATTTTCATTAACACAATCAATTAATTAAGTCCCCAGCAACTATAAAACCTACGAAACCAAAGCACAAGTGTAACTGTTCTGTGTGTGGAAGTTTGATTCAACGTACGCATCTGGCACGGTTCTTCTTCACTAACACAAGAAATTTTAAATATCATTTATACTGAATTAATTAAAGAAAATAAAAATACCATAATTACTCAAGAAAACCAGAGCTACACTCTAATACAAGAACACAAGCCAGATGCTTTGTTGACTGAACCTGTAATGACGCATTATTTAAAACATGGAAATAATGAAAAATAAATCAAGTTTCGTTACCTTCATATATTGACCAAAATCACTCTAATCATTACAATATATCTCCACACCGACTCGCTATTACCACATCTCAACAAGAACTTTTCAGTATCACATCTCAGCAAGCACTTTCTACTAGCACATCTCAACAAACACTCTCTGCTACGAGTTCTTAACAAGCACTGACTACCACGAGCTCTCCCCAAGCACTCCTTACTACAAGTTCTCAATAATCACTGCCTACTACGAGTTCTAAACAAGCACTGCCTACCACGACATCTCAAGAATCACTGCCAGTGGAGGCGGCGGAACAATACTCTCTAGCGCGATCTCTGGCGCTGTGGCTCAGTGTAGCCACCTTTCATATGCCCTTCCTCCACGGGCTAGAATTTGATGGTATTTTTGCCAGCATTGGTGGTGAAAATACCACCAAATTCGTCAAAAAAATACAGACAAAAATAAAAGATAATATTAATGCGTAAATATCATATAACTAGATAAAATTTTGGCTTTGCACTGACCTTTCAATAACCTAACATATAAAATACAGTAAGCAATACAAATTCTTTCATACATGTGACTTTACATAATAGTTTACACAAGTATTATGTGGTTAAACAGTTCAATCAATAGCGTCAGCAATGATGAATATGTGCAGGTAAGAGTCTCATAACTTTTCACAAACAGTAATACACAAAAAATCAGTTTATACAAATATTCACATAAACGCTTTCCATAGCCCAAGAAACAAGTAGTTGACAGTTCCATCAGTAACACCCAGCAATGGTCAACAGGTGGAAAAACCAACAAGTGACATTTTTTCAGTAGAAACAGTCCATCAGTGGAACCCAGTAATGTTGAATAGGTGCAGACACCAACAAGTAACACCATTTCAGAATAAGCAGTTCCATCAGTGGCACCAGCAATGTTGAGCAGGTGCACACACCAACAAGTAACACCATTTCAGTAGAAGCAGTCCATCAGTGGCACCCAGCAATGTTGAGCAGGTGCAGACATCAACAGGTGACATCTTTTCAGTAGAAGCAGTCCATCAGTGGCACCCAGCAATGTTGAGCAGGTACACACAGCAACAAGTGACATTATGTCAGTAGAAGCAGTCCATCAGTTGCACCTAGCAATGTTGAGCAGGTACACACAGCAACAAGTCACATTTCTCAACAGAAGCAGTTCCATTAGTGGCACCCAGCAATGTTGAGCAGGTACACACAGCAACAAGTGACACCATTTCAGTATAAGCAATCCATCAGTGGCACCCAGTAATGTTGAATAGGTGCAGACACCAACAAGTAACACCATTTCAGTATAAGCAGTTCCATTAGTGGCACCAGCAATGTTGAACAGGTGCAGACACCCACAAGTAACACCATTTCAGTATAAGCAGTTCCATCAGTGGCACCAGCAATGTTGAACAGGTGCAGATTTCAACAGGTGACATCTTTTCAGTAGAAGCAGTCCATCAGTGGCACCAGCAATGTTGAACAGGTGCAGACCGCAGTCCATAATATTCACTTTCACTAATCACACTGTTCATCAGCAGAAATTAAACATGTTCTAGTGGCACCAATCATGTAGAAAAAGTGCAAATAACAGTCCATAATATTCCCTATCACTAATCACACAGTTCATGAGCAGAAATTGAACATGTCCTAGTGGCACCAATCATGTAGAAAAAGTGCAAGTAACAGTCCATAATATTCACTATTACTAATGAGACAGTTCAGTCATGAACAATACTTTGAATGTACACACAATTAACAAAATTATTATCAATGCTCTTACACTAAACATACAAATCATAATAAATGCACAAATGATATCAGGTAGTTGTCATATTAACTATTACAATACACAAATAGCAGTAAACCTATAATATTTATGGGTGTCAGTGCAAGCCACAACAAACAAGTAAAATAATATTTAGGAGATAGGTTGGGATCACTTCTCTGGGATTATAAAAGGAAAACACACAAAACACACTCACTCATCTTTCATCCACGTTTAGTGCTACTGTGTAGTTGAATAGTGTTAACTGTGTAAATGCAATTCCGTCAAAATTTTATGTTCATCATGTGTATCAAGTAGTAGTGGCAGCAATGTATAACAGTCAATAATAGTTAGTCAACGTCATAGTCATCATGTCAAGACCAATGTTTGCCAAGCCAGAACAAAATGTACGGTTGATGAACAACTGTCAGTGTACCAAGATATGCAAATGCTTCCTCTCTCAAAAAAAAGTATATACTGCTTATTGATTTAACAAGGTGTGTGTGTAGACAATCTTCTTTGTACTTGAGTGTTCTAGTCTGCCATCTTCATCCTCCTTGTTCCATATAGACCAACAAAAAAAAATATGCTCCTCACTTACTTCACCTCTTATCCACCAAACTCCAATAATCATCAGCATTACATAATCTCAATACTTCAATAATACCTCATTTACCTTACCTCTTGTCCACGAAACTCCAATAATCATCAACTTCACATAATCTCAATACCTCAATAATACGTCGATACATATAAACCTCAGCACCAATATCATTTCACTCCCATAACAACTCTTTCCTCTAGTCAGTCTCCTCGAACAAGTACAGACAAAATCCTAGTGCAAACTTCAATTCAGCATCCCATACAATCCGAAGACACAATGTCAACACACAACCTCTCGTGTAATCCATCTGATCCAAATCTGCTACTCATTATGAATTATAAGATACATTTTGGTTCCTTGTCCATCATTAAATAAAAGAAATGCATACATGACCTCTAACAGACTTAGTTCGAATAACTCTCAGTAATTAAGTACGATTACGAAGTGTTAATGATCGTGATATTTCAGTGTGTACACCACTTCAAAAATTATGGCAAACAGAAGCAAACATGTGGAGTATTTCTTGTGTCAAGTGTCACTTCCTATTTCAATTACTCACGAAAAATGCAGTGTAATAACTGTCAATGGTCTAAACCTAGTGTTGGTATGTCATGTCGTTAACTTCCTTCCTATTAGCATAAATTTATACAGCTTCCATAAAAACTCCAGCTCATGTGACTTCTATGCAGTTTCTTGTACCAATGTCGTTCGTAGAGTTATAGCAGTTCATTTGCTTATCTTAAAAATATAAGGCACTGAGCGTAAGCAAAACATGCAATAGCGAGTAAATATACCAGTAGAGAACAGAATGTCAACAAGTGGATGCAGCACAATCCCTATAACGAGGCTCTGCCAAGCGAACAACCTACAATTAATACCATGGTGTGACCTAAACTCCATGTTCGCACACAGTATATCAGCATTTCTATACACCAAATTAATGAGTACTTATGACAACAAAGGAAATGTGTTAATATGCAATCCATACGCAAAGCAGCAAATATGTATCTTACATAATAAACAGGTCATTATCATCATATCAGCATAAGCAAATAAATGTTCATATGTAATCTTAATAAGTAAACATGAAGGCGCAAGCAAATAAATGACAAAGTATAACCTACATACATAACCACAGTTAGCACAATTAATCAGCTGACAATTACAATTTAAATAAATAAGCACAGCAGGCACATAATAAAAAAAATATGACATCAGTGAAAAAGCAGTGCAGCCGAGTGATGCATAATATACACAAATAACAAGCCTGTTCATTAATCAATCATTGTCAAAATCAGTAAATGTGCGCAAGCACGTCGTTTCATAAGTAAATTCATAGAACATGAAATTTAGCACAAGTACGAATCACATAATCGGGAGCAGCAAATTACGTCTAAAGTACGTACCTAAATGGAAATATGTTACCTGAAAAATAAACTCAATTAATCGTTACCTTTTTTGTTTATTAGTTTCTTCTTCGAAATTACATTCTTCCTGAAAATTTTCTCGATAGCAAGTCCTCTTAACGTCGGACACACACAGAATTTACCTGAAGGTCTTAAATACTTTATACAACCGTATCCTGAAAAATACTGAACGTTAATAACATAATTCATCAAATCACTAAAGCTTTATACTGAATTTAATCCGAGAAATTAGACTGTGTATTTGTTTACGGCTGTCAGTGCATTCACACTGAGCGCTCGATCAGCTGTAGACGCGTGACGTAGAAAGTGATTGTTTGCGGTCAACGACTGCCTTGTGCGGCGCGCAGACTTCACTGTTGCTTTGAGTATCTGCCGCCGCCGGAACACGACGCGGTATCCTTGTACTCTCCGCATGTTTACGTATAACTGTTAGTTTCTCACAAGTATGTCATTCCACAAAAATTTTAACGTTAGATATGTGATGTATTCCCTTAGAGCGCCGAGATTTAAGAGTTTCTACTTCAACAGTGTTATCATGAATAATTTTGCGAATTCTGTATGGACCGTTATAAAGCAGAAAAAATTTGCGACATAAGCCTTTTCCTTTATGAGACAAACGATGAGACTTAATTAACACCTTTTGACCAACTGACAAAATTTTTAAACGACCAGGACGTTTCGCTGATTTCTCTCTTCTAGCAGCCGCAGATGCAATATTTAGTAGAGCCAGGTTGACAACTTCAGAATGCCGCAGTTTCCGTGAAGGCGGAAAAGGAACGATTTCAGAAATGCGATTTGTTGGTACTTTATTTTTTAATATCAATAGAGGCGGTAAAGAAGTTGAGTCATTAGGAAGTTCATTCAGAATGTTTTGAAAAATATGAAGATACTGATCCCAAGTTCTGTGATTCTGATGACAATAAAGACGGCACAATTTATTGATTTCCTTCATCAATCTCTCTGAAGCATTAGATTGAGGGTGAAAAAGTGAAATAAAAATTGGTTTAATCTTACGACGCCGTAGAGTACGAAGCCAAATTTTAGAGCGAAACTGTGATCCATTATCTGATATGACCTTATCAACATGACCAACATCTTTAAGAAAATGTTTGATGAAAGCATTAGATACTGAACGAGCTGTTGCTTTGCGTAAAGGTGTAAAACACACATATTTTGATGTCAATTCCACTGCTACGAAAATGTACGCAAAACCATTAGTAGAACGAACCACTGGACTGAACAAATCGACTGCAGCCATGTCCTTTAATTTCGCTGGAATGATAGGAAACAACGGTGCTCTGTGAGAAATTGTTGGCGGCTTAGCCTTTTGACATAATTTGCATTTGGCAAGAACAGATCGAATACGTTTTTCCATGTTACTGAAGTAGCAATTTTCTCGTAATTTATGAAAGCATTTTCTGGGACCAAAGTGCGCATAACTGAAATGTGTGTACCAAATCAATTTATTGACCCACTCATCAGGAATACAAACTAACCAAACAGTGTTGTCGACCGATTTTCGTTTAAAAAGAATGTCATTGCGAACTAAATAATGCTGTCTAATCGCTACGCTTTCCTTTCTCCTCCACTTCTCCTTAATGTCCTTCCAGATTGGATCCTTATTTTGCTCCTTAGCGATGTCCTGGAGCGAAGACGAGATAAAGTTCTCAAACGCAACACCTTGAATGTACATCAAACAATAATGGTTTTCTTTGCAGTCCTCTTCAGCACTTTGTTTCAAACCCATAGGTGCACGTGATAAAGCATCAGCAACAATATTTGAAGATCCCTGTATGTAAACAATACTAAAATCAAATTCCTGTAGGTACAACGCCCATCGTGACAATCTGCCATGAGTTAATTTTGTCGACATAAGAAATTCCAAAGCTCGATGATCAGTGCAAACCTTAGTATGTCTACCGAACAAAAATGTGCGAAATTTTGTGAAAGCCCAAACAACAGCCAAAGCTTCAAGTTCCGTAATCGAATAATTCTTTTCGGATTTAGAGAGAACACGACTTCCAAATGCAATAGTCTTCTGTACTACAACGCCGTTTTCTTCTATCTCTTGAAATAAATGTGTACCTAGGCCTTTGTATGATGAGTCCGTCGCCAAACAAAAGTCTTTAGATAAATCCGGATGCGAAAGAAGTGGAGCAGCAACTAAAGCATCAAGGAGTTGTTCAAATTCTGACTGAGCTTCCTCATCCCAACACCAATTAGATTTCTTTCCAGATAGTTCACATAAACGAGGTGTGGCCAAATCGTCCAATCTAACAAAGCGTCGAAGAAAATTACAGACACCAAGGAAACTACGAACATCACGTTTTGTGGTAGGAACAGCGTAATTACGAATTGCGTCTAGTTTCTCTGGATCAGGAAGAATACCTTCTGTAGAAATAATGTCACCGAGAAATTTCACCTGGGATCGACCAAATTCAGATTTTTCTAAGTTCACTGTAATGCCAGCTCGTGCAAAAATACGTAATAATGAATCCAAAATTTTGTTGTGCTCACTCCAAGAATGTTTAGCGATAAGACTATCGTCAACATATGAAGTAATATTGTCACGAAGATAAACAGGTAAAATTTCATTTAAGCTACGAATAAATGCTGCTGAAGATACAGTAAGTCCAAACGGTAATTTCCGAAACTGGTAACAGTTACCAAAAGCTAAAAAGGCGGATATTTTCTACAATCAGGGTGGAGTTCTATTTGCCAAAAACTTGCGCGCATATCAATCGTGGATAAAACTTTAATTCCATGGAAATGTTGAAGAAGTTCATCTAAATTTTGTGGACGGTCAGTTTCAGGAATGATGATATTATTTATCTGTCTGGAATCCAGAACCAAACGAATTGACCCATCCTTTTTAAGAACAACGTGTAATGGGCTAGTATAAGGACTGACTGCAGGCTCAATAATGCCCTGATCTAACATGTATTGAAGTTCATTCTTAACCTTGTCTCTGTAAGCCAAAGGAATAGCGTAAGTTTTCCCGCGAAATGGTGTGTGTTCTTTTACTTTAAATAAATATTGTAAGCCTTGTATAGTTCCTGTGTGATGACTAAACACTGTAGCATGTGAAGTCAAAATATGGTGCAGCTCTTCTCTTGCAACGTCATCTGGCACTTCAGCTTTTTTAACCTTTTCATTAATTAATTCTTCGCTATTAATTATATCCTCCATCGCGTCCCTGTATCTATTGTCATTGTCATGAATAAACACACTGTCGTCATAATGCTCAACGGAAACATCAGAAGTAAGGAACCTTAAACATTTTGTATCTGATTCAGATCTTGCTAAACACTCGAAAAATTTCAAACATTTCGGCATTCCGGCAACAGTCAAATTCACACTTCCTTCTTTAAAGTTCAAAATTGCCTTATGTGTGTTAAGAAACTCCATACCTAATATAGTCTGTGTACTGAGTAATGGAACAATAATAAAATTAGCAGACAATTTGTATCCTTTACAAATGAAATTTAGGTTGGTCTGTTGTTTAACTTCCACACCTTTTCCAGAAATCGCTCCTCGAATTGTAGTTTCAGAAATAGGTAACACAGGACAGGCAATAGTTCTTTCACATATACGAAAAACTGATTCACTAATGACGTTCAATGGGCTCCCAGAATCTAAAACTGCAGTGAACTTATTCTTACCCACACATACTTCAATAACAGGATGTAAAAATGCGTCTACATTATTTTCCTTTTCGCCTAGCAAAATGTCTCTCATATCTTCCAGGCGTACGTAGTGTAAAGTTGTAGTGTCATTCCTTTCTGAACCGTCTATATTGCTGCCAGAAGCCGAAGCTGCAAGTCATGGTCGATTGTTTGCGTCACGTCTTTGATTATTCCCGTCATTTCGCGGATCAATTTCTACTATTTCCACTTGTCTCTCTGAATTTCTGTCACGCGGAGGATGCCAATTAGGTCCTTCCTGTCTGTTAGATGCAAATTCTTGGTTGTGTCTGTTAATAAAATTTCTGTTTTCCTGTCTGTCTGCATAACTACTTCTTGTATAATTTCGACTGTCACTTCTGAAATTACTGTTAGACCTACTACCCTGGTTATTTCTGTAGTAAGAGTTTCTATTATTGTATGAATAATTTCTGTCTTGATGATACCGATTACTGTTTCCGTATGATTGATCATTCCGGTAAGAATTACCGTTATTATAATTGTCTGTGTAATTTCTGTTAGAACGTCTGTTATTGTCATAAGGCTGGTATCTATTGTCCTGTCTGTTACGTCTGTCATTCTCAAAATTACCCATATAACGCCCGTTCCGATCACTATCCCTTTTCTCTGAAAATCCATCGTAATTACTGTTACTGAAAAAGTTACAAGAAGTCCCGTCGTCGTTGTCATACTCAAGTTCTTGTAACAAAGTTTTAAAAGTCTCAATGTCGTCTTTACATCTTCCAGCTAAAGCAATTTGTCTTATGGATTGTGGCAACTTAGTTAAACAAATGCGAATTAATTCAGTCGGGCTATAAGGGTTGGACAGGAACTGATTCTTTCGAATCATGTCTTCAAAGTATTCTGCCGGCGTGCGGAACTCAGACTGTTTAAAATTACGCTGCATAATCAGACTATGTTTGACTCTGTCTTGTGTGTTTTCGGACCAATATGCCGATAGAAATGCATGATAAAAATCATTCAGATTATTACAATCTCTAATGAGTGCGCGCATTCGCGTCGCCGGTTCGTTTTCTAAATATCCACACATAAATTCCAGTTTGTGACTTAGTGGCCAATTTGGTGGGAGTGCATACATAAATTGATCTAACCATGCACATGGATGTATGTCATTCTTAGAATTGCGGAAGATCTTAAATTTCCGAACAGTCAAAAAGTGTTTATAGTCAAAGTTTTCGCCTCGTGGCGACAAAGACCTACCGCGTCTGTCCCAGCCTGAATGTCGATTATTGTCAAGTGCGCGCGCCTGGCGCTCTCTTGTTGCATCCCGTAAATGAAACAAATTATTTTCTTCAAACCCCTCTGGCATCTGTGATTCTAAATTTCTTTTGCCGTCTTTTCCTACGATTTCGCCTTCAATTTGTTTGACTTGCTTTTTTAATGCCTCAAATTCCCTTTTCACTCGTTCATTAAATTTTCCCTGATTGTCAACATGCTTATTTATATTCTGGTACTCTTCGGTTTCTGCAAATGGTAATGGAGCTGTATCATCCGAATCTCTGTCCCCATGTAAACTAAGATTTGTCAATTTATCAGAAATCTCCTCAACTCTTTCCGATAAGTCACCTATTTTTTCTTGCTGTTTACTTATGTCTTCCGTAAGTGTCGCGACTCGGGTTTCAGTGTTGACACATTTGGTAGTTAACTGTTCATATTGTTGTGTTAGATTATTTATTCTGTCATTTGGTACGGATTCCTCGATTCTCTCAAATATTTCTTCCTTATCGTGTGCACGTTGTAAATTTAACTCTGAAAATTTTTGTACTATCACGCGATCTCTTTCTTCCTGTTCTCTATCCTGTTCCCTTTGTCTAATCTCTACTGCAATTAATCTATTATTGTGAGCATTCAAAATCGGTTGTACTTCTTCTCTGATTTCTTTCTTTAATTCATCTTTCATATTTTTGAAACATGTCCCTATTCGCGAATCTAACCGTGTTTCCATTGTTTTTAATTCAGATCCTAACTGTGATCCCAGTGAGTCAAACCGTGTTTCCATTGTTCCCATACCAGTTTTAATTGTTCCTATCTCTGTCTTAATTGTTCCTATCTCTGTTTTAAATTCAGATCGTAAAGTTCCCATCTCTGTTTTAATTGTTCCTATTTGTGAGTCTAACCGAGATCCCAAATTTAATATTGCACCCATCAACTGCTGCTCCGTACTAACTTGTTCGAAATTCTTTTCGCCCCTAACATTTCCCACGAAACCAGTTTCCTACGTCATAGCTGTAAAGCTACCTGAGTTCGATACTATTCCAGAATCTTCTGTCGTTAATCTCGTATTCTGTGAATTTTCTGATTGAGAAAAATTTTGAAATGGTTCCGGACTATTTTCCCGACTTATTACATTGTTTTCCACTTCATTATTCATCACACTGTTTTCCTCTGTTGGCGAGTTCGCCATGTTAACAATCTCGTCATTCTCACTATCCATCATTTTTGCCTTTTTCATTGATCGCGTGATCATTTACAAAATATACAAAACTCGTCACTATATGAAAATTACACACAATGACACTTTATCTCCAACAATACCATTCACACGAAATGTTTCCCTCAAACACGATTAATCGAACAATTGAAATAATTGCACTAATTGTCAAACCCGTAGACAAGACAACAGAAATGAAATTTTGCAAAAAAAAAAAAAAAAAAAACCATTAGAAGAATGACAATTACCAAATCTACACATGCAATATAGACTACAATTACTAAACTACAAATTACTACAACAATACTACTGTCTACTATTTTTACAATCAGAAGAATTCCAAGGGACGATCCGAAGCAGCGGTCGCCACGTGCATGGGGGCTTAATTAAATAAAAAGAAATGCAAATAATTTTAATTTTTTGATTTGGTAGCTGTCTGTTCGATTACGAAGTCTCGTAACGGTTGGCCCCGACTAGTATTATTACGCTATCTGACTGCATAGAACAATAACAAAGAATGAAATGGAAATTTTCAATTAATTAATTAAGTCCCCAGCAACTATAAAACCTACGAAACCAAAGCACAAGTGTAGCTGTTCTGTGTGTGGAAGTATGATTCAACGTACGCATCTGGCACGGTTCTTCTTCAATAACACGAGAAATTTTAAATACCATTTATACTGAATTAATTAAAGAAAATAAAAATACCATAATTACTCAAGAAAACCAGAGTTACACTCTAATACAAGAACACAAGCCAGATGCTTTGTTGACTGAACCTGTAATGACGCATTATTTAAAACATGGAAATAATGAAAAATAAATCAAGTTTCGTTACCTTCATATATTGACCAAAATCACTCTAATCATTACAATATATCTCCACACCGACTCGCTATTACCACATCTCAACAAGAACTTTTCAGTATCACATCTCAGCAAGCACTCTCTACTAGCACATCTCAACAAACACTCTCTGCTACGAGTTCTTAACAAGCACTGACTACCACGAGCTCTCCCCAAGCACTCCTTACTACAAGTTCTCAATAATCACTGCCTACTACGAGTTCTAAACAAGCACTGCCTACCACGACATCTCAAGAATCACTGCCAGTGGAGGCGGCGAAACAATACTCTCTAGCGCGATCTCTGGCGCTGTGGCTCAGTGTAGCCACCTTTCATGGTTGCTGGCCCTAAACTGGCCTCCTTCTAACCGACACCCCGAAGCAGCACCAGCTTTCATCAGAAAACACAACAGATCTGCACCCAGCCCTACAACGAGCTCTTGCTTGACACCACTAAAGTCCCAAGCGGTGGTAGTTTGGAGTCAGTGCAAATCTTGCTACAGGGTGTCTGGTTCGGAGCTGTCCTTGATGTAACAGATTTGTAACTTCATTGCGTGATTGTGGTGCCAACTGTTGCAGGCAGGACGACGTGCAGAAGCCATACGCCGAAAAAGCTGGTCTACCCTCTCGGTTATGCCACGTGTCCGTCCGGAGGCCCATCTTCTAGCGACAGTACATTTCTAGGACCACCGCTGTCAGCCATCATATACAGTGGCTATGTTGCTGCTAGTCTTTCTGCAGTATTGCAGAAGTAACATCCAGCGTCTCATAGCCCTATTACACGACCTCGTTCAAACTCAGTGAGATATTGATAACGGCGTCTTTGTCGCTTTAAAGGCATTCTTGACTAACATCAACTCAACACGTCGAACCGCCAAGTTAACTAACGATTACGACTGTTAAGCGTGTATCTGAAGAAAACCTGTTTGCATCCTCGTAGTGCTGTTAGCGCCACTCTTAAGCGAAATTTGAGTCGACATCATCTTTCATATGTCGACACACGCCTACCAACTATCGTGTCACGAAACTTGTTCTCGGTGTTGTGATTTATTTGCGTCAGTCTGTAACACCACCTTTTCATCTGACCAATAACCGCAATTTGCGTAGGGTATTAACTACACTAACATATGTGGAAATTGCAACACCAAGAAGGAAACGCATGAATTCAATTAAATTAATACCACAGATTAGGTACATGGCAAGTAACAAATGATTACCTTTTCAAATCTGTACATGTCCTTTGAGCCCTACTATTCAGCACTGCAATGAGAGCTGCTGTACGCCGTGGCATTGAATCAATAAGGATCTGAATACGTTCCTGAGGGATTTCCCTCCATGCAGTTTGTGTCCGAGCCCACAAACCCGTGACACAAGTTACTGGAGGACCGTGATGCACCAGGTGCCGACCAACCATATCCCAGACATGTTCCATGGGCGACATGTCTGGCGAACGTGTAGGTCATGGAAGCAACGATACCTGTCGCTCTTCGAAGAAGACCTGTACCTTCCTCGCAATATATGGCCGGGCACTGTCCTGTTAAAATGTGGCTTGTGCAGCTGCTTGAAGCAGAGGGAGTACCTCAGGGTCCACAACCCCCGTTAGGTACTTGTTGCTGTTCATAGTGTCCACAACACGTACGAGGCGAAAACGGTTGTTGTAATCAATGGCACCCCAAATCATAACAAATGGTGTTTGTCCGCTGTGCCGCTCCATAATGTAGCCCTCCAGGTTGGGCTCACCACGGTACTGCCGCTCACGTATGCGGCCGTCACTGTAGGACACGTTGAAGCGGGACTCATCCGAAAAGATTACATGTTGCCACTCAGCACCTCGGTGACGGTGTTCATGTGCCCAGTGCAGTCGGAGGAGCTTGTGCTCCCTGCACAATAGAAGCCGACGTAATGGTATGCGTGCAACCAGTCCAGCCTGCAGCAGACGGCGATGAACCATCGTTGCAGACAAGTTCACACCTGTTGCATTGCTCCAGTCACGAACCAACAATGTGGATGACGCTGTACGATCCGTAATGGTCATGCGGACAAATTGACGGCCATCTCGTGCTGTGGTCATGTTCCATGGTCCAGTTCCCGCTCGTCACTGCGTACGACCTTCCTCTACCCACTGCTTCCACACACGCATCATTGTTGTAATATCATGTCCTGTGTGAGCCGAACTGTCACGGCATGACAGCCCCGTTTCCCGGAGACCGACCACTCTGCCCCGTTCAAACTCGCTCACATGCCGATGTGGCTCACTTTTATCGTCGACGAGGCATATTGGCACTCACTGTATTGTTTCTACCTTGTGTGACAGCTCTGCACCGACTACACTTGGCGCAACACCGACCCTGTCGGACCGACACGAGAGGGCTCTGCTCGGCCTACGTGTACCCCGTCTCGCTGCAAAGCGTATCGAGTATTGCTTGCACACCCGTCGCCACATCCACGAAGCGTGGCGCTATTCGGGCAATTCCTTCTCGGTGTTGCACTTTTCACAAACGACAGTGTATATCCATTGTGGCATTTTATTGCAATGGAAATGAGTGCTCTCAACCTATTAATGGTGAAAATCTTCCGCTTCAGACTAGAAGCTGTTAGTTTTCTCAGTTCCCAATTTCCCTGGAGTTAATGTCGCAACATAACGTTGACAACTCTGCTACTGTCTCTGCTCAAGCAGTTGGTAGTTGTCATGTTGAAGAAGGGATACTGAAGTGTGTGTCAGTTGTTGCTCCTGTTTGACACACTGATGCGACCATTGCCTCTTACTTTACTGTCGCCAGTAACATCGATTTATGGAGTTCTTGCGATGTAGCAAGATATCTTAGGACGTCCAGCGCTAGATAGTACCGAGCGAGGTGGCGCAGTGGTTAGACACTGGACTCGCATTCGGGAGGACGACGGTTCAATCCCGCATCCGGCCATTTTCCGTCATTTCCCTAAATCGCTCCAGGAAAATGCCGGGGTGGTTCCTTTCAAAGGCACGACCGACTTCCTTCCTTGTCCTTCCCTAATCCGATGAGACCGATGACCTCGCTGTCTGGTCTCCTTCCCCAAACAACCCAACCCCAACCCAGTGCTAGATAGTTTGCAGTTTTCCTCGAAGCAGCTCTCGCAGCAGGCAACTGTGTGCTCATGGGATCGGTACACAAGAAGAGTCCGTCGACTTGTTTCGTACTGTGTGACCTGTCAGAAAGTAGTTTAGCTATTAGCACGCTGTTTTATATGGACAGCGAACAGAAGCGGCCATGTAAAGAAAAAATGGTTCAAATGGCTCTGAGCACTATGGGACTTAACATCTAAGGTCATCAGTCCCCTAGAACTTAGAACTACTTAAACCTAACTAACCTAAGGACAGCACACAACACCCAGTCATCACGAGGCCATGTAAAGAAAATCGAATTTACTAATATCTGTCTTATAGTTTCTGCAAGGATGCCTGGTGTGTTCGAGCCACCTGTAAATAACTTTTTGCTGTAAGCCGTATCATTTATTTTATGTTGAGTCCCCAAGAGACTCGATGATATTGCCGCTTTGTAATTTCATTATCTTGTACTGAATAGTGAAAGTGAAGTACTTGATACCACATTTCCATAGTTCAGAGAATATTGACATTGGACCAAAATTCGCAGATGGATAAAAAATCGTATCACGAAGGAGACGTTGTACGACACAAGCGACAGTTGCTAAGCGTGTTTCTACATGTGAAAGGTGACGTCTATTAAAATTTCGCTCCAATCGCGTAAGACTGGTGCTGCTATCGTCACTCTGAGGATACAAATCAGGTTTGGTTCAAATACACGCTCGCAAGCGTTAGTTACATTTGAGACTGGACGTGCTGATTTCATATTAGTCAAGAACGCCTTTAAGACAACAAAGACGCCATTGCCAACACTGAGGGCCACGGAAAGCTGGGTGTTCCTTCCGCGATAATGCAGAAAGACTTATCAGGAACCTAGAAACTGCATGTAATTGCTGGCTGCGGTGGTCACGTGAATGTACAGTCGCGAGAAGGCCGGGTTCCAGACAGCCAAGTGGCACAAACAGGAGAGAAGACCTTCGGCTTATGGCTCTGACGCATCGTACTGCATCTGCGGCAGCTATATGACCAGCAGTTGACACCACAGTGACACAACGAAATGTTGCAAATCGGTTACTTCAAGGACAGCTCCGAGCCACTCGTAATGTAGCGTGCACTTCATTGGTCCCAAACCACTGTCATTTGCAATTTCAGCGGTGTCAAACAAAAGCTCATTGGATGGCAGGGTGAAGGTCTGTTGTGTTTTCTGTTGAAAACTGGTTCTGATTCGATGTCACTTCACCTGGAGCTTTAGTCTGATGTGCGATTTCGTATGACAGCAGGAGCGCTCTCTTGATTACCCCACACACCCTGACTGCAAATTTGTAAGTCCATCTGCTGATTCGACCTGTGGCACTGTTCTTCTGTTCTTGTAACGGAACGTGCTCTACAAAGTGTCTACATCTACATCTACATGGACACTTTGCAAATCACATTTAACTGCCTGGCAGAGGGTTCATCGAACCACCTACACAGCTCTCTGTTATTCCAATCTCGTATAGCACGGGGAAAGAATCAACACCTATATGTTTCCGTGCAAGCTCTGATTTACATCATTTTATCGTGGTGATCGTTCCTCCCTATGCAGATAGGTACCAAGAAAATATTTTCGCATTCGGAGGAGAAAGTTGGTGACTGGTATTTCGTGAGAAGATTCCGTCGCAACGAAAAACGCCTTTCTTTGAATGATGTCCAGCACAAAACCTGTATCATTTCTGTTACACTCTCTCGCATATTTCGTGATAATACAAAACTTCCTGCCTTTCTTTGAACTTTTTCGATGTACTCCGTTATTCCCATCTGGTAAGGATCCCACAAGGCGCAGTAGTATTCTAAAATAGGATGGACAAGTGTAGTGTAGGCAGTCTCCTATAATACCTAGGTATTTAGATGAATTTATGGCTTTTAGATTAGACTGATTTATCGTGTAACTGAAGTTTAACGAGTTCCTTTTAGCACTCATATGGATGACCTCACACTTTTCGTTATTTAGGGTCACCTGACACTTTTCTTACCATTCAGATGTTTTTTGTAGTTTGTTTTGATCTTCTGATGAGTTTATTAGTCGATAAACGACAGCGTCATCTGCAAACAACCTTAGACGGCTGCTCAGATTATCTCCCAAATCGTTTATATAGATAAGGAACAGCAAAGGGCCTATAACACTACCTTGGGGAACGTTAGAAATCACTTCTGTTTTACTCAATGACGTTCCGCCAATTACTACCAACTGTGTCGATATGTTGCCTTAGAATACTAGATCACATATGAGACGTCAACGGACAACTGCAGCGTCATCCACAAACAGCATTAACCGCCCCTGTATTGACAGACCAAGTGCAACAGGCTTGGAATTCCATCCCACAAGCTAATGTCTGGCACTCGTACAACACAATGCATGCGTATTTGCATGCTTGTATTCAGCATTCTGGCGGTAAAACCAATTAGTAATGTACTAGCATTTCACATTTGTAATGGCTTATCGAAAGCTTATACTAACCTGCGATATTGCACTTAAAGATGTTACCCAGAGAAATATATTCCTAAAATTTCATCACTGTACATTAATTGTATGTTGGTGTAGTAGTTTTTGCCCTTCCGTGTATATTCCACGAACGTGCACTGGAATAATATATTGGTAACCCGTGTATAGCCACAGTAGCTAATTTCCAACATTTTCCTACGGAATGGAACCAAGTGGACTGTCTAAAGCAGAAAAAAATGGTTCAAATGGCTCTGAGCACTATGGGACTGAACATCTGTGGTCATCAGTCCCCTAGAACTTAGAACTACCTAAACCTAACCAACCTAAGGATATCACACACATCCATGCCCGAGGCAGGATTCGAACCTGCGAACCCACCATCTGTGAAGACGAGTAAGGCTGCCCATGTGTTCACTATAGCTACAGGGATAGCCGAGTACATGTGGAACACACTTTCGTGAGTGTTAAGCTAAATTCCCCAAGATCTCCGTACAAAAATTCGTAATCTGAGAACTCAGTTATTGAAAACGATGTAATATTAAGTTCGGGACGTGAGACTCTTGAACTGTTAGCTGTCAACTGCCGTAACTCGAGTTTCAAATAACTCTCACATAATACTAAACACATAGTTCACCAGAAATGGGATAGAAACTCTCCTCGCGGTTGACCAAGAAAAAATATTAGCTCACGCGAAGTGCAAATTAAACGCAACTACGAATACACGCAAACGAAAGTAACTAACGATGGTGGGGGTAGTTTGATAACTGATTGCTTGCAAAAGATGCCAGAATTAGACTCGCCTGATGTACAGTCATTCAACATAGCCTAAATTGAATTACACGGATGTAGCTCAAGCATACCTCAGCAGAAAGGGACTACTTTCATTCGGCTACTACAAACTGGGAAATGTTCGCTTACATTAACGACAGTAAGAAGAGACAATCTTGTAAAGTAGTATTAAATCCATCATCAGGTAACTGCTCCGAAAAATTAGTTCGACAGCCAATACGTGACAGAGAAACTTTAGGAGTGCTGACAACAAGAACGGAATATGATCTTGAGACCGTCGACAGACAGTGACTGGTGACCATGGTTAGCAATGCTGGTCACCAAGAAGAAAATATTTGTAAAGAACGCAAGAGGATCATTTGCAAATGATGGAACCGATAGACAGTCCTACGTAGAAGACTCAGTTGAACACTTACTCATAATTCAAGACCAGTAGACGAGTTGTTACTAACGTTCAGACCCAATATAAAATCGCTATGTGGGTAATAAAAAGACGACGATGACTCTCTTGCCTAAATAGTAATCCTAAATTCTGAAAACTACTGCAAACTGAATGTTGTTAGACTCTCGCTAAGCTACAAATATCTCTTAACACTGTCGCAGACTTATTGGCAGCGCATTGTTTTACACGAAATAACGGCAGGTCTTTTTGTTATATGTTAGCTCTCGAAGAAAGTTGCTGTACAATATTGACATAGACCCTACGTGTAATAAGTTTTGGTCTGGGGGAAGTGATAGATTCAGTAATTCAAGTTGCAGTAACTGCACAGAACAATCTTGTTTTCACGTCATGCAGAGGGCCTTGACATAGCTGATCAGCATCTTCCAGAACTTTGAAGGTTGCTATTGTTAAGAGTTCACGTGCTCTGATAAATCCATCCACAATTCATCAGAAAAATGTGAGCATTTCAAGCCTCTCCATCACACACAGACTGCAGTAAGCAGTTGCAGTACCGCCGTCTAGTGGTCAGCTGTTTTTCTACTCATTTTAATAATAACTGTTTGGCTACTCTCCTGAGTAATTTATTTAACGATCGGTTTTATAGCTCTGAAGCCAAATCATCAGACTAGATGACTAAAACCGATACGCCATATGCTGGAATCTAAAGTACGTGTCGGAGCGAGTATGCTGACTGAGAACATCCAACTATATGCTCCAATTATGTCTACGCACTCACTCCACAAGCCACCATACGGTGCACACTGGAAAGTACTCTATACCACTGAAAGTCATTCCCTTTCCAGCTCCACTTGCATATGTAACGAGGGAAATACGACTGTCTGCATACTGTGAATTACTTCGATGTCTTCCATTAATCCGACCCGATGGGAATCCCAAGTACTCAGACAGTATTCAATAATGGCTCACACAAGTCTTCTGTACGTGTCCACCTTTATAGACGTACTAAGCTAAGAGATTTCCCCCCAATAACCCGAAGTCGATCAGTCGCCATCTCTACAACCGCCATTATGAGTTAATTCCATTTCATATCGCTATTCATTTAACAAATAATTAGTATTCTCGTCATGAAGATGCCGATAGTTGTGATTACGGTTATTCCCTTATATTATTTCATTTGTCTAGGAGTCTAATTGAGAACTCACAAAACAATTTGACAATACTTACTCAAGGCTGCCCGGGAAGGTACACAAAAAACGGATAGTTTGCCATTTCATGCACACTGATGATGCCCAGCGAATATATGCGATGTACCTTTTACTGGCTCATGTAGACAAGACTGATCGTGGTGAAAGGAATATAAATGGAATGGGAAAACGATAGGAAAGAAATAATGACTTCCAGCTGCACAGGACATTGCGGCGATACAAGTGCGAGAGTTGAACACTTTTGGCGATAGTGACTTGTACCCAGATTTTCAGATTCTCTAGGTCGTTGCCTTAACCTCCTTGACCGTCCGGAGGCACTTTCCAATAAACCCAAATTCACATAAGAGGGACCACCCTGTCCCTCATTAACCCTCTACTCGCAGATTTGTGATTCCCGTGGGAGTTCGAAGGTTCCTTGTGCACATAAACTGAAAATTTTTCATAACCAGAAGTCGTGCCCATAGAATTGTAGGTATGAGTAGTGCCGGTTCTGTCAAGCATGTCTGACATAAGATACCATTCATATCTATAAATCATGTGACGAGAGTATAAAAATTATCTGTTTCCACAAAAAAAGCACTCCGTCTTCAGGCCACAAGTGGCCCATCGGGACCATCCGACCGCCGTATCATCCTCAGTTGAGGATGCGGTTAGGGGGGACGTGTGGTCACACACCGCTCTCCCGGTCGTTATGATGGTTTTCTTTGACCGGAGCCGCTTCTATTCGGTCGAGCAGCTCCTCAATTGGCATCACGAGGCTGAGTGCACCCCGAAAAATGGCAACAGCGCATGGCGGCTGGATGGTCACGCATCCAAGTGCCGACCACGCCGGACAGCGTTAAACTTCGGTGATATCAGGGGAATCGGTGTATCCACTGCGGCAAGGCCGTTGCCTTCTGTTACAACACACCTCAAATTTCAATGTGTACTGATAACTAGTCACGAAACGCTGAAGGTCACCATATATCAGCAATCGAAATTTTGTAAATCTTTGATCATACACATCTATTACGGCCATCAGACATAAAGAATGCATAACCAACACAACAGAACAGTGAATTTGATGTAACGGGAAAAAGAAACACGGAAATGAAGGAATATTTGTATGTAGTGCTGTGAGTGTAGTAACTGAATGCTACAGTTAAATTAGCCCAAACAACTGTGGTAGGAGAAAAATGTTTCCTTGCTATAATTCCTTAATGTTAGTCACTGCATACTTGCTAATTATCACTTGTTTGATGGAGTGGCACTATAATAGGAATGTAGCAACACAATAAGTAGTAAAAAATAATATTTATTAAGAGCCTATTACAAGCGGTACTTAATTTTGGTACAGTTTGGTGTGTGACACCTGAACCTAACATAATGATGTCTCATTAGTTTCGCTGTTTCTTATTCTTGTGACTGAATGATACTGTTACTGGTCCTAGTACTCCGTAAGTGGCGACTGCTGAGTCTGAAGGTAGCTTTCAGTGTGTTGTACTGACCTGACTGCAGGCCCTGCACTGATCTGTCTATCTGCTGGTGCGGAGCTGTATGGGTGTCCGTGGGGCAAATTGGGGAAGAATTTCCATGTCCGCCAGCATGAGATAGAAACAATATAGTCTGCGGTTGACAGAGCCTCGTATGGCGGCTATCCACACTATCGGAGGATGTATATGACAAACTGGAGGAGGTGACGCAGAAGCATGAAGAGGTTCAGGTTGTGGACACAGAGTGGAGGCTGCTGCAGGTAACTGAGTGGCAACAGGTGAGCCAATGGAGGACCTCTCGCGATTTGTTTCGTATCCATTACTTGGTACACAATATCCTTATTCCCTACACTACTGGAAATGCTCTTATCACTAACTGAGGTACCCAGTCGCAGATGGTGGCCTAATCTCCCAGCTCTGTTTCTTCCAGAAGTACTAGTCCCAGAAGGTGAGAAGGTGTGTAGGATGACTTTTGTGATGTTTGGAACACGGGAAGGAGGTACTGGCCGAAGTAAAGCTGTGAGAGAGGGTATTTATCCATGCCTGAATAACTCAATACACTGTCTGCAAAAGGAAAGGTTCTGGGACCGAGTCCTCTTCCAACACAGTTTTAATCTGCTAGGAAGTCTCAATACTTGTCCTGATTAATTTCTTCATACATTTTCTCTTAATACACAGGAAACAGAACTGGTAGTGAATGTATAACGCAAGATAATACTTATGCAATACTCATAATTAAACTTTGAGGATGTACCGAGAAGAACTTGCAATATTAATTGTGCATTTATCTGACAATATAAACAGGTGGCTATATGGTTTTTAAATTCCCTCATAATTTTTGTCAGCAGCTCAGATTGAATCAAAATGCAGTTAGACGTGACTGTAATAGCTTTGTTCTATTTTCACTTTGGTAACAGGGTGACACGGTGGGGCATATGTGGCTCTGTCCTTTGCAGAATTAACTTGTGTGTAGTCATTGTGAATAAATGTCTACTACTGACAGCGTCCTATGGTGCTTCGCCTTGGCGAGGAGATTTCAGTAGTCTCCTTCTGTGACTGTTTGCCTCTTAAGAGCGTAAAATCTGTGAGCACATTTCACGACAGTCACGGAATAAGAATGGTGACGAACCTACATGATCCCATGGCGTGATTTGTTGTGTCTAAGCCATTAATCTGCAGTAGCCCTTCTAGCAAGACGATGCTACAGTTACGATGGAATATTCCCATATTTTCGACTACCTCCACGCCTATAGAGCCTACAGTAGATGGTGCTACTCCTCAGTATATCATTACTACAGTGATTCAGGAAAACGAATTAGTGACTACAGCACTCCACGAATCTTCTACAACAAAACACATAGCTGCCACAGACTCTCGTGGCAAAGAGAAGAAGAGTGGCAGGTAATGACGCTCAGCAAGCTGCAAACTCTAATGTCAACTGTTCACCCATACTATACTTGCTTATGGCGCCTCATGCGGGAGGAATCTCTTCTAACAAGACTCCAAATATTATGCACCATGTTGACACATTTGTTTGTTCCCTGAATAGAAGTCCATTCCAACGTGCGGTACGCATTTTAATATGGCGTAATGTTTCAAATCGTCACACACTCTACTGTAGCGTTATATTCATTCCGAGTCCAGTTATTATGTCTGTGGCTAAGCCATTTCTCCACAGTATGCTTTCTTCCAGGTGTGCTGGTTATACAGAGTGGTCCACTGATAGTCACAGGGCCAAATATCTCACGAAATAAGCATCAAACGAAAAAAACTACAAAGAACGAAACTCGTCTAGCTTCAAGGGGGAAACCAGATGGCGCACCCATAGGTCAAACGGATATCAACTGCGTTTTTTTTTTAATAGGGACCCCCATTTTCATTACATATGCTTGTAGTACGTAAAGAAATACGAATGTTTTAGTTGGACCACTTTTTCCGCTTTGTGATAGATGGCGCTGTAATAGTCACAAACGTATAAGGAAATGTTATCACGAAACAGTCCGCCAGTGCGGACGGTAATTGCTTCGTGATAAAATGGTTAATGTTAAAATGGACCGTTTACCGATTGCGGAAAAGGTCGATATCGTGTCGCTGTATGGCTATTGTGATCAAAATGCCCAACGAGCGTGTGCTATGTATGCTGCTCGGTATCCTGGACGACATCATCCAAGTGTCCGAACCGTTCGCCGGATAGTTGCGTTATTTAAGGAAACAGGAAGTGTTCAGCCGCATGTGAAACGTCAACTACGATCTGTAACAAATGATGATGCCCAAGTAGGTGTTTTAGCTGCTGTCGCGGCTAATCTGCACATCAGTTGGAGACAAATTGCGCTAGAATTGGGAATCTCAAAAACGTCGGTGTTGAGAACGCTACATCAAGATCGAGTGCACCCGTACCATATTTCTTTGCACCAGGAGTTGCATGGCGACGACTATGAAAGTCGTGTACAGTTCTGCCACTGGGTACAAGAGAAATTACGGGACGATGACAGATTTTTTGCACGCGTTCTATTTAGCGACGAACCGTCATTCACCAACAGTGGTAACGTAAACCGGCATAATATACACTATTGGGCAACGGAAAATCCACGATGGCGGCGACAAGTGGAACATCACCGTCCTTGGCGGGTTAATGTATGGTGCAGCATTGGGGAGGAAGGATAATTGGCACCCATTTTATCGATGGCAATCTAAATAGTGCAATGTATGCTGAATTCCTACGTAATGTTCTACCGATGTTACTACAAGATGTTTCACTGCATGAGAGAATTGCGATGTACTTCCAACATTTTGATTTGATCCATTATAAATGGTTTCTGAAAGCCTGCGACTGTAGATACAATAGGTTTGTTTATAAATAGATAAATCTTCTGCTACCAGTCACGATTTTTCTTTATTTTACTATTCGCACGACGCGTTTCGAGAATTAATTCTCATTTTCAAGTGCGTTTTTTTGATGTGTGTTAAGCCATTTCTTTTGATGTTGTCAGTGTGTGTGAGTCTGCTTCATTTTGTTGACTTTTACTGTAATACATAAGAAACGCGATTTTTAGTTGGGTATCAATTCTTTCTGTGAGGTTAGTGGCTAAAGTTTGAGAACAATTTGTACTTACAGTTTTCTAATGGTCCATTTGTGAGACTCTACACAAATGGACCATTAGAAAACTGTAAGTACAAATTGTTCTCAAACTTTAGCCACTAACCTCACAGAAAGAATTGATACCCAACTAAAAATCGCGTTTCTTATGTATTACAGTAAAAGTCAACAAAATGAAGCAGACTCACACACACTGACAACATCAAAAGAAATGGCTTAACACACATCAAAAAAACGCACTTGAAAATGAGAATTATTTCTCGAAACGCGTCGTGCGAATAGTAAAATAAAGAAAAATCGTGACTGGTAGCAGAAGATTTATCTATTTATAAACAAACCTATTACTTCCAACATGTTGGATGTCTGTCACATAGCTCGCGTGCGATTGAAGCGGTATTGAATAGCATCATCATGACAGGTGGATTGGTCGTCCAAGCACCATACCATGGCCCGCACCGACCGCGGTGGTCTAGCGGTTCTAGGCGCTCAGTCCGGAACCGCGCGACTGCTACAGTCGCAGGTTCGAATCCTGCCTCGGGCATGGATGTGTGTGATGTCCTTAGGTTAGTTAGGTTTAAGTAGTTCTAAGTTCTAGGGGACTGATGACCACAGATGATAAGTCCCATAGCACTCAGAGCCATTTGAGCCATGGCCCGCACGTTCACCGGATCTGACGTCCCCGGATTTCTTTCTGTGGGGAAAGTTGAAGGATATTTGCTATCGTGATCCACCGACAACGCCTGACAACATGCGTCAGCGCATTGTCAATGCCTGTGCGAACATTACTGAAGGCGAACTATTCGCTGTTAAGGGGAGTGTCGTTACACGTATTGCCAAATGCATTGAGGTTGACGGACATAATTTTGAGCATTTATTGCATTAATGTGGTATTTACAGGTAATCACGCTGTAACAGCATGCGTTCTCAGAAACGAGAAGTTCACAAAGGTACATATATCATATTGGAATAACCAAAATAAAATGTTCAAACCTACCTGCGTTCTGTATTTTAATTTAAAAAATCCTCCAACTGTTCGTCTAAAATTGTGAGCCATATGTTTGTGACTATTACAGCGCCATCTATCACAAAGCGAAAAAAGCGGTCCAACTAAAACATTCATATTTCTTTACGTACTACACGAATATGTAATGAAAAATGAGGGTTCCTATGTAAAAAAACGCAGTTGATATCCGTTTGACCTATGGCAGCGCGATCTAGCTGGCCAACCATAGCGCTATCTGGTTTCCCCCTTCAAGCTAGACAAGTTTCGTTCTTCGTAGTTTTTTCGTTCACGTTTATTGCGTGAGATATTTGGCCCGGTCACGATCAATTCACCACCCTGTATAAGATATGCAGCAGGTCTATGAGTTGTGGAAAGTAGGAAAGAAGTACTAGCTGAAGTATAGATCTGAGGGTGGGTCGTGAGTCGCGACCTGTGCCTGGAAGCTCAGTCAGTAGAGCACTTACCATTAAAGGGAAAGATTCTGGGTTCGAGTCACAGTCTGGCACACAGTGTTAATAGGGAGGGAGTTTCAGATCAGTGCATATTCGGCTGCAGACTAAAATTCAGTCAGGTCATCGGGAGACATTGAAAAATAGATCCCCAGTCCTCAGCTTGACAACTGTAGCTGCTTGGGAAGGCAGAATGAGCGGCCGTCGTTCCCTAACCAGGAGCTCCAGTGTCTCTCTCATGTGAGGAATCACATGCCGACACGTCGCCCTCCCACACAACTAAGAAAACATGTTGAATGAGGAGAACGATGCGACGATCCTTCAGACACACTTGCGACCGCTCGCGTAAAACTCGAAATCCGGGTTCGAGTCCCAATCCCGCACAAATTTTCCCTATCATCGTTCCCCTAAACATCTGATGGTTGTTCATATTCCAACTGCTAGTACATTTTATGTATTCCAGAACGGTTGCAGTCGCCACAGTACCTGCTCCTTTGGACACTTATGCACGTCCGAAGGAACAGTCCATTATTCTTCTTAAGAACACCGGCACTCCGTTATCGTAGTATTGGAAAAGATTTTATTCATCTGGCGTGAGGCACACGTTTATTGCCACAACCAATAGCTGCGATCCTGTTCTGATTGACCACGTCTTTCATAGGAAACAATCCCTCTGCTGCTCTTTCCATCGACTGTAGGAAAGGTGTACGTACAGCACCATACCTAGGCAGGTTTTACAGAGTGTAGTGAATGTACTGAAAGCCATCCACTATACCATGTGAGGAACACCACAGTTCAGTGTAAAGGAGAAGTAGCACGCTATTTCTAGCTGAAAATCAGGTACATAGAATTACTTGTCGTGATTGTGGTAAGTTTCATACTGGTCAATGAGGCAGAGGCATAGCACCTTGCTGGCAGAATATGGAATCAGCAGAAGGTCTCAGAATAATGTTTCCACATTCACTGAGCGCGTACTGAGAAGACCAGGGATATGAGTCATAGTCCCATATCACTTAGCAGACAAAGGCCAAACAGTCAATCCCTTGGAAGCTCTGGAAACAAACAAACATCTGGCCAACAGTCCTGATTTCAAATGAATGATCAAACAGAGCCCAGTACTAACCCTCTCGTAAACTTCACTTAATCCTCTCAGTTTTTTCATTCAATTTCATGACATCTGTCCTTTCTATTCCTCGCGTTTCCTGTTTTCATTTTTAATTTATTGTGATTGTTTATGTATCTCATATATTCTGTTGTTACGGTTGTGAAATCTTTCTTTTACTCTGCTTCTGCATCACTTTCATCTCATGAACTACTTCCTCTTACTCTTCTCAAGTACTGATTTTATTGGAAACGTTAAGTTAATGTAAATTGTTGCAGATTCATTGTTTAAAATTTAAGTGTTAAAGTTATTCCTGGTTTGCTCCCCTTACGTTTATATACTATTCAAATTTTTATCTTTTTAATTATATTAGCTCCCCGTTATCAGTGATGCCATTTGCTTGGTTTTTTTTCCTCAGTCTATATGAGTAAAATGGTTCAAATGGCTCTGAGCACTATGGGACTTAACAGCTGAGGTCATCAGTCCCCTAGAACTTAGAACTACTTAAACCTAACTCACCTAAGGACAGCACACACATCCATGCCCGAGGTAGGATTCGAACCTGCGACCGTAGCAGTCACGCGGTTCCGGACTCCACGCCTAGAACCGCTCGGCCACCGCGGCCGGCCTATACGAGTAAAATCTTTTCCTATGTTATTTACAAATGTTGTAACTTCTTTGACGATGATAATCGTTTAAAGTCTGATGATGGACTTCTACCCGAAAACCACTTAAATAAATGAATCAATCCTGTGAAATGGGGGAGGGCAATTGTTTTTGCTTAGGAGCCACATCGTGGAAGTGGAGGTTAGCGAAGAGTAGCGCCTCCTGAAATGATTGGATTCATTAGTTTACATTTAATTTCAGAATTTTACCATGTATATATATATATATATATATATATATATATATATATATATATATATATATATATATATATATTTTCTGAAGCGAAAAGAAACTGGTGTAGGATTGCGTATTCAAATACAAAGATATGTAAATAGGCAGAATACGACGATGCAGTCGGCAACACCTACATCAAATCACCGACATCGCTGCAGCCGGAAAAAGACCCTGTAAGAATGGGAACAACGACGACTGAAGAGAATCGTTCAGCGTTACAGAGGTGCAAGTCTACCGCAAATTGCTGCTGAATTCAATGATGGACCATCAAAAAGTTTAGCGAGCAAACCATACAACGAAACATCATTAGCATGAGCTTTTGAACGCAAAGGCCCACTCGTGCACCTTTTAGGACTGAACGACACAAAGCTTTATGTCTTGCCTGGACCCGTCAGAATTGACAATGAACTGTTGATGAGTGGAAACATGTTGCCTGGTCGGATGAGTCTCGTTTGAAATTGTATCAAGCGAATGAAGGTGTCTATGTATGGTGACAACCTCATGAATCTATGGACCCTTCATGTCGCAGGTGACTGTTCAACCTGGTGGAGGCTCTGTCATATTGTGAGAGTCTGCAGTTGGAGTGATGTGGGACTTTTGATATGTCTAGATACCACACTGACAGGTGACACGTACGTAAGCATCCTGTCTGATCACCTCCATCAATTCATGTCTATTGCGCATTCCGATCGACTTGGCCAATTCCAGCAGGACAATGAGACATCCCATACGTTCAGAATTGCTACAGAGTGGCTCCAGGAACAGTTCTCTGAGTTTTAACACTTCTGCTGGCCATCAAACTCGCCAGACATGAACATTATTGCGCATATCTGTGATGCCGTGCAAGGTGATGTTCATATGAGATCTCCACCCCCTTGTACTCCTACTGATTTATGGACAGTTCTACAGGATTCATGTTGTCAGTTCCCCCCAGCATTACTTCAGACATTAGTCGTGTCCATGCTACGTCGTGTTGCCGCACTTCTGCGTGCTCGCGGGGACGCTACATGATATTAGGCAAGTATATCAGTTTCTTAAGCTCTTCAGTGCGTATGTATATTAGTCGCAGTCCCAGTCAGTTTATTTATTGTGCTGATTTGACATCGTCTATAGCTGCAAGCAAGTTTAATTTTAGGATTAGTTTAATGAGTCAAATGTATCACATTACCATTTTCTACGTTTTTTTTATCATCAGTGAACTTGCTTGTTGAGATCCTCATCATAGCCTCCAAGCTAATGTCTGTCAAAGAGCATCTACTGACCTACGTTTACTATCGTTCTTCAAGACAGGGAAACTTTGCTCACATACATTTATAGACCCAATTAAAGAGAACATCTTAGCAGTAAATTTCTTCAAACACAGAAATTTTTCAGCAGGCAAAGATTTTAAAAGCCATTTAATGTCGTAGCGTTAAACATACCTTTCACGTGTGATTTGACGGCATGCCAATAAGTAAATGGAAAATGCCTCTGTGATTGCTCCCATAAGCCACCGCGCCGAGTGTCAACTTTGTTTGTGAAATTAGTATCAACACTGAGTAGCGCATGCGCATTGATGTGGCCATCCTACTGGAAAGAAGGCTGGGTTCAAAGCTGACTTTTCAGACTGTCTTGGTGGGCCACACAAAAATTAGCCGGCAGCATGTGGCTCCGGGGATCACTATTTCCCTATGTTGTAGATCATACACAATACTGTGTTTTTCATGTGTTATGTTGTTGTACCAAGAAGCAACAAGGATTACCTAATGTAACGGGCTGTTTATTAATGTGATGGTTCCGTTTCTAAGTTTTTGTTTTTTAAATGTTTTTCGTATTAGTGACGACGTTCCGACGTTCATTGGCTATTTCGCGAGACTGCAAACTATGCCATGAGAATGGCATCGTCGGTGTAGCAACACAATCGAAACCTCATCCGCAAGCACGAAGGACACATTATTAACGAACCACACGAACGTCAACTACAGTTGAGTCTTACAAATAAAAACATCGGAGAAAGAGATCATTTATGCAACGCGTAACGTCACACGTCAAAGTTTTGGACCGTCGGCTCCTTCTGTTCACTAGGCAGCAAATGTGTCACCTTAAAATTCTAACGTCCGCAGCTCGTGGTCGTGCGGTAGCGTTCTCGCTTCCCACGGCCGGGGTCCCGGGTTCGATTCCCGGCGGGGTCAGGGATTTTCTCTGCCTCGTTATGACTGGGTGTTGTGTGATGTCCTTAGGTTAGTTAGGTTTAAGTAGTTCAAGTTCTAGGGGACTAATGACCATAGATGTTAAGTCCCATAATGCTCAGAGCCATTTGAACCATTTTTGAAAATTCTAACGAAGGCCTCGGGGGAACGCTACAGATCAGTCTGTCAGCGCAACCCGCCGAGTAAGTGGATTAAGGACCGAAAAGACCCATCGAGGTTTAATAACCAAATTCTGAAAATGCTGAGGAAGCAGAGATTTTTTGTTAGGTTCAAAAAAGGAAACGCAAGAGGCGTCAGGCAAAAATTATTAGAAATTCGTCCGTGTACAAAAAGACACGAGAAGCATAGAGTTTCGACCGCCATATGTTGGCAGAGGACAAGACCTGGGGAAAATTCGGGTCGAAGGCTTTGATCGACCCACTCATCGCTAAGGCGTCTTGTCACGGTTCGCGCCGTTTCCCCCGTCGGAATTTCGAGTCTTCCCTCGGTCACGGTGTCTGTGTTGTCCTTAGCGTAAGTCAGTATAAGTTCGAATAAGTAATCTGTAAGCTTCGGGACCGATGACCTCAGCAGCTGGGTCCCATAAGACCTTACCAATTTCCAAAAATTTTCAGCCACTCATCAAGCAGTCTGATGTAGCAACAAAAGGCAGTATTACGAGCAGTAGTTTAAAATTTCGCATTTAAGAAATTATCCACGAACGAAGATGGTACAAATATCGTCGTTTGGCCGTCGCACAGACTCCTGTATGGAAGACATAGTAACGAGTATATCTGGCATGAGAAGCAACTGAAAAAGTTGAAAACAATTAAGTCGTCATGTCCGGATGAAATTCCAATTCGATTTTATAGGGGACTCTCTTCAACACTGGCTGCTTACTCAACTTGCATAATCTATCACCCACAGTGAAGTCCCAAGTAACTAGAAAAAATGGCAGGTGACTCTTGCGTATATGAAGGGTGAAACATCGGATTCGCAGCATTACGGATCAGTAATATTAACATTGGTTCACTGCACAAATGTTCGAAATAACAAACTTCCTTTGGACAAAAGCTTCTGTCAGCAAATCAGCACAGATTTAAAAAACATCGCTCGTGCGAAAGTCAGCTTGTTCTTTTCTCAAATGCTTCAAATGGCTCTGAGCACTATGGGACTTAACATCTGAGGTCATCAGTCCCCTAGAACTACTAAAACGTAACTAACCTAAGGACATCACACACATCCATGCCGAGGCAGGATTCGAACCTGCCACCGTATCAGTCGCGCGGTTCCGGACTGAAGCGCCTAGAACCGCTCGGCCACAGCGGTCGGCGTTCTTTTCTCGCACGATATCCTTCTAACCATGGATGAAAGGCCACAGGAAGATTTAGTTTTCCTAGATTTCCAGTATGGGCTCCGCACAGGGTACTACTGTAGACTAAGTGACGGTCCCATAATACCGAATAGGTTTTCAGATATGTGAGTGGCTATAAGGCTTTTGACGTAACAGGACCCAGTACGTTTTCCAGGGTCGAGTGATAGGACCAATCTTATTCTCTTTATATGAACGAACCATGTGACGGATAGGGTGACTATTCGCCGACAGCCGGCCGCTGTGGCCGAGCAGTTCTAGGCGCTTCAGTCCGGAACCACGCACGACCGCTACGGTCGCAGGTTCGATCCTGTCTCGGGCATGGATGTGTGTGATGTCCTTGGGTTAGTTAGGTTTAAGTAGTTCTAAGTCTAGGGGATTGATGACCTCAGATGTTACGTCCCATAGTGCTTAGAGCCATTTGAACCATTCGCTGACACGGGAAAGTGTTTGAGTGTGTTGCAGGATACAGGATGAATTGGAGATAATTTCAATCTGGTGTGATGAATGACAGCTTGCTCTAAATTTAGAGAAATGTCAGTTAATGCATGTGAGTAGAAAAAACAATCCTGTGATGTGCGAATAGAGTTTTAGTGCTTTGCTAAATGACGCAGTCACTTCAATGAAATAACTTCATGTAAATGAAATTAAATGAGTATGTAATGTCGACAATAGAGAAGGTGATTGGCCAACATCAATTTATTGGGACAATTCTAATGAAAATGCAGTTCATCTATGAAGGAGACCACGTATAGGACACTGGTGCTCCCCATTTTTGAGTGCTGCTACAGCAAGTCGGATTTAAGAAAGACAAGGAAACAATTCAGAGACGTGCTGCCGGATTTCTTACTATAGAATCGAACAATAGGCAAGTGAAACAGAGATACTTCGTGAATGTAAATTGGAATCCCTGGAGGGAACACGTTGTTCCTTTCGTTAAACACAAGTGAGAACTACTCTGCTGCTGGGAATATATATTACACCTAAGGGCGACCAAGATCAGGGAAGAGAAATTAGGGCTCTTTTTGAGGTGTGTAGGCAATCGTTCTTGCCTCGTTCCATCTGCGAGTGGAATATGAAAGGGAAAGAGCGGTAGTAGTACAAGATACCATGTGCCGTGGACCGTATGGTGACGTGCGGAATATGTGTATAGTTGCAGAACATTACATTAAATAACAGCTTTGTTTCGACACGGATTATTGATTTCGCAAACTCAGAACCTAGCTACCTCATACCAATCAAAACTAGACCTCGAGCTACGTACAGTCTGCACTACAGTGTGTTCACACAACCCAATGTTTCGTTTCGAATACTATGGTAGGGTCTTCAGAGTAGCTGTGTAAGCCACATATAACATTAAGGAATCTGCTCGTTTCTTTGCTTGCCGACGTGAGATTGCGTGTTTTGAATCTCTGTGGGTATATGGACAAGTTAAGACAATACACTCTGGAATAAAAAAACGACATTCCATTTGCAGAGACGGTGATGAACACTTGGCCGAGCGGTTCTAGGCGCTACAGTCTGGAACTGGGCGACAGCTACGGTCGCCCGTTCGAATCCTGCTTCGGTCATGGATGTGTGTGATGTCCTTAGGTTAGTTAGGTTTAAGTATTTCTAAGTTCTAGGGGACTGATGACCTCAGAAGTTAAGTCCCATCGTGCTCAGAGCCATTTTTATTTGATGAACAGTTGTTTATGAAATGCCGCCCATATATATGAGCCATATGAATTGTAATAGCACTTTACTAAATTCACAGGTAGATCTAGTGAAAATAATTGCACTTGTTTCAGGTCTTGATTTTAAGCTTTTCTGTTTTCTGATGTAGCACCTGAAGATGGTCTTTGAAGGCCGAAACCGGTTAGCATCGTATCATAAAAAACTGATTGGTTCAAAAACGAAAGAATAATACCTTACTCTTAATATAGCATATACATTTCCTTCTGGCACTGAAAACCGTGCTACTTCTGTTACAAACAGCTAAACAACGCTACAAACACAAGCAACGCCACAGTTATTGTGACTGTACGGTCCTCAGATAATATGACGAGGCTGCTGGTTAATTAATTACCTTGACCATGTCGATCCTCCTGGCGAGACCGACGACCTTGAGCCCGCGCCTCAGCAGCGCCTGTGCGATGGCGGCACCGATGCCGGAGCTGGCTCCGGTCACCAGGGCGACGCGACCTGCGTACCGCTCCATCCCGACAACAAGTGGCGCGGCGCGGCGCGGCCACTAGCGCGGCGGATGTTTGCCTGCAGAGGGCAGGCTGCCCGCGTAGGGCCGCCTGGGCAGCTCGTTATCGCCCAGCCGCAGCCCACATTCCCCTCTGTCGGCGCGTAAACAGGACCTATTATCCGATGGGCGTCTTCAGTGAAACGCATTAGTTCTCTGGTAGGTCTCGTCTTTAACGAGAAGCTTCTAGAACCTGGACCAAGTAGAGGAGAAGTTTTTGTTTTATTCATAAGGACCTTACGCTTGACTGCAACTGTATGTAAATAAATAAATACGTGTCATCATTTATTCCAAAGAATTTGAGAAGCGTTTCGTATTAACTACTGTCGTAAAGCTACATAACGTCGTCGGAGTAAACTCCATCCGAACTCAAGGTGAAACGTCCCATTAGAAAAATTATAAATGACTGTGTTTAAACTGACACACACAATATTTTTAGCGCAACGCAATATAACTTTCAAAAATCCCTACAAAAGAATGGCCCTGACTAACAATAACCTATACCTTTCATGAATCACTTACCTCACAAAAATCTTCATTACTCGAACTACTGCAATACAGCGAGCGCCACTACTGCCAGCTAAATAAAAGATTCTAACTACTGAAGGCACTAACTACTGATGGCATAGTCAGCAAATGAAAGATTTTAAAGTCATTATATATATATATATATATATATATATATATATATATATATATATATATATATATATATATAGGGTGAGTCACCTAACGTTACCGCTGGATATATTTCGTAAACCACATCAAATACTGACGAATAGATTCCACAGACCGAACGTGAGGAGAGGGGCTAGTGTAATTGGTTAATACAAACCATAAAAAAATGCACGGAAGTATGTTTTTTAACACAAAACTACGTTTTTTTAAATGGAACCCCGTTAGTTTTGTTCGCACATCTGAAAATATAAACAAGTGCGTAATCAGTGCCGTTTGTTGCATTGTAAAATGTTGTTTACATCCGGAGATATTGTAACCTAAAGTTGACGCTTGAGTACCACTCCTCCGCTGTTCGATCGTGTGTATCGGAGAGCACCGAATTACGTAGGGATCCAAAGGGAACGGTGATGGACCTTAGGTACAGAAGAGAGTGGAACAGCACATTACGTTCACACGCTAACACGTTTTTATTGGCCTTTTTCACTGACGCAAATGTACATTACCATGAGGGGTGAGGTAGGCGTACACACGTGGTTTCCGTTTTCAATTACGAAGTGGAATAGAGTGTGTCCCACTGGAAACGCGTCGACGTATGTGGTATCAGCATGATGGTGCACCTGCACATTCCGCAATTAACACTAGGCTGACCCTTGACAGGATGTTCGACAGGCGTTTCATACTACGTGGAGGACGCATAAATTGGCCAGCCCGTTCTCCTGATCTTACACCTCTGGACTTCCTTCTGTGGGGTACGTTAAAGGAGAATGTATACCGTGATGTGCCTTCAACCCCAGAGGATATGAAACAACGTATTGTGGCAGCCTGCGGCGACATTACACCAGATGTACTGCGGCGTGTACGACATTCATTACGCCAGAGATTGCAATTGTGAGCAGCAAATGATGGCCACCACATTGGACATCACCACATTGAACATCTATTAGCCTGACATGTCGGGACACACTCTATTCCACTCCGTAATTGAAAACGGAAACCACGTGTGTACGTGTACCTCAACCCCCATGGTAATGTACATGTGCCTCAGTGAAAAAGACCAATAAAAAAGTGTTAGAATGTGGACGTAATGTGCTGTTCCAGTCTCTTCTGTACCTAAGGTCCATCACCGTTCCCTTTGGATCTCTACGTAATTCGGTGCTCTCCGATACACACGATCGAACAGCGGAGGAGTGGTACTCAAGCGTCAACTTTAGGTTACAATATCTCCGGATGTAATTAACATTTTACAATGCAACAAACGGCACTGATTACGTACTTGTTTATATTTTCAGATGTGCGAACAAAACTAACGGGGTTCCATTTAAAAAAACGTAGGTTTGTGTTAAAAAACATACTTCCGTGCATTTTTCTATGGTTTGTATTAACCAATTACACTAGCCCCTCTCCTCATGTTCGGTCTGTGGAATCTATTCGTCAGTATTTGATGTGGTTTACGAAATATATCCAGCGGTAATGTTAGGTGACTCACCCTGTATATATATATATATATATATATATATATATATATATATATATATATATATATATATATATATATATAAGTTCATGACATCCAGTCTTACAAATTTACTGTCTCTGGTCTCTGATGGACACACATCCAGATCATCCACTCTCAAAACTCCGCCATCTCTCTCCCCACATCCACCACTGTTGAACAGCCAACTGCCCAACACTACAGTAGCAAACAACAATGAAAACTAGCCACAGTCTGCACACAACGCAGCCAGTGATTTTCGTACAGAGCACTACGTGGCGTTACCAACATAAAAACCTAAACAGCCTACTTACAAAGGCATCGTTCTACGCAGGACGTTCAATAAGTAACGCAACACATTTTTTCCTCGTTCAGTATAGATTGAAGAAATGAGAAATTTGTTGTGGGACAGCTTGGAATATTCTCGCTTCAGCCTATAAAGTTTCATGAAGTTCCGATATGTGGCGGCGTTATACGTATCATTCAGACGTCGTGTCTCCCAAGCTGAGAGTAGTCACTGAGTTTCCTTTGGCGGAAAACCAGAGCATCGCAGATATTCATAGATGTTTGCAGAATATTTATGGAGACCGGGCAGTGAAAAAATGCACGGTGAGTTCTTCGGCGAGGCGTGCGTCATCATCACAACAAGAAGGAGGAAACCGTCGCGATCTCCGGCGTGCCGGCTCCCCGCACATACCTTCAGGAAATTGAAGGAACGACTTAAGCGTCTTCGTCGCCAAAAAATTGCAAACTACATTCTCGTTCTCTAGGAGGAAGCAAGGCCTTACACAAGTCTGCACACCCAAGAGACAAAAGTTCATGGGACTGCTCTTCCTCCTCTATCCTACAGCTCAGATTTCGCACTTTACGACTTGAATCTTTTTGGTCCAATGAATAATGCACTCCGAAGGAAGCTGTACGTGGATGATGGGGGGGGGGGGGGGGTGAGGATGGAGGTTATTGATGCAGAAAAATGATGGCTCCGACGTCGACCAGTATGTGGTACGATGTAGGCGTATAGGCTCTTCCAGTAACGGGCGGCAAGGCCCTAGCATTTTACGGAGATTATGATGAAAAATGGAGTTTTGTAGCCAAAAGAGAAGGGACTCTTATGATGTACTGGAATCCTGCATAAATCAACCTGGTATCAGAAAAAAATGTGTTGCATTTACATATTGAACGACCCTTGTATTATGGTTTCATCTGAAACTAGTTTAGGCATTGGTACACATAACCAAGTACCAAATGTATGAACACGAAACAGATTAAACTGCAGTCCCTTTATACAGGGTGGTCCATTGATAGTAACCGGGCCAAATATCTCACGAAATAAGCATCAAACGATAAAACTTTCGCTTCGTGTCTCTTTTCTATTGACTTTGGTTTACTATTATTATTATTATTACTTGCGTAACAACGCATATACGAAAAGAACCGCGAAATACCTTTTAGGAATGCTGTGCCATGAAGTTCTTTATAATCATTAATTTTCAACAAAACAGAATATATTGGGTTCTTATTGTTCTGTATCTGGCTTTCTATTAAAGGAACATTTTTCGTTACTGTAACTCACTATAAAATTCAACATATCTTCCCTACTTTATAGTTATTGAAAATGTTAATTACTTTGTTATGAATACTGATGTTACAGTTCGTAATGATTGTTCAACATCAAAATTTTGCAGTGGATTTTTTGTTAACAGTAAAACACCAATAAGTACCACGACTAGCACAAGAACATGAGACTATTGTCGGAGAAAAATACGTTTTTACTATAAGGTTTGCCAGACCAGAACTAACCACAGCAAGATTCCTATTATGTTACGAAGGTAAATTATCTTTTTTGTACTGTTAGTAATATATTATCAGCAGCCCTCGTCAACCTGCAAAACACATCACAAAATCTGCTGCTCTGCTCTGCACGTCCGAAAGCTGAAAGAAATGATTTTATTTCACTATTACCTTCCCGCTTCTTTGCGGTATGATAGATTGCATTTAATGCAGTTTGAATGCGCCGCGGCAGCGGCTCGTTCGTTCGTAGCGCAGCTCTGTACCACGGATAATATTTAGATAACTGAAAATGTCTTAAAGGGATGGGATAATATACCAAGCAAGCTACTACAAATAATAATGCAAGGTTTCATTAAGTAACTCTATTCAAAACATTTAAATATGTTAATTATTACAAACCTTTAATATGAGTACGTAATGGCGTACATCTCTCAGTCTCGACAAAAGAATGCTACGCTAGCGTACAATACAACGTCACAGGCTATCCTACTCTCGTAACTCCAAGAAGAAGACAGAGAAATTAATGTTCGTTCTGTATTATTTATACTAGTCACACATTCTCATCTTTGTTTGATATTTATCGTCTGTGGCGGTTTCAGTACTCGCCGACACAGATATTATCTAAAATAAATAATGAAAAAAAGTACATAATTCCATACAATAACAAAACATGATACACAATGTTTTCTCTTTACTACATAATGTGTCTTCCGCTAATAGACGTTACAATGCCCCCTGGCAGCAATTGACTAACGTTAAGAATGTTCGGCAATATGCTGCCACTAACGTTCGTTTTGTCATTGTCTGTCAGCTTATTTGGAATATTCACTATTCACTTGTTTGCTATTTTGCATTATAGTTTTAATCACTCTCTTTATGGTTTTCTCACACTTTGCGAGGTGACCGTAAACCTAGTCCCAGGGTCATTACAGTTTTCTGGCTCCCCCATTCGGGCTACGTGCGGTCAGAAAACCTGGGAAAACTGCGCCGGAGCCATGGTCATCTCGCCTGGTTTGTCTTAAAACACAGTTCGATTGTTCATCAAAAAAGGTTGGAATTTATCCAATGTTCACAGATAACAAAGGTTATTTATGACAAAATGTTAAACTTTTAGTCTCCTTGTTAAAAATATACCTACTACAGTCTTTCACATTTGTGTTCTGTGTCACACTGAAAGTCAATCATTAAACAGTTTTACATTAGTGTAATGGATTGTCTCTACACTTACTCACGACAAATGTTCTACCATGGTATGGCATTCGTGTCAGTTTGCTTCACTAATATGACGAAAACATATCACATATATCGCCGAACCAATGAATATTACTGTACACAGTACACAGTAACTAAAGAAAAAAAAATGTTTTACTCGTAATTTCGTGTCCAATAAACCATTTTCATTTTAGTACATTAACAGCGTAGTTGGTAATGTTCGGTTGAATGTCGACAATGTCGTACGGAGCGGGCGGCACGAAGCACTTGTTGCGTAGCGTCGTCTGGAACGCGGCGTGCCAACGACCGCTGGGGTCGACGACCTGCTCGCCGTAACAGCGACGGCGTGCTGGCCTGGCGCCCGTGCAGTCGCGGACTGCGCCGAACCATTCACCAATGCCGGCGTGTTGCAGTGGTTTCCCGCGACCGGCTGGCTGGCGGCACGGCACCCGTCTCTGCTTCTCCGCATGGCTCCCCGTCGTAACGCATGAAACAAATATTCCACAACGGTGTACTGTATTTAAGGATACAGGTTATTAGTTGTGGAAGAAAATGCAACTTGGTTAAAAGCGTTTATTGTTCAGTAAGCCGTCGCTTCGCTGGTATGCACAGGATGTTTTGGCGTAATAACGGGTTTCTTGTGACATTGTGACACTGGTATTCAGGGTTCGTCACACACACGTTGTACTACACACTTTCACTTGTTCTCACGGTCGATACGCTGCCAGAGCGTCTCTCAACACGCGAAAATGTTTCGGTTCACACACACTAAATGGTTCCGTCGAGCGATGTTTGTTTGAATCGACTCCGAAAGGATCACTAACTACCGTTTTTACACACAGTATATTGTTCGTTGAGCACTGCACTATGACAGTTAGTCACTCAACACTTGACTTATTGTTGTTGTTGTTGTGGTCTTCAGTCCTGAGACTGGTTTGATGCAGCTCTCCATGCTACTCTATCCTGTGCAAGCTTCTTCATCTCCCAGTACCTACTGCAACCTACATCCTTCTGAATCTGCTTAGTGTATTGATCTCTTGGTCTCCCTCTACGATTTTTACCCTCCACGCTGCCCTCCAATGCTAAATTTGTGATCCCTTGATGCCTCAAAACATGTCCTACCAACCGATCCCCTCTTCTAGTCAAGTTGTGCCACAAACTTCTCTTCTCCCCAATCCTATTCAATACCTCCTCATTAGTTACGTGATCTACCCACCTTATCTTCAGCATTCTTCTGTAGCACCACATTTCGAAAGCTTCTATTCTCTTCTTGTCCAAACTGGTTATCGTCCATGTTTCACTTCCATACATGGCTACACTCCATACAAATACTTTCAGAAACGACTTCCTGACACTTCAATCTATACTCGATGTTAACAAATTTCTCTTCTTCAGAAACGCTTTCCTTGCCATTGCCAGTCTACATTTTATATCCTCTCTACTTCGACCATCATCAGTTATTTTACTCCCTAAATAGCAAAACTCCTTTACTACTTTAAGTGCCTCATTTCCTAATCTAATCCCCTCAGCATCACCCGATTTAATTTGACTACATTCCATTATCCTCGTTTTGCTTTTGTTGATGTTCATCTTATATCCTCCTTTCAAGACACTGTCCATTCCGTTCAACTGCTCTTCCAAGTCCTTTGCTGTCTCTGACAGAATTACAATGTCATCGGCAAACCTCAAAGTTTTTACTTCTTCTCCATGAATTTTAATACCTACTCCGAATTTTTCTTTTGTTTCCTTTACTGCTTGCTCAATATACAGATTGAATAACATCGGGGAGAGGCTACAACCCTGTCTCACTCCTTTCCCAACCACTGCTTCCCTTTCATGCCCCTCGACTCTTATAACTGCCATCTGGTTTCTGTACAAATTGTAAATAGCCTTTCGCTCTCTGTATTTTACCCCTGCCACCTTCAGAATTTGAAAGAGAGTATTCCAATTAACGTTGTCAAAAGCTTTCTCTAAGTCTACAAATGCTAGAAACGTAGGTTTGCCTTTTCTTAATCTTTCTTCTAAGATAAGTCGTAAGGTTAGTATTGCCTCACGTGTTCCAACATTTCTACGGAATCCAAACTGATCTTCCCCGAGGTCCGCTTCTACCAGTTTTTCCATTCGTCTGTAAAGAATTCGCGTTAGTATTTTGCAGCTGTGACTTATTAAACTGATAGTTCGGTAATTTTCACATCTGTCAACACCTGCTTTCTTTGGGATTGGAATTATTATATTCTTCTTGAAGTCTGTGGGTATTTCGCCTGTCTCATACATCTTGCTCACCAGATGGTAGAGTTTTGTCATGACTGGCTCTCCCAAGGCCATCAGTAATTCTAATGGAATGTTGTCTACTCCCGGGGCCTTGTTTCGACTCAGGTCTTTCAGTGCTCTGTCAAACTCTTCACGCAGTATCTTATCTCCCATTTCATCTTCATCTACATCCCCTTCCATTTCCATAATACTGTCCTCAAGTACATCGCCCTTGTATAAACCCTCTATATACGCCTTCCACCTTTCTGCCTTCCCTTCTTTGCTTAGAACTGGGTTGCCATCTGAGCTCTTGATATTCATACAAGTGGTTCTCTTCTCTCCAAAGGTCTCTTTAATTTTCCTGTAGGCAGTATCTATCTTACCCCTAGTGAGACAAGCCTCTACATCCTTACATTTGTCCTCTAGCCATCCCTGCTTAGCCATTTTGCACTTCCTGTCGATCTAATTTTTGAGACGTTTGTATTCCCTTTTGCCTGCTTCATTTACTGCATTTTTATATTTTCTCCTTTCATCAATTAAATTCAATATTTCTTCTGTTACCCAAGGATTTCTATTAGCCCTCGTCCTTTTACCTACTTGATCCTCTGCTGCCTTCACTACTTCATCCCTCAGAGCTACCCATTCTTCTTCTACTGTATTTCTTTCCCCCATTCCTGTCAATTATTCCCTTATGCTCTCCCTGAAACTCTCTACAACCTCTGGTTCTTTCAGTTTATCCAGGTCCCATCTCCTTAAATTCCCGCCTTTTTGCAGTTTCTTCAGTTTCAATCTGCAGCTCATAACCAATAGATTGTGGTCAGAATCCACATCTGCCCCTGGAAATGTCTTACAATTTAAAACCTGGTTCCTAAATCTCTGTCTTACCATTATATAATCTATCTGATACCTTTTAGTATCTCCAGGATTCTTCCAGGTATACAACCTTCTTTTATGATTGTTGAACCAAGTGTTAGCTATGATTAAGTTATGCTCTGTGCAAAATTCTACAAGGCGGCTTCCTCTTTCATTTCTTCCCCCCAATCCATATTCACCTACTATGTTTCCTTCTCTCCCTTTTCCTACTGACGAATTCCAGTCACCCATGACTATTAAATTTTCGTCTCCCTTCACTACCTGAATAATTTCTTTTATCTCGTCATACATTTCATCAACTTCTTCATCATCTGCAGAGCTAGTTGGCATATAAACTTGTACTACTGTAGTAGGCATGGGCTTTGTGTCAATCTTGGCCACAATAATGCGTTCACTATGCTGTTTGTAGTAGCTAACCCGCACTCCTATTTGTTTATTCATTATTAAACCTACTCCTGCATTACCCCTATTTGATTTTGTATTTATAACCCTGTAATCACCTGACCAAAAGTCTTGTTCCTCCTGCCACCGAACTTCACTAATTCCCACTATATCTAACTTTAACCTATCCATTTCCCTTTTTAAATTTTCTAACCTACCTGCCCGATTAAGGGATCTGACATTCCACGCTCCGATCCGTAGAATGCCAGTTTTCTTTCTCCTGATAACGACGTCCTCCTGAGTAGTCCCCGCCCGGAGATCCGAATGGGGGACTATTTTACCTCCGGAATATTTTACCCAAGAGGACGCCATCATCATTTAATCATACAGTAAAGCTGCATGTCCTCGGGAAAAATTACGGCTGTAGTTTCCCCTTGCTTTCAGCCGTTCGCAGTACCAGCACAGCAAGGCCGTTTTGGTTAATGTTACAAGGCCAGATCAGTCAATCATCCAGACTGTTGCCCCTGCAACTACTGAAAAGGCTGCTGCCCCTCTTCAGGAACCACATGTTTGTCTGGCCTCTCAACAGATACCCCTCCGTTGTGGTTGCACCTACGGTACGGCCATCTGTATCGCTGAGGCACGCAAGCCTCCCCACCAACGGCAAGGTCCATGGTTCATGGGGGAAGACTTGACTTATACTGAAGGATATATTGGTGCAGATACAACAGTCATTTTCTGTCCCTACTACACACAATATTCCGTCCTGTCCTAGATTGTTTATGCACACAGTTTATTTTTAATGCATATCAACTGTTCTTAGCATAATCACTCTCATCTACATTGAGTCCATTGTGTTTACCTTGTCATTACACACTTTTAACACTATTACTAGGCATATATGGCTTTTTTGTAATTATTTAAAGGTGTGTGATTTTTGGTACATAGCTTTCTTTTCCATTTTTCAGTGTAGCTTGCCAGGTTATCACCCATCTAGGAAACAGATTTTACCCTGTGCATGACAGCTTTACTTGGGCATATTGCTCAATAAATACTTCATTTAGTACTAGTATTATTTTTAATGATCTGTCCTACAGGACTACAGTGTAGTTTCCGCATTGATCGACTTGATTCGCGTATCGCATAATTAATATTCAAGGGCGTGTACCAAGTACACAGGCTTCAATTGAAGCATCGATACATACAAAGCGTAGGTTTCACGGAACGGGTTTGTTTTTGATTGAATTCTGCTCCAGTGTCGTTCTCAGATCACTATTGGCAGTAAACATTACATCACATAATTATTTCGTACTACAAAGTCAATTTTTGGCCAGTAGAGACTCTCTCTCAGGGTTCCTTAATTCTAACACAATTACATCTGTTACATTACTATATGAGATTTCATCATTAATTGTACTTACTTACTACAAATGAAAAATGATTCAAGAAATTAATCATTACTTTATCAACAAAAAGATTGTTCATTGCTTGATGAGCATATAGTATTTTAATGACTCTAATTGTCTGTAAACAAAGTCTTCCATTTGCATGCTATTGCTCAGGTTACTGATTCTACTTTCATGCTAAGCTTACTTATTTATGTTTTACTTCCTCAAAACTCTAAATACACACAAATTCTTTCTTAAAGCTAACATACTTATACTCTAAAACACAATTGAAATCGTCTTATTACTACTACTATTTACATCAGACATGTCATTGAATAAATAATTTTACTATCCCACTCTAACATCTTTCAAATCTCTCTAGCCACTACTTCCCTCCTCGACCAAGGGATGGAGTAAGATGCGCGACAGTATGTTTTGTGGGGCATCACCTCTATGTGATACCCCTGGACTATTCCTGGTCGATCGGTAAATACCATGGTATATTCCGATAGCAGCTGCGTCAACTGTTGCTTTTGTATGTTGCTTAAACTTTCAGATTCTTGTACTTTGGTTTGAAATGCACCAACATTTGTTTCAGAATTTCTATCTTCTATACTCGGATGATAAAGATCCGTCACAGGTGAATAATCATTGAGGTGTAGTACCCAGGGGTTCCTACATTTGATATTAATTCGGTTGCAACATGGAACAAGTATCTCCTTCGATTTCATCATAGACAACTCAATCCTCCTACCTTTATTAACTATGCTTAGTTTTCCCGAGGAGAGGTCGACCACTGCGTCCCTCTCACAGAGAAAATCGACTCCCAGAATGCAGGCCACCTTTAACCCTTTAACAATGAGGAACGAGCTCACTATGGCTTCGCCCTCCTTATAAATCTCTACCTGCACCTGGTACTTAACTAATTGGCTCTGTGCACTTATAGCTCCAGACACATTGCAATTATTAACCGGGAAAGTCGGTATGCTACGTCCCTTCCCCAGCACTTTAAACAACTCTGTACTCATTACACTCACTGAGGCACCTGTGTCAATAATTATATTCACCGCAACATCATTTATTTTCGCTTCTATTATGGCTTGCACATTTTCGTTGCTATCTTTCTTACATTCATGCGGTTCGGTCAGTAGATCTTTATCCATACTGATACCGTCGTTGTATCGCAGCATATGTATTCCAGGGATATTATTGTCATTCGTGTTGCTCTCACTCCACCCCTCGGCCAGCGATGTAGAGCATATCGAGGCCGATTCTAGTTTGTTGGATGGCTTGCTTGCGAGGTACTTGGACGACTATTGTCCGCGACCTCTACTATGTGTACGTTTTGATTTGTAGGCCGCCACGACTGCGCAATAGGCGCGTTTTGCAGTGGTGGTCTGTTGTTATCGTACCGGTCATTACCCTGCCGCTCTGGGCTTGGTCGCTGTTTCTGATTCCAATTGCGATTACTGTCACTGTAATTGCTATGCCACTGACCTCGCGCATTTTTCCAGCGGTTGGTCCCTGGCAGTCCGGAATCGTACCGGTCGTCAAATCGACGCTTTTTATTATGGGACGGTTGACCATACCCGTTCTGACTTCTACCATTATTACCATTTTGCGAGTGCTCTTGCCGCTTGTTACCACCCCCACCATTTCCATGGTTGTGGTTTTGTGCACTATTATTTCTGTCATGTTTACACCCTGATCCATTATTCCGCGAGTGATCACACGCTGCTTTTGCGTCTTCCTGGATTAAGTCTATTGAATCTAGAACAGACAGGAAATGTTCCATGTCGCTCTCTGGTACGTGTATTAATTTCTCTTTGATATGAATGGGTAAATGCGATTTTAGGAGTCTTATTATGTCTCTTGGTGAGATAGGCTCGTCCCAGTAGCGCATTTTGTTTATATACTTCTCGAAATACTGTCTCAGATTCCCAAGACGGGGTGAGTGCGGTTCGGGATTGTATACTTCTTTTCTTAGCCGCTCTTGTATACAAGGCGACCAATATTTCGACAAAAACGCCCTTTCGAACTGTTCATACGTCATGCAGCTGTCCGCTACTACCGTAGCTAGAGATGGGCAAAACTGTTCTTTTCAGAGATTGGATCAGAACTGTTCACTCCCTGAAATGAATTAGCTGTTTTTCATGACTCACCACTCATTTACAAAAGAAAATAAATGAAAGGCACATTGCCCTTTAAACTTGGTTTATTCCAGTACTATACCTGTATTTTGATCTTATTTGATCCTATTTTGAAGTAACATAGATAATGAGTAAGAATTTTGTATTGTTTATTGAAATTTCCACGATATGACAAAGTTTTTGATTATTGATTTATTTTGCACTAGCGTGGTTTTTTGGGTGATCGGAAAATGTTGTAACTTGAGATTTACATTAACAATATATTTGGCTATAATGTATTAAAATTTCATTAACCTCATACAAATACATCGCAAGCCATATATTTTTCCTTTCGAAGACGCCTAAAATCGCAAAATCCGTACCAGAATAAGAAAAAAATATATAAATTTGACTGTAAAACGAAAGTGCTGCATATAGCCTTACGCAGAATAAAACAAGGAAAATATTGGTGTATCACATTTTGCGATACGTTTATCGGTTCGCTCGTAATTAAAGCGTAAATTCGAGTGTCCATAATAAAAATCCTATAGTAAGAGTAGTCATCAGGAACCTAATCTAATCAGTTTAAACAAATAAAAATAAAATAAAAACAATTGATGTATACATAACATAATAATGTAATATACATAGCGGTATTACTATGAAGAACAATATCCAGTGGGGACAAACTCCGATGCAGAGGCGCTGAGTCGAGCAGGTCGAGCTGCGAGCTGTATTACTGCGTGAGCTGAGACCGCAGAGACCAGAGTGACACCAGAGTCGCTTTGCTCGACGCTCTGGCTAGAGTCGAGACGGTGGGGTGAGCGTTGAGCGGGCGAGTTCCGAGGGTGGGGGGAGCTCACCCGCTCCGAGACAAATCGTCCGCTCCCTTGCGAGCAGGTTTTTGCAAGTAGTTCCTATGTTATCCGCTAGGTGGCTCTCTGTCCTGTTGCTGGCATCAACTGCCCAGAGGGCAGGACGTGCGACTGAAACGATCGCCGACAGAGTGCGATGCGAAGTTAAGCTGCGCCAGACACTGCACAGTGCACACGGCAGACGACGCACAGAGACGGCCCGGCATATGTGAAACACAAAATCCAATGGGGCACTGCACAATGCAGGCAGCCAAGGTAGAAGCAGGGCAGAGGCCGGCGCTGGCTGTGTTGTGTGGCGTGCACTGTGCTCTGACCAGCAGAGGCGCTGCTGATATGCTCCGTCTCTCTCTCTCTCTCTCTCTCTCTCTCTCTCTGCCTGGGAAACGTTTGGAGCTACCGTTCTTTTTTTTCTGAATCACTGATTGTTCACTCCTTTGAAAGATTGAACTCTATGAATTAGTTCAAGAGCGGATCCCCCATCTCTAACCGTAGCCCACAACGCTGCATCACCCTGAATGTATGACATTACGTATTGAATTTTCTGTGCTTCGTTCCACACACTAGGCAAGATATTTTTAAAGCTTTTTATGAATACTACTGGGTGTACTGACTTCCGTTCAGTAGTAAACGTTTGAAACTGCCTATTTTTTATCAAACTTTCTTCAACTAATATTTTTGGACTATACTGGTTTGCTCCTGGGACATAGGCTGTGTGCTCCGATCCGAAGCTACAGCTCTTCGCATTATCGCCTCAAGATTCACCATTGTTGCGTCGCGTATAAGTTTGTGCGTTGCCAAAAACATTGGCTGTTGGCGACATAGTTTCATGTTTGCTGCTCTGTGCTAAACCCTTTTCCAAGTCGGATATCCGTTTGTTAATATTCACTTGCCACAGCGGAATATCCTCACTGAGTATTTGTTTGATGGTTTGCACGTCGTTCTGTACCTGACTATTAACTGCGGTACTGAACGATTCGGAATCTCTATCTGCTATGGCTGCTTGTACCTTAGAATTAATATTTTTGTCGATCTCACTCTCCTTTGCTTCTAGCCATGAGTTGAATTCGGTTTCAATTTTAGTCGCTTGTTCGTTCCACTTCTGCTCTACAAGCTGTGTGGAATCTATTTCTAGCTTTTCTAATCGGTTGGCTAAGATACCTATCTCGTCTACCCTGTTAGTGTTTGCTACTTGCAGGTTGTTGACCTGTACAGTCAACTCCTGCAGGCCCTTAGGTATCGACTCATAATTCTGTTTCATACAGGCAATCTCTTTTTTTATAATTTCTAACGATTGCACAAATTGCTGGTCCCGCTCAGCTTGCTGGCGATCCCTCTCAGCCTGCTGGGCAAGGAAATTTTCTGTTAACTGGCGACCTCGCTCAGCTTGCTGTGCGAGAAAGATCTCAATTTTTTCGTCCTTTTCAGCTTGTTGTTGCGCAAATTTTGCCTGGTAATCCAGCACGCGCTCTAATATCGTCTGAAGTGAATACCCACCAGGCAGATTACCACTCTCTGGTTCCTGCTTTTCTGGGGGTGGTGCAATTTCTTTATCTACCTCTCCTTGAGCACTGGTGGGCGGTGTCACCACTTCCTGTGCCCCTGCCCCCACATTTTCGCATGGTATATCCTCAAAGAGAGTACTTGTACTGCTTAATGCACCCGTTTCTACATTTCCTGCACTGACTAATGGCTGTTCCTCAGTATCCATATTGCTCGGACGTTGACTACGCAATTTAACCATATTCATAAATTACCTACTCGAACACAAGATCTGACAGTTTTTCCACTTGCACACAAAATATGTTAATTTATCTACAATACACTGCACACTAAAAATTACTATCTACACTCAACTTAGCCCTGTCATAAACACTAACATCAAACTACGCACACCACTAGCGATATGAGATCACTTCACTGGAGTTAAGCTTCTACAAACAGGACAACTACACTGTAGTCTTACCTTTAGTTTATCTGATTTCGGGGTTCGGCTGCCCCCGGATTATGTAGTCGTTACAGTTTCTCAGTACTATCAGGATCGTTTCCTCTGACTCGCTTGCAGTAGTGCGTTTTTTCATGAAAGAATGTTTGTACATTCATTAATACATGGCATTAATCATGATACACATACATACATTTATCACTAAATACATACATATATATAACAATAGACACTGAAAGAAAATACATAAAACAATTATTTTCGTGGCCACTGCAAATTCGGGCCCCGCGTTTTTGGGCGACAGTTTCACTTCGTAAGCTCTTTTGTAGATCATTAACTTCATTCCTGGGGAATATCACATGTTCTTCCCGCGATCCAAGAAAATTATTCTTGCATTTGGGAGAAACGTTCTGCAACCATTTTTCAATTTCAGATTGTTTATCAGATGAATCATTGGAACGTAATACTGTACTGGTTGCATTACGAGATAAGACACTTTTCTTGAGAGAGTTTGCACTTTCGGAAGAACTTTCAGATTCACTATCAGACTCACTGATAACAATGTTTACATTCTGAGTAGAAGTTTTCTTAGGCTTTCCTGCCGCAACTGAATTGGACTCGTCAGAGCTAGTACTATTGCATCTGGAAACACTGGCTGGCGTCCTCACTTCAGTCTTTACCTTAGGGCTTTCTACGTCTTCGCTGATTCTAGTCTTGATATCTACTTTGACACTGCAAGTAAACTGAGACGCACTACCCCTCCTAGATGGGTCAAAGGGAAGAGTATGGTATTCCTTATTCGGCAAGCTTGTCTTGGCGACTTCTATTTTAGTTTCTTTGAGAGAAATGTTATCCTCTGCGTCCAACTACACTCCTGGAAATGGAAAAAAGAACACATTGACATCGGTGTGTCAGACCCACCATACTTGCTCCGGACACTGCGAGAGGGCTGTACAAGCAATGATCACACGCACGGCACAGCGGACACACCAGGAACCGCGGTGTTGGCCGTCGAATGACGCTAGCTGCGCAGCATTTGTGCACCGCCGCCGTCAGTGTCAGCCAGTTTGCCGTGGCATACGGAGCTCCATCGCAGTCTTTAACACTGGTAGCATGCCGCGACAGCGTGGACGTGAACCGTATGTGCAGTTGACGGACTTTGAGCGTGGGCGTATAGTGGGCATGCGGGAGGCCGGGTGGACGTACCGCCGAATTGCTCAACACGTGGGGCGTGAGGTCTCCACAGTACATCGATGTTGTCGCCAGTGGTCGGCGGTAGGTGCACGTGCCCGTCGACCTGGGACCGGACCGCAGCGACGCACGGATGCACGCCAAGACCGTAGGATCCTACGCAGTGCCGTAGGGGACCGCACCGCCACTTCCCAGCAAATTAGGGACACTGTTGCTCCTGGGGTATCGGCGAGGACCATTCGCAACCGTCTCCATGAAGCTGGGCTACGGTCCCGCACACCGTTAGGCCGTCTTCCGCTCACGCCCCAACATCGTGCAGCCCGCCTCCAGTGGTGTCGCGACAGGCGTGAATGGAGGGACGAATGGAGACGTGTCGTCTTCAGCGATGAGAGTCGCTTCTGCCTTGGTGCCAATGATGGTCGTATGCGTGTTTGGCGCCGTGCAGGTGAGCGCCACAATCAGGACTGCATACGACCGAGGCACACAGGGCCAACACCCGGCATCATGGTGTGGGGAGCGATCTCCTACACTGGCCGTACACCACTGGTGATCGTCGAGGGGACACTGAATAGTGCACGGTACATCCAAACCGTCATCGAACCCATCGTTCTACCATTCCTAGACCGGCAAGGGAACTTGCTGTTCCAACAGGACAATGCACGTCCGCATGTATCCCGTGCCACCCAGCGTGCTCTAGAAGGTGTAAGTCAACTACCCTGGCCAGCAAGATCTCCGGATCTGTCCCCCATTGAGCATGTTTGGGACTGGATGAAGCGTCGTCTCACGCGGTCTGCACGTCCAGCACGAACGCTGGTCCAACTGAGGCGCCAGGTGGAAATGGCATGGCAAGCCGTTCCACAGGACTACATCCAGCATCTCTACGATCGTCTCCATGGGAGAATAGCAGCCTGCATTGCTGCGAAAGGTGGATATACACTGTACTAGTGCCGACATTGTGCATGCTCTGTTGCCTGTGTCTATGTGCCTGTAGTTCTGTCAGTGTGATCATGTGATGTATCTGACCCCAGGAATGTGTCAATAAAGTTTCCCCTTCCTGGGACAATGAATTCACGGTGTTCTTATTTCAATTTCCAGGAGTGTATGTTTTACCAAAATGTTAACGGTGAATATCATCTGTCGACAAATTACTAATCCTGGTAAAAGGAGGCGTCTGTTGTAGACGATCACATCTCTGAGGGGATTTATTTTTACGTAAGGCATCGGCTTTCTTATCCTGGCCTCTATTAGCGTGTCTCAGTGACAATTTGGTTATCTTGCTATGCACGTGTTTCTTTAGTTTTCTTTTGGGGCTAAATGAAACGAAGGATGAATCCATAATAAAGGAATTGGGACTTCACACTTTAATCATTATGACTTCGATTCACATAACCAGTTCAACTCCAGCATTTATAACGTACAACCAGCATCAATTCTTTTTTCTATTGCCTTTGGTTTACTATTATTATTATTATTATTACTTGCGTAACAACGCATATACGAAAAGAGCTGCGTAATACCTTTTAGTAATGCTGTGCCATGAAGTTCTTTATAATCATTAATTTTCAACAAAACAGAATATATTGTATTCTTATTGTTGTGAATCTGGCTCTCTATTAAAGGAACATTTTTCGTTACTGTAACTCACTATAAAATGCAACATATCTTCCCTACTTATAGTTATTGAAATTGAAATGAAAATTACTTTGTTATGAATACTGATGTTACAGTTCGCAATGATTGTTCACATCAAAATTTTGCAGTGGATTTTTTGTTAACAGTAAAACACCAATAAGTACCACGACTAGCACAAGAACATGAGACTATTATCGGAGAAAAACACGTTTTTTCTATAAGGTTTGCCAGACCAGAACTAACCACAGCAAGATTCCTATTATGTTACGGAGGTAAATTATCTTTTTTGTACTGTTAGTAATATATTATCAGCAGCCCGCGTCAACCTGCAAAACACATCATAAAATCTGCTGCTCTGCTCTGCAAGTTCGAAGGCTGAAAGAAATAATTTTATTTCACTATTACCTTCCCGGTTCTTTGCTCGTCCGTTCGTAGCGCAGCTCTGCACCACGGATAATATTTAAATAACTCAAAATGTCTTAAAGGGATGGGATAATATGCCAAGCTAGCTACTACAAATAATAATGCAAGGTTTCATTAAATAACTCTATTCAAAACATTAAAATATGTTAACTATTACACACCTTTAAAATGAGTACGTAATGGCGTACAACTCCCAATCTTGACAAAAGAAGGCTACGCTAGCGTACAGTATAACGTCACAGGCTATCCTACTCGCTTAACTCCAAGAAGAAGACAGAAAAATTAATGTTTTTCTGTATTATTTATACTAGTCACACATTCTCATCTTTGTTTGATATTTATCGTCTGTGGCGGTTTCAGTACTCGCCGACACAGATATTATCTAAAATAAATAATAAAAAAAAATACATAATTTTATACAATAACAAGACATGATACACAATGTTTTCTCTTTATCACATAATATGTCTTTTGCTAAGAGACGCTACAATGCCCCCTGGCAGCAATTGACTAACGTTAAGAATGTTCGGCAATATGCTGCCACTAACGTTCGTTTTGTCATTGTTTGTCACCTTATTTGGAATATTCACTGTTCAGTTCTTTGCTCTTTTGCATTATAGTTTTAATTACACTCTTTATGGTTTTCTCACACTTTGCGAGGTGACCGTGAACCTAGTCCCAGGGTCATTACAGTTTTCTGGCTCCCCCATTCGGGCTACGTGCGGTCAGAAAACCTGGGAAAACTGCGCCGGAGCCATGGTCATCTCGCCTGGTTTGTCTTAAAACACAGTTCGATTGTTCATCAAAAAAGGTCGGACTTTATCCAATGTTCACTGATAACAAAGGTTATTTATGACAAAATGTTAAACTTTTAGTCTCCTTGTTAAAAATGTACCTTCTACACTCTTTCACATTTGTGTTCTGTGTCACACTGAAAGTCAATCATTAAACAGTTTTACATTAGTGTAATGGATTGTCTCTACACTTACTCACGACAAATGTTCTACCATGGTATGGCATTCGTGTCAGTTTGCTTCACTAATATGACGAAAACATATCACATATATCATCGAACAATTGAATGTTTTGAGTTTATACACAGTAAACTAAAGAAAAAAATGTTTGTCACGTACTTTCGTGTCCAATAAATCATCTTCATATTAGTACATTAACAGCGTAGTTGGTAATGTTCGGTTGAATGTCAACAATGTACGGAGCGGGCGGCACGAAGCACTTGTTGCGTAGCGTCGTCTGGAACGCGGCGTGCCAACGCCCACTGGGGTCGACGACCTGCTCGCCGTAACAGCGACGGCGTGCTGGGGTGGCGCCCGTGCAGTCGCGAACCGCGCCGAACCATTCACCAATGTCGGCGTGTTGCAGTTCTTTCCCGCGACCGGCTGGATGGCGGCACGGCACCCGTCTCTGCTTCTCCGCATGGCTCCCCGTCGTAACGCATGAAACAAATATTCCACAACGGTGTACTGTATTTAAGGATACAGGTTATTAGTTGTGGAAGAAAATGCAACTTGGTTAAAAGCGTTTATTGTTCAGTAAGCCGTCGCTTCGCTGGTATGCACAGGATGTTTTGGCGTAATAACGGGTTTCTTGTGACATTGTGACACTGGTATTCAGGGTTCGTCACACACACGTTGTACTACACACTTTCACTTGTTCTAACGGTCGATACGCTGCCAGAGCGTCTCTCAACACGCGAAAATGTTTCGGTTCACACACACTAAATGGTTCCGTCGAGCGATGTTTGTTTGAATCGACTCCGAAAGGATCACTAACTACCGTTTTTACACACAGTATATTGTTCGTTGAGCACTGCACTATGACAGTTAGTCACTCAACACTTGTCTTATACTGACGTATATATTGGTGCAGATACAACAGTCATTTTCTGTCCCTACTACACACAATATTCCGTCCTGTCCTAGATTGTTTATGCACACAGTTTATTTTTAATGCATATCAACTGTTCTTAGCATAATCACTCTCATCTACATTGAGTCCATTGTGTTTACCTTACCACTGGTGGGCGGTGTCACCACTTCCTGTGCCCCTGCCCCCACATTTTCGCATGGTATATCCTCAAAGAGAGTACTTGTACTGCTTAATGCACCCGTTTCTACATTTCCTGCACTAACTAATGGCTGTTCCTCAGTATCCATATTGCTCGGACGTTGACTACGCAATTTAACCATATTCATAAATTACCTACTCGAACACAAGATCTGACAGTTTTTCCACTTGCACACAAAATATGTTAATTTATCTACAATACACTGCACACTAAAAATTACTATCTACACTCAACTTAGCCCTGTCATAAATACTAACATCAAACTACGCACACCACTAGCGATATGAGATCACTTCACTGGAGTTAAGCTTCTACAAACAGGACAACTACACTGTAGTCTTACCTTTAGTAAATCTGATTTCGGGGTTCGGCTGCCCCCGGATTATGTAGTCGTTACAGTTTCTCAGTACTATCAGGATCGTTTCCTCTGACTCGCTTGCAGTAGTGCGTTTTTTCATGAAAGAATGTTTGTACATTCATTAATACATGGCATTAATCATGATACACATACATACATTTATCACTAAATACATACATATATATAACAATAGACACTGAAAGAAAATACATAAAACAATTATTTTCGTGGCCACTGCAAATTCGGGCCCCGCGTTTTTGGGCGACAGTTTCGCTTCGTGTCTCTTTTCTATTGACTTTGGTTTACTATTATTATTATTATTACTTGCGTAACAACGCATATACGAAAAGAGCCGCGTAATACCTTTTAGTAATGCTGTGCCATGAAGTTCTTTATAATCATTAATTTTCAACAAAACAGAATATATTGTATTCTTATTGTGCTGAATCTGGCTCTCTATTAAAGGAACATTTTTCGTTACTGTAACTCACTATAAATTTCAACATATCTTCCCTACTTATAGTTATTGAAAGTGAAATGAAAATTACTTTGTTATGAATACTGATGTTACAGTTCGAAATGATTGTTCACATCAAAATTTTGCAGTGGATTTTTTGTTAACAGTAAAACACCAATAAGTACCACGACTAGCACAAGAACATGAGACTATTATCGGAGAAAAATACGTTTTTTCTATAAGGTTTGCCAGACCAGAACTAACTACACCAAGATTCCTATTATGTTACGAAGGTAAATTATCTTTTTTGTACTGTTAGTAATATATTATCAGCAGCCCGCGTCAACCTGCAAAACACATCATAAAATCTGCTGCTCTGCTCTGCAAGTCAGAAGGCTGAAAGAAATAATTTTATTTCACTATTACCTTCCCGCTTCTTTGCGGTATGATAGATTTCATTTAATGCAGTTTGAATGTGCCGCGGCAGCGGCTCGTTCGTTCGTAGCGCAGCTCTGCACCACGGATAATATTTAAATAACTGAAAATGTCTTAAAGGGATGGGATAATATGCCAGGCAAGCTACTACAAATAATAATGCAAGGTTTCATTAAATAACTCTGCCGGCCGCGGTGGTCTCGCGGTTCTAGGCGCGCAGTCCGGAACCGTGCGACTGCTACGGTCGCAGGTTCGAATCCTGCCTCGGGCATGGATGTGTGTGATGTCCTTCGGTTAGTTAGGTTTAAGTAGTTCTAAGTTCTAGGGGACTGATAACCACTGCAGTTGAGTCCCATAGTGCTCAGAGCCATTTGTACCATTATATAACTCTATTCAAAACATTCAAATATGTTAACTATTACACACCTTTAAAATGAGTACGTAGTGGCGTACATCTCCCAATCTTGACAAAAGAAGGCTACGCAAGCGTACAGTATAACGTCACAGGCTATCCTACTCGCTTAACTCCAAGAAGAAGACAGAGAAATTAATGTTCGTTCTGTATTATTTATACTAGTCACACATTCTCATCTTTGTTTGATATTTATCGTCTGTGGCGGTTTCAGTACTCGCCGGCACAGATATTATCTAGAATAAATAATAAAAAAAATACATAATTTTATACAATAACAAAACATGATACACAATGTTTTCTCTTTATCACATAATATGTCTTTTGCTAAGAGACGTTACAACTACGAAGAACGAAACTCGTCTAGCTTGAAGGGGGAAACCATTTGGCGCTATGGTTGGTTTGCTAGATGGCGCTGCCATAGGTCAAACGGATATCAACTGCGTTTTTTAAGCAAGAACCCCCATTCCTTATAACATATTCGTGTAGTACGTAAAGAAATATCAATGTTTTTGTTGGACCACTTTTTTCGCTTTGAGGTACATGACTGTGTAATTGTCACAAACGTATAAGTACGTGGTATCACGTAACATTCCGCCAGAGCGGACGGTATTTGCTTCGTGATACATTACCCGTGTTAGAATGGACCGTTTACAAATTACGGAAAGGTCGATATCGTGTTGATGTATGGCTATTGTGATCAAAATGCCCAACGGGCGTGTGCTACGTATGCTGCTCGGTATCCTGGACGACATCATCCAAGTGTCCGGTCCGTTCGTCGGATAATTACGTTATTTAAGGAAACAGGAAGTGTTCAGCCACATCAGAAACGTCAGCCACGACCTGCAACGAATGGTGATGCCCGAGTAGGTGTTTTAGCTGCTGTCGCGGCTAATCCGCACATCAGTAGCAGACAAATTGCCCTAGAATCGGGAATCTCAAAAATGTCGGTATTGAGAATGCTACATCAACATCGATTGCACTCGTACCATATTTCTATGCACCAGAAATTGCAATGCGACGAGTTTGAACGCCGTGTACAGTTCTGCCACTGGGCACAAAAGAAATTACGGGACGATGACAGATTTTTTACACGCGTTCTATTTAGCGATGAAGCGTCATTGACCAACATCGGTAACGTAAACCGGTATAATATGCACTACTGGGCAATGGAAAATCCACGATGGCGGCGACAAGTGGAACATCAGCGACCTTGGTGCGGTAACGTAAACCGGTATAATATGCACTACTGGGCAATGGAAAATCCACGATGGCGGCGAGAAGTAGAACATCAGCGACCTTGGCGCGATAATATATGGTGCGGCATTATGGGAGGAAGGTTAATTGGCCCATATTTTATCGATGCCAATCCAAATGGTGCTATGTATGCTGATTTCCTATGTAATGTTCTACCGCTGCTACTACAAGATGTTTCATTGCATGACAGACTGGCGATGTACTTCCAACATGATGGATGTCCGACACATAGCTCGCGTGCGGTTGAAGTGGTATTGAATAGCATATTTCATGACATGTGGATTGGTCGTCGAAGCACCATACCATGGCCCGCACGTTCACCGGATCAGACGTCCCCGATTTCTTTCTGTGGGGAAAGTTGAAGGATATTTGCTATCGCGATCCACCGACAGCGCCTGACAACATGCGTCAGCGCATTGTCAATGCATGTGCGAAAATTACGGAAGGCGATCTACTTGCTGTTGGCTATTGAGAGGAATGTCGTTACACGTATTGCCAAATGCATTGAGGTTGACGGGCACCATTTTGAGCATTTATTGCATTAATGTGGTATCTACAGGTAAACACGCTGTAACGGTATGCGTTCTCAGAAGTGATAAGTTCACAAAGGTACATGTATCACATTGGAACAACCGAAATAAAGTGTTCAAACGTACCTACGTTCTGTATTTTAATTTAAAAAACCTACCTGTTCCCGACTGTTCGTCTAAAATTGTGAGCCATATGTTTGTGACTATTACAGTTCCATCTGTTACAAAGTGAAAAAGTGGTCCAACTAAAACATTCATATTTCTTTACGTACTACACGAATATGAAATAAGAATGGGGGTTCCTATTTTAAAAAACGCAGTTGATTTCCGTGTGACCAATGGAGCGCCATCTAGCGGGACAACAATAGCGCCATCTAGATTCCCCCTTCAAGCTAGACAAGTTTCGTTCTTTGTAGTTTTTGCGTTTGATGTTTATTTCGTAAGATATTTGGCCCGGTCACGATCAATGGACCACCCTGTATACAGGATACCCAGGAGTAATGGTCACTTTTCAGGGATACGGCAGGAACTATCATTTGAGTCCAAAAAATTCATATGGACATAAGCGCTATTCCGAGATATAAAAATTTCATGTAGAGTGGTATTCAGCTTCTGTATTATTCAATACATTGTCAGGTCTACACATGTACACATATACAACAGTTAGTAAACATTACAACATGATTTTTACAGAGTATCAATTGAAAAATACGTATTTTTAAGAGATTTACATTAAGGTATTGTGAAGTTGACAGTAAATTTTTTTATATGCCACGGTCAGCTACATTGCATATGAGCACTCTTGGGAGGACATGTTGTGTTGGTTGTCCGAGTGCCTCTGCACGTTCTCTGATGAGAGCAACAGCGTCCACGATGCGACTAACCACTTCATCTCATGTATTCACTTTTCGTTTGTGCACCTCACAAACCTCATATACAAAGATAATTCCCAATATCCCTGAATCGTAACCACTCCTCACGGGACACTAGAAGCAGATGCTTTTAAAAATTAATCTCTGTGTACTCTTATTCTTCTTAATCTTTCTTGTCGTTTCCCGTTTTTACACACGTCTGCATTATAATGTAGGTTCAGGCAACGTTGTTTTTTGTTCGTAGTTTCTGTCGCTTACTTGTGACAGTTGTTTTAAATAATAATTATTACAATGCTTATGCTGCCAACATCTTGTCAGGGAGCTGTTTTCAAACATTTTTCTGGTATGAAATCCATACTGTATTTACCGTCGTAAATATAGTTTTGTCTTTGTTTCTACATTTGAGACAGCAAAGATGAGAAGCCCATGATATGAGATGAATGCTTTCGTAATTCATTATATCGTCTTTTACCGTATTGGCAACGATAGCTGATGAAGGTAGAGCACTGAAAACAATGCTTCTTCTCTTGCCGGTACTGTTTCTTACGCTTTATATTTCCAACTTTCAAATCACATGCACACCGTTTCTAATGTTCACATCTGCAGGAAACTTACTATCGTGTTTTTTGTGGCTGGGCATGCGTCTCTGCAGCAGGCGCCTGGCTCATGCAGCCATGCTGACTGCTTTTCATCAGGGACAGGGGCCTGGAATTTGCACGACGAAATCGCAACTGAACGTCCACTGAGTGGCGGTAGGTAGCCTTTTCAGATGAAGCCCGTTTTGTGCTTCATCGCACAGATGGTCGTTGGCGCGTACTGCCCTGGAACTAGTGTAGGAAGTGTTGAGCTTGGAGGAGCCAACATTCTGGTCTGGGGAATATTTTTGTGGCATTCCCTAGAGTGACACTATTTTCGAACGCAGAGTGGACCAACATCCTTGGGGCCATGCCCACATCTATAAGCAGTTTTCTTGTTCCTCGGAGTGATTGCGTCTACAGCAGGAAAGTAGAATGTGTCGCACACCACTCAGTGTACACGTGAGTTTCGAAGAGCACCAGGATGAGTTTACCCTACCCCCCTAGTCACTAAACTCTCGGTATTTAAGCCCAATCACAAACCGTGGGACCAACTCGAACGGGCTGTTCGCGCATTGGATTCTTAATCGAGGAACATAGCCCAGCTAGCCGCAGCACCGCAGTCAGCGTGATTCCACAACCTTGCCGGTACCTTCTAGAGCTTCATTGACTCTTTCTTTACCTCTACGTCCGCGCTACAAAAGGTGAATGTTCATACTTTTGGCAGGTGGTGACATAAATATGAGGGGATCGTCTGCAGTCATGAATATAAAGACTATGAAAACTGCGCCATTCAGCGTTAGGTTTTAGCATAAAATAATAAATTGAAAGAACATTGCAATAAGTGTTGTTGTTGTGGTCTTCAGTCCTGAGACTGGTTTGATGTAGCTCTCCATGCTACTCTATCCTGGGCAAGCTTCTTCATCTCCCAGTACCTACGTCAACCTACATCCTTCTGAATCTGCTCAGTGTATTCATCTCTAGCTCTCGCTCTACGATTTTTACTCTCCATGCTGCCCTCCAGTACTAAATTGGTGATCCACTGATGCCTCAAAACATGTCCGACCAACCGATCCCTTCTTCTAGTCAAGTTGTGCCCCTAAATCCTCCTCTCCCCAATCCCATTCAATACCTCCTCGTTAGTTATCTGAGCTACCCATCTAATCTGCAGCATTCTTCCGTAGCACAAAATTTCGAAAGTTTGTATTCTCTTCTTGTCCAAAATATTTATCGTCCATACATTCCTACACTCCATACAAATACTTTCAGAAACGACTTCCTGACGCTTAAATCTATACTCGATGTTAACAAATTTCTCTTCATCAGAAACGCTTTCCTTGCTATTGCCAGTCTACATTTTATATCCTCTCTACTTCGACCATCATCAGTTATTTTGCTCCCCAAATAGCAAAACTCCTTTACTACTTTAAGTGTCTCATTTACTAATCTAATTCTCTCAGCATCACCTGACTTAATTCGACTACATTCCATTATCCTCGTTTTGCTTTTGTTGATGTTCATCTTATATCCTCCTTTCAAGACACTGTCCATTCCGTTCAACTGCTCATCCAAGTCCTTTGCTGTCTGTGACAGAATTACAATGTCATCGGCGAACCTCAAAATTTTTATTTCTTCTCCGTGGATTATAATACCTACTCCGAACATTTCTTTTGTTTCCTTTACTGCTTGCTCAATATACAGATTGAATAACATCGGGGAGAGGCTACAACCCTGTCTCACTCCCTTCCCAACCACTGCTTCCCTTTCATGTCCCTCGACTCTTGTAACTGCCATCTGGTTTCTGTATAAATTGCAAATAGGCTTTCGCTCCCAATAATTTATCCCTGCCACGTTCAGAATTTGAAAGAGAGTCTTCCAGTCAACATTGTCAAAAGCTTTCTATAAGTCTACAAATGCTAGAAATGTAAGTTAGCCTTTCCTTAATCTATCTTCTAACATAAGTCGTAGGGTCAGTATTGCCTCACGTGTTCCAATATTTCTACGGAATCGAAACTGGTGTTCCCCGAGGTCGGCTTCTACAAATTTTTCAGTTCGTCTCCAAAAAATTCGCTTTAGTATTTTGCAGCCGTGACTTATTAAACTGATAGTTCGGTAATTTTCACATCTGTCAACACCTGCTTTCTTTGGGATTGGAAATATTATTGCTTTTTTTGAGAGTGGAATTATTATATTCTTCTTAAAGTCTGGGGGTATTTCGCCTGTCTCATACATCTTGCTCACCAGATGGTAGAGTTTTGTCAGGACTGGCTCTCCCTTGGCTGTCAGTAGCTCTAATGGAATGTTGTCTACTACCGGGGCCTTGTTTCGACTCAGGTCTTTCAGTGCTCTGTCAAACTCCTCACGCAGTATCATATCTTTCATTTCATCTTCATCTACATCCTCTTCAATTTCCATAATCTTGTCCTCAAGTATACCTCCCTGTTATAGATCCTGTATATACGCCTTCCACCTTTCTCCTTTCCCTTATTTGCTCAGAACTGGGTTTCCATCTGAGCTCTTGATATTCGTACAAGTGGTTCTCTTTTCTCGAAAGGTCTCTCTAATTTTCCTGTAGGCAGTATATATCTTACCCCTACTGAGATAAGCCTCTACATCCTTACATTTGTCCTCTAGCCATCCCCGCTTAGCCATTTTGCACTTCCTGTCGATCGCCGTTCGGTTCTAGGCGCTTCAGTTTGGAACCGCGTGACCGCTACGGTCGCAGTTTCGAATCCTGCCTCGGGCATGGAAGTGTGTGATGTCCTTAGGTTAGTTAGGTTTCAGTAGTTCTAAGTTCTAGGGGTCTGATGACCTCAGATGTTGAGTCCCATAGTACTCAGAGCCATTTTTGAACCACTTCCTGTCGATCTCATTTTTTAGACGTTTGTGTTCCTTTTTGCGTGCTTCATTTACTGCATTTTTATATTTTCTCCTTTCATCAATTAAATTCAATATTTCTTCTGTTATCCTTCAGAAACAGCATAACATTGCACACAAATTTTCAGTCCACGTAGCTATTATTTTTCAAAGGTGTGACATATTTCGGTGTAGTATGCTTCAGTTGAAATATCAGTCATGCTTCTCTTTCTGAAGATGTGTTTGCGTAGAACAATTCATCACTTTCATTAACATAGAAATAGTTCGCAGCACAGTTCTATACCTTTTCTGTCCAACATTCCATTATACGTTAGTGCATATCGGCCGTCATGCTACATAACGTGGTTACACTGACACACATAATGGGTGTATTCAAGTCAAGGTATAGTGATGGACTGTCTTAAGTGAAGAATACATGATATATTTTTGTTAAATAAAAAGAACATCAATTTGTATTTCTATAATAGTTGGTGGAGACGGACACAATGCCGATCGTAACAAACCTTTTGTCAATGCTAACGTCACTTAGCACGTATCTTAGTGTACATGAGTCAAAGCTTGCTTATTCACCTGAGTAAACATCAGCTCAATTCGAAAGGGGGCAAATTGTTGGTGTTTCTGTGACCGACGTAGTCGAAACGTTTAAGGATTCAAGCGGTACCGTATCGTAGATTTGTAATGGAATAATGGATAAACGTCGTCTGTTAAGTCACAACATGAACGAAATTGTATTTTGAATGATCACGATGGGGCAGTAATTGAAGAGGATTCTGAGGAAAAATAAGAGGTCGAAAACTGAAAAACTCGCTGCAAAACTCATTGTCGTACTCGCAAACCCTGTCAGAACGTAAACAACGTGAAGGGAGCTCCGCAATGAGGGTATTGGAAGGCGAGTTAGAATTCTAGAACCAGCCATCAGTGATGCGAATGACCATAACAGCAGTAATACATAGGCTACGAAGCAATTGTGGACAGTAAGTTGGTCAGATGAGGATTGTTTCACACTAGTTCTAGCTTCTGGCAAAGTTTACGCCCCAAGTGTGAAACATGGCGGACGTTCTGTGATGATTTGTGCAGCCATATCGTCGCTTTTCATCAACTTAATGATTAACCTGCAAGATAGCATTACTGTCAAGGACTATACGAGCATTATGGCTGATCCTGTCCATCCCATGGTGCAGTGTTTGTTTCCCAGTGCTGACGTCGTATTCTAAAAGACAGCACCCCTGGTCGTACATCTCGCAACGTCCCGGATTGGTTTTCATAGCACTAGCATGAACTGCCACATCTCCACTAGGCACCGCAGGCACCAGATCCCAATATTGTTGAGCTATTTCCGTCTAATTTTGGAGAGAATGTTGCGTGATCACTATTCACTTCCATCATTGTTACTTGAACTTGCCATTATTTTAGGGAAGAATGGCACAAAATCCACTTTAAAATTATACACGACTTGTACTTACACACTCCTGAACGAGAAAAGCTGTTTTGAATGCCAACGGATTTCTTACACCGTTTTAGGCATGGTTTATCCATATATACACTACTGGCCATTAAAATTGCTACACCAAGAACAAATGCAGATGATAAAAGGGTATACGAATATATTATACTAGAAGTGACATGTGATTTCATTTTAACGCAATTTCGGTGCATAGATCCTGAGAAATCAGTCCCCAGAGCCGGCCGATGTGGAAGAGCGGTTCTAGGCGCTTCAGTCTGGAACCGCGCGACCGCTACGGTCGCAGGTTCGAATCCTGCCTCGGGCATGAATGTGTGTGATGTCCTTAGGTTTAAGTAGTTCTAAGTTCTAGGGGACTGATGACCTCAGAGGTTAATTCCCATAGTTTTCAGAGCTAGTACCCAGAACAACCACCTCTGGCAGTAATAACGGCCTTGATACTCCTGGGCATTGAATCAAACGGAGCTTGGATGGAGTGCACAGGTACAGCTGCCCATGCAGCTTCAACACGATACTACAGCTCATCAAGAGTAATGATTGGCGTATTGTGACGAGCCAGTTGCTCGGCCATCATTGACCAGACGTTTTCAATTGGTGAGAGATCTGGAGAATGAGCTGGCCAGGGCAGTAGTCGAACATTTTCTGTATCCAGAAAGGCCCGTACAGGACCTGCAACATGCGGTCGTGCATTATCCTGCTGAAATGTAGGGTTTAGCAGGGCTCGAATGAAGGGTACAGCCAAGGGTCGTAGCACATCTGAAATTTAACGTCCACAGTTCAAAGTGCCGTCAATGCGAACAAGACGTGACCGAGACGTGTAACCAATGGCACCCCATACCATCACGCTGGGTGATACGCCAGTATGGCGATGACGAATACACGCTTCCAATGTGCGTTCACCGCGATGTCGCCAAACACGGATGCGACCTTCATGATGCTGTAATCAGAACCTGGATTCATCCAAAAAAATGACGTTTTGCCATTCGTGCACCCAGGTTCGTCGTTGAGTAAACCATCGCAGGCGCTCGTGTCTGTTATGCAGCGTCAAGGGTAGCCGCAGCCATGGTCTCCGAGCTGATAGTCCATACTGCTGCAAACGTCGTCGAACTGTTCGTGCAGATGGTCGTTGTCTTGCAAACGTCCCCATCTGTTGACTCATGGATCAAGACGTGGATGCACGATCCGTTACAGCCATGCTGATAAGATGCCTGTCATCTTGACTGCTAGTGATACGAGGCCGTTGGGATCCAGCACGGCGTCCCGTATTACCCTCCTGAACCTACTGATTCCATATTCTGCTAACAGTCATTGGATCTCGGTCAACGCGTGTAGCAATGTCGCGATAGGCTACAATCCGACATTTATCAAAGTCGGAAACGTGATGGTGCGCATTTCTCCTCCTTACACGAGGCATCACAACAATACTTCACCCGGAAACGCCGTTCGACTGCTGTTTGTGTATGAGAAATCGGTTGGAAACTTTCCTCAAGTCAGCACGTTGTAGGTGTCGCCACCGGCGCCAACCTTGTGTGAATGCTCTAAAAAGCTAATTATTTGTGTATCACAGCATCTACTTCCTGTCGGTTAAATTTCGCGTCTGTAGCACGTGGTGTAGCAATTTTAATGGCCAGTAGTGTATGTTGAACCCCTCTATATCCTTTCGCTAAATTGGTTAAGAGCTGCGAAGTATGTTGTCCCTTGCAACGAATCTCTCTAATTCTCATGGCTAGTTAATAACAGCCATTCTCTTGCTTTGAGGCGTCCCCCTGAATGCTTTTGATATTTGAATTATTTTCTTTGTTTTCTATTCAAGCACAGTAGTTACTTCGTCTGATGCCAACTTATTATTCCATATTAACGTGCTATCTCCTGGAGTGAGCTAATTTCTCTATCTCTTTTTCTAATTAAACGCACATCTTTGCCTGTGTGTAGAAAGACCATTTAAACTGACAAAGTGGTACAGTAGGTCAGTGACTCCTATAGTGGACAGTTTGCCTCGAATTTTATAGGTGCTGAAGTACAGAACTAAATGACTTTAAAATTCTCCCAACTGTTCGTCATTTTTAACCATCCAACATGTACCACTATATTCATACAGTATGTTTCGGCAGAAACATCTACAGTACGACAAAACGCCAGAAGCTGCAAAGGTCATAGAAGGTCATGGTGCCTGCAGAACCTCTCTGGCGTTAACTAGGAAAGGAGGCGACAGCTCGGGATAGAATAGTCCCAGGAGTTAATGACTTGGCGACTTGTAACGAGACAGTGTAACACTAAAATGTTATTTGTTCATCAATTTCTGTCAGTTGTAAAAAATTGTTTGGCTATTATGATAGTAATTATGATAGTATACAGTATCATTATTTTTGTTTGTTTGAGATTTTGTAATATACAGGGGTCAAAATAAATGTTGCATATTACTTTGTTGTCAACACTGGACTTAAGAGGAAGCAAGAAAACTGGAATAAAGAAGAGAAACTGATTTCTACTTGCTAAACACAAGAAAACCTTACAAAAGATTCCACTGCTGACAATACACTTACTTCTCACTGTCATCTTGCATAACACATTGTTAACTAACCAGTTGGTCCTCCTTGTAACTAGAGACACTTCTGAATGTGGTTAGGCGTTCTCCTTACCAGATTGTCCAGATGTTGCTCCATTCTTCCAAAGCTACCTCTATGTAGTCTCTGGTGGGACAGGACGACCGCGAACCGTTTTAGCATGTACCATTTTCAATGCAGAAGAGCTCTAGAAAATGTGTGGATCATTCCATTCAACTGTTTGTATGATCAAAATGGCTCTGAGCACTATGCGACTTAACTTCTGAGGTCATCAGTCGCCTAGAACTTAGAACTAGTTAAACCTAACTAACCTAAGGACATCACACACAACCATTCCCGAGGCACGACTCCAACCTGCGACCGTAGCGGTCGCTCGGCTCCAGACTGTAGCGCCTAGAACCGCACGGCACTCTGGCCGGCGTTTGTATGAAACCCACGGAAGGTGTTCACAAGATTGTGACTATGTGGGCGTACATTGTCGTCCACCAGCGCGGATCCCGCTCCGATATGTTCACCTAATGGAGCCACAATAGGTCCAAGCATGTGGTCCCGGTACTTCACACTAGTCTTCCTCCCGTGTACTGGTGCAAGGGATGTCCTGCGGACATAGATGATTCCACCCCAAAACATGACTGAGCTGCCAATTGGGGAGTAAACGCTGCATGTAAACGTTGTCCTCGTTGCCTCCACACATGAATATCACTATCGTCAGGTGGACACTGATACGGGTCTCATCATAAAACAGCGTCCTGTCCCACTACTGCCCAGCCCACCAAGGGTGAATTCGTGATCAGGCGACACGCCACTCTCCGGACACTGTTTACAGCAGGAGCCTTGGAAGGTCCTCTGGCACGTAAAAAAAAAAACACACTGCTCGTGGGGTCTATTTCGTGTCATTTATCTAAACATCTGCACTCCTGTAGCCGTTTGGAACTTTATATTGTCTAAACCATCATGAAGTAACACAACTGTCATGGTGATACACAACACAAATACTGCAGTGTTTACAGGTGTCACGGTTGCCATTAAGTGCACGTACAGCTCCTCTTGGTGGAGACATGGACTGTTTCCGCAATAATTATATTACAAACAAACCTGTGCACTTATAACGTGTTACTGCATCACAGCTTTAAATTTTACAGTTTCGGCAATATGCAATATTCATTTTGACCACTGTAAATGAGCCGCTTTTTTTCATGTCAGGTAATCTGGGAAAATACTGTGTCGTTACCAGTCCATGTATACGGTCGACAGATTTGTAACGATAGGATATGAGAAGGTGGAGGGAAGACCCTTTGTGCTATCGAGGCAAGAACGCGCCAGTGGAAAATGTGAAAGACGAATGGAGAACACGCCAGGTGAGTATGAAGAATCCGGCAGTAGTCAGACATCGTAGCAGACATATCTCGGATCGAATACGAGGTAGAGATACCCACAGCTCCACGGAAATATTACCTCGGATATTCGTTGGCTCCAATAGTAAGGAAGTGGAAGGTGTGAACAGTGTTCAGTGGTAACGGTGAGAAGAGGAGACATCCATAGTACCTTTTAAGCGCTCAGGCTGCTACCACAAAATATTCGACCACGCATAAGTAGCGTTTTGCAACTTCGCCTCCAACCAGTGTAATCTTTTCTTACGCACTGTATATCACATAGACTACAATTTACAATGTGTTGTTTGTCAATATAATTTAATTTATGTGTGCATGCAAACTACTACTGACCCAAGTCATTCTGCCATTGTAAGCTCCTGGTCCACATACCAAAAGTTGCTTTATAATCATAATTTTAAAGAGAAAAAGAAGCCAAGAGGTACTCAGAAAAGACATCCTTTTTCTTTCAAGAGCTCCATTCCCAAATAATTCTAGAAACTAGCAAATAAAAAAAAATTAACTTACATTGAGGAAGAAACACAGTAGAACCACCATGAAAAGAACACAAATTAATTCAGAAACCTGAAGGTGAAAATAAGTCATCAGTTTCAGTTCACAGATCAATAGAATTTTATTTTTTTGAACCTGTGGTGATGAGTGTCATGGTAGGACTTGAAACCTTCAAGTTTTTATATGGCAATTAGTTCCCAACGTGCCCACTAAAATGTTTTATTATGTAAAATGCAGTTTTCAATTGTTAATCAAGTCAAATCTCTAAAGCTGTAAGAGACCTGCAAGTAGTATTCGTTATTGCCAATGATTAGACTTGTAATTTTTTCTATATCACCTTATCTTGCAGTATGGTGAGGGAGTCTTGTTAGTTCGCTCGCAAAACGGAAGTTTACTGATAGAACGGAATAGTCGTTATTTTCGGCTGGAAACTGTTCCCCGCTCAGGTAGAGAATCGAGGAGGATAGTCTGCCATCCCATCCCAGCAAGAGTGTCGAGGAAGCTGGGCAGCATGAAATAAAACTGCAGTGTATAATATGTGCAAGAAATCCTTTCTGGCTAAGTTAAGATTTTGAAAGGCGGGAGAAAACCCGAGCCATGATGTGTGAAAGCAGCCGTTAAGCCCAAACGCGGACTGCTAGAATGTTTGTTTAGGATTTTGTAGCCAGGCTCTCTGGTTGGCTCATACAATTTTGGTAGTGGGGACGTGGTCCAATATGTGCGTTTATGCACGTCTTTACGTTGGCCATAACTGAATACCAGCAATGTACTGAGAAAGATTTTCTGCTTTCTTCTGTATGCCATGAGGGAAACATACATTATTGGGTAACCATGACAAGATCTGCAAGAGTAGGAAACTTTTAAACTTGTTTATTAAATTATCATTGGCCAGAACTTACAAGGTCTGGTGCAGTTGGCCGGCGAGATTTCGATGCTGGCAGAACCAGCTAAGTTTGCAGAGAATAGTTAGAATACACTTGTTTCATGGACGCCATCTAGAACATGGTTCTTCTTAGGCAGCGGCAGAAGATATTCCCTCCAGATCGTTGCAGAGAGAGATCAACTCAGAGCAGAATACAGAGGGTGCTGAACTTAGAATTTTCAGCGAGTACTGCAACCGTCTTCCATCCTTCCACAGTCTAAGAATGGTACGCATGCACCACCGTTAGAAACACAAAGAAGAGACGAGTGTGAAGTAAGATCATTTGCATCATGGTTTCGTTTTGTGGATCTAATTTTTGCAGCAAGCTAGTTGCACGCTTAATACACTTGGGCGAGAGTATTGCTGTTCATTCACGCTTTTCCAGGAACGTTTCTTTAAACCAATAATGTTTTTCGGATACATTGCCCATATTCGGGACACAGTTTTATATCATTCTTTTATGTATCCACCCACCTGCGCCAAGGCCATAATTCGTATTTGAAATCCCTTGTCCACTTGTTAAATGTTTGTATTCTCTATAGAGTGGGTAAAACGTTTTTGATGACTCTTGGCAAGAAATCAGACAGTTCTAGTGACCATTAGTTTCCTTTCCTAGTTTGATAGATCTCTTCATTAATATGTATGTGTGAGATGTGCTGCCCCACACTTTCTTCCTCCATTCGGACACCCCCAGTAATTCTCGTTCTGTAAGCCATTATCCGTTGTGCGACATTGTTTGCTTTAAATTTTCATGGTCTTACGGTAAGCTTCCAATATCTGTAGGACACTACGGACAGCGTCTGTAGCATCATTGAGACGGTTGAGCTGTCGGAAGTTTACCAAACAATTCAGCCGCCACCTCATAAAATGAAATCTCACTTTTGAAAAAGTAAATATTTCTTTCGTGTATCTACTTAACTTAAGGAAACTAAAACCGTTTCTGTACTTGAAACACTAACTCGAATGACAGTGTGATATGTAATATGAGATGAAACAGTAGTAATTAACGTGACAAAACTTCTGGCCAACGTTCTGGTGTAGCTCCAAAATTTCGAAACGTGTAACCTTGACCTGCTAAATTGACGTTTCAAATGTCTTACATATATTAGTCTATGCACTGAATATTTTGGCAGCTGTTTCTTCTGCTTCAGTGCAGGCAAGTAAAGCACAAACACTTGCTACATTTACAAATGTGCACAAATTGTCACCTCGTGATACACGAAATGTTACTGAATGTTTATCTGCCGAGTACAGATGACCGATCTAGAAGTCGTTTACGCAAGCATTGCCTTACATGTGGCAGCCGCCCGCAGTCAACAGCCAGCTTAAGTGCGACCTAATACACGACCTAAGCATAGGAAAGGCCCAAAAGTGAAGATCAGTATGGTGCCTGACTGTAATCTTAATTCAATATAACGAAGTATCATTGCCCGCATATTATTTCATTATTTATTATTCCCTCCGCGTAGAAGGGAAGGTGAGGATGAGTGGTGGCAGGTATTAATGTTTTTACTCTCCTGCCAAATGATAGGTTCCGGAGGTATGGGACACAAGATTTCTACGCACAGGTAGAATATCTCAACAATGTACGATGAACAGTGTGCTCCGAAACTCTCGTGCGTGCACCATCAATGTGCTCTTTCGACAGAGATACCACAGATCACCCACTCATCCTACTTTCAGAGCACACAAGCCTACGAACCTATGGTTCTGCAAAGAGCCGTGGGTGTCCAACCATTTAGCACCTAGTGGTAGTTTCACTGTCCTGCTACCTCTTTCCATTGATGCTCACGACAGCAGCGTGTGAACATTCGGCCACCTTCTCCGTTTTCGAGATACTCTTTCAAAGGTTCTGCGTAGTAATAATCTGCCCTTTGTCAAAGGCGCTTATCTCACTGGGTTTCCTCATCCGCAGCCCATATCTTCAAAAGGGTGATCACCCATCCATGTCTACTCCGGTTACATACTTTTTTTACCGTGACACTTGCTCGCAATACCACCAGGCGGAATCCAACAACGTGTTCGGCTGTGGTCGAAATGTTTGGGCTCATCGGCGTAGTTTTATTCAGCTTTCAAAGCAAAGTGTGTGACTCTTCTCAATGAAATGTATCTAAATGTGTGAGTGTTAACATGACTGTGATATACACAACGTACGTTCCTAAGCAACTACCTCCATAATTACCCCGTGTATCTCAATATAATGCTGCCCACGAATCGCGTAATTGATACCTGTTTTATTGATAGAATCTTAATATCCAGAAGTTCTAAATATACTGAGATATTCTACCGCATTTATTAAACTGTATACCGATGTACATGAGGTTCCATTGGTACCAGCATGACGGATCTCCCATCCATTCTGCACTCATAATAACAGTCCTTCTTATTAACACACCTGAAGCTTGTATGTCCTGTTGCTCTGGATATACAACACAGCCAAAATTTTTATCCGACTTTACACCGCCGGCCAGAGTGGCCGAGCGGTTCTAGGAGCTACAATCTGGAACCGCGATACTGCTACGGTCGCAGGTTCGAATCCTGCCTCAGGAATGGATGTGTGTGAAGTCCTTAGGTTAGTTAGGTTAAAGTAGTTCTAAGTTGTAGGGGACTGATGACTTTAGAAGTTAAGTCCCATAGTGCTCAGAGATATTTGAACCATTTGACTTTACACCCCTTAATATTTATCTGCGACGAAAAAAAAGTAAGGAAATAGAGACGCCTCCTGAAGACATAAAAAGCTGTGCTACACACGCCCAGGGGTGGGAAATACACAGCGACATTTCGAAATGTCGACGTATCGGATCAGTTATAGGGGTTATTTAATCGATATTTGTCCAGCTAATAAATCGGTTACATCGATATTTAGTGGCGATAGAATCGGATAATATTATTATTATTATCTATCTCAGAAGAAACTCAACTTAGTTTCTTTTTACAGGAAATATTTATAACTTAGGGACGATATCAATAGCTTTTCACTTTGATGATCTTAGTGCAGGGCTTCACAACATACATGCTCGCGAAGCAAGCTGTGAGCAGCAAGGCGCGAGCATGGAGCAGCGCGAGCACGCTACCCCCAGTACCGGACCAGCGGACTAGAGCGGAGAGTGGGGAGAGTCACGTGGGGCACACAACAGCTGCCGCCAGTCAATGTAAATCCGCGGCCACCTGCAGGGATATCACTCACGAATTATTACTGTGACAAATGAAACAAATAAAGGAGAATGTACACATGCCACATAATTTTATTAGCTTAGTGTATGCCTCTACCATCTGTAGACACTGAAACTAAAGAATTCCACGACAACCCTATATTTTCAACACTTTCTTCAACACTACTTAAAATATCACCTCCGGTTGTAGTGTTCTTCATGGCTACTACATCGAGGAGCTCCTCCCTCACCTGAAGATCTCTATTAACACCTCTAATAAATATGGCAAGCTGCGCTGTTCCAGTGATATCAACACTTTCGTCCAGAGCTAGAGAATACGCCATAAAATCTTTACAGATATTAGCAAGCTGGCTCTGGACGTCGTCTGCCATGTCCTGTATGCGACGCATAATGGTCAAGTTAGATAATGGCACAATCCGAAACTGTTCAACTTGAGATGGACACAAATGTTCCGCTGCAACTACCAAACATTCGTTTATTAAACTTCCTGGCAGATTAAAACTGTGTGCCCGACCGAGATTCGAACTCGGGACCTTTGCCTTTCGCGGGCAAGTGCTATACCATCTGAGCTACCGAAGTACGACTCACGCCCGGTACTCACAGCTTTACTTCTGCCAGTATCTCGTCTCCTACATTCCAAACTTTACAGAAGCTCTCCTGCGACCTTGCAGAACTAGCACTCCTGAAAGAAAGGATACTGCAGAGACATGGCTGAGCCACAGCCTGGGGAATGTTTCCAGAATGAGATTTTCACTCTGCAGCGGAGTGTGCGCTGATATGAAACTTCCTGGCAGATTAAGACTGTGTGCCCTACCGAGACTCGAACTCGGGACCTTTGCCTTCCGCGGGTAAGTGCTCTACCATCTGAGCTACCGAAGCACGACTCACGCCCGGTCCTCACAGCTTTACTTCTGCCAGCATCTCGTCTCCTACATTCCAAACCTTTTTTAAATCGCCATCAATTAAGGGGCGCAGGGATTTTGCTAAAAGCAAAGCAATTTTGTAACCCACTCTGAGAGCTGCCTCAGTTGATATTTCTTCGTCGTCCAGAACTTCTTCGGATAGCTTCCTTTTAAGTTTAATAACTTCCTGTGCACGATCTGGTCAATCACTTTTCCCACGTCCGTAGTCTTTCGCGTGGTACGACATATAATGTCGCTGCAAATTAAATTTCGTAAAAGAATTCAGCGTTTTGTGACATAGTAAACATTTTGCAACACCATCTTTTTCAGTAAACAGATACAATTCCTCCCAATGGGGGTTGAACTGCGAAAGCATGGTTGGGGTTACACAACGGCGACTTCACATGATTCTTAACCAGCGAAGTGACTGTTAAGAGCTGATCGTAGTACTTTAAACGTTACACAGTCGGCGCGAATTCAATAGGCACGCTGCGGCCCTATTCAAACGTGTGCGCGCATTTCCCCTCCCTCCCCTCCCTCCCTACTCCGCGACCTTGCAGCTGCTCGCGAGCACGTGCCTGAGCACACGCGAGTACTCGCGCTCAAAACCGGCCAGTTGTTAAGCCCTGTCTTAGTGTATCTTCATTGTTAGTTTTATATTTTCGCAACTTCTTCTCAGCCGAAAGTACAAATGAACTGATAATTAAATCGACACATTAGCTGCTAACAGGCGTTGATATACATCATTAGGGACATGCTGAAAATGTGTGCCCCGTCCAGGACTCGAACACATGAGTGTTTTGGTGTGGACATGTTGGAATGTGGGTCTCACGGGGAACGTGCTAGGAATAAGTCCCTGCAGACGTGGTATCCTCTGTGCCCTCGGTGGCTCAGATGGATAGAGCATCTGCCATGTAAGCAGGAGATCCCGTGTTCGAGTCTAGGTTTGGGGCACACATTTTCAAAATGTCCCCAAAGATGTATATCAACGCCTGTTTGCAGCTAGGGTGACAATTTAATTAGCATTTCGTTCTGGACAAGCTGCACCGTCATCAATAGTATCTGTTCTTTCGGGAACAGATACTACCTTCATATATCGTTAAAATATGGCTACCCGGCCATTGATCTTCTTGTACGAACGCACACGCTGTGCCCCAAGTTGTACGGGACTTGGTAGATTAATCTGCCACGAGTAATGAGTGTGATGGGCAAACATCTATTAAGCGCACTACGAACGTAGTGGTGTGGACATGTTGGGGATGTGGGTCTCACGGGGAGCTTACTATCCTCTGTGCCCCCGGTGGCTCAGATGGATAGAGCGTCTGCCATGTAAGCTGGAGATCCCGGGTTCGCGTCTCAGTCAGGGCACACGTTTTAAACATGTCCCCATTGATGTAAATCAACGCCTGTTTGCAGCTAGGGTGTCGATTTAATTATCATTTCATTCTAGAGAAGCTGTACTGTCATCAGTAGATCTGTTCATTCGGGAACAGAAACTACCTTCATATATAGGAAGTAAAAATGTTTGAAATGTAATTCATGCCAACATATTAATTTTCTGAAGTTATTTAGAAAGTAAGTTTTGGAGCTGATAATTTTTAATTCATGTTACCTGCATTTTGAACGATTTTGGCATTATATTTTTTCTATATTTCTCATATGCAGTAGTACACCTCCTTTTAACTTCTTCTAAGATTGATGGAGTTAGGACAGCAACCAGCCACAAATATACTTTGAGTTCCTTTATTCAAAGGAAACCGTTACCGGTTTCGAATCGTTGCGATTCATCATCAGACGGTTTACACGCTTTCTTTCTACATTTGGTGTGTTTTTATAGATTAATTGTCCTAAAATATAAATAAAACATAATTACAAACACGCCGCACACAGATGGTTGCGTTGCAGATTTTCGTTGCATGTGACTTACGTGAAACGTCGGTTTCGAGTGTTTGTTTCCATAACGTTCATCCAATCGATGTAAATGCATTCACACTGCATCCTCGTTGTTGCACACGTAATAGTTCTCACTGTACACTTTAGATTTGTCGCTGAGATCATTCCAACCGCGCACCACATGTTTTGGTACATACAAAGAGCTTACAAACATATGGGTGTCACAGATGCTATGATATATCGTAACATTTGACGATGATGTCCTATGTTTGGAAAGAATCATACATTCTTTTACAAAACTGTAATGTCTTTTACATTAGTACAGAGATTTTTTTAATTTTTATTTTTTTTAAATCTGTTATTGCTAATTTAATTATAAAGTTTTTTATATATATTTAGAACTGTATAGGTAAAATAGTACATTATTTTATTACATTTGGCAGCATGAGAATTATAGTAACATATAAATTTTCCACTTGATCTGCAGATAGGTGTATTAATATTATTTGCTATGGAGGCTGGAATGTAATTTTTGGAAATTTTTCAGGAAAGGGGTGTTAGCCAACTCTGTTTGTTCGTTAGGGATATAGTCTGGGGTGCTGTTTTTGTGTGTGTGTGTATTTCTAATTCTTCTAATATATTCGTAGTGGCCCCTTTTTCTGTTAGATGTAAAATCTTTAAGTTGTCCTCAATGTTTCCCACTGAATGGTTTTCTTCAGCAATATGGGCTGCAAATGCTGATTTGTTCAAGTTACCAAGTCTTAGAGCGTCAATATGTTCTTTATATCTAATTTCAAAACTTCTGCCTGTCTGTCCAATGTAGAATTTTGGGCATGATTAAATATCAGAATCAGCTTTTCCACAAATAATAAATTACAACAAAAAGTGATCCATGATGCAAACACCTCCAAGAGTCCCTACCGTAAATCAGGAATATACAAACTCAAATGTGATACATGCCCAAAATTCTACATTGGACAGACAGGCAGAAGTTTTGAAATTAGATATAAAGAACATATTGACGCTCTAAGACTTGGTAACTTGAACAAATCAGCATTTGCAGCCCATATTGCTGAAGAAAACCATTCAGTGGGAAACATTGAGGACAACTTAAAGATTTTACATCTAACAGAAAAAGGGGCCACTACGAATATATTAGAAGAATTAGAAATATACACACACAAAAACAGCACCCCAGAATATATCCTTAACGAACAAATAGAGTTGGCTAACACCCCTTCCCTGAAAAATTTCCAAAAATTACTTTCCAGCCTCCATAGCAAATAATATTAATACACCTATCTGCAGATCAAGTGGAAAATTTATATGTTACTATAATTCTCATGCTGCCAAATGTAATAAAATAATGTACTATTTTACCTATACAGTTCTAAATATATATATATATATATATATATAACTTTATGATTAAATTAGCAATAACAGATTTAAAAAAATCTCTGTACTAATGTAAAAGACATTACAGTTTTGTAAAAGAATATATGATTCTTTCCAAACATAGGACATCATCGTCAAATGTTACGATATATCATAGCATCTGTGACACCCATATGTTTGTAAGCTCTTTGTATGTACCAAAACATGTGGTGCGTGGTTGGAATGATCTCAGCGACAAATCTAAAGTGTACAGTGAGAACTATTACGTGTGCAACAACGAGGATGCAGTGTGAATGCATTTACATCGATTGGATGAACGTTATGGAAACAAACACTCGAAACCGACGTTTCACGTAAGTCACATGCAACGAAAATCTGCAACGCAACCATCTGTGTGCGGCGTGTTTGTAATTATGTTTTATTTATATTTTAGGACAATTAATCTATAAAAACACACCAAATGTAGAAAGAAAGCGTGTAAACCGTCTGATGATGAATCGCAACGATTCGAAACCGGTAACGGTTTCCTTTGAATAAAGGAACTCAAAGTAAATTTGTGGCTGGTTGCTGTCCTAACACCATCAACATTTGTCTTCAAAAACAGCCACGGTCTCCAACATGTCATCATATGACAAAATTGCATGTTCTAAGATTACTTTATTTAAATGTAACCCCATGTATATTTCAGTTTCGATTCCTTCATTTTTTTATTACTTCATAAATCCACCCCAAATAGTTTTAAGTAACTTGTATGACAAGCTAAGCTGTGACTTCTTAGATTTGCGCCATAGAGCTGAGAAATGTAGTGTCCCATTAAATGGGTCAGGGTATGTGCTACAAGTGGGATCAGTGATAGCTGCATCTTCATTTACAAGTGAAGGACCCAAAATAACAATAGATACTTCATAATAGGTATAGTTACTGGTTAAATGCCGCACTTCTTTACGATTAGATTTTTGAGGTGAATCAAAATCTATATCGAAACGGTAGGCTGATGGAGAATGAAGATCATGAACTTGTTGCAGCAGATGAGAAAATCAATCAATCGAGACAGAAATTAAACTGTATGTAAGATTATCTAGCAAGGATTCAGTATCAAAGACGGTCATACAACATTAATTTACGGCTTCTGTCGAGAAAAAGACTCATCCGTAGTTATCACCAGAAACCTCAGAGATCATGAAAACAACCTATATCAGCTACATCAAATGTGTTCACAGTTTAGAGTATGTACCACCATCAGCTGAGTAGTGGAATGACGGCAGTGAAAATTTGTTCTTGCCAGGACCCGAACCCGGATTTCCAGCTTATCGCGGGTGGTCGCCTTCCCATTATGTTCTCCGAGCAAAATTGACAGACAAGCCCAAACTTCCATATGTCGTCAAGTATGTGTCTACAACATGCTCTTGTGCAACCATAATGCGTATTTCCATGCAGGCGTGGAGATCTTTTAACCAAACGCCGTTTGCCCGGAGTCGGTGGACAAATGCGATTTGCAGTGCATTCGATTTTCGTAAGTATGCTACAATTTTTGCACGACTTTCACGCATTTCATAAAGGCTGTAGTCGTCGCAATGTCCGAAGGAACATTGTCTCGAGCTTCTGTGGACCTAAAAGCAACAAATAGGTCTACCATCTTTGAGGACATACACAGACTGATGCCAGTAACCTATTGAGGTTACAGCAACAATGGACATCGATGTTCAAGCTGACACTAAAATATGTAAAGAACATACTTTCAGTGTATTAGATAGAGCAGCAGAACTGTCATATCTCAATGGGAAATTTGAAACTTTCAGCTTTGGGCAGGAGCAGGTAGAAGAACTGTGGCCTAAGTACTGGTTACATAGGCAGCTAGCCGAACAGTTTGTGACCTGAGGGTCTGTCCATGGTACAGTCTCTGTAAAAACACTTGTGAAAAAACAGCGAGTATCGCACAGTTGGTGTAAAACAGAGCGTAGTGGCACGGATAAGGAAATGCTAAAAGAAAAGGATTTGGCTTCCAGAGGGCAATACATGAAGCCTTCAAGCTTTAGCCAAATTTTATCGAAAAACCTCTCATAAGATTTATATAAATTCTGATCATCTATAAAGCCTGTAAGTAGTGCCAAGGAAAGCGTCCTGAGACTCATGGATGACACCGGAATTAAAATTGAGGGTAACAAAGCAAATACAGGTATGCTGCAATCTGTCTTTAAATATCCAATTGCAAATGAAAATCCAAGTGTGCTGTCCCAGTCTAGTTCTCACAACTCTGCGAAGGTGAGTGGTAGAGATGTTATTGTTACTGGTGTTGAGAAATGACTGATATCGTTAAAACTGAACAAAGCTTTCGGCACCTGACGGAATTCCTGTTGCATTCTGTACAGAATTTGCAGCAGTGTTTACCTCTGCTATCATCCCAGGACTGTCCAAAAAAAAAAAAGAAAATTGTGTTTGTTAGTTGGAAGAGAGCGTGTCACATCCGCCTACAAGAAGAGCAGCAAAAGTAATCTGAAATACTATCGTGCAATATCTTTGACATAAGTCTGTTATAGGATGTTGGGATTATTTTGAGCTCAAATGCAATGAGGTGTCATGAACAGAAAGAAGGAAGATAAGCGTTTAATATCCCATCGACAACGAAGTCATTAGAGACAGAGCATAAGCTTCGAATTTAGGAAGGATGTGGAAAGAATCGGTCATGCCCTTTAAAGGAACCATCCCAACATTTGCCTGGAGCTATTTAGGGGAATCGTATGAAAAGTAAATGTGGATCGTCGGACGAGGATATGAACTTTCGCCATCCCGAATGCGTATCATCAAATAAAAGAATTCATCCATACCATTGAGAAAACTTCGATCATGCATAACCAAGCGGCACTTATCTCACATGACATCCTGAAAGCAGTGGACAACGGCAATAAGGAAGATGAAGTATTTCTTGATTCCCAGAAAGCATTTTATTCCACACTACACCCATGTTTATCAATGGGATTATGGTAATGAGGCGATATCGAACGAAATTTGCAGTGAGGATTTCTTGACAGGGAGGCGCAAGATTTTCCCTTGGACGAAGATTGAGAGACAGATGAACATGTGACATCTGGTGTGACCAGGAAAGGGTGTTGGGTCTCTTCCTGTTTATATTATAAATTTAGCAATTTCCACACAATATTAACTGCAGCGTATTAACTTAGATGGAGAGTCATAGACAGGTGTACACGGTACATTGAGTGTACCCATTTAAGACTGCTGAGGCCCTTGCTTTTTATGTTATATAGTAATTACTTGGCACACAGTATTAATAGTAAACTCAGACTTTTCACGAATGGTGTATTGATGTTTAGAATACTGCGTGATAAACCTTGCAGAATATTCATTCAGATCTTGATAATAAAACGGCCAAACATATTTACTGACCTGACTCGGAATACCATCTGACATTTTCCGAGAAACTTCCTCAAACAGTAATTTAGTAAAACCTGGTATGCCTTTTATCTTTTCTTCACGTGAACATAAGTTCCTTAATACAATCATATACAAACACCTTCCAAAGGACAACATTCTAAATAATCCAATAAATTAAGCATCAGTTACATTGTGGTCCAACACAACCGCCAATTAGGCACACCCTTGCTCGATCACGGTCTCCACATACTACCTACTGAATAGCAAAATCACATAATACGCAGAACATAAAAACTGCTTAAGCACTAAAGTATAAAATGAACAGATGAACTACCATGACTCGTGCATGGTTTAAATTTTTAATCCAAAATGAACAGCAAATTTTACTGTTAATGAATAAGGCGAACGAGTCCCAGAGTTAATAAGTACCAATCAAGGTTGCCTTAATGGACCAATTGTTCAAGACGTACAATTGACTGTGGTCATAATTCTAGCCGCACCAACTTTAATAAAAGAGAAATCCTCGAATTTTCTAATTATCATTCGACGACACCTTAACGTCACTACAGATTCCGCCACATAACTGTTGAAAAATTTTCTATGTACTGGTTCCCTTCATGGGCCCTAGCCTGTTGATAACAACTTCCAAAGACAAACGTCTTTTTAAGAAATACACATCTACATCTTTGTATGTTGCCTTAACTGACATTGGTATGAGGTTTAGATTACGCTCAGAATACAAAGTCCCAGCATAAAGCGTAAAGTTAGATAATTCAGAATGTACTTTGAAAATCTGTGTGGAGGTGACTAAGAGCTCTACTTTTGCTGACTAAGTTCCCTACTTCACATCTGTCAGAATGTAAACGGTCACGAAATTAGATAAATCCGCACTGTGTCCATCACATCTGCGGCTGATTTCCAAGTTTTCTCAGCCTTGAGAGAGAGTAGAGTGGGATTCAGTACACGTCCAAGTCCCCGTCCAAAGAACTGCAACGTTTAATCCCAAGACGCCACGCCCGAAGTCAAACGCCCGCTTAGTTTCTGAAGCGAACCCTCGCAGTTCCCTTTCTGTCTTCTTTAGGGCTCTGGAGTCAATTGCTTTCAAGCTGCCGGCCGAAGTGGCCGTGCGGTTAAAGGCGCTGCAGTCTGGAACCGCAGGACCACTACGGTCGCAGGTTCGAATCCTGCCTCGGGCATGGATGTTTGTGATGTCCGTAGGTTAGTTAGGTTTAACTAGTTCTAAGTTCTAGGGGACTAATGACCTCAGAAGTTGAGTCCCATAGTGCTCAGAGCCATTTGAACCATTTTTTTTGCTTTCAAGCAGCCAGCAACCCCTGCACTTCTCACTGATCCGGAAACTACTTCACTCCCTCTCTGCCTCTCTCTCTCTCTGTCTTGCCCTATACTAGCTCTCCGTCACCGAACCAACTGCAATGCACAGGCAGCCAACCTACCACTCGCCGCAGCAGCTCACTTCCTTCACTGCACTTCCTGCACGCTCGCTCCTGATCTTCAACTTGGTCTCGCGAGTCTCCACTCTTGCGAGGACCGCCGCGCAACCAACCTGCCATTCACCGATCAAAGATCATCTTGACCCAACTGGATATGGATCACCCCACTGCTCAGACAGGATTTCAAATTAGTGAAAAGAATGATAACTTCCTTTAAATGTTCAACAATGTAAAAATGACCCTTCACAAAACGAAAAAATGCAATAGCTTTAACTACAATATCAGTGAGTCAGAACACGAATCACGCTACTCCCTGGGGAGTTTGTAGGGATATCAAAGAAATAATCACATAGGTATAGTCATAGATAACGTAGATGACACATTTCGGTTCATTGGTTGATTAATGACAAAATGCACTCTTGAAAGGTAGTTGCTTACGAAACACTCAAACTGACCGTCCTAGAAAATTTATCAAGCGTTTTGGGCCCGTATAAAATAGAACTATCAAGGAATCTTGGATATAAAGATCACACCACAAGTAGTCACGAGGTTGGTCGACTCAGGGTTTACCAGAAACGAAATGCTGAAAAACGTAAACTAGCATGTACCTAAAAAAAGGCACAAAGTATGCATTGAAAATCTGATTATAGAGTCTCAAGAAGCAGCTGTGAGTGAGGATTCTAGGAATATATAGTAATTGTCTATGCCACGTACCCTTAAGTGTCAAAAAGAGGAGATTATACTATTTACTGTTCAAACAAGTGTTTAAGACATCACTCTTTGCACATCGCATTTTTCAGTGGAAAGGGAAGAAGCCCTGATAAGAGGTATAAGGGGACGTAACCTGTGTCATACATCTCACAATAACTGGCCGAGTAGAGATGAAGATCTAGATGCGGATGCAGATGGTACAGTAGTTTGTACGTTTTGGGAGTTTTTTCTGACTGCAGGACAGTAGTTTGTGGTGTTATCTTGTGCTATCTGATTAAGTTTCACGCACGTTGTGTCGGCGTCGTAATTTGGCATCTACAAACGTAGCATATGTCAGAAAACTACCCACATTTGGCCTTATAACACAGCAATAATCACACATCATTCTGTATGGAACTTTTCGTTACTTGGCTTGGCTGCCTCGCTCTGTATACATGGGTTGGATAAAAAGTAGTGGCATCACTGTTATACTTCATTCTAGATTTTCTTAACACTTTCTGTTGGATGTCCTCAGTATAATCGCCCCACATCTGGGTCACGCTCCCCTCCACAGGTGACAGGTTTCGTATGTCGTCAGCACAAGCTTTTGTTCGATGCCTAGCAAGGATCGTCATATGGCATAGAAATGTCTTCCATGTCTTCTATTGGATAGTCCAGTAACTTCCACCATCATGGACGCAGGTGCTCCAGCACGGGTCCACTGTGCGGCATTGTGCATTGTCATGGAAGATGACGAGAGGCAGACCCAGAAGTTTCTACTGTTTTCTCCTTCGTGCAGTCCGAAGGTCATGTCACGAGAAACTGTAGTAGTTGGCTGCAGTGACCGTCTGCCCCTGTGAACAACATGAAGCAGGATTAACCAATGAGTATCATAATACACAATAACCATCACCTTGGTGCCAGCTGGTTTATGGCGCACGTTCTGTGAACGAGGAGAACTAAAATATTTCCCTTCATTAGATTGCCGCTGTAATCATGTTATGTTTGACCAAGCGCAGATTTTGTCCACAGTGACGAGCCTCTCATCAGTCTTCACCCTCCATGTGGCAGTGATTCATCAATTCCCTACGAGTGCATGACCTTACCACTGTTGTACCTCGGTCATTGAATGTGGTACCAATGTGCTGCACTTTTTCGGAACCCAAGAATGTCGTGCAAAACGTGGCTCACTGTTTGTGGCACATGCCCAACTCTGTTGGTAACTTACGCCCAGTCCATTGGCGACCCACTTCTAGCAGGGAAGCAAGGAGCTCAATAATTGTCATATTGTCTGTGAGGCTCCTCACAAAATACAGCCTATTTTGAATAACATCTCTGGTATCTCAAAGTGCCTACACCCATCTATCCACCATGCCAAATGCCCATACTGAATCACCACGCAGTCCCTAAAAACATTGTTGTGCTCTCTGAGAAATTAGAACATCAGTCTAATCTTACTGTTAGGGCGACTGAACTGAACCCCGCTCTTTCAGACAATACTCATCGCAGCTGACTCAAACATACACATGGCTGCACTACTTCAACTGACCTCCTGTTGTCGGCTACAGAAAGCACATGTGCCATTTGATGCATATCCTTCATGTCACGGCAGTGTTGCCAATATCCCCATCAGCAGATCGCCGTCTAGCGAGCAGAGGGAGCTCGCGATTTAGACAATGGCCCGGTGGCGCAGCTGCCATACCTCTGGCCGACCGCCCGAGGTGGACACAGAAACAAAGCACCAGCGGCAATGAAAGCAGTGAGCGAGGAGAGAGCCCTTTTACTCGTTTCTTAAATAATCAGAAAGAGATGTTAGTCCTAAAAGCACGATCAGTTACTAAGATTTGTGGGAGGGGACCGCCAAGGGGATGGTGACCTTGAGAAAAAGACTGAATAACCAATGAAAGGAGAATGTCCTCAGACTCAGGACGTGGAATGTCAGAAGTTTCTATGTGATTGGGAAGCTACAAAAACAGAAAAGGGAGATCCAAAAGCTCCGTCCAAGTATAGTGGGGATCAGTGAAGCTAAATGGAAAGAAGACGATTTCTGGTCGGGATAATGTCAACAGCAACAGGAAGTGGTATAGCGGGAGTAGGACTCCTTATGAATAGGAAGGTAGGGCAGAGAGAAGATACTGTGAACAGCTCGGTGCTAGGGATGTTCTCATCAGAACTGAGAGAAAACTGGCACCGAAAACGATAATTTAAGTATGTATCCAGACGTCGCAAGCTGGACAAGAAGAGACGGAGAAAGTATATGAGGATACTGAACGTATAATGCAGTACACAAAGGGAGATGAGAATCTTGTAGTCATGGTGGACTGGAATACGGTAGTAGGATAAGGAGTAGACCAAAGGTTACGTGAGATTGGTACTAGGAATGAGAGAGTTCAGCGACAAATTTCAGGAAGTAACAGCGAATACACAGTTCAAGAATCATAAGAGCAGAAGATAGAAAAGGCGGGGGGATACGTGAAAATTTGAGTTAGATTACACCATGGTCAAAAAGAGATTCCGAAATCAGATACTGGATAGTAAGGCGTAAACAGGAGCAGATACAGACTCAGATCACAACGAAGCAGTGATTAAGTGTAGGATGTAGTTTAAGAGATTAGTCAGGAAGAATTAAACGTTAAGAAGTTGATACTGAGGAATTACGAGATACACTTGAAGTTCTCTAAAGGTATAGATAGTGCTTTAAGCAATAGCTCAGTTGGCAGTAGAGTTGAAGAAGAATGGACGTCTCTGAAAAGGCAATCACAGAAGTTGGAAAGAAAAACATACGTACAAAATGGCTCAAATGGCTCCGAGCACTAGGATTTAACTTCTGAGGTCATCTGTCCCATAGAACTTAGAACTACTTAAACCTAACTAACCTAAGGACATCACACACATCCACGCCCGAGGCAGGATTCGAACCTGCGACCGTAGCGGTCACGCGGTTCCAGACTGAAGCGCCTAGAACCGCTCGGCCACCAGCGGCCGCCCCAACCTACGTACGTAGAACTACGAAGAAACCATGGGTAACAGCAGAAATACTTCAGTTGATCAATGAAAGAAGGAAGTACAAAAATGTTCAGAGAAATTCAGGAATATAGAAGTACAAGTCGCTGAGGAATGAAATACGAGGGCTATTCCGAAAGTAAGGTCCGATAGGTCGCGAAATGGAAACCACGGTAAAAATCACAAATGTTTTATTTGCAACAGTTAGATACACCTTGCAGCTACTTATCTCCATAGTCGCCGACCCGACTTAGACGTGTATCGTAGCGTTGTACCAACTTTCCCATACCCTCGCTATAGAAGGCAGCCGCCAGTGCTCTCCGCCAATTCTCTACGCTGGCCTACGGCTCGTTGTCTTGTGCCGAAATGTTGTCTTCATAACCAGCGGTTCATGTGACCTGAGCTGAAACTCAGAGGGAGACAATTACGGGCTGTATTGTGGGTAATCTCACATTTCCATTTGAAAACGATGCAGGAGCATCTTCATTGCCCCTGCAGAATGCGGCTGAGAATTGTCTTGAAGACGAAACAGCACGACAGTTATGTAATGTTAGCTGCATAGCTTCAGGGGAAATTTCTCACCAGGCCCCCGTACTTGGCGGCAGACACTATTTTCTAGACATCTTTACGCACTCACTGCGAGCTCAGAAATGAGAAGAGCGACGTGATGCTAACTGGGGTTATACTAGAGACACTACCCAACACATCTGTGCAAAGCTTTATCGGATTTTCATAGTCGTTTCCATTTCGTGACCGATCGGACCTTACTTTCGGAATAGCCCTCGTAAATAGGGAGTGCAGGGAAGCTAAGGCAAAATAGATGGGTTAAAAATCTGAGGACTCGAAAAAGTAATGACTGTCGGAAGAACTTACTCAGCATATAGAAAAGTCAAAGCAACCCTCGGTGAAATTAAGAAAATAGACGCAAACATTAAAAGTGCAATGGGGACCTCACAGTTGAATGCAGAGGAGAGTGCGGAGGGGTGCAAACAGTACGTTGAAGGCCTCTGTGAGGGGTAAGATTGGTCTACTGTGGTAGAAGAAGAGACATGAGTAGATGTAAAACCTATAGAGATTCAAGTACTAGAATCAGAATTTAAAAGAATTGTGGAAGACTTAAGATCAAACAAGGAGGAAGTGATAGATAGCATACCATCACAATCATTGGGGAAGAGGCAAGAAAACGACTATTTTTTTTATGTGTAGAATGTATGTGTGCGGCGGTATACTGTCTGACTTTCGGAAAAATATCATCCACATAATTCCGAAGACTGCAAGACCTGATAAGGGCGAGAATTATCGCACAATCAGATTAACCGCCCATGCATCCAATTTGCTAACAAGAGTAATATACGGAAGAATGGAAAAGAAAATTGAGGATGAGTTAGATGACCATCATTTTGGCATTAAGAAAGGTAAAGGTACCACAGAGGCAATTCTGACTTTGTAGTTGATAATGGAAGAACGACTAGAGAAAAATCGAGACAATTTCATAGGATTTATATAAGAAGATGGTATCTGTTCTTTCGGACATGTCCGAAAGAACAGATACCATCTTCATATATATATAGTTAAGTTTCACCGGCCATTTGACCATCTTCTTCTGGGCAGATGCACAAACAGTGCCCGAACTCTTACTGGAATCGGCAGTAAAGCCGCGAGTAATGAGTATAATGGGCAGGGGCACTATGAATATAGTGAGGGACAATAAGTTGCGAATGTAGGTCTCACGGGAGGCGTTCCAGAGATAAATCCCTGCAGTCGCACTATCCTCTGTGTCCACGGTGGCTCAGATGAAAAGAGCATCTGCCATGTAAGCTGGAGATCCCGGGCTAGAGTCCAAGTCGGGACACACATTTTCAACTGTCCCCGTTGACTAATATCAACCCGTGTATGCAGCCAGGGATGTTCATTTCATTTTTAATTTCTTAGGATTTGTCGACCTGGGGAAAAGCATTCTACAATGTAAAATGGTGCAAGGTGTTCGAAAGTCTGAGAAAGATTGGGGTACGTTATAGGTGGAGATGGGTAATACACAATATGTACAAGAGTCAAGAGGGAATAATAAGAGTAGACTGCCAAGAACGAAGTGCTCGGATTAAAAAGGTGTATTCTTTAGCCCCTACTGTTCAATCTGCACATCGAAGAAGCAACGATAGAAAAACGAAGGGTTGAGAAATGGAATTAAAATTCAAGGTGAAAGGACATCACTGATACGATTCGCTGATGACATTGCTGTCCTCAGTGAAAGTAAAGAATAATTACATGATCTACTGAATGGAACGGACACTCTACTGAAAACAGAATTTTGAATGGGAGTGAACCGTAGAAAGACGAAAGTAATGAGAGGTAGCAGAAATAAGGACAGCGAGAAACTTAGCATCATGATTGGTGTTCATGGCGTAGATGAAGTTAAGGAATTCTACTACCTAGGCAGGAAAATAACCCACGACGGACGGAGTAGGGAGCAAATAAAATTCAGACTCGCACTTGGTAAAAAGATCATTCCTGGCCAAGAGAAGTCGACTAGTATCAAACATAATCCTTAAACTAAGGAAAAAAGATCATTCTTGACCAAGAGAAGGCGATTGGTATCAAACATAAGCCTTAAACTGAGGAAGAAATTTGTGATAATGTACATTTGCAGCATAGCACTGCATCTTAGTGAAACATGGACTGTGGATAAACCAGAACAGGAGAGAATCGCTCCATTTCCGCATTACGACAACGGCTGCACTGTATAGCGCATTTCCCCGACACACTTTAAATACCGCCCACTGCTTGTGCTGCCACCTGTCGTCTCTTGGTGGTTATTGCTCATTGACTTTAAACATAGGCGGAGGTCAGATAATGATACTCGACCGTGTATCCACATCTTCCTCCACGTCCGCACTCACCAAACTACCGTGAATTGCGTTGCAGACGGTACTTCCGTTTGGACCAGTTATCACGGTTTCTTCCAGTTCCAGATACGTATGGAGCGCAAGAAGAGTGGCTGTTGAAATGCCTCTGGGCGGCGTATTTAATCAGTCTTCTCCTCAAGATACCTAGAGGAGCATTATGCAGTTGAATCGCTACTCATTTGTATATTGTTAATATACCCTATTATTTCTATTTGGTGTATGTGCCTCTTGTAAAATACTCGTGACAGTTCGCAATAATGTTTCGTAAGCACTCTCCTTCGTAGAATGACTGCATTTCCTAGTATTCTACCACCAAACCGAAGTGTCCCATCTATTTTACTGGTGAGCGAACCTTTGTGATTGTAGCATTACATCTCCCTAGAAATTGTTATGCTCAAGTAGTTCACTGAGTTGGTCGACTGCAGTCGTGATTCTCTGATATTGTATCCTGAGACTGCTACGTTATTTCGTATTTTGAAAATGATGATGATGAGGTCCCATACTACGAGGAGCGTAGAGGACGATGCGGGAGACCGGCACCACTGTACTAGGCAAGTTCCTAGCGGAGGTGGTTTGCATTGCCTTCCCCCGTACGTCATGGGGATGAATGATGATGATGAAGACGACACAACACCACCCGGTCATCTCGAGGCAGGAAAAATCCCTGACCCCGCCGGGAATCGAACCAGGGACCCCATAAGCGAGAAGCGAAAACGCTACTGCAAGACCATGATCTGCAGACTATTTTGAAGAGAACAGTTTTAGATATATGAACATTTAAAACAAGTTGCCAAAGTTTGCACAGATATGAAATCATATCAAGTAAGAACTGACTGAAAATCTATGCAGCATTCTTCAGATTGTACTTCATTATAGGCAACTGCATCATCTTTGAAAAGTCTGAGGTTGCTGCTAATATTGTCTGCACGGCTGTTGATAAACAACACGGACAGCGAGGATCCCTACAAACTTTCTTGGGTCGCACCTAAATTAACCTCTACATCTGTCGACGACTCTCCATCTAAGACAACATACTGCGTCGTCCCTACCACAAAATTCTCAACCCAGTGATAAATTTAGTTTGATACCCTGTACGACTGTACTTTCGGCTCTAAGCTTACTCGCGGTACTGAGCCTAATGTTTTTCTTAAGTGGAGAAATATTACGGCTATTTGATTACTTTCATTAATGGCTTTGCATTAATGCCACGTGTGAAAGTGCGGTTTGACTTGTTGTGCTTGGAAACGATGACCGTAAATTAGTCATTCTCAGTGTAAGCTTTCTACAAAAGGATTGTCTGTAACTGAGAAAACTGAATACATTATTTTCAGAAACTTTCTCCTCATGTAACGTGTTCTTTAGATATCACGTTCAATTGCTGAGCAAAAGTGACTGTTGGTTGACCCTATGTTGTGCTTGAGGACAACGTCATGAATGAAACCTTAAACTTTATGAAATGCAGAATTTGGAATTATGAAAATGAAACTAATTAAATATCAAAAGAAACTAAATGTGCGCTCAACGAAAACTAGTAAACTAAAATTAAGTACCGAATCACATTACGAACGTAGCGTGATATCAAGGTCAGTGTTGGACTTGGAACATTCACAAAAACTAATTACTGCTGTACACTGAAGAAAATAACTGTCTGCAGTTATCAACACTGTTCACTGAAAATTAATTTGCTTGCTAGCACGACGGCTGACAATCCCAACTACACATTGTTTCCTGAAGACTGCGAGGAGAGATCTGCTCCGAAATTAAAGTGACTTATCTCTTGCTCAGCATGCTGTTTTTGTGTCTGCAGTACTGACGGTCTCGATAGCAAATACAAAGCAGCAGATGCAGCACCTAAAGGTATATAATCTACTCTGAATTTTTTTTTTCTTTTGTCAGAAACAGTCTGTTGCTTTGTGTGACGTAAGGTGCAATGCACACGGGACAGAATATTTAAAACTTTAATATGGATGATGGAGTTGGGTTTTACTTTAAGGAAAATAGTTTTTGAGAAATCAAACCCTGATTATTAACAAAAAGGCTGCACAACATAATAAGACCCTAACATTTACAATGTTCTCTCATTACAAAGGAACTGAAAGCATACCTTTAAAACCGTTTCCAGCAGTATAAAAAACAATGAATTATTATAAATCCATATCCATAATAAAGAAATCCAGATAGCTTCTCCCAGATACACAGATAACAGATCTCTTTCTCCGAAAGACTCAACTGCTCTCTGCTATTCCTTCAGTAAGAATGTCCCAGCGCTGCACAACTTATTGACTAGCAAGTCAACCACAGATAAAATTGAACACAGCGTCAAGGATCTTATTCACTGTTCATGCAGTGCCCTCATTCATCTTCGTCGCAGTACAGTAAAGGTGAATTCTGCGCAACAGCAGAAAACATATGAGCACGTTACAGCTGTAGATGCCCTACCTAGCCTGATCCAGGCGCCACAATACACATAATATCGGCCATCGTTGTCTCTCTACGAAGAAAGCAACATGACGCCACTTAATGGTCATGCTAGATTAAGACATATCGGAGGCTGTTAATGAAGAACAGTGAAGAACTCTAGTAAAAGTGCCGCCAATTTTCTGTTTCTCTGAGTGTAATAAGCAGAATCTACACTCCTGGAAATTGAAATAAGAACACCGTGAATTCATTGTCCCAGGAAGGGGAAACTTTATTGACACATTCCTGGGGTCAGATACATCACATGATCACACTGACAGAACCACAGGCACATAGACACAGGCAACAGAGCATGCACAATGTCGGCACTAGTACAGTGTATATCCACCTTTCGCAGCAATGCAGGCTGCTATTCTCCCATGGAGACGATCGTAGAGATGCTGGATGTAGTCCTGTGGAACGGCTTGCCATGCCATTTCCACCTGGCGCCTCAGTTGGACCAGCGTTCGTGCTGGACGTGCAGACCGCGTGAGACGACGCTTCATCCAGTCCCAAACATGCTCAATGGGGGACAGATCCGGAGATCTTGCTGGCCAGGGTAGTTGACTTACACCTTCTAGAGCACGTTGGGTGGCACGGGATACATGCGGACGTGCATTGTCCTGTTGGAACAGCAAGTTCCCTTGCCGGTCTAGGAATGGTAGGACGATGGGTTCGATGACGGTTTGGATGTACCGTGCACTATTCAGTGGCCCCTCGACGATCACCAGTGGTGTACGGCCAGTGTAGGAGATCGCTCCCCACACCATGATGCCGGGTGTTGGCCCTGTGTGCCTCGGTCGTATGCAGTCCTGATTGTGGCGCTCACCTGCACGGCGCCAAACACGCATACGACCATCATTGGCACCAAGGCAGAAGCGACTCTCATCGCTGAAGACGACACGTCTCCATTCGTCCCTCCATTCACGCCTGTCGCGACACCACTGGACGCGGGCTGCACGATGTTGGGGCGTGAGCGGAAGACGGCCTAACGGTGTGCGGGACCGTAGCCCAGCTTCATGGAGACGGTTGCGAATGGTCCTCGCCGATACCCCAGGAGCAACAGTATCCCAAATTTGCTGGGAAGTGGCGGTGCGGTCCCCTACGGCACTGCGTAGGATCCTACGGTCTTGGCGTGCATCCGTGCGTCGCTGCGGTCCGGTCCCAGGTCGACGGGCACGTGCACCTTCCGCCGACCACTGGCGACAACATCGATGTACTGTGGAGACCTCACGCCCCACGTGTTGAGCAATTCGGCGGTACGTCCACCCGGCCTCCCGCATGCCCACTATACGCCCTCGCTCAAAGTCCGTCAACTGCACATACGGTTCACGTCGACGCTGTCGCGGCATGCTACCAGTGTTAAAGACTGCGATGGAGCTCCGTATGCCACGGCAAACTGGCTGACACTGACGGCGGCGGTGCACAAATGCTGCGCAGCTAGCGCCATTCGACGGCCAACACCGCGGTTCCTGGTGTGTCCGCTGTGCCGTGCGTGTGATCATTGCTTGTACAGCCCTCTCGCAGTGTCCGGAGCAAGTATGGTGGGTCTGACACACCGGTGTCAATGCGTTCTTTTTTTCATTTCCGGGAGTGTAGTTAAGCAAACCTGAGATAATCACTAACCCAATAGGCAACTTTTGATTTTGTCTTATAGTGTGTAATTATATATGATTTGTTTCAGGATAATTGTTGTGTTTAGCAACTGCAGTTAATTTAGTATGGTACAAAAGAGAAACATTTTTTTTTTACAAATTGAGTGATTTTGATGTCCTGTCTATAGGCCTTACATTTGTACAGCTAATCCTTTCATATGTTATTAATTGGAAAGGTCACACTCAAGGGTATTCGCTTCGTTATTATTAACTTGAGATTAATACGAAATAGGTTTCCAGGGGAGGCTATCTAATTGCAAACTACAAGTACCGGCAAAAGCTTGGAAATAGTACTTCTGGCTCTTTACTGAAGAAGCATTCTGAAATCTTTCTGGACCGATTAGGATGTGCTGCTCTTTTGTGCTAAGCGAAACGCATCACTTTACATTTCTGCTGAGAATGGGCAGCTGCTCAACAAGTCAGTACACCTATCAAGAAGATAATGAGTCAGGTGTGTAACAAAGGCTACCAACTCTTCTACTGGTATGAAAGTATTTGATATGTATGTATGGTTTTACATGAAACCCAAAAGGATTAGCAGTTAGGTGACAAAGTTACTCTCCAGTATCATTGCACAGTAGAACTTCCCCAGTGACTGTTTTCATGGGATTTGCTTCAACAAATGTAGACTGACACGAGATTCTAAGCGATGAGATTTCTGCGAGGAATGGATTATGATAAAATAGGTACGTCACTGTTCTTATATGTCGTCATATATTTCCGGAGAATCACAGCGAATAGAACTCGTATACTGGGCAAAATAATCATCGCTAGAGGCATAACTATGTCCACATAGTACGTTTCATTCATGAGTGCAACCAGATTCGCAGATTTCACGTAGAAAACTTACAATGCCATCATTCGGTTGCCAGACGCTCGTAAAACATTCTACATCAAGTGTGACTGGCAATCTGGTCTCTCAAGAACTGTTAATATATCTAGCTTTGCAAGCTTTTGAGATCAGTAGCTGAATTCCGCCTGGGAAGCATTATTGATAAATCTGCATCTTTAGACAAGATTGGAGAAAAGTGTTATAAATTGTATATCTTGTTTTGCAAGCTTTTGAGATGTGTAGCTGAATTCCGCCCGGGAAGTATTGTTGTTCAATCTGAATCTTTAGACGAGACTGGAGCAAAGAGTTTTTAAATGGAGCAAGACCAAAAGTGACTCGAAATTACTGGCTAATGACGCTGTGTAAAAAGCACTTTAATTTACTTCTATTAATAAGAGCAGATAACGACGAAAATAAAAAAAACGGAAAGATTAATGACCAAGAGTTATCTGAAGTTATTAGTAGACTACTGATAACTGCATTTCATCATTGTGTCTAAATGTCGAACATCCACAACAATGCCTGCGAGTCTCTTCCCGCGACTGTCCAGCAGAACGAAAGTAGCGTTCATAGCAGTAGTCTCTATATAGGCGCAGATTCCTGACATGCACCAACAGAAAAACCAACCGTCAGTAATAAACACCAGTACGTCCCACACTACGCTGTAACTGAGATACAGAGCTACAAACAACACAGGCAGGCTGTAACCGTAGGAGCAGATGCGGCAAACACAACCTCAGTGGGTTGCAGACGGACTCTGAACGCCAAGGAAAGTAGCAGCAGTGGTTGCAGACTCTTGGCCAGGTCTGTACGCCGTCCAGGAGCGGCCATAACTGTGCGCGTCGACAGACAGAAGCTGAACGAAGATTCTGTAGCATCTCTGTTATACAAACAACTGAAGGTCACGTTGTTCACGTCCTATTGACGGATAGCAGCAATATTAGCCATGCGTGATGAAAATCGACCGTCATCCGGTAATGGGACAGACGTCAAGTAGATCTTAAAAACTTTAATGGTACAGGTGTTGCATCCTCTTTATTTCTATCGATGCTTTCACACTTTCTATATTGGATGATAATCAAATTACTCCTCGAAGGTCGTCTCGTTAATGAATACTCTTCAGTGTTCACGCTGCTGATAAAAAATTCATTCTACTCTCCAACGAAGTTCTTACGTTGCTGTAATATCTGTAATGGACACAATAAGAATCCCTTCATTTACGCGACAGCAAAATTTTATCCTTCTAGATTATTCACCTTCGTAACTAAGCTAATGAATCCAATGTGAGGGTAAATAAGTAAATTAATAGCAAATTAATCCATCACGGAGACAGGAGACAAACAGTGTGGTACATCCTTGTCATCTGCTATTCTACACGGCTGGAAATTTATATTGCAACTCCATTTGTCGTTGTGGTCTACAGCCCAAAGACTGGTTTGATGCATTTCTCCATGTATATAGCAGATGTGGATGCCCTCGAGAAATATTACGGCTGTTGTTCCCTTTTCTTTGAGCCATTCATAGAATGACCACAAAAGGCAGTTTTCTTTGATTTTAAAAGTCCAGATCAGTCACTCATCCAGACTATGGCCACTGTAACTACTGAGAAAGCTGCTGCCCCTTTTCAGGAACCGCATGTTTTTCTGGATTCTCAGCGGGTACCACTCTACTGTGGTTGCACCTGTAGTACTGCTAACTTCGTCGCTGAAGCACGCAAGCCACCCTGTCAATGGCAAGGTCCATGTTTCATGCAACTGCTGTAAGGATAGCAAATAAAGAATTTATTATGGGTACTTAGTATTTTAAGAACAATTCTTGATTACATCTGTAAGTGGTTTGGTGTCACACAGAGAACGATATTTGATTCAGAGATTTGGTATACCTGGCATCAACAGTAATTGCCCTAACCCATCTGGACATCGAGTCGAATTGGGCTTGGATGACATATATATTTACGTCTACATCTATATTATGCAAATCACTGTGAAGTGCGTGGCAGGGGATACATCCCATTGTACTAGTTATTATTCCCATTCCATTCACCTAGGAACACGGGAAGAGTGCTCGTTTAAATGCTTCTGTGGGTGTTGTAATTAATGTAATCTTTTCCTCACGATCCATATTTGATCGATACCTAGAGGGCTGTAGTATATTCTTAGAGTCATCATTTAATTCGGACTCAATAAACTTTATAAGTATGCTTTCTCGTAATGGTTTACGTCTATCTTCAAGAGCCTGGAAGTTCAGTTTATTTAGGCTGTTTGTGACACTGGTCAAACAAACCAGTGACCGTTCGTACTGCCCTTCTCTGTATACATTCAGTATCCCCTATTATTCCTGTTTGCTATGGCTCCCTCACACTTGAGCAATATTGTAAAATGTGTCATATGAGTGATTTGTAAGCAATCTCCTCTGTAGACTGAGTGCATTTGTCTCCTCTGTAGACTGAGTGCATTTTCCCTAGTATTGTATCAATAAAACGAAATCTACCACCAACTTCATGCATGATTGAGTCTGTGTGTGAGGTAACGGGAGAGTTGTGGTGCCCTGGAAATATTATACGTTCGGAATTTGGGCAGCCCCACAGGACGCTAGTCAAAGCCGGGGCCCGGCAGCAAGCATGTGGTCCCAAACGTTAGCCGGACGAGAGAAGTAGCCCCAGCACATGGTCCAGCCTTGTGGCTGGGAATTCCACTGTGACGAGGACGGTGCTCTATGTCGATGAAGGAGATGTCTATGCCGGGAGTACCTGAGCTTTTAATATTGCAACTCTGAGTCCGAGGGTGCGTAGTCGTTTTGAAAGCCTGCATTTGTGATCATTATATTTCCAATTCCTATGCAGTGTCACACCTAGGTATTTTTGCGGGGTGACTGATTCCAGATGTGACTCATTCACACCATAGTCATAGTACACTACGTCTTTTTGTTTGTGAAGTGCATAGTTTTACATTTCTCAACATTTAATGCACTTTGCCAATCTTTGCACTATTTTGAAATCTTATCAAGACCTGACTGAATATTTATGCAACTTCTTCGAGATGTAACTTCATTATAGATAACTGTATCATCTAAAAAAGGTCTGCTACTATTAATAATGCTTGCAATGTTAATTTACAAGATGAAGAGCAACGATCCCAACACAGTTTATTGGGGCACACTCGAAGTTACTTCTTCATCTCATGATGACTCTCAATCCATGTTGACATTCTGTATCCTCCATACAAAAAACAAATCATCAGTAGAGTCACCAGTTTCATATCATCACACTTTTGACCGTAAGTGTAGATGTGGTACTGAGTCACATGTTTTCCATAGTCAGGAAATAGCTGTACGTCATTCCACGCTGGTTCTCCTTTACACCAGCATTAATCCTAGTGGTTGGCAAGCAGAGGCGTTATAGCTATGATCGGATTTTATCAGTGGATGAGATATCTGGAGAGAATGCTGCATAAAGCTACATCCAAAAACCCTCTGTACCTAGGTAGACCATCACATTATAGGGAACAGGCTTTCGTGTGTCGTCTTGTTGAAAGATAACGTCACGGAGGCCTTTTAGATAAAGCACACCAACTAGAACCAAAACGTCATGAATGGAACGGCTGCTGTCATAATCACTAGCTATTCAAAGGTTGTGTACCCTTTTACCAACACGCCAGATACTGGGACTGTAAGATGATGATGAATGTTGGCTGGCAGCGATCATTCTCTTCGATCCCTTGACTCATCGATGCATCCATCGTCGTGCTGGTCGCAGAACTGGGCCACATTAGAAAAAAAAAAGATCCGATGCAACTCCATGTCCACTGTGGTTGGTGCATGCGCCAGTGTTTTGACCTCTCTGTGAGCTACCACATGAAAGAAAGCCCAAGAATGGTTGCCATTCTGCCTGTCTTTGGACTTTTAGACGTCGTTACACTGTCTATGTCGATATTTATGATGCTCAATTCAAGCTCCTTTCCTCATTGAAGGTACTCGAGGTGGTTGTACGTTTCCACATGGTATGGTGGGATGCAGACCAACGTGACCACCAACATCACAGAACTTTATACCGCAGTCTCGATTAACATTGACTATGCTACTGTCGGATTCCTATCCCTGTTGGTAGACTTTTAGCCTACTTACTCTTATACACAACCAGCTGACATCGACATTTACTTTCTGAATGAGAAAAATACTAGACATATCGGAGGTAATAGTACCCCAGCCCACCCTGCGCAATTACGCTGAAATCATGCAGGATCCAGTCACATAAATGTCATCACCTGTTCGACGTCTTTGTGCATTAAGCTCTAACAGACGGCAATTGCCAACACTAGACTCTGGTTTCCAGGCCAAGGGTGGAAGCATTTTAGAAATAGCTAATTTTGTAAATTGTTCTCGTGCTACAGAGGTTAAAGTATACCATGGCTAATTTTGTAAACTGATCGCATGCACCCGTGATTAAAGTACACCGTTCATGCCAAATTGGTGCTACCCAAAAGCGCAACTGTGGCAACTGTCAACTGTGGTGCACCACGGTCTACAAATGACAGGGATGAATGATGACTGCAGAGATGTATATGGGCAAACATACGTGCAACTGTGGAGCTGCTGACCGCCAAGATGAACCTAGGGGCTACCAACAGTGTCTCCACAACGACTGTTCAGCGAACGTTGCTGCATGGGGTCACCGCATCGGGTAACGGGTTACGTACCTATGCTGACTGCTGTTGATTGGCTTCAAATACAACTGGATGTCCGGTGAGTGGTGATAGGTGACCTTATCAGATGAACCACGTTCTATGCTCGTGCGGACAGATGACCATTGGCATGTACAGCATGAAACATCTGAAAGCAAATACACTGCAACAATTGTCCAGGCCGGAGGAGGGAGCATTACGGTCTGAGGAAGACCTTCTTGCCATTTCCTTGGTGAAATCATTCAGGAAGGCACAATGGATCAACACAAACAGATTGTTTTGCCTCGGCACGCTTTCATCTTCCAGCAGGACAATGCAACGTGTCACATTGCTAGCAGTGTATGTGCGTAGTTCGGAGAGGACCAGGATAAGTTTACTGTGCTCCTCAGGCCATCAAACTACCCAGATTTAAACTCAATCGTGAATCAATGGGACCACCTCGAGCGGTCTATTTGCTTCATGACTAAATGGTTCAAGTAGCACTGAGGTCATCAGTCCCCTAGAACTTAGAACTACTTAAACCTAACTAACCTAAGGACATCACACACATCCATGCCCGAGGCAGGATTCGAATCTGCGACCGTAGCTGTCACGCGGACTCTGAACGCCAAGGAAAGTAGCAGCAGTGGTTGCAGACTCTTGGCCAGGTCTGTACGCCGTCCAGGAGCGGCCATAACTGTGCGCCTAGAACCGCTCGGCCACACTAGCGGGCGCTTCATGACTCCTTAACTAAGAAACCAAGTGCAGCTGGCCACAGAAATTGAGTCATCATGGCTCCACATCCCTGTTCGTACCATTCCCAACTTTACTGACACTCTTCCTGCAGGTTCCGCAGCTGTCCAAACTGAAATGGGACTCTAGGTCGCAATGATAAGATATACACTACTGGCCATTAAAACTGCTACACCAACAAGAAATGCAGATGATAAACGGGTATTCACTGGAAAAATATATTATGCTAGAACTAACATGTGACTACATTTTCACGCAATTTGCGTGCATAGATCCTGAGAAAACAGTACCCAGAACAACCACCTCTGGCCATTATAACGGCCTTGATGCTCCTGGGCATTGAGTCAAACAGAGCTTGGATGGCGTATACAGGTACAGCTGCCCATGCGGCTTCAACACGATACCACAGTTCATCAAGAGTAGTGACTGGCGTATTGTGACGAGCCAGTTGCTCGGCCACCATTGACCAGACGTTTGTAATTGGTGAGAGATCTGGAGAATGTGCTGGCCAGGGCAGCAGTCGAACATTTTCTGTATCCAGAAAGGCCCGTACAGGACCTGCAACATGCGGTCGTGCATTATCCTGCTGAAATGTAGGGTTTCGCTGGGATCGAATGGAGAGTAGAGCCACAGGTCGTAACACATCTGAAATGTAACGTTCAATGTTCAAAGTGCGGCAGTGGAACAACAGATGACCGAGACGTGTAATCAATGGCACCCCATACCATCACGCCGGATGATACGCCAGTATGGCGATGACGAATAAACGCTTCCAATGAGCGTTCACCGGCATGTCGCCAAACACGCATGCGACCATCACAATGCTGTAAACACAACCTGGATTCATCCGAAAAAAATAACGTTTTGCCATTCGTGCACCCAGGTTCGTCGTTGAGTACACCATCGCAGGCGCTCCTGTATGAGATGCAGCGTCAAAGGTAACCGCAGCCATGGTCTCCAAGCTGATAGTCCATGCTCCTGCAAACGGCGTAGAACTGTTCGTGCAGATGGTTGTTGTCTTGCAAACGTCCCCATCTGTTGACTTAGGGATCGAGACATGGCTGCACGATCCGTTACAGCCATGCGAATAAGATGCCTGACATCTCGACTGCTGGTGATACGAGGCCGTTGGGATCCAGCACGGCGTTCCGTATTACCCTCTTGAACCCACCGATTCCATATTCTGCTAACATCCATTGGATCTCGACCAACGCCAGCAGCAATGTTGCCATACGATAAACCGGAATAGCGATAGGCTGCAATCCGACCTTTATCAAAGTCGGAAATGTGATGGTACGCATTTCTCCTCCTTACACGAGGCATCACAACAACGTTTCAGTAGGCAACGCCGGTCAACTGCTGTTTGTGTATGAGAAATCTGTTGGAAACTTTCCTCATGTCAGCACGTTTTACGTCTCGCCACCGGCGTCAACCTTGTGTGAATGCTCTGAAAAGCTAATCATTTTCATATCACAGCCTCTTCATCCTGTTGGTTAAATTTCGCGTCTGTAGCACGTCATCTTCGTGGTGTAGCAATTTTAATGGCCAGTAGTGTAAGTATGTAGACGTGAACGACAAATTGTCTAATCAATTCCTCCATTAAATATTTTTATGTTCTCAATGAATAATCTGCAATAGTATTTATATACTTTATATTTAACTTGTGCATGAGAACTCCAACACGAGTAGTGAGTCGATAAGACGGGGTATCGCTAATCTGAGCTCTACTTGTTGTGGTTGTTGAGCCCAAGCAGACATCACGGACTGCCAGTCGTGAGTTGTCAGTTAGCGGGGCAGTATGGAGATGGGAGGCACCGTCCACTCGTATTATGTGTAAGTGCAATTGTGCGCTCTGTTCTGAAGTTAATGTTAAAAGTGTGTAGTTCCATGAAGTGAAACAATGAGTTAGAGAAGAGAAAAATGTTTATCATAAATTATTTCAAGCTGTGTCCCAAAACAAACAGAAAAAGAATTCTGCAACTGGGAAACGAAGTCCACATATCGGCACGGTTGCCGAAGTTCTACACAGGATCCGGCGAACAATTCATGCGTCGTGACCTCTTAGACAGAAAAAGAGATGCAAGGTACAGTTATACTGATTTGCAAAACTTATAGCAATAGAGAAACCGTCTTTATTAAAAGAAAATCTATGGGAAGCTAGTTTAATTACGCTGTGATTGGGAAGTAAATGATGTTATTGTAGGACTGTTTCCATAGGTATCACAACTTCCAGTTCAAGACATTTAAATATGGACGCATACTCTCATTTATATAATTAAATAACATCTCTTTATTACTATTATGTTATAATTAGTAACATTTTTATCATAACATTGTACACTGGCTATCAGTGACAGGATCTGTAACTCTGGTGCAATAAAACTGACTAATAGTCCATTTCTTCCCCTGAGTATCGTCACATAAGTTAGCAAAGCGTGATCAACAGAAGAGAATGCATAAACTCTCGATGATTATAACCAATAATTTTGGGACTAAGGACTGGCGTAGCGACGTTCAAGGTAGAAGACCGCAAAATTTAGTTTGGTTATCCATCGTTGTGACAAATTTCATAATTTATTGCGTTTGCGCAATAGCAGTGTTGTGTAGTATGTTTGACATATTGTTGAAGATAATTGGAAATATCTTATTGAAATCAACAAACAATAATGAATTTTTTATTTTGTGTCAGATGCAGCTGGACAAGATTCCTAAAATACACGACCAGAGACTTCAAAACAGCGAGTAGTAATAGTAATGAAAAATTGTTGAGTGTTAATAACGTTTTGGATCAGTATGAGGTTAAAGTGCACCTAGTACTTAATTCGGTAGTCTGTGAAATAATTGTCCGCAGCTCGTGGTCGGGCGGTAGCGTTCTCGCTTCCCGCGCCCGGGTTCCCGGGTTCTATTCCCGGCGGGGTCAGGGATTTTCTCTGCCTCGTGATGACTGGGTGTTGTGTGGTGTCCTTAGGTTAGTTAGGTTTAAGTAGTTCTAAGTTCTAGGGTACTGATGACCATAGATGTTAAGTCCCATAGTGCTCAGAGCCATTTCAACCATTTTTTTGAAATAATTGAGCGCAGACAGCCGACACTGCTCCTGCAGAATTTAGTAAGTATTCACAATTAACAAAATGTTCCGGATTGTTATTCGTGGTCGAATGGATTTCACCTTAAAACCCAACGTTTCGTCCGCAACTGTGGAAGACATTTTCAAAAAAATGGTTCAAATGGCTCTGAGCACTATGGGACTCAATTTCTGAGGTCATTAGTCCCCTAGAACTTAGAACTAGTTAAACCTAACTAACCTAAGGACATCACAAACATCCATGCCCGAGGCAGGATTCGAACCTGCCGTGGCGGTCTTGCGGTTCCAGACTGCAGCGCCTTTAACCGCACGGCCACTTCGGCCGGCTAAGACATTTTCAAGGTGGATCGTAGCTACTTTGAATATCCGATTCACGTTATATAAAAACAGCAGGAGAAATAACAATATCAGGATACTTTTATTTTACCTGCTGAGAAGGGCAAAGCAACCGATGTTTTGCACGAACGGTGTTTACCGCCTGATTCTTCATACCGCAGGGTCGCTGCTGACCTCACGAACTATGTTGAGAGGAAGACGAGCAGCCTTCCAACTAAAAGTTCTTTATCGCAGGAGACCATCAGGAGTCTCATTTCTCATTGTGCTGTTCACTAGGTTATATGGCCTCTCTAAGATCCACAGGGAAGGGGTTCCTCGTCGTCCGATTGAGAGTAACTCTGGTGCCCCGAGATATCGTGTAGCAAAACGACTCGCCACCCTGTTGAGCCCCACAGTCGGTCGATGTGAGGACCATATTAAGAACTCTGCGGATTTATTATGTCGATTAGAGGGAATGCATTTGAAGAAATTTGATATTCTAGTTAGTTTGGATGTGATCTCTCTCTTCACTCGTGTTCCTCTTGCCTGATTCGCTACGATTGATTGAGGTTAGCTTTGGTGCAGATTTAACAGATATATTTCGACATTTTTGAACAGCTGAATTCAATCTAACCGCATATTCGTTTCAGGATGGAGGTGGAAAAGGATGTATGTCTTTCCCTTCCTAGATGAGCTGGTCAGGAGGAAAGCGGACGATACATTGAAAAATGCTGTCTGTTTGAAGACTAGTCACACCCATTTGAATCTGTAGGTTACCAGTTGTCATAATCCGGCTCAACTTCAAGGGCTACTTCATACCTTGGTTCACAGAGCCGATGTCATCTCGGACCCTCACAGTTTGTCAGATCAGTTAGCCCATCGCAAAGTCAGCTTTCGTCATAATGACTATAGTGAAAGACTGATTAGACGTGGATTGCGAAATCGACCGACTGTGCACTGGGTGTGTGATGATAATACCGAGATGGCACCAAACCCTACGGCCTTTCTGTCTTACGCAGGGAACATTTCGAACAAGACGTCGTAGTTTGTGGAAATACGATGTGGCCTGTGGTTTTCGTTTGCCGTCTAAGATCAAGGTCCTTTTAGGCACCGTACAGGATGTTCTTGGTTTGGGCAAGGCGGATGATTACTGTACTTCTTGAAGTTTTGGCGTGTCATATATTGGTCAGACTATCAGGGCTGTGGAGGGCCAGTGTACTGAGCATTAGCAGCACACACGCTTACAGCAGCAGAGCAAATCCAAGATCGCAGAACACGCACTGGCCATCCTATGGAATGTAGAAACACGGAATTTTGGAATACGCTTGCAGCTATTGGGATAGTGTTATTAACAAAGCTGTTGTAATTGAATTTGCAAGTGATCTTATAAATAGATGTGGTGGTTTTGGTTCGAATTCTACACGGTATCCAGCTCCTGCTCTCAATCGTCAAAACACAGAGGGACAGAGTCTGTAGTACCTCACTCGTTGACCATTAATTTCACGTTTTTGGTTTGTGATGGCGCTCGAGTTTACGGTATATATATACAGGGAGAGTCACCTAACGTTACCTCTGGATATATTTCGTAAACCACATCAAATACTGACGAACCGATTCCACAGTCCGAACGTGAGGAGAGGGGCTAGTGTAATTGTTTAATGCAAACCATACAAAAATGCACGGAAGTATGTTTTTTAACACAAACCTACCTTTTTTTTAAATGGAACCACGTTAGTTTTGTTAGCACATCTGAACATATAAACAAATACGTAATCAGTGACGTTTGTTGCATTGTAAAATGTTAATTACATCCGGAGATACTGTAACCTAAAGCTGACGCTTGAAACCTCCGATGTTCATTTGCGTGTTGTAATAAACACGGGCCACGGTCAGCGAGCAACATCTGCAGGGACATGTGTATGATGACGACGGTGTTTACGAGTGTGGCTGTAGTGCACTGTTGTGGTTTGGTCTAGCTGTCGCAGTGTCAGCATGTAGCGCTTGCTGCTATTGTTATTCTGCATTCGTCTCCGTACGCAGACCAACTGTAGTACACCGTGTTCCCAGACGTCTGTGATAGTGTAGTGTTGTAGGAACTGTGACCATGGTGTATTCGAACTCTGAAAAGGGGGAGATGATACTAATCTATGGCGAGTGTCGACGAAATGCAGCTGAAGCCTGCAGGGTGTATGCAGAACGGTACGCGGACAGAGAGCATCCAAGGTGCCGCACATTGCAAAACATCTACCGCCAACTGTATGCAACAGGTATGGTCGTAGCACGCAAACGGGTCCGTAACAGGCCCGTCACAGGAGAAGCGGGTGCAGTTGGTGTGTTAGCTGCTGTTGCCATGAACCCAGACATGAGTACACGAGACATTGCGAGAACCGGTGGACTGAGTCAAAGTAGTGTCATGCGCATACTGAATCCTCACCGCTTTCACCCGTTTCATGTGTCGCTACATCAACAGTTACATGGTGATGACTTTAATCATCGAGTGCAATTCTGTCAATGGGAATTAACAGAGAATGCGTTGCAGTTCTACCTGTTTACCGAAGAAGCGGGTTTCACAAACCACGGGGCAGTGAATCTACGGAACATGTATTACTGGTCCGTGGACAATCCTCGGTAGCTCAGACAGGTAGAGCGACAGCGACCGTGGACTGTAAATGTATGGTGCGGAATCATTGGCGACCACCTCATTGATCCTCACTTCATTGCAGGTTCCCAAAAGCTGCAACATACATCGCGTTTCTACAGAATGATCTGCCACTGGAAACGCGTCGACGTATGTGGTATCAGCATGATGGTGCACCTGCACATTCCGCAATTAACACTAGGCTGACCGTTGACAGGATGTTCGACGGGCGTTTCATAGGACGTGGAGGACGCATAAATCGGCCAGACCGTTCTCCTGATCTTACACCTCTGGACTTCTTTCTGTGGGGTACGTTAAAGGAGAATGTGTACCGTGATGTGCCGACAACCCCAGAGGATATGAAACAACGTATTGTGGCAGCCTGCGGCGACATTACACCAGATGTACTGCGGCGTGTACGACATTCATTACGCCAGAGATTGCAATTGTGTGCAGCAAATGATGGCCACCACATTGAACATCTATTGGCCTGACATGTCGGGACACACTCTATTCCACTCCGTAATTGAAAACGGAAACCACGTGTGTACGTGTACCTCACCCCTCATGGTAATGTACATGTGCGTCAGTGAAAAACACCAATAAAAGGGTGTTAGCATGTGGACGTAATGTGCTGTTCCAGTCTCTTCTGTACCTAAGGTCCATCACCGTTCCCTTTGGATTCCTACGTAATTCGGTGCTCTCCGATACACACGATCGAACAGCGGAGGACTGGTACTCAAGCGTCAACTTTAGGTTACAATATCTCCGGATGTAGTTAACATTTTACAATGCAACAAACGGCACTGATTACGTATTTGTTTATATGTTCAGATGTGCTAACAAAACTAACGGGGTTCCATTTAAAAAAACGTAGGTTTGTGTTAAAAAACATACTTCCGTGCAGTTTTTTATGGTTTGTATTAACCAATTACACTAGCCCCTCTCCTCACGTTCGGTCTGTGGAATCGGTTCGTCAGTATTTGATGTGGTTTACGAAATATATACAGCGATAACGTTAGGAGAGTCACCCTATGTGTGTGTGTGTGTGTGTGTGTGTGTGTGTGTGCGTGTGCGTGTGAGAGAGGGGGGGGGGGGGAAGAGTCTTATCATTACAGAATTTCTTGGACAGCGCTTAGATGCTTCGGTTTTTCCTGGAAAATGGTAGTGTATGCTCCTGTCGAAATGTCGGCGGTTATCGACATCACCTGGCTGCTTTCCCGTTAGTTATTAGGACACAAAGTACGCCAGGAGAAACTAACATCATACGTAATAATAGTTTGAAACTGTAGGTACAATCATTTTCCATTTAGAGACTAATAAACATAAATCATCATTAATTCACAACTAGGCTGCAATACTCCTGGAAATAACAAACATCTTCATTAATAACTCCATAATTTGCGTAACTGGGGTTAAGACTGCGTAATCTTTGAGACTACAGCCCTGCTTCAGCCAAGAACCACAGCGAGACTCTTCAATATGCAGAAAGCTTCCATTCAGGGAGGAAAACAAAAACCAGCATACACTCTACAGGATGGTCCATTGATCGTGACTGGTCCAAATATTTCACGAAATATGCGTCAAACAAAAAAATTACAAAGAACGAAACTTGTCTACTTTGAAGGTGGAAACTAGATGGAGCTATGGTTGGTCCGCTAGATGGAGTTGCCATAGGTCAAACGAATACCAACGGCGTTTTTCTAAAATCGGAACCCCCCTTTTTAATATATGTTCGTGTAGTACGTAAAGAAATGCGAATGTTTTAGCTGGACCCATTTTTTCGCTTTGTGATAGATGGCGCATGATGTGCAACTTCACTCCCGACAACCATGGCGGGGTCCATCTTTGCAACCGCGACACCATGCAGCGTGGTACAGATGGGCCCAACAACATGCTGAATGCACCACTCAGGATTGGCATCACGTTCTCTTCATCTATGAGTGTTGGATATGCCTTCAACCAGACAATCGTCGGAGGTGTGTTTGGAGGCAATCCGGTCAGGCTGAATGCCTTAGACACACTGTCCAGCGAGTGCAGCAAGGTGGAGGTTCGCTTCTGTTTTGGGATTGCATAATGTGGGGCCGGCGTACGCTGCTGGTGGTCATGGAAAGCGCTGTAACGGTTGTACGACACATGAATGCCATCCTCCGACCGATAGTGCAACCATCTTGGCGTCATATTGGCGAGACACTCGCCTTCTTGGACGACAATTCGCGCCCCCGTCCTGCACATTTTGTGAATGACTTCCTTCAGGATAACGACATCGCTCGACTAGCGGCCAGCATGTTCTCCTGACATGAACCCTATCGAACGTACCTGGGACAGATTGGAAAGGCCTGTTTATGGACGACGTGAGCCACCAACCACTCTGAGGGACCTACACCGAATCGCCGTTGAGGAGTGGGACAATCTAAGCCAATAGTGCCTTGATGAACTTGTGGATAGTATGCCGTGACGAATGCATTCATGCATCAATGCAAGAGGACGTGCTACTGGGTATTAGAGGTACCGGTTCGTACAGCAATCTGGACCACCACCTCCGGTACAACATGCAATGTGTGGTTTTCATGAGCAAAATTTATGGTAAATGAGAAGAGGAAGACGGGAGCATTATTGACAGAACAAAAGAAACAAGAGCATAGTCGAAGGATGAAGAGATTTTGCTACGAGAAAAGGAAGAAAGGAAAGAAGTGAAAATTGTATCATCATGAGATATTTGAGTTCAAACATTGTCCATAAGGGAAAAAATTATATGAATGAAAGTTATATATATATTTGTGTGTGTGTGTGTGTGGGATGTATTATAGCAATTTAAAACTATGTATAAAACTAGGATTAAAATTAACTAAACTGGGTGGAATTTTGAAATTTAGTCAATCTAATTCGTTGCCAAAATACACTCCTGGAAATGGAAAAAAGAACACATTGACACCGGTGTGTCAGACCCACCATACTTGCTCCGGACACTGCGAGAGGGCTGTACAAGCAATGATCACACGCACGGCACAGCGGACACACCAGGAACCGCGGTGTTGGCCGTCGAATGACGCTAGCTGCGCAGCATTTGTGCACCGCCGCCGTCAGTGTCAGCCAGTTTGCCGTGGCATACGGAGCTCCATCGCAGACTTTAACACTGGTAGCATGCCGCGACAGCGTCGACGTGAACCGTATGTGCAGTTGACGGACTTTGAGCGAGGGCGTATAGTGGGCATGCGGGAGGCCGGGTGGACGTACCGCCGAATTGCTCAACACGTGGGGCGTGAGGTCGCCACAGTACATCGATGTTGTCGCCAGTGGTCGGCGGAAGGTGCACGTGCCCGTCGACCTGGGACCGGACCGCAGCGACGCACGGATGCACGCCAAGACCGTAGGATCCTACGCAGTGCCGTAGGGGACCGCACCGCCACTTCCCAGAAAATTAGGGACACTGTTGCTCCTGGGGTATCGGCGAGGACCATTCGCAACGGTCTCCATGAAGCTGGGCTACGGTCCCGCACACCGTTAGGCCGTCTTCCGCTCACGCCCCAACATCGTGCGGCCCGCCTCCAGTGGTGTCGCGACAGGCGTGAATGGAGGGACGAATGGAGACGTGTCGTCTTCAGCGATGAGAGTCGCTTCTGCCTTGGTGCCAATGATGGTCGTATGCGTGTTTGGCGCCGTGCAGGTGAGCGCCACAATCAGGACTGCATACGACCGAGGCACACAGGGCCAACACCCGGCATCATGGTGTGGGGAGCGATCTCCTACACTGGCCGTACACCACTGGTGATCGTCGAGGGGACACTGAATAGTGCACGGTACATCAAAACCGTCATCCAACCCATCGTTCTACCATTCCTAGACCGGCAAGGGAACTTGCTGTTCCAACAGGACAATGCACGTCCGCATGTATCCCGTGCCACCCAACGTGCTCTAGAAGGTGTAAGTCAACTACCCTGGCCAGCAAGATCTCCGGATCTGTCCCCCATTGAGCATGTTTGGGACTGGATGAAGTGGCGTCTCACGCGGTCTGCACGTCCAGCACGAACGCTGGTCCAACTGAGGCGCCAGGTGGAAATGGCATGGCAAGCCGTTCCACAGGACTACATCCAGCATCTCTACGATCGTCTCCATGGGAGAATAGCAGCCTGCATTGCTGCGAAAGGTGGATATACACTGTACTAGTGCCGACATTGTGCATGCTCTGTTGCCTGTGTCTATGTGCCTGTGGTTCTGTCAGTGTGATCATGTGATGTATCTGACCCCAGGAATGTGTCAATAAAGTTTCCCCTTCCTGGGACAATGAATTCACGGTGTTCTTATTTCAATTTCCAGGAGTGTAGATTTATAAAAATACAGACATGAGAGTAACAGCAAAAATGAATTTGAAAAATATTTACATAAGCTCATGAATAATAGTGTAGTTGGAAAAACTATGGAATATAGATGAAATCTTGTGAATACGAAGACTGTATCATATGGGAAAAAATGCTATAAATTTATAGCTAAGCCAAATTTCAAACACAGATAATTTATAGAAATTCTAGTAGTAATTCATATGAATAAAACCGAAATTAAGTTCAACACGCCAATTTGCATTGTTGTGTGCATATTAAGTATATTAAACGAATTGATGCATAATTTCCATTAAAATATATTGGAGTCAAAATATGACACAAATATTGAAATGTGTTATCAAGATACAGATACAATATAAATTATTATCTTATATCTACAGATATGAAAAGTACGCTTGATGAATTTGAGACATGTAGTTATCTATATAACAGCATATGTAGTAAGCCACTAGTTAAGATACAGATTTTAGGAAAAATGAAACACGAATGTAATAAAAATAATTTAAAAAATTCATTGGATTGGAAGCTGTGAGGTGTCCATATCGTTTTGGAAATGCTTTACGTAAAAAACCACAAGTTTATAAAAACTGTTAGTGGAAAATGCAATCATATTTGATGACTACAAATCATTTTTGTTCAACAGTAGTGGTTTACATAGATTCACGAATTTAGCTAGAACATATAAACTTCAAATTTACACAGTAAAATTACATAAAATAGCTTACTATATCTACATCTACATCCACATGAATATTCCCCAAATCACGGTCAAGTGCCTGGCAGAGGTTTCATCGAACCACCTTCACAATAATTCTCTATTATTCCACTATCTAAAAACATGCAGAAAAACGAACACTTATGTATTTCCATGCGGTCTCTGATTTCCCTTATTTTAGTATGATGATCGTTTCTCCCTATTTAGGTCGGCGTTAACAAACAATTTTCGCATTTGGGAAGAAAGTTGGTGACTGAAATTTCGGGAATTATTCCGCCACAGTGAAGAACACCTTTGTTTTAATGGTGTCCATATCAAATTTTGTAGCATGTCCGTGACACTCTCCCCCATTTCACGATTATAGAGAACGTGGCGTTCTTCTTTGAACTCTCTCGATGTACTCCGTTAACCATGTCTGGTGAGGACTCAGACTGCGTAGCAGTACTCCAAAGGAGGACAGACAAGCGTAGTGTAGGCATTCTCTAATAGATCTGTTCAATTGTCTAAGTGTTCTGCCTATAAATAACAGTCTCTGGTTTGCCTTCCCCACAACATTTTCTACATGTTCTTTCTAATTTAAATTATTTATAATCGTAATTCGTAGGTATTTAGATGAATTTATGACCTTTTATTCGATTGATTTATCGTGTGACCAAAGTTCAACAGATTCCTTTTAGCACTGATCTGGATGCCCTTTTCATTATGTAGGGTCAACTGCCAATTTTTGCACCATTCAGATACCTATATATAAATCGTTTTCCCATTTCTTTTGATCATCTGATGTGTTTACCGGACTGTAAACGACAGCATTATCTTCAAAAAACTTTAGACGGCTGGTCAGATGGCCTCCTAAATAGTTTATATCGATAAGGAACGGCAGAAAACATAAATCACTTTCTTGGATAACGCCAGAAATCACTTCTATTCAACTCGATGACTTTCCGTCAGTTACTACACACTGTGACCTTTCTGACAGAAAATCACGAATCCAATCAGATAACACAGACGATGTTCCATAAGCCCACAATCTCACTATACAAGCCGCTTGTGTGGTACAGTATTCAGAGTGTGTGTAAATTCCTAACGGACCAAACTGCCGAGATCATCGGTCCATAGACTTACGCAATACTTAAACTAATTTAAACAAACTTACGCTAAGAACAATACACACATCCACGCCTGAGGGAGGACTCGAACCTCCAGCAGGAGAGGCCGTGCAATCCGTGACATGGCGTCTGAGACCGTGAGGCCACTCCGCGCGGCTGTACAGTGCCAAAAGCCTTTCGGAAATCTAGAAATACGAAATCAATTTACACACTTCCTGTGTGTAAAGAGATAGCTGTGTTTCCAAGTATGAAGTTTTCTAAATCTGTGTTGACTGTGTGTCAATAGACCATTCCCTATGACGCAATTCACAGTGTTCGAACACAATATGTGTTCCAAAATCCTGATGCATATCACCGTTAATTATATGGGCCTGTAATTTACTGGATTACTCCTCCTACATTTCTTGAATATCGGCGTGACCTATGCAGCTTTCCAGTCTTTGGATACGCATCTTTCGTCGAGCGAGCCGTTGTATATGATTGTCAAGTATGGGGCTATTTCATCAGCATACTCTGACAGGAACGCAACTGATGTACAGTCTGGGCCAGAAGAGTTCCTTTTATTAGGTGATTTAAGTTGTTTCACTGTTCCGAGGATATCTACTTCTAAGTTATACATTTTGGCAGCTGTTCATGATTATACATGATGACAAAGAGTCTGAGCTGTACTGCGTCGATAGGTTATGGAACATGTTCCGCTTGCCATGTTTGACTCTAGCGGAGGGCGTGCCATTTTTATGAGACCAAGTGGCAGAGTGAGGAATCAGCTGGACAGTGGAAGGCAGTGGAGCAGGAAGGGCTCTCCAAGCATGACGTGTTTTGATTTGAGCCAGGCGATTTTTCTGTCAGACGACTGCACTTCTGTATTTCACTTGAGGTCGTGTGTTTGAGAATAAGTTTTCACTACGAGGGCCCTGGAGGACACAAGGCAGCCATATCTATTTTTAACTGTCAGTTTATGGCTGCAGTTCCATGGTTAAGCAAGAAACGAGCCATCTTACAATTGTGGTGAGGTAGCTTACTTCTGTTAAGTGAATTTGGGGACAGTGTAAGGTTCGCAAAAGGTTCATTTGTATTGTTTTTTCTAAGGCATCACCGTCTGCTCATGCGCCTTTCTCACCTTAATCGCTATTAGTACTGTAGAAGTACCAGCTCAATCTTACCGCTTTTATACACCCTGGATGTGGTTTTGCTGATTGTGAGTTCAAGAGGCCCGCACGTGGTTGTTCCAAATGCTTGTTAAACCAGTATAAATTTGTGAGAAGACATACTGTGGTTTTACCTTCTTATATAGATAGCTTTGTGTACTTTCGTTTCATTTAACCTCATTTATTCCTTTGAGTGGCATTGATGCTTGTCTGCTTATGTAATAGAAGTTGGTTTGCCAACTGTGTGCATCCTCACTACTGGTATACCATTGGACATGGTTTTTACACTGAAATCTGGCTGGCGGACGAATATTCATCTCTACTTGTTGAGACTGTGGTGTCTGTTCAGTAATAATGTCACAATTGCTTTTGTGCTATTAGTACTGGAGGGCTTGGTTCCTGCCCCTTTACTGGTATGTGGGTGAGTAATTACACTAATAGACATATTCTGTAGAGTACCATGACTGAGCTGTTAAAGATCACTAAATATTTGGTTATTACTAAAGATTTGGTTATTTGTTCAACTTAAAGGTCTTCTTCCCTGCTGGGTAATACTAGCAGTTACTTGAGCCATGCGCAGAACTGTCTCGATTATCCAGGAGATGTCTGTATCTGATTTGGCTGAGTAACTACCTGGGTGCAATCGACTGGACTTTGAGGTCGGAGGTAGTGCTGCTTCTAGATCAACAGTACTCATGTTGTCTAAAAAACATGTCTTGATCCGACATCGTCCATGTCTTGGTTTTTTAAAAGTGATATGTATTTTCTCAAATATGTGTGTGGGACTTTTTGGGGAACTGAATGTAAATATTAAGATCATTGTCTTACTAAGTTTCAGTTCTTTGGTCAGGATACCAACCACTTGCAAACTCGCTGTGGCCGAGCGGTTCTAGGCACTTCAGTCTGGAACCGCGCGACCTTTAAGGTTAGATTAGATTAGAGTAGTTTTTCGTTCCACAGATCCTTCCTGAGGAGATCCTCGTGGATGTGGAATATGTCAACTCTTTTTTTTTTTAATCTGAAATAACAATACTAATAGTATGAATATACACAATATATCATTTGTTTCTATTAAAAAATTCGTCAATGGAGTAGAAGGAGTTGGCCACTAGTAAGTCTTTCAGGCTCCTTTTAAACTGATCTTTATTTGTAACTAAATTTTTTTATGTTTGCTGGCAAATTATGGAAGATGAGTGTTCCTGAGTAGTTGACCCCTTTTTGAACTAAAGTAAGTGCTTTTAAGTCTTTGTACAGATCATTTTTGTTCCTGGTATTGTATGTATGAACTGAGCTGTTTGTTGGAAAACAGGTTCAAATCCTGTCTCGGGCATGGATGCGTGTGATGTCCTTAGGTTAGTTAGGTTTAAGTAGTTCTACGTTCTAGGGGACTGATGGCCTCAGATGTTAGGTCCCATAGTGCACAGAGCCTTTGGAACCATTAGAACTTTTAAACTAGTAAACATCGATGAGCTGAACCGCTAAAGTATTTGTGACACAAATTCGTCTTTGAGACGTAGGTACTGTATTAAATTTTTTTCATCATTCTTCTGTAGCACAGGCTTGTAGTAATAATTTGTTTTGTCCTAATATGGTATCTAGCTATAGGAACTGAAACAGTAATAGGTGATTAATTCTCAAGGAAGTTCAACAAATTTCTTTGCCTCTGAGATGTGTATTCTGCTACTGTGACTTAGATGATCTAGCCATGCTTGTGAAAGGAGTTATGCAAGAGGATCACAGGAGAGGAGGGGTCAGGGCAGTGGTTTCGATGCACATGGACACCAATCTGGAGGGTGCCTCTTTCAGTAAAAACCCACTATTAGAGACAATTGCTAACATTGCGGCCAGCCTGGTTACCTTGCCTGACAGTGCCGGGCTGATGTTAAACATGTTCTGAGCAGTAGACGCCAGAGGAGCAGATAATGGTGAATTTTCTCTATCATATATACTCACTGTAAAGCACTGAAAGCTGAAACTACGAATCCTTTTCCCTTTTTGTGTATAAGGTTAACAATGAGACCTTGTATGCCTTTTTAGATTGAGGTACTAGTGTTTTCTTGATGAGCCAGCGGTGGTACGTTAGGTATCGCCACATTTGTAAGTTTCCCTAGTTGCGTTCTAAGGGGGTTATTTATATATAGTCGAGCCGAGAGTCCCGTGAAAGGCTTCTTTATCAATTAGTTTCGTTCCCTGACTTGTACCCAGGGTGGGCATATATTTTAGTCGTCGTCGATGGATTTACTAGGTTTATCTAGTTGTTGCGTAATAGGAATCATATGTCTGATCAGAGTATTAGAGGTATCAGTAGAATTTATTCTTGGTTTGGACACTCAAGTGTTCTGGTTAATGATAATGCTCCTCTTCTTACTTCATTTTGTAAATTCTTACTTCTTTTCGTTAATTTGTTTCCACTTCGATATTAATCATGTTACCATTGGGCCCTATTGTCCCCAGCCATCACTCCTTGAATGGGTCAATCGTAATTAGAAATTCTCACTTAATACCTTCCACTCTGAGACTCAAACTAGCTGGCACCATACATTGCCTTTAATACAGCTAGGCATGAAACCCTTCAGACTACTTCCCCCTCGCTTACTTTATCTTATCGCTTAATACTCCCTTGGCCAACTTCTGGTGCATACAAGATCTGCTGCCCAACAAGCCCACTGTCGACTATAACACAGATCCATGGTGAAGGTCAAGGCTAATATTCAGTGTGCCCACAGCAGGAAAGCTGCAGGGTATAATAAACGGCATCTTCTGGGAAACATTCGAGTCGGGGATAAAGTCTTTGTCAAAAATTTTGGGGTAGGGATTCATGCAGTAGAGTTTCGAGTAAGTTATCTCCCCATTTTCTGGGAACATATAGGATGTTGGAAGTTCCCACTCACTCACATTCAGGGTCAAACAGGAAGAGAGTGGAGGCGAACTCAAGGTCCATCTAAGTCAACCGACGTCAGAAATAGTCGAAATTCTTAGACCTTCCAGTTTCTGCGGAGGCGTGGAGCGGCGAAGGTTGAGCCTTACTTTGTCGATAGATCGCTGTACATACAACCTTTCACTCCAACAGAGGGCTTGCCATTTTGACGTAACTGATAGTGTGATGATTGAGCTGGATGGTGAAAGACAGCGGAGCAGGAAGGGTTCTTCAGGCATGGTGTGCTGTGATTTGAGATGTCCTATTTCTCTGTCGGATGAGTGGACTTTGGTACTCCGCTTTCAATCGTTCGTCTCAAAATAGGTTTTCATCCTGGCAGCTCTGGAGGACTCGAGGCGACCATAGTTATTCTTATCATGGGCGTCCAGGGTTGCGATGCCATAGTTAAGAGGAAAGCGTCCTATCTTACATCTATAGTGAGGTATTTTACTTCTATTGAGTGAATTCGGGGACAGCTTAAGGTTCGCAAAGTTTTCCTTTCTATTGCCTTTCCTGAGGCATCGCTGTCTGCTTATGCTCCTCACCGGCCTTCATGGCTGTTAGCACTACAGATACACCTGCTCAGCCATCCTGCTTTCTTACACTCTGCTCGTGGGTACGCTGTTTGCGAGTTCAAAAGGCCTGGTTGTATTTCTACCAAGTGCTTGTTATACTAGCATAAATCTGTGATTTTCTTTTGTAATTAAGACATGCTGTGGTTTTACCTTCTCGTATCCATCAGCTTTGTGGACTTCAGTTTAAGTTACTTCATTTATTGCTGTGAGTGGCTCTAATGCTTACTGTTTAACTTGTTAATTTTGGGAGAAAAGAGTTGGTAGCAGTTTTTGGGGATTTAAGGTAGTGTCTACTAATGCAATCGAAATTCGTTTGCCACTTGTGTGCATCCATTTCAGTATTGTTGGCTTCCCAACGCACTTGGTGGCTCTTGCTATTGTTACAGCATTGGACGTTATTTTTAAACTGAACTGTGGCTGGGAGGCAATTCCTCTTATCTGCTTGTTGAGGTTTTTCTGTGTGTTAAATAATAATAATAATAATGGCCAAATTGCCTTTTTGCTGTGTATTAATACTGGAGGGCTTAGTTTCTACTCCATTATTGGCATGTCAATGTGTAATTGCACTCACAGACGTATTCTGTTCAGTTCCATGACTGAGGGGCTAAAGATAATACATGGTTTTACTATTGGTTGAACTTAAAGGTCTTTTCCTCACCAGGTAAAGTTAGCAGTTACTTGTGCCATGCACAGATTTGTATCGATTGTATGGGAGATATCTGTATCTGATTTACACTGAGTAACTACCTAGATGCACCGGATTAGATTTTGAGGTCGGAGGGCAAGTAGTGCTGCCTCTTGATCAAGATTACTCATGTGTTCTCAAAAAACATTGCACCTCTCTTGGATTTTTAGTGACATTCTTTGTTTTTTTTCTTTTGAAATGTGTGTGTGTGTGTCTTCTCCAGAACGTAATGTAAATATTAAGATCATTGTCTTAGTAAGTCTCACTGCTCTGGTCAGTAGTGTTCCAAAACATTCACTGATACCAAGCAATTGTAAATCACTAAACATACTGTCGGATAATCAGTGTGGTGATTTGCTAACGTATTTGCGACACAAATTCTTCTTTGAACCGTAGGTATTGTAAACAATTTTTTCATCATTCTTCTGTCACATACTCTTTACTAAATTTTTGGTCGTGCTGTAATATCGTACCTCATTACAGGAGTTGAAACTATGTGATAAATGATTAATTCTCAAGGAAGTGCAACAAGTTTCTGTGCCTTTGTGATGTGGATTGATGAAACTATATTCTTCCATAATTGTGATACCCAAGTACAAAGCTCACTTGTTGTCTTTGAACACAGATATTTTTATTGCCATATACAACATTTTGGGTTTCAAATGTTTTTCACGGTACAATATGGGTAAGTGTGACAGTGCATTAAAGATTTACTTGAATGAAAAATAAACACTACAGGAATATGCACATTTATGGAGTATGATCATGTTTGACACTTGTTGCTGTTGTTCTTAAAGTGTCTGTAATTAATTGTAGGAAGCTTGAAAGTAAATTTTTCTAAAGTGGTTTGATTTACATTGTATGCATATATTACACACAAATGGTGTTCAACACCTACTTGGGCCTAGTGCTCCTGTGCCTAGTCTACCACACTGGGACATTGTAGTAATTACTGTTTAAATATCATGTAAGACAGAAATATTTTACAATAATAAATGTAATGGTATTATAAATTGTGTAATTCATTGTCATAATATACTGATATTAATGTAAATAATGCAAGACTGAATCATGTAATCAATAAACAATAGAGTGGGGCAGTGGTGGTTTTGAAATGTGTTATGTAATCATAAAAATAAAATCTGATGTCAAACAAAGATTTATGTGTCATCAACTTTTCGTTATGGGTTGCATACTAACAATTTCAAGAGCTTACTGCCATCTTATTGTTGAAACAATAATTTTAAAAATGATTGTCTCAAGTATACTGTGTATAAATTTACAGAGAATTTGTTTATTACTTTGGGTACAAAGAAAATAACATATAATATGTGAATCCATTGAATTCTACACATAGTATTGTTTTACAGCTAATCAAAATGTTGTGTGACTTCGACTTATATTTTGTATTATCTGTTTACTCCATTTGATTCATTAATAATGAAAAAACATTTCATCATGGTCACTAAATGGATAAAATAGTTAATTGGAACTGTATATCAGAATTTGTTGAGAAAAGAATGGTCGTTTCAAATAGATCAGTTGAGGATCTATTCTCAAAGAATTCATAAATTTCGACCAAAAATCCTTAAAATTCGTCCTGCAAACATAAAAAACTTGACCTAGAACACAAATTTTACACCTACTGACAATTAATGATTACTGTTTTGTGAGTGGTGATACCTTGAGGGAAAATGCTAACAGAGTAATGAAAGTAGAGCTGTTTAATAAGTGCAGCGTTTGTAGTTATTGTGTTTGTTTATGTCATAACTACAAAGTGGTAGGTGACTAAAAACTGCTTTGCGATATTTACAATATTAAAAGAACGAATTTTCACTAATGATGCAGTTAATTAACTGTGTTTAAGAATGTAACACACTTCGTGCAAGACAGTGCAGCTGTCTCTCAGAAGGCACCAACAGAAGAAGGCTATCCACCAAACTGAAACAGTATGACAGCGTATGTCACTACTGCTGCCAGATAACCTGTGAACAGCCCACTGTCCACAGTGAGCACGTAGCAGGTGCTGAATGAGATGGGACAGTGACGCACCTGCTGTGACAGCTGGCGCAATTGTTGAGACAGCTCCTCCTCTCCGTTACCTGTGGAAAGTAATGGTTTCCATTAATTCTGCTCCAGCCAAGGTGCTACAGATAGATTACTGATCGTCGACTGTTGACAACGAGATCATTAGAGATGAACCAAAAACTGTACTTAACGAAGGAAGTCGGTGATGTCCCATTAAAAAAAAAAATAACCTCCTGGCTTTCACCTTAACTTATTTAGTCAAACCATGGAAAATTTTAATCAGCATATTTGGATGAAAGTTTGAACTGGGATCCTGCTGAATGCTGCTATAGGGCCTTACAACTGCCCCACTTTGCTGGTTATCAATTGAATATGAACTCAGTTACTTGTAAGAAGAAAAATGAAGAATGGAAGCACTCAAACAATAACCCACACTAAAGAAGACTCAGGGACATATTAAACAATAAAGTGCAGCGACTCACTGAGGTCCAGTGTGTAAAACTCGTTAGATGTTCTAATGTGTTAATGTGGAACCGATTTATTGTGGAAAAAAGTTACTCCATCATAACATACTCCAAATGCTGCAATACGATGGAATACGAATTCTGGTTTTATGTATGCTACATAAAACAATGTGATGAGCACAATAAATAGTACATGAGATGGCAGATGTGCTTGATAATGGCTCTCGACCGAAATTAGCTAATAGCACGATTTTAATAAAGCACAATACAGCCCACAACAGACAATGTATTCTTTTATTAAGCAACTGGATCCTGTGGATCCCCATGGAAGCTACTTCTTTTTAAATAAGATCGTTCACTGCACGTTCATTTATTTTAGGAATTTAATATGGCGCTGTTATCAGCTGGTGGACTTCATTCTCTGTGTTGATTGAGTCTTTCTCCATGTGAACGAGTTTGGAGTTTGTCTGTGGGTAAAAGCACGTATTTGTATGTTGGATGAGGGATTTATTACGATTCTTATACATCAGGGGTCAGAAATGAAACTCTTCTTTCCCACATTTTAAGGAAATTGAGTTAGCCACATTTTATTGTTCGGTTGGCACTTGTGTTGCGAAAAGTGTATTTTCTATCCTGAATTTCGTATTTCCATAGTATAACTAAGCTCAAAAACTGAGGTTTGATTTGAAACTCAAGTTCTCAAACGTAACTAATGCAAAAGAAATCTCCTTTTTATATACAGATGGATTTTCCCCAAAATTATTCTTTTCCAAGGCTGATTGCATATTTACATTTAAGAATTTGACACAGAACTGTCGTTTTCAGTTCCTAACAAATTTCTGCATCTTTTGGTTTATATTTTGAATTTCAATGGTAAATAAAATATTGGCAGCTTTTCTTAACTATTAAATAGCGTACAGTTACATCAGCTGACAGCTCTGCATTGTTGATCATTTAAATATCGCCGGAAGGTAAGTTAGAATCCAGAAATGTGATAGATCACCTCCACACTTTCAAGCAATCGAGAGAAGCCTGCCCAAGTTTCCTTGAATATTATCCTTTTAATCAATATCTTTATGGAAATAATTTCGGGAAATCGCTTTAGAATGTTGATGTGCAAAATCGAAGACACAGAAAGGGAAAGAGAGATGTTTGTAACTGGAAGCAAAAGATAATGAAGGGGATAGGGAAAAGAAAAAAACTGAAACAAGTAATGCTAATTTATTTTATCCCTTATTGCGAAATATGTTAAATAATTCAAATGGTAGAGTATTACAATAGAACCTGCCTCACTAATGCTACAATTAACTATGATTTCTTTAATGAAAGCATCTTCCATTCATTGTGTACAGGTTACAGAAGAACGTCACCTACATTTACATCTACGAGAATCAACAAGGTATTTTGCATACTGTTTGGCTAAGATAAGAATTAAATGTTGTTACCTTACAAAATTGACTATGTATGATTCAGGTATAAGGTGAAATCCCGACGTGTCATCACAGCACACAGACTTTCACTAATTCTTCTCTCCCCATGCAGGATGTGCGACGGATCCCTTAATTCATTATGAAAAACGCGCGTCATCAGATTCAGGTACGAGCAAAAACCTTGTTTTCTGTACTGAGTTTCTTACAATAGAGAGTGCACAAATTTTACAGAACACATCTTCAATGAGGCTTGTCTCCTAAAGAAGTCACAGGAGATTACAGACGGTCAGAACTGTAGGAAAATAAACGGAAACCTGTCATTGAGTTTATAAAGAAGCTAAAGCTGGTTGAGTCGCAGTACACTCGTGAGAAAAATGGAATGCTTTAACTAAACTGTCACATGAACATGAAACAAATGTGGGAAATGTGCAGTAGCAATTGTCATGTCATGTGTTATGTGTTCAGTCATGAGATAAATGTTTAAAGTTACCTGAGTTTTAAGTCCCCTGCAGCTGATACACGTTCCACATGTATTCAGTTGAGATCTCAAATGAAATTAGCACAAAGTGGCTCAGTTCCAAAGAGAATTTTGCTTATACGATATTTTAGAGAGCAAAACATTGATCGTGACGTATTTTACGACGTATTAAAAAACATAGAATAACGGTACAATAGAATTTATTGACTGTCAAAAAGCTTGGTGTTGTCTGAATTACATTACCAGCCTGCCTACTAGAGCTGACAGTTAAATCAATACAAATTGAGTTTCCTATTAGACATTCCACAGCGAATCAGACTCCTGAAAATATGACTATTTATGCGCCGTTGGAAAAAGAGCTTTTGAAATGGTCGAACCAAATCTGATTTTCTCTCTAGGAATGCCTAAACACCTTCAGTCTAGGTGGAGTAAACGGCATCTTGTTATGCTCAAATGGATGCTCAGGACACAAAACAAAAATGCTTTTTTCATGTGTGTGGTCAGAGAATGGTTCAATGAATTTACTCCTCTTACCATTAGCGAAGTTGTGGTAATGCATCCTGTAGTAGGTCATTACCTATCATTTTCACTGATAGGCACAGCAATCATTATATGTAGTTTGATAAAGTGAAAGAAAGACTTGTTTTGATTGGAAATATTTTGTGTAAGAAAGTGTGAGGCCTCCAGCTTCCTGGCACTTCAAATTCTCTCAAGCCAAAAGATTTGTTTTTTACCAAGAACAAGAATATGGAAGTCCTGCCTCAAGGTAAAATTCACTGTAACACTGACACTGATGTACTTAAATCTGTTCTGATGCAACGAAGAATGTACTCTCCAATTAAACTGGCAGAGTTGATAAAGGGGATGCTTCTCAAGCAGAGAAGCTGACTGGTGTAGACAATCTATGGATAAAAAAATTGTGTGGTGGAATGAAGAAACATTGGCGAGATAAAATATAACAGAAGCATCGTTGATATCCCCAAAAATATCGGCTATTAAACTGTACAAGAATCTAAACGACATAATTGTGATGAACATAATGAAATTGGGATTTATTGTTAACTGCTGTTATGGATGATTATTACAGATTTTTGTTTCTTAAGGATTAAGAATGATTATTTGTTTACTTACAAAACTCTCCCTCACATGGTCTTCAGCAATAAAACTAACTAACAACAAGCCTAACTGAATCACGCAGTAGGACCATAATCATGTCGTCCTTGTTCTTATAATGTGGCACATTTTATCTATTACCCAAAAGTTAACTGTTATGGAAAAGGACAGTTTGGTTCTCAGTGTCTCGTTTCTATACATACCAAAATAATTGGAGCAATTGCCAGCACTTACAAATCGGTTATCAGCAAGTAACTTCTCTAGGAACACATTTCATTCACTGAGTTTGAGAGAGTAGATGCCAATTCATCAAACAGATTTTTTCCCAATAAACGATGTATTATTATTTATAACTACAGCTATAAACTGCAAATAATTTGTTTTCCATCCATCAGACAACGTTAAATAATCCTTTGGAATTAAATGGGGATACTGGAAAAAATGAAATTACATTTTACCCATATTTCACATTTGAGGATTCTATTACACTGTTTATCTACAACATCATTATTAATTATATTATGTTTAATTAATAGTGATCTTTTAGAAGTCTTATGTAATTTTACACCAGTGACTTCTTTTGTAGTATTTGTTCACATTCATTCACTATTATGTTTCCCATTAGATTAGGTTAGATTTACTTTCATTCCAATTGATCCGTAGTGAGGAGGTCCTCCAGGATGTGGAACATGTCAGAAAAACAACAATACATGACAAATATTTACAACTAAAACAAATAAGCTAATGTACCATTCCACAGGTCCCAAGTGGAATGATCGTCATTTTTTTAATGAACACTAAGAGTCATTTTACAAATACTAATGCACTGAATTTAAAATAAAAAAGTTTTTTATTTATTTATAAGGTAATACAACTACTGTAATACTTATTTACAATGAACACATTACTGCACTGAAATGGTGCAGAAGTTAGATTATACTAACACACACACACACACACAAATTTTCAATGAGCACATTACTGCACTGAAATTGTGCAGAAGTTATGTTGTACTTATATACAGATCAGTTGATTTTACTAAGAAATTCATCAATGGAGTAGAAGGAGTTGGCCACCAATAAATCCTTTAGGCTTCTCTTAAACTGAATTTCATTGGTTGTTAAGCTTTTTATGGCTGCTGGCAAGTTATTGAAAATGTGTGTTCCTGAATAATGCACACCTTTTTGTACAAGACTAAGTGACTTTAAATCCTTGTGAAGATTATTCTTATTTCTAGTATTGATTCCATGAATTGAGCTGTTGGTTTGAAAAAGTGATATATTTTTAATGACAAATTTCATTAAGGAATAAATATATTGGGAAGCAGTAGTTAGTATCCCTAGTTCCCTAAACAGGCTTCTGCAGGATGTTCTTGAGTTCACACCACATATAACTCTCACTGCACGTTCTTGTGCCCGGAAAACTTTAGCTTGGCTTGATGAATTACCCCAAAAAATAATCCCATATGACATTATGGAATGAAAGTAAGCATGGTATGCCAGCTTTTTCATTTTTATATCCCCTATGTCTGACAAAATTCGCATTGCAAACAGAGATTTGTTAAGACGCTTCAGCAGTTCTGTGGTGTGCTCCTCCCAGTTGAATTTATTATCAAGCTGTAATCCCAAGAATTTAACACTGTCCACTTCTGCTATCTTCTTGTCATCGTATGTTAGACATATACTCTTGGAACACCCCTTACAAGTTCTGAACTGCATGTAGTGTGTTTTTTCAAAGTCTAGTGACAAAGAATTGGCTAGGAACCAGTGTTTAATGTCCACAAATATTTTATTGGCTGATCTTTCTAAGACTACATTTGACTTGCTATTTATTGCAATGTTTGTATCATCGGCAAACAAAACAAACTTGGCATCTGGTAATGTTACTGATGAAAGGTCATTGATATACACAAGAAACATTAAGGGCCCCAAAATGGAACCTTGTGGGACCCCATATGTAATTACTTCCCAGTTGGATGAGGCCTGATAGCTTGATACATGTCTCTTTCCCAATAACACCCTCTGTTTCCTGCCAGAGATATAAGATTTGAACCATTTTGCAGCATTTCCTGTTATACTATAATATTCTAGTTTACTTAAAAGGATATTGTGATTTACACAGTCAAATGCCTTTGACAGATCACAAAATATACCAGTTGCCTGCAATTTTTTGTCTAATGAATTAAGCACATTTTCACTGTAAGTGTAGATAGCCTTCTCAATATCAGAACCTTTTAGAAATCCAAACTGTGACTTTGACAGTATGTTATTTGAGATAAGATGGTTATAAAGACGACTGTACATTACTTTTTCGAAAATTTTTTAGAATGCTGGCAACAGTGAAATTGGACGGAAATTTGATGCTATTTCTTTATCTCCCTTCTTAAACAGTGGCTTAACTTCAGCATATTTCAGCCATTCAGGAAATATTCCACTAATAAACGACTGGTTACACAGATAGCTTAATATGTTACTTAGCTCAGAATCACATTCTTTAATTAACTTTGTTGATATTTCATCATACCCACTAGATGTTTTTGATTTTAAAGATTTTATGATGGACATTATTTCTGTTGGGGTAGTGAGGGTCAAATTCATATTAAGGAAGTTACTTGAAATGTCTGGTCTAAGGTAATCCATAGCAGCATCTACCGAACCTGACAACCCCATCTTTTCAGTAACAGTTATAAAATGTTTGTTAAAAAGTTCTGCAACACTGAACACATCTGTCACCAATGTATCATTTACTCTTAATGCTATTTGTTCCTCTTCATGTCTGGTTCTACCGGTCTCCTCCTTCACTATATCCCATATTGTCTTTATTTTGTTTTCTGATATGACTATCTTTTCCTTGTAATATATTTGCTTTGACATCCGTATTACAGTCTTTAATATTTTGCAGTATTTCTTATAATGTGCTATAGCATCAACATTGGAAATGTTTCGGAGTGACAGATACAGTTTTCTTTTTGTTTTACAAGATACCCCTATTCCTCGAGTAATCCATGGCTTCTTTGTAGACTTTGCTCTAACCTTGGTAAGTTTTGGGGGAAAGCAGTGTTCGAATAAGGTAAGCACTTTATTAGCCAAAATGTTATATTTTTCATTCATGCCATGAACGCTGTAAACATCAGTCCAGTGAATGTCTCTGAGGAGTGTCCTAATGTCTTTATGCAACAGTTCCAAATAAGCTTGGACGAGTGTTTGTATTATTTTTAGTAATAAGGATTATCACTATTGAACACATTCGTAGTAAAATAACATTTGAATGTGTTCAGTGTTGGTTTATTTTGAAATGTAGTAGTGGTTGTTATTATATGAAGCTGCATTATAAGACCAGTAGAAGAACCAAATATTATTACAGTACCAAACCTTAACAGTCATTTCTTTAACTTATTCCATGATTAATGTCCATGTAGCAAATGCATGAGATATTTATCTATTCCTGCTGCAATCTTCAGATCAATATGACCCAGAAAGGAATGTGTCTTCCTATATGATTTTTATACTTAAATGCTAGTGCTCAAAATTTAATGACTGTTTTTCTGTACATTTTACAATGCTACCTTCACAAATAGAAAATAGGGTATCACCCTTGTTATTGTTCAATTTTCTACAGGTGTGGCCCTTGAGTCTGTATGACACAGGTGTTTAAAACGTCAAAAATGTAGAGTTATTGATAGTAAAACTCGATTTCTATGTCTCTGAGACATGTGCATAATGGATTTTTCATTATAACGTAGCTGCTTCTTAGCTTATTGTTGAAATATGTAACGTTACATAAGAGCGCAAATCGCATATTACATTACAATTATCAAAGCATTATCGTTACTAGTAATGTTTCTTCAGCTGTTTGGAGCAGATGCAGTTCATTCATCTAATGTAGTGTGTTATGTGTGGGTATCATGATACAACATTTTCTTACTGGTGAGTTAAATGTAATGGTATGCCTCCAAAGAATAATAACGACAGTATTTATTCTACATGTGTCACAAGACACTTTATACGTAGAACCTCGTGTGGTAATCTGTAAGTGGTGCAAGTTGTTCAGTCAAACGACAAAAATATCATGTGGAACTTAGAATCTTTTCCACCAACTTGAGGAGCAACCAGTGAAAACGTTATAAATCCAATTTCTGATGCAACAATATATGCTGTAATTTCTTTTCAAACTCTCATGAACGATACTCTTCAGAGTATTGTGATGCAAATGACAAATATTGAGGATCAAAAAATGTATGCTGGTATCTGGCATTAATTTGATTAATTTACGTTACATAGGTTTCTTTTTACTGGATAGTGTGTATAAAACATACGGTAAATAAATAATTAGTCCATGGGACCCAGAGCCATATTTCCTACTGTAATAACACAAAAATTGTTATGTAATATTTGACATGTGAAGAACGTGAAGAAGAAATCCAAGGTAGTTTCTACTAGAGTTCTGTGGGAAATGTATTTGGAAATGCTTTCGAAATTATACACAGACGAGGAAGCGAAACTGGTACACCTACCTAATATCGTGTAGGACCCACGTGAGCACTCAGAAGTGCAGCAACATGACACAGCATGGACTCGACCTAGGTCTGAAATAGTGCAGGAGGGAACTGACACCATGAATCCTACAGGGCTGTCCATAAATCCGTACGAGTACAAGGAGATGGAGATCAATTTGAACAGCGCGTTGCAAGGGATCCTAGACATGCTCAATTATGCTCATGTCTGAGGAGTTTGGCGACCAGTGGAAGTGTTTAAACTTGGAAGAATGTTTCTGGAGCCACTCTGTAGCAAATATGAACGTTTGGGCTGTCTCACTGACCTGCTGGAATTGCTCAAGTCTGTCGGAATGCACAGTGGACATGAATGGAAGCAGGTGATCAGACAGGATGCTTAGTTACCTGTCACCTGTCAAGAGTTGTATCTAGACGTATCAGGGGTCCCATATCACTCCAACCACACACGTCCAACACCATTACTGAGCCTCCACCAGCTTGAAGATTCCCCTACTGACATACAGCGTCCATGCTTTCAAGAGGTTGTCTCCGTACCCATACATGTCCATCCTCTCGATACAGTTTGAAATGAGACGTGTCCGATCAGGCAGCATATTTACAGTCATCAACAGTCCAGTGTCAGTACTGACAGGCCTCAGCAAGGCGTAAAGATTTGTGTCGTAAAGTCATCAGGGGTACACGTGTGGGCCTTCCGCTCCAAAAGCCCATATCGGTTATGTTTTGTTGAATGGTTCATACGCTCACAGTTGTTGATGGCCCAGCACTGAAATCTGCAGCAATTTGCGGAAGGGTTGCCCTTCTGTCACATTGAACGATTCTCTTCAGTCATCGTCGGCCCTTTTCTTGCAGTATCTTTTTGCGGCCGCAGCAATGTCGGAGATTTGATGTTTTGCAGGATTCCTGATATTCACAGTATACTAGTGATATTGTCGTGTCGGAAAATCCCCACTCATCGCTACCTCGGAGATGGTGTGTCCCATCGCTCGTGCGCCGATTATAACACCACGTTAAAACTCACTTAAATATTGATAACCTGTCGTTGTATCAGCAGTAACCGGTCTAATAACTGCGCCAGATATTTGTCTTATATAGGCGTTGCTGACCGCAGCGCCGTATTCTGCCTCTTTACATATCTCTGTATTTGTACACGCATGCCTATACCAGTTTCCTTGACGCTTCAGTTCATAATCATGTACCATGGAAGAGCAACTGCTGGGTTCCTGCAGATACTGTTAATATATGCCAAGTAGATGCTGAAAATATGGATACAGGTAGTGCCACCTCTTAAGTTCTGAAGAGAGAAATCTGTTCATGAAAGTTAATGGGCAAAAATCCTATGAAAAATCATTAGATGCTTTTGAAAATGGATTTAACACATAATCTGAAAGAACAAAATGTGATATGTAACAGTTTCTTCACATTTCGTTCATTGCCTCAAGTTTTGCTCAGAAGACTACCAGAAAAAAATAAGCCTCAACTCCCAAATAACACATCAACCAAAGAGTTCAAGATCCTGTTTTAGTGAGAGTCCTACATTCGTGTTTTATGGACCAAGTAAGGTGAAAGAAATTGTTTTTATGATCACTGTACACCAATATAAGGGAAATAGTAACAGAGATGGCAGTAAACCAAAAACAAAACTGGACTACAACACAACTAAGAGACATTGGTTCAGCTTACTGCTACTTAGTCATGCAAGAGGAAGTCTAGCCATATTGTAATCTTTTACAGTATTCTTCATACCTCTGTCTACAATGCACCTGTACCAAGGAGGGAAATGAATTTAGAGTAGAACACAAATATTCATTACAAAGGAAGAATTTTTAATGATGCAATGGGAAAACTAGTCACTTGTTATACTGAAGCTAAAGCAATTCTCTAACGATATGAGATAAGAGCAGCCATTTTTAAAAGAATACAAGGAGTAAATTCTACAGTTTCAATTTCAAAGAGGTGGAAATCGAAACTTCAAACGCCCTAGACAGAAATTCTATCCATCAAATTCTGATAAAAAGTAAAATCCCTTTCCACTGTTTAAAACCTTACTAACGTGTTTATAAAGTAAAATATGGTTTATCAAAACTAGACATGGTTGTCTCACTGGGTATTCCGCGATCGTTCATTAAATAAAATATGGCATTTCAGTCTTCGATCGCTATTCTTTATTTTCAATTACCGGTTTCGGGCTAGCTGCCCATCTTCAGATCTGTTAGACAATGTTAAAAATGTAATTAATAAGAGGGATACAGTTAGTGATAAAAATATCTTAGTTTACAAAAAGAAATTTTGGAACGTATTAAATGCCAACATACCATATGTTGTAGTTACAGAGTAGCTTGTCCGTACAGAACATACAGTTCACTGTCATAAGTAAAGTAAATTTCAAGCTGTTAAAACATTGCTTGTGTTTATAATGCTATGTACTACCGCCCCAAAACTGGAGTGTAATAAACTGTTCATTTTGATATTTAGTTGGGGCAGCTAAGAATATAGAAAATACAGCAATTGCAATTTTACCTATTGGTAACCGTTCCTGTTACATTCAGTTTAAGTATTGGTGTAAAGAAAATATTTATTTTTCTATATATCTGACACAATTGTCAATTTCTAATACTGTAATGTTTATTTCATGAAAAATAATACCCTACTAATTTTAAATACCAGAAACTAAGAATTTACGGATTAATGTTATTGTAATTTCCAGTTTAAGTTATTTGACGTTACCAATTCATTGCTTTTTAAACTAAGTAAAAACTCACATCAGTTGCACCTTGTGCTGACTATGTGTAAGACAAGAGCATTTAATTTTTTTTGTACACAATTAATCCAACTGGCATTGTTTTGAAAAATTGTTTATTTTGCTGTAACTGCCGTAGCTTGTAATAATTAGTTTATGCCTTCCAGTACCAGTCAGATTGTTATTGCCCAAAAGAACTTTTATGAATAGCTTTCTTAAGGAAAGCAACTTTGTTAATAAAAATATTTGAATAATAGTTACTTAGTTCATGAGAAATGTATTTTTGAAAAAAATTCGAGGACTTTAATTATTCTGTTAACTTTACAATAATTAAATTTTTTGCTAGACAAATGGCACTAATAATTCTTGGAGGCTGAAAATCTTATTCTAACTAAATATATTATTATGTCACAACAGAAATTGTGTAAAGTTTCGAAACCCAAATAAAATTGGGAGACACAGTAGCACACTTATTGAAAGAATAGATATCACTTCCTATGACATTTCAAGCTGCAATTAAATTTACAAAAACAATAGCTCTACATGCAACAATAAATTAAAATAAATCCACTAGCATCATGATCAATTTCAGAGAGATCTTTATTCATTGTTAAACAAGAAGCGAAAGCAGAGCAATCCAAAGAAAAGCAAATAATAATAAACTAGCAATGAAGTTGAATAGCAATGATGTGAAATACATATCACATCTGCAAATGAAAATTATTAAAGATAATAAAGCCAATTCTACCCTTACTGCTGTGAAATAGTTTCAGTAACAAAATATAAAGAAACTAATCACAAATAATCAAAATTTGGCAACGAACTGGCCATTACCACTGCATAATATAAAAGAAATAAGACAAAAAAGAAAACAAAACAAAAATTTAAAAAATAGCTATATGAACAATTACATTAAAAACAGGAATGTAGTAGTGGGGTAAGTAATTTGATGAAATGGGAAAAGATTGTTCCTAACAAACCATTTTATTTACTTCTCTGAAAGACTGAGGAATAATAGTAAAGGAAACCTTGCAAGGGCTCTTATGAATCTGAACACACTCAAAATTTTATGCTGCAATGAAGGTAAAAGACACAAACAATGAAGAGAAGAAAATTTATAAAAACCATAAATAAACAGTGCCATCTCAGAAGTAATTGTAGGTGAAACCTACTTAAGAAAATTCTAAATTCATCACATTAAGATGTCAAATTAGACGTTAAATAATTTTAATCAAAAGTACAAAAACTTTGTACTTTCATGCTAATGCTAAACGTCCTGGGTCCCACGTCCAGATACATGTACTGCTTACATTATGAATAAAAATTGTCAGCAAAACTGTGAAGATTTGCAGCATAAAAAGTAACCTTTATTCTGCCAACTGCCTTGTCAGTGTGGGCAGAGAAACAGACATAGGTTCATAACACTGTCTTGCCTTTGAGGTGGACCACTCTACAAGGTGGAAGAATCGACAGTGACAAATGGCATGACGATGTAGAAACCAATGGAAACCACTGCAGTGAAGACACGCAATGTGTATTCTCAAAGGACATGGCCTGTAATTGAAAACGTGACACGATGATATCTCCATTGTCGAAATGTTACGTATTAGTCCTCATTTCCGGCATCAAGGAGCAAAATTGGAAGGCGACCAGTGAGAAACTTAACAACACCATTGGTGATCACGAACTAGACGAAGTAGATGTAAAGAAATTCTGCTCCTTTGGAATTTAAATAACCCATGACGGGCGGAGCAATGAGAACATAAAAAGCAGACCGGCACAAGGAAAGAGGGCATTTCTGGCCAAAAGAACTCTACTGGTATCTAACATTGGCATTAGTTTGAGTATTAAATTTCTGAGAACGTACATCTGGTTCACAGCAGCGTACGGTAGGGATCGTGAGGAGGGCGAAAACTGAAATGAAAGAGAATTGGAGCTTTTGAGATGTGGTGCCTCAGAAGAATGTTGTATATATGGGTTACTGAGAAGATGAAGGATGAAGAAGTTATCCTCAGAACCGCCATAGAAAGCAGTATATGGAAAATGCTGACAAGAAGAAGGGACATGATGATGTGACAGGTGTTAAGATACCAAGAAATAATCTTTATGGTACATGATGGAGAAGTAGAGGGTAACATCTGTAGGGAAAGACAGGAATTGGCATTCATCCAAGTAGCTGAGGAAGCAGGGTGATAGTGCTACTCTGAGATGAGGCACAGGCAGGTATGTGTGTTCGAACGCATTATTATAGTATAAAGACATGACTCAAAAGAAATCTACTACGATTATTTATAGCATGGGATAGAAATCAGCGAGGATCACGCGAGTATGAGCTCCGTTTATGCAAGGATTTAAAGAGCAAACAGCCTTAATTAATAGACTTTTGCACTCCGAATTCTTCTTAGCCAAACAATTAGGTTGCAATCTACTTTTACGATATGAGGTCTCAAAAGTCATGTAGCTATTACGTCTAACGTACCTCAATCTTAAGGTAATAAATTATGAATCATGATAAGCATAAATTGATTTAATAAGAAAGAGTTTATTTATTATGCATGTCACCCCAACAACACATTAAAATTAAATATAGTCGAAGTCTATGAGAAGCATATTAAATGGTTTGCAAATCAAACTAGGACGTACTCTATAAGTGTATTTATGGTATTATCCTCATTTCTGCAACAACAACAAAAATTAAGTGAAATAGCATACAGAACAGATCTGCATCGGAGCATTGAAAATGCATGTGTAAACGATGAATCTTACAAAACAGTAGGTGAAGTCAGCCCAAATCCGGAAGTCCAGGCTAACTTTTGTTTCAAACCAAAGAAGAAGACATCAAGTACAAAATTATTTTATCTTTGAAATGGCATGACATACGTACTTCTGTTCAACATGAATCATAATGTATGGGTAGATTAGTTCTAAGGCTCAGGATGTGTTGATTGCCATGGATTGCTCTCTCTCTTACCGTCTTTGACCGTGGTCCTTCCCAAGTCAATAAATATGTAATGGTTGATTAACTGATGTAACGCATTTTAGAAAATTCATCCGAATAAAGATTAGATTGTACTATATGGGCACTCGGAAGAAATAAACGTATAAAGCGAATCAGTTTTCTCTACGGTAGTTCCCAGTTCATAACCCTCTGCGTCGTTCGTACTGACACAGCAAACCAAACCTACCAAACTGTGGAAATTAACCGAGGAATAGCTGACACGTCGCACGACTCCCAGTGGTAGCTTTAAACTGAGCCCAAAATTACTGCAACCAGAAATAAAATCAGTAAAATATCATACAGGACGTATCTGCATCGTAGTACTGAAATTGTACCAATGAGAATCACAAATCTTCAGTGAATAAAGATCACTTCACAACATGAATGATCCGCGTTTCATAGAATTTAGGACGTCAGTGTGCCGATGATTTAGTTGACGCAAGATTAGAGGAGTAGAAATTAGTCAGATTTTCAATTCGTTCACGATTGCAAGAGATGGGTGAAGGTAAAAGGAGGGAAGATAAAATAGACTTCTTTCAGTTTTACTTCTTACCTTCCAATATTCTACCAACAATATAACTTCAGATAGTAAAAAAAAATTATAACAGCCGGCTGGAGCGCAGAAAGAATTGCAAAGACCGACACTGACACTTCTTACTACACGTAAATACAGGGTGTTTCAAAAATGACCGGTATATTTGAAACGGCAATAAAACCTAAACGAGCAGCGATAGAAATACACCGTTTGTTGCAATATGCTTTGGAGTACAGTATATTTTCAGGCGGACAAACTTTCGAAATTACAGTAGTTACAATTTTCAACAACAGATGGCGCTGCAAGTGATGTGAAAGATATAGAAGACAACGCAGTCTGTGGGTGCGCCATTCTGTACGTCGTCTTTCTGCTGTAAGCGTGTGCTGTTCACAACGTGCACGTGTGCTGTAGACAACATGATTTATTCCTTAGAACAGAGGATTTTTCTGGTGTTGGAATTCCACCGCCTAGAACACAGTGTTGTTGCAACAAGACGAAGTTTTCAACGGAGGTTTAATGTAACCAAAGGATCGAAAAGCGATACAATAAAGGATCTGTTTGAAAAATTTCAACGGACTGGGAACGTGACGGATGAACGTGCTGGAAAGGTAGGGCGACCGCGTACGGCAACCACAGAGGGCAACGTGCAGCTAGTGCAGCAGGTGATCCAACAGCGGCCTCGGGTTTCCGTTCGCCGTGTTGCAGCTGCGGTCCAAATGACGCCAACGTCCACGTATCGTCTCATGCGCCACAGTTTACACCTCTATCCATACAAAATTCAAACGCGGCAACCCCTCAGCGCCGCTACCATTGCTCTACGAGAGACATTCGCTAACGATATAGTGCACAGGATTGATGACGGCGATATGCATGTGGGCAGCATTTGGTTTACTGACGAAGCTTATTTTTACCTGGACGGCTTCGTCAATAAACAGAACTGGCGCATATGAGGAACCGAAAAGCCCCATGTTGCAGTCCCATCGTCCCTGCATCCTCAAAAAGTACTGGTCTGGGCCGCCATTTCTTCCAAAGGAATCATTGGCCCATTTTTCAGATCCGAAACGATTACTGCATCACGCTATCTGGACATTCTTCGTGAATTTGTGGCGGTACAAACTGCCTTAGACGACACTGCGAACACCTCGTGGTTTATGCAAGATGGTGCCCGGCCACATCGCACGGCCGACGTATTTAATTTCGTGAATGAATATTTCGATGATCGTGTGATTGCTTCGGGCTATCCGAAACATACAGGAGGCGGCGTGGATTGGCCTCCCTATTCGCCAGACATGAACCCCTGTGACTTCTTTCTGTGGGGACACTTGAAAGACCAGGTGTACCGCCAGAATCCAGAAACAATTGAACAGCTGAAGCAGTACATCTCATCTGCAGGTGAAGCCATTCCGCCAGACACGCCATATTCTTGCTACGCATGGTGGATATGTGGAAAATATCGTACTATAGAGTTTCCCAGACCGCAGCGCCATCTGTTGTTGAAAATTGTAACTACTGTAATTTCGAAAGTTTGTCTGCCTGAAAATGTACTGTTGTCCCAAGCATATTGCAACAAACGGTGTATTTCTATCGCTGCTCGTTTAGTTTTTATTGCCGTTTCAAATATACCGGTCATTTTTGAAACACCCTGTAACTTCACAATGGTTAGAACGCAACTATCCTGTGACGCTTCAAAGTCTTTGTCGTGTAGCTCATGGTGCTATATCCAAGCTTTGTGGCCATGTGGAGAAAGAACTTGTTCTGCCATAGGCAGAAAGTAAGTTAGGAATTACTTGCTCGTTTCCAAACTAACCAGTGCTGAAATACAAGATGTGATAAGTTATTCTAAGTTTTATTTTCCTGTTCATTTATTCACTTATTGTCCATCTCTGAGTTTGTCACATGCGTCTCTTAAGGTGCACCTATGAAGTAGTCATAAAACCTCACAGATCGTGAATAACACAAACACTAAAAGTGATATATTTCTACATTACTCACTGCGATACCCTTTATCCCATTGTTGACTAGATGTACCTTGACGTGCATTGCACTTACAGTTTTCGTCAACAGCAGTTACTACGTTTTTGATGCTCTTATCGCTAAATGATCGTTTACTGCAATGATCACACCACAATGCAAGATGTCGTTTGAGGAACGTAGCTTTCCTAAATCGCATAAGGCAAGTCTGTTACGGTTCCTTCTGAAACGACAGGTCTTTCTCATTTGTCCCTGTCCGAGCTTGTGCTCCGTTCCTAATGACGTAGTCGTTACTGGACCGTTAAACCCTAATGTTCCTTCTACCTTCATTTTTCCAAGACCTCTTGTCTTTCCGTGCCCCGTTATGATTCATAGCTGCCTTGCCTTGAGGTCGTCAGAAACGAAGAAATTGCTTATGAAAGATATGCGGGCAATGGGTATGAATATACTTAACGTGATAAAGGTTGAACGTTAATGAGAATTTTTCTTTGTGTCGTGAGGAGTAATTTAGACACAGTATCTTAAACTAGTGTACTGCAGGAACACAGACCTGCATCGTTCCAGACCATTAGTTCTTCTGCAAGCACTGCTGTCTTCTTTGACTCTGCAGATGTTGACTGACAAGCAACAGTTAAAGTTGCCATCTGGATTAGTAAGAGAACAACAAATATTACGCTATCTAGTTGCACTAAAGGTGTTGTGAAAACTGAGGTCATGAAGACGGTGATGATAAAAAACACAACATTAATCGTTAGCAGGAGAATCTGCACTACAGACGTAAGAATGCTCACACTGTATGTATCGTTCAGAGCTACTGCGAGTTTTGATAGACTAAGATGAAGAACTTTAATCTCCATCACTCGCTTTCGTGTCATCCTCCTTTTGGTATATGGCTCTCTAGATGCCGTTTTACTAGTGATGGTATGTCCATGACGGACATACAGTATTCTGGATATTTGTCCCGGAAGGACGTAATTTATTTCCCTCAGTATACTCTCATTAAGCCATTTGAACCACTGTCTGAGGAGCAGACAAGGAATTACAAACTGTAGTAAAATCAGGGACATTATGAAATGGTGCACCGCAATGGTTACAACAAGATTATCTCTTGTAACGACATAATAAACTGAGTTGGCAACAAAAAATGGGCATATTACAGACAGGCTAACAATCAAGAAAAACTTTATACTCGGGATAGCATGCTTTTGGTCTCTTATCGGCTGTATGTCTACTTTTTGGATCTCGGCAATGAGTTCCATGAAACATTTGCATCTCCTCGGTGGACATGCTAGGACACAGGTGGCCATGTTGACACTGGACAGTGAGCACACAAGTATCAAGATCCAGTAGGACGTTATGCTCGGCTCCCCAAGCTCCTGCACAACGGAAATGAAACCGAGACAGAGGATAGTCATTACGACTGCAGTCTTGTAAGCGCGAGCACACGCGATGAACAGCGGCCGGGTGGGTCTGGACAGCGGCACGCCTGCTAGTGAGGACAGCAGAGACAGGGGCCACAGAACGCCTTCCAGGTCAGCACGGCCTCCACTCTGAAGGAGAGGAGCCATCACTGCTCAGTACAGAAGAAGGAACTGCGCTGTCGCAGAACTGGCGCTGTACTGAAGCTTCGCAAACGACAAGTAAGGTCTCCTATACTGAGTCAAACACGACTCCATGCTGGGGGTAAATAATTAACATTTAACAGGGAGGTTCGAACGCAATGCTTGAATAGGTCAGCTATGCTTTCATTAGCTAAGAGGTGCTGCCGCATCACGTCTGAGGTGCGATAATGAAACTGACTCATTTGTAGGGTGACAGTCGCTTGTAACTCTTGCGGTGACACAGGAAAGTATCACCTAATTGCATGCGTTATTACTGGCCACACATCAATATGCCTGATGAACTACACACAGCTCACATCCTAGCGTGGCAACTTGGTGTGGCGCTTTTAGATAATTACGTATCTACATTAACTAAGAAGGTAACATCTAAGTCCTGATTAAGTACAAGATAAAAACGAGGACTTTAAACTTTGCTGCCAATGCTCACTCTGTCATTCGATTTAACGCCGTCATTAAGAGCAGAACTGCTAACAACCAGTGTGAAGTTTCGAGTTTCCATTTGACATACAGTTGTAAACTGTAGGGTAGTTGCATCCTCTGCAGAGAGTAAGATCTATTGAAACAATGTCCAAGCTACTACAAACTGAATGAAATACTGCAGTAAGTTATTTACAGCCGAGCTTTGAAGTAACAATTCGGTTCACTTCCACAGTTCTTGACCTCTCATTATTATCAAACACAGGAGATCAAATTAATCTGTAGAATAACAGTTAGGAGGTATGCAGTCGATGGGAATGGAAAGCATATACCTTTATTTGTTTTACACGTTGCATATCATAAAATCTTAGTCATTTAAACGCCTCGTCCCCTTTGAATCAGAAAGAAATTTGCGGGTAAGCAGGATTGGTAAACCAAACGATAGACAAGCGGCAATTTGTGTTCAAATATAAAAGTATATATTCCCTTTTCATCTAATGTGGGAAACATTCTCCAATCGAGCAGTACCAGGTGTGTGATCATTTTTCAACAGGATCCATGTCTGAAACACATTCCTGTGTAGCAATTTACCACGTCAAGTTTTACAAGCAGCTGGTCTACACCAATGACCTACGTGTTGTTGTCGTGATCTACTGTCCGATGACTGGTTCGATGAAACCCACCACGCTACTCTATTCCGAAACCTCTTCAGCTCCGAATAACTACTGCAACATGCATCCTTCCCTATCGGCTTACTATATTCACCTCTTGGTCTCCCTCTACGATTTTTATCGCCCACACTGCCTTACAGTATTAAATTGGTGATCCCTTGATGCCTGAGAACATGTCCTATCGATTGATCCCTACTTTTTTTTCTAGTCAAATTGTGAAACAAATTTCTTGCCTTCCCTATTCTATTCAGTACTTTGTTAGTAACGTGATCTACCAATATAATATCGAGCATTCTTCTGTAGCGCCATATTTCAAAAACTTCTACGCTCTTCTTGTGTAAACTGTGTAAGATCCATGTTTCACTTCCATACATGTTGACACTCCATACAAATATCTCCAGATAAGACATCCTAACAATTAAGTCTATAATCGATGTTAACAAGTTTTTCTTCTACAGAAACTATTTTCTTGCTATTTCAAGTCTACGTTTTATAATCTCCCTACTTTGGCTTCAGTTCCTTGCTGCCGAAATGGTAAAATTCATCTGTTACTTTAAGCGTTTCGTTCCCTAATCTAATCCCCACAGCGTCACAACATTCTATTATCTTTATGTCTTTTTTTGATTTTCATCAGATATTCTCATTTAAAGACACTGTCCGTTCTGTTCAACTGCTGTACCAAGTCGTTTGCTGTCTCTGATAGAATTACAATTTGATTGGTAAACTTCAAAGTTTTTACGTATTCTCTCAGAACTGAAGTTTCTTCTCCCAATTTTTCTTCTGTCCCCTTTACTGCTCAAAGTAGAAATTGGATAACATCAGGAATATATCACAGCTCTGTCTCACTGCCTTCTCAGCCACAGCTTCCCTTTCATGCTCCTCGACTGTTACAACTGCCGTCTGGTTTCTTTACAAGCCATAAATAGCCTTTCACTCCCTGCATTTTACCCCTGCAGCCTTCAGAACTCCAAAGAGAGAGTTCCAATCAATATCATCAAACGTTTTCTTTAAGGCTACAAATGCTATTAACGTAGGTTTGTTTCTGCTTCACCTATGTTCTAAGATAAGTCGAAGGGTCTGTATTGTCTCACGCGTTCCTACGTTTCTCCGAAATCCAAAGTGATCTTCCACGAGGTCAGCTTCCTTCAGCTTTTCCATTCTTCTGTAAAGAGTCTGTGTTAGTATTTTGCAAACACCATTTATTAAACTGATATTTCGGTAGTATTCACGCCTGTCAGCACCTGCTATTTTTGTATTTGGAATTATTACACTCTGCTAGAAGTCTGAGGGTATGTCGTCTGTCTCATACAACTTGCCCACCGTATGGAACGGTTTTGTTGTGGCTGGCTCTCCTTAGGCTATCAGTAGTTCTGACGGAATGCCGTTTGCTCCCAGGGCTTTGTTTCGACTTAGGGCTTGCAGAGCTCTATCAGTTTGTTCTCGCAATATAAATCTCCCATCCCATTTTCATCTCCATCCTCTTCAACTTCTATAGTATTACCATGAAATTCATCTGCTTTGTATAAACCCTCTATATACTCCTTCCACCTTTTGGCTTTCACTTCATTGCTTAGGACTGGTTTTCCATCTGAGCTCCTGATATTGATACACCTGCTTCTCATTTCTCCAAAGGCTTCTTTAACTTTCTTGTAGGTGGTGTCTATCTATGAGGGTGAGTCAAATGAATACCTTAAACTTGTAATAACAAATGGAAATTTCGGGCCGTTATCCTGTAAGATAGTAAGCGTGCTACAAACAGCTTGCAGAACGGCCTGTAGGAGGCAGCATAGTGCAGATGCACACATACCGTCGTAGTATCAGTATAAAGATGGCCGCCCCACTTGCGACTTGCACCAGGGAAGAACAGCTTTCTGTTATCCGGTTTTTGCGTAGTGAAGGTGTGAAACCCATTGAACTTCATCGACGAATGAAGGTTCAGTATGGTGATGCATGTTTGTCACAGCAGCAAGTCTACGAATGGAGTAGGAAGTTCGCAAATTGTCTGACTTCAGTGGAAGATACTCCTCATCCAGGTCAGGCACAACGAGTTGTGACCCCACAGAACATTGCAGCAATTGAAGCTATAGTGAGGGAAAACCGCCGAGTGACACTAAATGACATTGCAGCATGTTTACAGATTAGTCATAGGTCAACTCAGCACATTGTGCATGACGTGCTCCAGTTTCACAAAGTGTGTGCAAGATGGGTGCCATGGCAACTGACTCCTGAAATGAGAGAACGACGTGTTGATGCTTGTGAAGAACTTCTTCGGCGCTTTGAACGAGAAGATGATGGCTTCCTTGCAAGAATCGTTACTGGGGACGAAACGTGGGTTCACTTCCACCAACCGGAAACGAAGAGACCGAGCAAGGAACGGCGCCATTCCTCATCACCAAAACCAAAGAAGTTTCGAACAGAACCATCAACGGGGAAGGTTATGCTGACTCTCTGTTGGGACGTAAAAGGCGTCTTTTGGAGCATTAAATTGCCTAGAGGGACCACTGTCACCACTGCATCATACACAGATCCAAAACATCATCTGCGGCCTGCAATCAAATTAAAGCGACGTGGATAGCTGTCAGCAGGTGTCCTTTTGCAACATGACAATGCAAGGCCCCAAACTGCCCGTACAACAGTTGCAAAAATCACAGACTTGCATTTTGAGTGTCTTCCTCATCCACCATACTCACCACACCTTGCCCCAAGTGATTTCCATATGTTTGGACCACTCAGAGACGCAATGGGAGGAAAGAAGTTCCGTTCTGATGAAGAGGTACGCCACGCGGTGCATGAGTGGTTGCGCGGACTACGAAAAGAATTTTTTTCTAAAGGTATTTATGCACTTTGTAAGCGTTGGAGGACTTGCATTGAGAATGGGGGAGATTATGTTGAAACGTGATACATTTTGTACCACTTGTGCACAAGAAATAATATTTAAAAAATATTTAAGGTTTTCATTTGACTCACCCTCGTATGTCCTAGTGAAATACACTTCTAAGTCCTTACATCTGTCCCTTGTCCATTCCTGCTCAGTCATTTTGCACTTGCTTTTGATCTCAGTTTTTAAATGTCTCCAGTCTCTTTCGCCTGCTTCATTTTCTGTAGTTTCATCACTTAATTTCGGTATCTGTTGTGTTGTCCAAGGGTTTCCACTAGGCCTTGTTTCCTTACCTGTTTGATCCTATGCTTCCTTTAGAATTTCATCTCTTAAAGCTACCCATTCGTGTTCTACTGTGTTCCTTTCCTCTGTTTCAATCGTTACGTAATGCTCCCTCTCAAACGCCCTACTTTCAACTTATTCAAGTCCCTTTTGTTTAATATCCTACCCTTTATACAATTTCTTCAGTTTTGATCTACAGTTCATAACCAATAGATTGTGATTAGACTCCACATCTACCCCTGAGAATGGCTTACAATTTAAAATCTTGTTCGTAAATTTCTGTCTAACCATTATATAATAAATCTGAAACCTAATAATGTCTCCAGGTCTCTTTCACGTACAAAATCTTCCCTCATAATTCTTAAACCAAGTGGGAGATATTATTAAATTACTCTCTTCGCAAAACTCTACCAGACGGCTTCCTCTTTCATTTCTTTCCACAGACCGTATACAACTACTATTTCTTCGTATCTTCCTTTCCCTGCTACCGAATTACAGTCCCCCGTCATAGTTAAATTTTCGTCTCTCTTAACTACCTGAATTATTTATTTTAACTCATCATACATTTCTTCAAGCTCTGCTTCATTTGCGAAGTTAATTGGCATATACATTAGTACTACTGTGGAAGAGGTGGGATTCGTTTCTGTCTTGGCTAAAGTAATTCACTATGCTGTTCATAGTAGTCTACGACCCTCCCTAGCTTCTTATTCATAGTTAAACCCTTTCCTGCGTTACCCCTATTCTATTTTGTATTTATAATTCTGTATTTACCTGACCTGAAGTCCTGGTCCTCCACTTATTCCCACTATATCTAACTTGAACGTATCCATTTCACTTTTTAAATTTTCAGAGCTCTCCACCGTATTGAGAGATCTAAGATCCCCATCTCCGATCCTCCGAAAGCCAGTTTTGTTTCTCGTGATGATGACAACCTCCCGAGTAGTCACCGCCCAGAGAACCGAATAGGAGGTTATTTTGGCTGACGAACATTTTTCCAGAAGAATGCCTTCATCATTTAATGACAGAATAGAGTTGCAGGACATTGGGAAAAATTACACCTGTAGTTTCTGAGCTCTCCACCCTATTGAGAGATCTAAGATTCCCGGCTCTGATCATCAGAAAGCCAGTTATGTTTCTCGTGATGATGATAACCTCCAGAGTAGTCACCGCCCAGAGAACCGAATAGGAGGCTATTTTGGCTCAGGAACATTTTTCCCAGGAGAATGCCTTCATGATTTAATGAGAGAATAGAGTTGCAGGCCATTGGGAAAAATTACACCGGTAGAGTCCCCTCGCTTTCAGCTATTCGCAGTAACAGCACAGCATGACCGTTTTGCTTGATGTTACAAGACTTCCTCATTCATTCAGACCAGTGGCCCTGCAGTCACTGATAAGCCGGTTGCCCATATTTGGCAACCATACGTTTGTCTGGCCTCTCAACAGATATCGCTCCGTCGTGTTTGCACGTACGGTACGGCTATTTCTATTCTTAAGGCACGCAAGCCACCCACCGAATCCACAGTTGACGGCAGTAAATGAAATTCCGTACAAAGAAATTGGTCTGATAGGATTACGACATTCACATCTGTTGGGGCACGCAATACTGAGAAATAAATCATAAAACGAAAAATTGATTATTATTTAGAATCTTGTTGCTCGGGTTGCAAACTCCTGTAGACTTATTTTTCGTGTTTGTGCTTCAAACGTGTTGGACTTACAGAATTAGTTGACGTAGAAGAAGGTATCAGTAATCAGAAAGCTGTGATGACACCTATGACCACCGGTTTTACAAGGAATCTAAAGCAGTTAGGCAAATATTGTTCGTTATCAAGAGTGATAGTAGTATCTGAGTACTCAGCATCAAATATTCGGTGCTGATCACGAAGGTGTGCAGCACCAGAGTGAAAACTAAAAAGCATCATTCAATATACCACCGACAAGTGCGCTTCGAACAAGGTCATAAGGGATATGAAAGACCCATAGTGGTTTAATAGTCGTGTAAGAAAACTGCTTCGTACACAAAGAGAGTGTTATCACAGATTCAAGTGAAGCCGAAACCTATCTGACAAAACAAAATAGAACGAAGCGAAAATGTGCGTAAAGAGATGCGCTCGTTGATTTTAGAAGTAAAATTTAGCCAACCGATCTGAGTAGGAAATAGCCGTTTGGACTTATGTGAAATCACTAAGCTATTCGAAATCCTCTGTTCATCCACTCAAAGACCATTCTGGCACTGAAACTGAAGAAAACAGGGAGAATGCGGAAATATCGCAAACCGTCTCCCGACATTCTTACCCCGCTAAAGATCGTAACGCGCTCCCCCCTTTCAGTCATCGTACGAACGTCCGAATGGCAGATATTGTGGTAACTGCTCTCAGAACAGAAAGGTGACTACAATCGCAGCGCTGGAGACGACGGCGCTCAGGTAGGTCCAGTTTCCTTGACTTCAGAAGGCATTTGACACCAATTCGCAATGGCGTATAGTGTAGAGAAAATACTAGTTTGCCGAGAATTGGGCTAGATTTTCGTATGGATTCAGGCCTTCCTTTCATATAGAACTCGACAGGTAGCTCTTCACGGAACAAAATCGATAGTTGGAAACGTAATTTCCAGAGTACCACAAGGACGCGTGATAGGTCCGTTACTGTTTGCACTGTAAATACATAATATGGTACAAAGCGTCTGAAGCTCTTCAAGACTGTTCGCAGATGATGCGGTTCTCTATAAGAAAGTAGTAACGCCAGGAGGCAGTATCAATTTGCAGTATGACCTGTAGAAGATTGATGAATAGTGCAGGCTCTGACAGTTTATCCTGAACTTAAGTAAGTGTAACTTACTGCGCAAACACAGGAAAAGAAATCCGCTTCTGCACAATTGCATTAGTGATGAAAAATTGCTATAAACAATGTCTACAGTAAAATATCTAGGAGTAACGGTCTAGAGCGGCCTCAAATGGAATGACCACATAAAGCATAAAGTAGGAAAATCAGATGTCAGACTGAGATTCATAGGACTACACGCGCAAACAAAGTTGACACTCGGAGCGGTGGCTGATAGGAACAACAGTATACGCATTACTCATTTATAGCCACCGAGCTGAGTGTCAACTTTGTTTGCGCGAATAATAACTCATCCAAGGAAGGAATTGTGGCATACAAGGTGCTGGCTCGAATGATTGCTGAGTATTTTTCACCTGTCTGGAATCTATACCACGTAAGACTGATGGAAGATACAGAAATGATCGAACAAAGAGCGGCACGTTTAGCCACGGGGTCGTTTAGTCCACAAGACAGTTACAGAGGTGCACAAAAATACTCCACTGTCAGACTCTAAAAGACAGACGTTGAGGACCACCTAGAGGTTTACTATTGTAATTTCTATGAATATAATTACTTCCTCCCATATACATCTCGCGAAATGACCACGACAAGTAAAAACGATAGATTGAAGCTGATACCAAGCCTTACCGACAGTCATTATTCCCATGCCCCGTTCCCGAGTTGAACAGGGAATGGGGTATGAATTAGTGGAACCGGAAATACTCTCTGCCATACACCATTCAATGACTTGCAGAGTATGACACAGATGTAGAAAATTTACGTTTTTTAATTTCTTCCTCGGCAAAACACAATTTCTTTCGTTTTATCCGAAATACTACAAGTCTGTACACTGGTACCGTTATTTGTTCATCCCGTGTTTGATAAGCAGCACGAGCACGCGGATAAAACAACTACACAGTCTCATAAACACAGTTCAGTCTCAAGTAAAATTCCTCATTAAGAGATAAGCAGAAATGAAAGTTAATTTCTTAAACATCACTACACACAGAATCAACAACAAACACAATTTTGGAACATTCAGGAAACTTACGGCGACATGTACAACATTCACCTCAGCAACAAAAACTCTCAAGTTTCAGGCGCACGGAACATAGGCTCACCAGAATTTCACCGGAAAACTTACTTACACACAGGAAGTAAGCACAGTGTACTAGGTATCCAGAGAGAATTGGCATAACACACAAATAATAGACGCAATATGAATAACAAAATAAATAAACAAATTAAAAAAGAACAAACTGCGAACAAATTGCCAGCCACAACAGATAACAAAGAACACAAACACAGGGAACCTGGAACACTCTGCAAAGACCACAGCAGCATAGCACATAAGAGTACTAACATATGGCAAGAAAAACTTCTACAGCGTGAGAAACACCCTGAACAAACAAGGACTACAAATATCATTCCGCACAAACAACTCAATAGAGAAAAATTCAGACACTAGGAATACTTCCATAGACAAAGTCTGTAGAGCTGTAATCAATCAGTTAACTTGAGGTTTATGCCAATCTGTTTACATCGGCCAAAAAGAGATACTGTGAGCACTTTGGAGCCTGAAAAAGTGACAGTACACCCTCTACTTTTGCAGATCATCTCGTACAAGAAAACCACCACCTTAACCACATTGAGACAAATCTTTAGATCCTTTGGGAAAAAAACAGTCTCTATCAAGAGCACACAAAAGAGGACAACTACCACAAACAGAAAGCAGTGATACAAGAAAAGAGACCCTTGATTACAAATTTATCAATGTGAAACTAAACACTACAACACTCAATGAACTTTCACTGTCTCTCATTTTAGAGGCACACATGGACATATGTGTGCATGTATATTACATTACATCACGTTTGTTCTTACCTGGCAAAGCCCACCACAGTACATCTTATGAATCATAAAAATCAGTGCCACACCAAACTTAAGCCAGACGATGAACAAGTGAGCAGCCATATTAACATAGCACCTCTCAATGAGTATGGACACATAAGTATTTGTTCAAACCACATTATGAGGAAAAAAGCTTCTGACGTAAAGGTGAGAGTGAAATCATATAAAAATGGTGTGAAAACAGTGTACGCAATAGCAACACGGAGAACTTCCACAATATACAACACGATGGAAAATGTAAGTAGGTACACTAACGTACACAGCCACTACCTTTAAAAATACGTATTTAAAAATGAACAAATTTCTTCATAAGTACTTTGCAGATGACATGATGTCAAAAGGTTTAAAAACTATCTCTAAATTTTCACTTGCAATATAATTTTCTGGTGAGAAATCGAAACAAACCAAAGAAAATGCATTTGTTATAATTCTTAGGTCGTCAATAGATAATCGTCTATAAAATTTGTACCATATTTTACGGAATAAATTTGACGCACAGAGGATGACACATAGGAGTCGATATAGGCCTGTATGAATAAAAGGAAATAAATTGTTTTCCATAAGGCTGTGTTTTTTCTTTCTTTCTTAATATTTAGTATCCACGTACTTCATTATACACTTGTTAAGAACGTTCGAATATTTATGTAAACAATATTCGATATTATCTATTGTGTAGGTTCTGGAGTACCAGACCATACCTCTCATAGAGCCATGGCTGCATTCCCTTGATTGCATGGTACCTTCTGGCTATCCCAAACCGGAGTTCTCAATAAAGATTTTATAGTTAGAATCTGCACCCACCGTCTATGAATATCAGGTGTATGAACACTGAACAACAGTGCCGTCTTTGTCTGAGTTCTACCTGCCTCCAACCTGGCTATGATCTTTCAGTACACTTCATGATGTATTAACAGTATCGTATCAACTTCGTCAACTAACTTTCCTCCTCGTACTCCTTCAGATTAATTTGTAACCCTTACGCCTAATAGTCAGGTTTTCTTTATTCTTATACAATGGAGGTACTGCTATGGATACAACATACACGGCTTCCTACCGTTTTGGGTAATCTTTCTTTATAATTTAACACGAGCAATATGTTTGTGCCTTATGAGTTAACACTCCAGAATAGTTCTGTGGACAGATATCAGACTGCCTCACTTCTATCACCTCATGTAATGTATGTACAATTGAAATAAAACCGACTAACACTTAAATTACTGTCTTATTGCAGTGATATGACCCTTAACTCTCCAGCAAAAGGAATACTTCATATGACACGAATCATGTGCTGAGCGTGTAATCAGGCTCAATGTGTAGAATGTATACTCCCTGACAAAAAAGATGAGGAACCAAAAAGGGAGGAGGAAACGGAATGAATTTTGAGAGCGTGTGTGATATTATTTCGATGAATACAAAAAGGAGTCAAATGTACAAATGACTCGGCAGCATGAGACCACTTATCAGTATGATGCTGTATCCATCTCGTCTCGATGCATGCTCATATTAGTTTGAGAGAGGTGTCAGAAACCACCGTATCCTCGCTTGAGGCAACCTGGCCAGCAACTATTCTAACTGGTCCTTTATATCCTGGATACTGGCGATGGGACAAGCGTTAAATCTGGCTCCACACGTTCTAGCAGATGAGCAGATCTGCGAAGCCATGGGAGTACCTCAGCCGGCCGAAGTGGCCGAGCGGTTCTAGGCGCTGCAGTTTGGAACCGCGCGACCGCTACGGTCGCAGGTTCGAATCCTGCCTCGGGCATGGGTGTGTGTGGTGTCCTTAGGTTAGTTAGGTTTACGTAGTTCTAAGTTCTAGGGGACTGATGACCTCAGCAGTTAAGTCCCATACTGCTCAGAGCCATTTGAACCATTTGGAAGAACCTCAACACCTCAACATCACATAGACGCTTCATTGAGATACATGCAGTGTGTGGACGAGCATTGTCCTGTAGAAAAATGAAACTTTATTTTCCCCTTTAAGACCGCAGTTGGACTAAACTACCTGGCCAACTCCTTTTGATGCGCTGCCTTCCTTGCTGCCCAAACATCCCTCACTCGCTCGCTGTGTTTCCCATGTTTCTTCTCGGCTTCGTGTCTTCGGCTTTATCTTGGTTGCCTTTTTGTTTGCCCATTTTTCTTTCATCTTCCGGCTGTGATCTTGTTTGCGTTCTTCGGTTCATTTTATGCCTGTTCGTTTGTCACAGTGTATATCACGTAGTTTACTTTTCTTAATGTTGTTTCTGAATTTTATTCTGTCGTATATTGTGTCTGGTGTGATGTTCAGTTGTTTTTTTTTTTTTTTTTTTTTTTTTTACCTCTGCCACCCATTTGTTGTTTCTAGTGGTTTCCCAGTCAAAGATCTGTTTGGTCAGTCTGTATGATGGCATTCTGTATAGGTGTCCATAGAGTTGTAGTCTGCGTTTTCTAATCTTTTCTGTGATTGTCTCTGTATGTTTGTATAGCTCCTCTGTAGGTTTCTTGATCCATATTCCATTGCTGTTAGTTGCGCCAAATATTTTCCTAAGTATTTTCCGTTCTACTTTTTCTATTTGTCTGCTACGTGAATGCCCTATGATTAGTGTGGACTCTGCTGCATACAGTGCTTGGGGGAGCACCACCGTGTGGTAGTGGCGTAATTTGCATTTGGCTTTTTGTGAGATAGACTTCTTGTTGTAATGTCTCCACACTACTTTGTATGCTTTGTCTAGTTTCGTTTTTCTTTCTTCGTTTGAGTCTCTGTTATGTCCGCTCATTTGTAGTGTTTCACAGAGGTATCTGAAGTTCGCCGTTTTATAAATCGTGCCGTACTTTGTGTTCAGGGATGAGTTTTTCTTTGTTCTCCTACACTGTGTCTTTTCGTAAGAGATCTGTAGTCCAGTTTTGGAAGCAATTTCGTGTAGTTTTTCAATAGCTTCTTTTGTTTCATTTATACCTTTCGTGACAATCGCCAAATCGTCTGCAAAAGCCAGGCACTTACTTTGTAGGTTTCCTGTTGTGACATTTCCCATTCTTTTATTACCATACCTAACACTAGATTGAAAAAGGAGAAGTGAGAGGCATTCGCTTTGTCGGACACCTGTGCGAATTTCAAAGGGCTCTGATAGTTCCTCACAGAACTTTATTTGGAGGTCGTGTTGGTCAAGGTTTGCTCTATGATAGTCCTTGTTTTGTTGTCTACTTTGTATTCAGCTAGAATTTTGAAGAGAGTTTCCCGGTCGATAGAGTCGTACGCGTTTTTGAAGTCAAGAAAGGTAATGATCAGGTTTTTTTTGTGTTGTAAAGTTATTTTCAGGTTCCAAATTTGTTCCGCACAAGACAGCCCTTTAAGGAAGCCTGCTTGGTATTCCCCAATCAAGCGGTTGGTCTGGCATTCTAGTCTGTTTAGTAACGCTTTAGAGAGGATCTTGTATATGACTGGTAGTAGGGATATTCCTCTCTAGTTGTTCGGAACAGTCTTGTCATCTTTTTTGTGTAGTGGGTGTATCAGGGCAGTTTTCCAGTCGTCAGGAATTTGCATGGTCTCCCAGATATCTTCCAAGATCTTGTGGATGTCTTTGGCGAGTTCTGGGTCTTGTAACTTCCAGATCCGCGATGATGCCGTCTTCTCCTGGTGCTCTACGATTCTTGAGTGACTCGATTATTTCTTCTTCTAGAGTTGGAGGTTCACTATGAGGATTGTACGTGCTCGTTTCTGTCGTCAGTTCTTCGGTGGGGGGGGGGCATGTCGAGGAGTTTTCCAAAGTACTTTGCAAGAATCTCACAATTGTTTTTTATATTGGTTTCTAGGGTTCCGTCCGATCTTCTGAAGCATAAGTTTGGTGGTTGATAACCAGTCGAATTTTCTCTGAACGTTCTGTAATATTTTCTTGTATTGTTCTTCGTGTTGTCCGATTCGATCTCCGTCAGTCGCCGTTTATCATACTGTCGTTTTTCACTGCGAATGATTTTGCTTGATTGTTTCTTTGTTTTCAGGATGTTCATCGAATTCTCTGGGGATTTATGGCTACAAATTTTTTTTTCCATGCATTGATTCGTTGGTCAATAGCTTGGTCACATGTGTGGTTTCACCAACGGTGTTTCCTTGTGCGTGGTGCTTGTGCAAGTTTCATGGCCTCTCTAATTCTTCCTAAAAGTTGTGTCCAGGCTGTCGCTTTCTCCGTTTTAATTTTGTCTAATGTTTGTGTCTGGTTTAAAGTAAGGTATTATGGATCTGGTCTAACAATTTTGTTCTCCTTGAGCTTTTTCTTGGGCAAAAGACGAACTCTGATCTGTAGTAGGTTGTGGTCTGAGTCGAAATAGCCCTTACGTATGTCTGTGTTCAAAATTTCTTTTTCTGAGTCTTTCTGGACTATTACATGGCCGATTTGTAGTTCTTGCTTTCCAATGGGGCTTTCCATGTGGTAAGTTTCCGTGATGGTTTCTTGAATTTTGTTAACATAATGACGAGGTCGTGGCTTTTGCAAAAGTCTATTGGGTGTTTTCCATTTTTGTTTGTGTCCTCGTGTGAAGTATATTTTCCTGTGGTATGTCTCTATTCCTTTCCTTTTCCGAGTTTAGCGTTGAATTCTCCCAGTATTATTTAGACTCTATGTGCAGGAATTTTCCTGATAGTTTCTTCCATTGTCGTCCAGAAGTCATCAATTTCGTCCGGGTTTTTCCTGTTATTAGTCGCTGCATGTGCGTTGATTATAGTGTAGGATTTGTTGGTTGATTTCACTGTAATGGTGCTGATTCTTTCGTTTGCTGACGAAAAGTCGATTATGCTGTCCGTAATGGACCTGTGTACTGCAAATCCTGGGCCAAAAATCAGTAGGTTTTTCAGTTGTCTCGATGGTTTTCCTTCGTGTATTCTAAAGTTCTCCGTGGTGAAATGTCTTCGTCCATGAATAGTGATTCTTGCAGTGCACATATTTTGATTTGAAATTTTTCGAGAGTGTCTGTGAGTTGTTTCATCTTTCCTGTCTTCATCAATGTGTTCACGTTGAGTGCGCCGATGTAGTGTTTGCGTTTGGTCTTGAGGGAGTTTGAGAAGCTCCGACTGTTCTCATGACGTTCGTGAGCCCCCGGAATCCGATACTCACGACGATCCTTCTCTATTGTCTGGGGCCCTGGTTAATGAGATTTTTCTCGTTGTAGCATAATGATGTTTAGTAGTTGGATGTATGGCATGCTGCCGAGTACAACCTGACTTTCCAGATCAGGAGGTAGGTTGAGGTCGCCACTGACATAAGGAACAGACACCTTTTGTAGCCGCCCGTTGTGGGAACAGACGCTAGTAGCAGTTTCGGACCACTCCTAGTATTTGATTAACTCGGTACCACCTGTATCTAGGAGGCATTCCCCTATCCGCTACGTGGGGAGGCGCTCGGTTGCGGGTCTACTAACCTCCCCGACATCTGTATAATGGAGACAGCTTATACAGTACCAGTATGACCAATTCTTGAGTACTGTTCGAGTGCTCGGGATCACCATCGATATCGAAGAAATTTAGAGGCGTACTGTTAGATTTCTTACCCGTAGATTCAATCAGTACGAATTATGGAGATGATCCTTCTCTTTGATGACATTTCACCGCCGAGGACAACGTACTGAATCCTATTACATAAGCAGTCTTCGAATCACCCACATATCTGGGAACCTAATCCGTATGCTCGACTTGCATTTAACAGTTCGCGGTGGAGCGCCATGTCAAATACTTTCCTGATATCTAGGAATGCCTGTTGTCATCCATGCACGGTTTGCAGGATAAGTGGCAGGAGTTACCTGAGCTGTGTTCCAGCGCTAGAGGATTGTCGCTGAGAGAGAGACTCGCGATAAATGCAGGCGAAGTAAGAGGCTAATGCCGAAGACTACTCGCTGTAAAATCGAGTTGAGATTCCATCTGAACCTGGCGATATACTTGTTTTCAACTGTAATGGAAATGCCTGTATGTGAGATGACTTTCTTTTCGCGGAACACCACTGAGAAAACATAGAGAGCCGGGATCTGTAGTTAACTGATGAACGATTCAACTGCTGCCAGTAAACTTTTCGTTTAAGGGCCGGGAAGGTAAGAAGGTCACTCATCTCTCGCTCTGTTGTGAGTGGAATAGGAAAGGAAATGACTAGCTGTGGTAAACGGTTCTCTTCGCCATGGCTTGCGAAGTATTTATGCAGACTTAGAACATGTGCAGGAAGCACGAGAGGAACAAAATAATGGAAGACCAAAAACAGAGACAAAAGATAGATTCAGGTGTGGGATTGAAATTCAGATTGAAAGTATGTCACTGATAAGATTCTCTGAAGACATTGCTATACTAAGTAAGGAAGAGATGCAGGGTCTGTCACGTGGAATAAATCATCTAATGATGTCATGTTTTACTTTAAAAACGTCAAATGAAGCCCCTGATCTAAGTTAGACTGTGATAATGTTCCCCTATGTTGAAGGGAAAATCGTTCATCAATACTATTGTTCCGAAAACGCAATGTTAGTTGTCATACGCCAAAAATATCTGCCATCACCGAGAGTGGATTTAAATTAGAACAGAGTTTACTTTCTGTAAGGAAGATATCAAACAGGAAAAACTACCGTTATGTAAGTAAAGTTTGTCAACAGTGCTTTACAGGGACTGTTCCTATAGTAGACGGCATGCCCTTTGCAATCAAACTTGAACTGACTTACCCTACCAATTATACTATTACTTAAAGTTCAATTTTGATTGCGAACGATGAGCAAAATGGTCTTTTTCACGTCAGAAAAACGTTGGCAAAGTGACCGAAAAATTCTGGGGCCGATTGAGGAACAAACAGCAGACTTCTGGAATTGCGTTTTGAAACTAAAGATCTTTTCTGGTTTTTCTAGTTATTATATTTTTCTTTTCTTTGCTCCCTTAAGAATCTCGTTTCTCACCTACAGCTCTTCCTTTTGGTCATCAATTTTTTTGATTTTACACTGGGTTTGTTTGCCATTTTCATATGCACCTGGAAACTTAGTACTTTAGAAACATACCTTCCACTCATAAGGCACTTAACCTCTCTGCCACTACACTAAAACTTAGTAACACTGTATTTTGAAAATTTGTTATGGAAATCAATAGCAAAGAAATGGTAAAATTTCTTTAATTCTAGTTTCTTCATGTTTTCCAACTGAAGTATCTTAAATACAAAACGTAAATAGTGGAACAAACTGTTAACAGGTTATTAACAGTGATTCCTTATTGTATTACTTAGCTACACAGCTTATACTGAAAACGCAAAAGACTTAATGAGATATCATGTTGGCATATCGTCAATGTACCATTTGTACGGTTTTATGATAGCCACTACGGTCATTTCAGGTTGACTTGAATGTTACAGAAACTCTCAGTTGATGTCAGGCATGTGCAATTGTGCGAGTGCTTTAAGTAAATTTTTATGCTAGCAAGTGTAGCAAGTAATTAAGTGTAAAACAGAGAATCTCAATCAATTCGCCTCAGTCAAATGTGTCTGCTAAACATTGTTACATATTGCTGTTCTGTCAGATATTAGTTTTCCTTTTGAAGTTGAAGTGATATAATACATCTCAATGGGATTACTGCATCTAATTTCAGTGCTACATGATTTGTCATCAGAGTTCCATGACTTTTTTAAACATTTAATTAATATACTACAGTACGTAACTTCAATACATTTTGCACATATACAAACGTAGTTAACAAAGTTTAAAGGGAATTCACAGTTAGAAAGGTACATATCGAGAAGTCGATCTCGATCTGTGTTGCAGCGTAGGTGTAGTGACAAAGATACGTCGTGTTTCATTCAAGGAGCTGGTGGGCAGAGTGTATGAACGAACAGTCCACGTTTCTCGATGGTAATCGTTCAGGCCGTCCAGACGACCACACCTCTGCAGATGGTGTCCAAGAGCTCTCATGCTACAGTGTCAGGTGGCGCATTTGAGACGTATCACTCCACTGAGGACACTAACTGGTCATACGGGAATGAACATGTTATTTAATCACAATTTGCTCAGCAGCCTATCAGCATAAAACATGATCATGAACGAGACGTTTGTGGTGACTTACAGCCGAGTTGTTCGAAACATGCTATTCCAGACCTTGAAGCACATGGATTTACGTAACAGTAGAAAAGTGATCATCCAACAGACCTTGACTGACACCACCTGTAAATTCAAATGCTGAGGACAGCATTCAGCGGCATTCGAGATCAGGTTGTTATTAGGCTGGGAAATGGGCTCTCCTCCCTGCTTTTCTACAGCATCCTGGTGAAAGGCAAAATGCTATAAATAACTGTGTAAGGAAGGGGTACAAAACAGGGTCATTATGATCTATAAAATCTAAAAACGGTTATCGCAGTTTTGGTGACTGGGACAAGAACAAAATTCAGTCAAGAAACAGGCTAATAATAAACAAGATATTACGTGTTAATAATGGTTTAATATATTTGATACAATAAAATATAAATTTGTTAAGCAAAATCAAGAATTTCGTGTTACATATTGTGTTTTTAAATAGAAAATAAATAAACCTAATAAAATATCACGGAAAGTTTATTAAAAGTCAGTAAAATAGTTTATCTGAACGCAGTTCTCGAGGTGCAAAAATTAGCTAAAAAAAAACATGGAAAACGATCCGTAATTCAGTAACAGGGTGACAGCTACAATAAATTATTGAAGAAATTTAATGCACAATTAACTACTAGAATCTGTGGTATGAAGTTACTTACAATAAAAAACAAAGTTGAGGCGATGAGAGATTGATTTTGCCACGTAAATGACAAAGCTGTAGAAACAGAAAACATTACAGGCATAAGTGTACCATCTAATGGCCTTTAAGAAAGTGGTATTTTGATATTACATTTATTTGTTAAAATTATTTAAATTTAATTTGCTCGAAGGAAGATGAAGGAGAAAAGGAACCGAAAAAAGAGGCACCGATGAAAATTATTAAAGGATTAGCGTCTGTACATCCTGATGATATAATTTGGCAAAATATACTGAAAACAATGCCTTAATACTTCTTGCATGAATTACAGACTACAGAAAATGAAGACGTATAGTAGATGCTGTAAATATGTTAAATGATTGGGAGATAATTGCATTCAAAAACCTTACAATGCTTCTAACAATTTTAATAACAAAAGAACTGTGGAATGTGTTAGGGAAACGAGGTAATCCTTCATATTTCATAGATGATGTGGAAAGCATGCACAAAGATCCGATCATCAGCTGGAAAGAGAATGCTAGGTTGACACAAACTCTACTGAGAAGAGGGCACATAAATCAGTAGTTCATCACCTTCTCTTTCTGATATACATCAGTCATGACACGGCAAAATGGAAAGCTGAATTTCATGTCGGTCTTCTGACAGGTAGGCACACTTTCATAACACAGCTCTTTCACATGGCTCTTTCACATAGATGACGTCGCTCTCGTGGCAGAAAAATATGTTGTAAAAGCAGGCTTTCCTTGCAAATCACAGTGCATGGAAAACATGGCTTAACCACATTGGTGTGGGGGGGGGGGGGGTGACTGAACCAGTGGAATTATTGTAAAACGTAACATAACAAAGAAATATTACAACACATTTAGTATTCAAGGGATTTTTTTTAAATATATTGTATGTGATTATGATAAGAACAGGTGAATGAGACAAAATGAATTCCAAAACATATGGGGCACCAGAGATACATGCCTGAAAGCGAAAGGTACAAAGAGATAAGAATGATGTTTAATAAAAAAAATCGCTGTTCCATTACTTTCATCTGGATATGAGTAATGGGTCAAAAGAAAAGAAAGAAGGCAGAATTACTTCAGCAGATATGTAAAACCACTGGATATGTGAAAGAGTATAGTATGCAATCCAGAATTCGGAACGGAATTTGGAGTGAACTGCAAATTTACAGGCTAAGATGTTAAATTCATGAAACAGAAGAAGTTATATCAACAATATAGGAGTGATATGGTCTTAGATTCTGTTTCAAAATCCTAAGATATAAATATGCAAGAAGTTGAAGTAAAGGAAAGCTATTTAAAGTATTTGTATTAAAACAGGCAAGTATGTGAAGCACGAAGTGTAGAAGAAAAGAAATAAAAATTTACACTTGTTCACTGCTTTGGGGTGAGCTGTCCCAGGATGATTAAATAAGTAATGGCAATAGTTAGTGCAGAGACCAGTAGGCGGCGGTTGACAATGAAGAATCCGGCTGCGGAGAAATGTAATGGTGTCCCGTGTGTGACGAGAACCAGGAAAGACTCGAGGTCAGCACAGCGGCCCACAGGACGAGTTCGCTGGTATTCGCCGCCTCGTGTTCGACTGCAGCGCAGGTCCGCGACACCGTGGTCAGCCGGAGCCAGTGGTAGACGAGCCACATGAGGGAGTTGCCCACTGAAGGACTTAGTGGCAACTGCTCTGCCCACTGAGGCCGCAGCTGCGTCAGTAACACTTCGTAGGCGCTGCAAGTGGAACAGCACACCGACTGCGCCACGCTAACAGCCACGGGAGCACCGAAGTGGCTCTGCAGCAGCTGTGCGGCACGTCTGAGGGAAGTGTACGCCTCCAACAGCTGGTGCAGTCTGAAAGGAGATGTCGATGTTGAAACTCCTTCGGGGGACGCTGGCGTGAGTGGCACTGGAGCAGCCTTGGTAAGTCTATCGTTTAGGTAATAGAATCTCACCCACAGCTCTAGTTACAATATACCGAGCTGCAGCGTCGTCAGAGAATCGAAGAAAAGGGAAAATACGAGTTTTGTGTGTTCATACAGACTGTTAGATTTGGGTGGAATAGTCCGATGATGGCTACCGTAACTGCCATGTGGGCAGCTAGTATGAAACCACCCATCATCTTCATATTTGCTTTTATCTTAGACAGTAGCTGGCTATCTGCGTACTTAATTGCTTCAGCGTAGTGATGTATATCCTGAACGCCAGTGACAGCGCATATTCCCATTGTAAATAGCGCTTTCAGTGCTGTTAAAAAATCTGTGATAACGTATGTGAGTGTTATCAGCTCTGAAATGGATCGATGTATTGTTATGTTTGAGTATGCAGTCTCTATTTTGACAAGAAGGACAATGATGAACCACAGGGTAGATGGACACAATATTTTCTTCAACGTAATGTTCTCCTGAAACTCCCAGATCATCTTCTTTTAGCTTTCTACTGAAAATGGTGCTAATCCAAATGCCGCAAACAATACAAGCACCAGATTGAAGCCAATGTGAAACTGCATCCTCTTATTCTTGCGAAGTACTGGCACAGTTTTCAGTGTTATATCTTAAATGAAATCTTGACAAGTGTCATCGTTAGACTGCCGTACTAACAGTATGTTACTGAAGAACTACACTCCATACTATTTCTTCATTGTCACATGGTGTAGCAATATAAACTTCTGTTGCATGTGCAATGGATATAAGTACCTTCGAAACAAATTTAGCCTAATATGTGAAGTGATCTCTAAATTTAACTGCTCTATTTGTTTCCAAAATTAAGATCATAAGTATTTGTATGAGCTATGATACAGTAGGAAAGTAATTATATTCTAAAAGAAACTGTTGCTCATTTAACAGAACTGAGAAAAACGTAATTATTGACATCTAGAAGGAGATTTTAAGGCGCTGTCTTGAAACGAGAGTATCAATTTCCATACTAACTTTCCACACATGTTGTTCAGATTTTTAACCCCATTATTTGAACAGTCTTATACTTCTGATTTCTTTTCAGCTGTGTACAGCATGTTGCACCTGTGTAGTTTTACTTTCTCCATTGCAGATTAGTAAATCGCATCCGAATTCATAAAAAGATTTACTCAACTGCTTGCATCAATGAAGGTACATAAGGAATAGTTTGTAATACAGCAGCAACTAGGGAAATACATGTTTGAGATCTGTTTGATCTCAAGTATTCCAATTACAGTATGAAAGATTTATCATTTACCTCAGATCGGCACACTTCAAGGATGACCTATAAGCTGCAACTTAGAAGTAGCTCCTCCCGTTCCTTCCAAACGCAATAATTACCCTGAGAGGCCAGCAGTATAATACTCAGGCCCCTATGCACTGCAATGCTTAAAACGCTTTCCAACCGAAAACTGCCACTGTCAGTCTTGTTCCATTCAGTGATGAAATGAGGGGGATACGGCTATTTTCATATCTCTGTAAGTGCTATTAACAGTAGTTTCACGTGGCTCGACGTTCTGGTGCATGTCCTTCAATTTGACGTCCATTTTGATGACTTTGATATCTGTAGCTTACCCTAGAAACAGTGCCAGAAAATATGACTGACAGGTTAACATCAGAACCACGTGCCGTTCTTAGGGAATCTTTACGTCACTGAAAATTTAAGAATAGATTAAATTCTGACTAAATTATTCCTTGGTCCGATTAGGATATGATTCCATGTACTTTCGGTTTACAGGTAGGCACTTTATCCTTAGCTCACCAGATCCAACGCCGTAAGTGTTAATCTGTCTCTTCGTATTCTCAAAAAACCTACACGAGACATGTAGTTGTATTTCATGGAGACACATGGATTACACTCAAATTACGACTTCTCTCTAAATATAAAGGTCATGATTTACCTTCCATACCACTGCCGTCATGTGTTTATTCCACTTTATACGACGTCACACTGTAACTTAAACGATGTTACTAACTAAAAATCTTTATAATTTTTTAATTCTGTCCCCAGTGTGCCACACTTTGAAACACACTGCATGCAGTAAATAAAATTCCGCCTTGGCACAACGGTCCTTTTCAGTGATATTACCGCTTTTGGAGGACTGGGCCTTAAAGTTCAGGTAAATATAAATGGTAAAGCAGTGCCACATGGCAAAAAGGTACGAAACTCCAATTTATATTTTCACAGAGGTTAGGTAAAATTCCTGAAGACTGACTAACGCTACAAACCTGATGGTAGTATGTAGTAAAAAATTAGCTAAGACAGATGTGCAGGGGAAAAACTATCCTCCCACCTTCAAATATAGTGTTAGTGGCGGGCTACCTGGCACAGTCACATCGATTAGATATCTAGGGGTAGCGTTTTAAAGCGATATTAAATGGAAATGGGTCATAAGGTCGGTTTTTGGGAAGGCGAACTGTCGACCTCGGTTAGCTGGGGGAATGTATGTCTGATCTGCATTGAAGAAGAATGTGCATTAAATTCGGTTCCTCTTCGTCCATCTTAATTTTATCGCTGTTTCGACGACACATTATAGTCTGGCCACAAGGTGTAGAAGCTCTTGAGCACATCTAGAAACATATGAAACGCATGCAACCAAACATCCAGTTCCCCATCGAGATAGACAAAGAGGAAGAGCTGCCGTTTTTGATGTTCTGGTACAAGGAAAGTCGGACGTACGTCTAGACCAAACAGTGTACCGCAAGCCGACGCCTACTGAATTATATCTTAGCGCCCGGAGTCTTCACCATCACTCCAGAATAGAGCAGCTCTAAATACACTGGTACACAGAACAAAAACCGTTTCTGACGAGGACCACTTGGATTCCAAAATTGATCAGCTACAGTATGTCTTCCTAAAGAGCGGCTATGGGTCACGTGACACGAAGGCAGTGTTCTCCAAGAAAAGGAAACGGGAAAATGTTGAACATTCAGGTAATGAGCCACCGATTGCATTCATTCCCTTCTGTGGCACTACACCGAGCAAAATAGGCAGAGTCCGGGGAATACGAGATATCAGATCTACTTCCCAACCTCAAAAGAAGATAAAACAGATGCTATGCCCTATTATGGACAATCTCAGCATTCCTGGGATTTACAACATCCCATGTTAGTGCGGAAGCAATTACATCGATCAGTCCCTGCGCAACGTTTTGGACAGCCGTGCGGAACATCAACGCCATATTAAAAATCTAGAACTGGAAAATTCTGCAGTTTCTGAACACAGCCTCGCAAACCAACACAAAATACTGTTGGAAGAAACGGAAGTTTCCACAGGCTCCCACATATCGGAACTCTATAATTAGGCTATAGGAACAGGAATCTGTGAGAAAACCTTCAACCGTGGCGGCGGATACAATCCTTAGCGGTTGATGGAAGCGAGCTCTCGATGAAGAGAAGAGCCAGAGATATTTTTCGCAACGTTTACTATACGGATGGAGCGGTGGCGCCACCAGCGCTGACGTCGACACCATCTGTGTCAGCATGACGTAATGACCGACCAATCAGAAGCTGTCTTTGAGCTGTACGGAGTGTTAAAAAGCTATCTAATATTTCAGGGGATGACTGTACGTATCAAAACAACAACAAAAGTTCTTATCACCTTTAGTCCTACAAAGCATACATTCTGTCGTATGACCACTTGTTCAGAGGAGGCGCTCAATCCATGACTCTGCCCATCGGTGTAATGACTCACGCACTCTTTGGAATCGCCCGGGTGGGTTCGGAAGCTGAGATCCACGGAAGTCGCGTTTGTGCATTGTCTGTACATCAAAAAAATGGTTCAAATGGCTCTGAGCACTACGTGACTTAACATCTGAGGTCATCAGTCCCCTAGAACTTAGAACTACTTAAACCTAACTAACCTAAGAACATCACACACATCCATGCCCGAGGCAGGATTCGAACCGCGCGACCGCTACGGTCGCGCGGTTTCAGACTGAAGCGCCTAGAACCGCTCGGCCACTCAGGCCGGCTGTCTGTACATCACTTATTGTGAAGTGGGAAAGGCCAATTGGTTCACGTATCCCCATAACCAGAAGGCTAGTGGATTTAGGACCGCGGAACGAGCGGTCAAGGTATGGTACCTCCCTGGCCAATTCACTGATATTCAATTGTCCTCGTCAGGCGCCGGTGCACGGTTCACAGAGAATGTGCCGGTGTGCCATCATTCATGAACCACATCTGTAGTCTGTCATGACATGGCACATGCTCCAGCAACACAGGCAGTATGTTTTTCAGAAAGCGGTGATGACGAGCCTCAGTAAATCTCTGTGATAGCACATATGGCCCTAGTAATCTATCGTCAAGAACACCTATCCATATATGAATTAAGAATCGATCCTGATGCCTTGTTTCTTGAACCGCATGGGGATTTTCATCGTACATCTCGTGTAAAGCCTGCCTCATCAATAAACAAAATCTTGGACGCAAATTATAGATCTGCACCACACTGCCGCATGAACCACTGGTAGAACTGCACTGAGGCAGGATGATCTTGTGTGCTAAGGGCCTGGACACACTGAACATGGTGCGGGTACAACAATTGCCAGACGAGAGGATGCCTGAAACCGTCAGCTGCTGCTATTTCTCGTACGCTGGTTTCAGGACTGTCGTCCACTGTACCTAGAACATGGTCCTCCACTCTAGGCATGGGAACTGAACGAGGCCATCCATCGTCAACTTTGTTGGATGCTACGGATCCTGTTTCCTCAAGACGCTGGAACAATCGGTTGAGCAGCTTAACATATGGTACCCCGCGTGCTGGAAATCGTTCAGTGTATAGATTACATGCTCTCAGATTAACTCAGTCTGCCAAACCACAGCAGTTGTACCGCACTTCAAACATCACAGTAACATGTACTTCCAACATGACCTTCCAGTAGGCCAAACATCATGGTAAGCACCTGGAGTTAGTACGAACGTACGGGAACGCAAACAGACGTAACGAGACTACAGACAGCCACACAACATAAACGGAACAATTCGAGGCAGACCACTGAACGAACTAATGTTTACGTCGATACTGTACGGCTGTATCCCAGCACGTTGTCGACCCTGGTATGACCCATAGCGCCAATGCAACATCAGTGCTCATATCCGCAACCACGTGTTCGTGATGGATTGTTACCTCGCAGCATTCCATGCCAGGGGCTGTGAACGTTAATCTTCGGGTAGTTGTCTCTAAAAGGAAAAATAATGCATTGCCATAGATGACATCGCAAGAGCACCTCCTATGAACATGTGTTCATATGCCGCATGTCAGTATGAAGCTTTGTAGCACCCATGGTCGTAAGACACTTTCGCCTTGTTCTGAAGCATACTGTCATCCCCCGAAACACTGGATAGTTTTTTTAACACCCCATATAAGGTCACCACAGCAGCAGCACAGTCAGTTGCTCCTGACCAAGTCGATAGAGGTAATCGTCTACGGCTCAGGGTTTCACCCTGTATTGACGCGCAAGAAGTCCAAGAATGTTCTGCACAAGAACTGCTATTAATTTGTAATTATCAGCTTGTGGGGTTACAGATCATCGTGCATTTGCTATGGTTACTTTCTAACATTCTGCGTGGTGTCTGTTTGTCCTATATCGTGTCTCCCTACCACTTTCGCGCAACGACGCTCTGAGCGTGTTTTTTAGGGAATTGACTAGTTTGAACCTGGGACCTGTTGCTGGTAAGGAGACGCCAGACCATACATGACATGTAGAATTCAGAAGAGTTCAGTGAGACTAGCGATGATATAACCAAATACTTAATGATTTCAGCGTCAGCTCCACTGCACTCCCTGTAGAAGAATCTTAATACTAACTAAATTTAGTGGAAGGGGTTCAAGGCTTTCCTATTTTTAGTTAGCTGGTAAAATAACGTCGAAAAAGCAATTAAGTTTACCATTGGAAATTTTATTCTACTCACAAAACATTGTTTATAAATTGCACTATTGATAAAAGGAAATGTTTCAATACAGGATGGTAAAAACCAACTGCGTTCAACAAAAATGTGAACGAATATTCCCTAAATGGGTTTCCAAGTTCTACAATGGATCGTAGGATGACCTATGCCATATCACATCTATAATCTAGGTTTAAATTAAGTTTCACAAGAGAGAAAACTATCAAAATGGTCTACAGTGACCCTCAATTATCTTTAATTACTTTTCTAACTTGTCGTAAATTACAGTGGCTGATGTGGCTTCTCAATAACTATATAACAGAAAAATCATCGTGTTTCAGATTTTTACTTCAAGTGGCAAATGTGAACACCATGAGCTTTAATTGACGATCGACACTAGTATTACGCAAATAGGGGGTGTAACAGATGAGACTTCTGCAGTTCTGAGTGAAGCTTTATGCGCTGTTACGTAGCATCGCGTGTGTTCATTACCTTGTCAGTGTTCGTCAGGGGGCGGCGGGCAGCACAGCTCCACTCACCTCTCCGTCTCGGAAGCAACTCCTCCTAACTTCTCCTTACTACAATTTACCGAAGTTGGTTTAAAACACTATCTGGCTGTGTTTTCATCTGACCAATCAGGGTCTCAATGTTAACATTTAGCTCCGCCTACAAAAATTCTGTCTATCCAATGAGAAACGTTATACTTTTCGTGGTGGGGCAATGTTTTTAAAGTTTGAAACGTAACAGAGACGCGAAAAAGTCTCACGCTAAAACTTGCAGCTGGTGTGGTCCTTTTAGCGTTATCATAAGATCTATACTGTCCTTCTGGAGGGCTCTATCTTTTAACATGGGCTGGTGGGTGGTCCTGACGTAACAGAGACGCGAAAAAGTCTCACGCTAAAACTTGCGGGTGGTGTGGCCCTTTTTGTGTTATCGTAAGATCTATACTGTTCTTCTGGTGGGCTCTAGCTTTTAACATGGGCTGTGGGGTGGTCCTAACGGTTAGCTGGCGACGTGGGTGTCTGTCCCTTATCGTAGGGCCTTGTAACTTAACACGGTTCTGCTCTCGGCTTCTGTTCTCGCTTCTCCCCTCGGAACTGCGTCTGTCTCACGGTGGGAAGGTATGACATGCATTTAGGCATTCTTGTTAGTCTGTGGTATTCCATTTGCTCACTCGTTACTCGTATTACTTTGGTTAATTTAATGTCACGATTTATTCGGAGCTATGTGACATACTACTGGATTTGCTTATCATGTCAGGGTTTTCATGGAAGGTGTAGGATTTGCCTGACACCTTACAACTTACAAAAATAACTAGTCTCGGACCGCAGTTCAGCGACTCTTTCGCCGCCATCTCGATTTGAAACGACATGACAAAGTTGATGAATTCTGCGATCACCGGACGAATGGGCGCAACAATTCAGGACTGCTGCATCTTGTGCAGGGAAGACAAAGGACACAGCGCATGACGAAGGACACAGCGTACCACGTGACGGGTGGGGCAGATGCAACAAGTACTCATCTCAAGTCCTCACCATTCTGCAGCCAGATTTGCCTAGGAAGTAACAACGTCACATCGTTCCCTGTGGTGCTGCATCCGTGGTAATTTACACTGTCACCTATACAAATTGCAGATCATACAGAAACTAACCAACAAGATAATGTAACCCGACTAACCTTCGTCTTGCAGTTCTTTGCAGATATAGCATTCTAACGTATCCTGATATTGAAAACAAAGGTATGGAATTGTGGGATATATAATGGCTTATACTTTTCTTTGTTATCCATGTCTATTTTTTTGTCAATATGTTTCGAAGTTCTGCTCTTTTTGTACCCTACTACTCCTTCTGTCGAACGCTGTATAGGATAATTGTGTACAGAACGCTCGTGCAAAACATTCGTGAATACTGGGTGAGTGTTTGGAATCCTGAATACGTCGATATGGCAGACATCGAAAAAGTTCAGCTGTGTGTGGTAGATCAATTACAGGTAGGTTTGATTACGGAATCTCTCCGTGGACAGAAATGGGAATCCTCGAATGGAAGACACCGTTCTTATACTCAGACATTATACAGAAAGTATAGACCATCGGCATTTGCGACTGACTGCAGGACGGTTATACTGCCGCATACGTACATCTTGTAGAAGGACGTTAAAGACAAGGTAAGAGAAATTGGTGCTCACATGAAGGCAAAGAGACAGTCCTTTACCCGTCAGTGTATTTGGGAGTGGAACAGGAAACGAAATGACCAGCAGTGGGACAAGATGCTCTCCGCCGTATAGTGTGAGCTTATGGACTATGTATATACAGTGCATACAGACTATGTATGTACAGAACATCGATCAACGGAAAATCGGAAAACCGAAAGGACTCCAGACAGCAAATTTACGTGCCATGCGGTTCCGTGATCGGCCGATTGTTCTTTGGCGCTGTAGCTCTTTTCATCTCCCTGCCAACAATCAGCAATCACGTACTTGACATCGAGCCTCCACTTGCCACACGTAAGCTGCGTGTGAGTCTTCCTTTGTAACATCGTGCAGTAGTTCTACCGTTCGTAATAGCGAATAAACGTAAAGGCACTAACCACTTAAAATAATAAACCAATTGAAGAATGATGTTAGTGGAGCGAGGTTACGTAGGAAATATGGAGTTGAGCATATCACAATATCGGATATTAAAAAGTACAGATACAGTATTGGAGTCAACTTGACAGTGAAGACGAAACCTCATACTGAAAACGTTCCAAAAGGTAGAAAGCCAGGATTTCAACGCAGCAGTTTGCATATGGTTCACTTTTATGCATAGCCAAGGGTAACCAATAAGTGGCCCTTTGATTTGTAGAAAAAGGCATGAGACGAACAAGAAACTTGGGAGTAACACTGATTTTAAGGGGCTACCTGCAGCCTTATGCTTTTCAGCTCTAGCCACAGAACTAGGAAATTTGAAAGCTAAGGCGAAATAACTGTTTGCTAATACTGAAGCCGTAGAACGTTTTAATGCGTCTTTTAATAAATCGATAGATAATGTGGGCTACAACAAAACCAATGGCTATGATGTTGACGAAACTGGTTTGTTTTGGAAGAACATTCTGACAAAATCCCTAGTTTACGAGAGAGAAATGTCAGTAACTTGTCAAAAAATATGCAAACCTCACCTTATACTTATGTTATCCGTAAACGTTACTGAAACGGATAGACTACCTCTGCTTATAATACGTAAGTCTAAGAATCTGCGATGCCTTACGAGATTAAAAAACTGCCAGTCACTTACAAGAATCAAAAGGATTCACGGATGGATAAAAGCGTTTCAGCTTACATCTGGTAATTCCAGAAATGCTTCCTAGTTCATTAATTCATTAATAATGCCCCAAGCCATTCCTCAGAACTTTCAATGGAAAGAGAAACAGCCAAATTTAAAGTGGTATTTTTTTTTTTTTTGCCTCCCATTGTTACTTCAGTCCTCCAACCGATGGATAAGCGATCACTGTAAGCTTCAAACGATATTACAGTGAGGCAGTTCTGCTTGTGGCTCTCACGGGGGAATGATGCGAAAAAACTATTCAGGGTCGTGTACGACGAAATTAAGTACTCTGTGTATAGAGCAACACAAGTTTGGGGTACTGTGAACGACACTAACTTCTAATCAGATGATCTCAGCACTGAAACTGGAGGCCTATCAAACAAAAACTTGTAACACAGCAGGCTGAGCTGATTAAACAATCAACAGGACCTGAAGACTGTGACCAGTAAAACGTCCATGACTGACTAGAATGTGATACCTATCATCCCAGTCGCCAGTTACTGGTGGTTGATGAAGTCACTGCTAGCGTCATCGACGTCTAAGACACTTGCGGCGATTAGGAAGAGCCCAGAGACAATCGTAATTTATAAGGACCATCCGGTGACTGCCCTGAGACGCCTGTTAAGTGATTCTAAAAACAAGACGAGCATGATCTTCCCCATTTGCTGTATTTAAGATGTGCGTGATTTTTACCGCCACGAAAAACTTCTCTGTTCCGAAACAAAATTCAGTTTTGGACTTGTTTTGATAAATTGTAGAGTTATTTTAATAGTAAATGACTACTTTTTGTAAGGTATGTACACTAATTCTAACACATGTGAAATATAGGTACACTGATGAACCAAAACGTATCATACTTACCGCGATGAATGTCTGGAATACTTGAGTAAGGCCGGAATAATAGAATGGTGCATATCTTTAGGTACTTCAGGCCACGTCGATATGCAAATATGCGGTTGCGTCGCCTCCAGGAGAAGTTAAACCTATTGAAATAAAGAAAGGATTCAATAGTTATTTTGATGTATAGATTCTCAAATTATTTAGCAAAACACTAACGCAACACGCTGGAGGGGGATAGCAAGATACTGCTGCTTCTAATTGTACATCATTAGTGTCATTTCTTATTAATTGTGTACTTACCTGAACATTTTTTTCAAATTTATTGTTCAGCTGTGCTAAACAACAAGAGGACGATTTAGAATTTTCTACTCCATAAATTCAAATGCTTTGTGATTAGGATCCTATGAATTAGTCTGACTGCAGTGAGACTTAGCTTAGTGAATATGCAAGTTATAGTTACAAACCAGATCAAGATTTTGGAACTGTTTACTTTGCGTTCGTTGGGTAAGCTTACGTCGTTTGAAACATTATTTGTATTCCAAGTGGCACATAGAGACGTTAATAATTTTTGTCACTACAAAAATTCTCCCAAATTTAAGCAGCTTCATTTCACCATGGAGGGGGCCTAAGACGTTATTAATTTATGACGCTGTTTAAAAGGTGTGCAAGACTTTTCATTTTTCGATTATAGTTATTTCGATGCATGAGGCTGAAGGTGACCGAAAGAAATTACAGTAATCGTAAGTGAAATTTGAAACATTGCATTTCAAATGGATCGCACGATAAATATGAGTAAACTTCTACTACAGAGAGTGATATTATAGCATCACACAATGTTTCGTGCAGAGTTTTTAATGTATAGTATGAATATTAATTTAAAAGGAGGTTTTACGTTAAATTAAGAACCTTTTCAACTGCCCTACATACAAAATATCGACAAAAGTCATTCATATCCGACAGATTTAGTAAGTGGAAATTCCTTACAGAATCTACGTTTTGCATTTAGAACGTTTCAGTGAGGTATTTGGTGACATTTCATTCAAGCGAGAGGCAGCAGAATTTTGGCATTATTTCTCCTGGATAAGAAGAGGTGAGTTTATGTCGTTGTGGTCTCATGTTGACATGTGACTATATAGCTTCTCTTAATAATGAATTTATTTTATGGACAAAATTTTAATCGAGTCAAAGAACCATTAACTTCGATAAAAATGAGGGCGAATTATGAAAGTATGGTACATCAAGTACAAAATTTCTTCTTGACTTGATCTGGCCCGAGGTTTAGTAAACAGTCTTCAGTTGTACCTCATCTTAAAGCCATTTTGCTAACAAATTTCCTATCGTGCAGTAATCTGGTTTTAAAGAAGAATCATAACATTAGAAAATAATCCTGGGTGATCTACCAAACACTAGTATATCGTTGCAGAAATGCATCAAGTATGGGTCATTTGGAGAAAGTTTTTGTTTAAACACAGTTTTTACTCTGCACCACTCTGGATTTTGTTACGTGTTTTAATTTGTTGGTTGAAAATGTGACGAAGGAACTGAGTCAAAAGGTAAAAAGCAGTTTGAGTCTTCAGGGTTTTGCCTCGCTTAATATTCTGTGGCGGCAGCAAACGTGATTTGTAGTGTTATGTAATACGCAACCCTGAGCAGTTGCTAAGCGTAATATGCAATCTAGGTGAATTTGACTCTGATGAGTTACGGCAGCCAGCAGTTTCAGGCACACAAGAATTACTGTAGCAAGTTATGGTCAGACTTGAAAGAAAAATAATGCAAACTTATTGTCCTCATTATGAAATTCAGATTCTCAAGTCAGTACCGCAGTTTCTCTTGTCTCTCAGTGAGCGATTAAAACAGCAGAATGATGCGTAATGTAAAAGATGCTTTAAACATCAAGGAAAAGCAGCACAAAGTTAATCCTGAATGAATAAAGAATCGAGTACTTGATGAGTTCAGCCTGCTCAAATCTGGCATGAATGACTGTATTTCTGTCGGAATTGATGGAGTAAAAGTTCAGAAACTTGAACAACGTTTGCTAAGAAATTTTAAAGGGATGTCCATTGCTAATCAAAAAAGGATGGGGAGAAATTGGGTTTCTAAATTCTGTGTTGTGTCATAGCAGGAACCTCAGGGGTCCGCTCATGGTTTGTATGCACAATTCACCAAAAAATGAAACATATTCTTGCTAGAAACACCACTGATGAGAACTGCACGATTTTCATTTGACTGGCCGCTTGCAGTAGTGAAATTAAAGTTTTCGTGTTGAGCGATTGTGAGGAGAGCTACCCTGGCAGAAAAGTAATTGAAGCACACCGTTCAACTCGGCAGAGGGACATGAATTGTGATGAAACTGTTAATCACAAATAGAGGAACCAAACAGACAGTGTGCAACTGAAAGTTAGTAGCTGCCAGTAGATGTTCATGTCACAATCCTGGAATTCGCCACGACTACCCACCATAGAGTTTCGAAAAAATTTCTGAGTGGGTTGTAACAGTGAATAAAAGCTGCATGCTTGGCGATGTGCATTGTGTTCACTCCTATGGCCTTCAGGGCGATGTCCAAAGCTTTCTACATCTACACATCTACATCTACATTTATACTCCGCAAGCCACTCAACGGTGTGTGGCGGAGGGCACTTTACGTACCACTGTCATTACCTCCCTTTTCTGTTCCAGTCGCGTATGGTTCGCGGGAAGAACGACTGTCTGAAAGCCTCCGTGGGCGCTCGAATCTCTCTAATTTTACATTCGTGATCTCCTCGGGAGGTATAAGTAGGGGGAAGCAATATATTCGATACCTCATCCAGAAACGCACCCTCTCGAAACCTGGCGAGCAAGCTACACCGCGATGCAGAGCGCCTCTCTTGCAGAGTCTGCCACTTGAGTTTGCTAAACATCTCCGTAACGCTATCACGGTTACCAAATAACCATGTGACGAAACGCGCCGCTCTTCTTTGGATCTTCTCTATCTCCTCCGCCAACCCTATCTGGTACGGATCCCACACTGATGAGCGATACTCAAGTATAGGTCGAACGAGTGTTTTGTAAGGCACCTCCTTTGTTGATGGACTACATTTTCTACGGACTCTCCCAATGAATCTCAACCTGGTACCTGCCTTACCAACAACAGAAGTAACTGCTGCCAGTGTTTGTTCCGCTATCATATAATCATACAATAAAGAATCCTTCTTTCTATGTATTCGCAATACATTACATTTATCTATGTTAAGGGTCAGTTGCCACTCCCTGCACCAAGTGCCTATCCGCTGCAGATCTTCCTGCATTTCGCTACAATTTTCTAATGCTGCAACGTCTCTGTATACTATAGTATCATCCGCGAAAAGCCGCATGGAACTTCCGACACTATCTACTAGGTCATTTATATATATTGTGAAGAGCAATGGTCCCACAACACTCCCCTGTGGCACGCCAGAGGTTACCTTAACGTCTGTAGACGTCTCTGTTGTGGACTGGCAAGACAGCCAATCCACTATGACAGGAAGCCGAAAGGCACGCGTTTAAGCTCACGCAGGCTGGCGTGAGGTCTGGAAAATGACAAGGAATTGAGACTAGCAAAAAAAAGTACGTAGCTTCTGGAATACTTAACTTTAATCCATAATTGGTGAACATCGGTCTGACGGTACATGCATCACAAGATAAATAGCAAATGATAATAGCGCCTTGCTAGGTCGTAGCAAATGACGTAGCTGAAGGCTATGCTAACTATCGTCTCGGCAAATGAGAGCGTAATTTGTCAGTGAACCATAGCTAGCAAAGTCGCCTGTACAACTGGGCGAGTGCTAGGAAGTCTCTCTAGACCTGCCGTGTGGCGGCGTTCGGTCTGCAATCACTGATAGTGGCGACACGCGGGTCCGACGTATACTACCGGACCGCGGCCGATTTAAAGGCTACCACCTAGCAAGTGTGGTGTCTGGCGGTGACACCACAGTCTCTCCATTGATAGCATACTGTGTTCTGTTTGCTAAAAACTCTTCAATCCAGCCACACAGCTGGTCTGATATTCCGCAGGCTCTTACTTTGTTTATCAGGCGACAGTGCGGAACTGTATCGAATGCCTTCCGGAAGTCATGGAAAATAGCATCTACCTGGGAGCCTGTGTCTAATATTTTATGGGTCTCATGAACAAATAAAGAGAGTTAGGTCTCACACGATCGCTGTTTCCGGAATCCATGTTGATTCCTACAGAGTAGATTCTGGGTTTCCAAAAACGACATGATACGCGAGCAAAAAACATCTTCTAAAATTCTACAACAGATCGACGTCAGAGATGTAGGTCTATAGTTTTGCGCATCTGCTCGACGACCCTTCTTGAAGACTGGGACTGCCTGTGCTCTTTTCCAATCATTTGGAACCTTCCGTTCCTCTAGAGACTTGCGGTACACGGCTGTTAGAAGGGGGACAAGTTCTTTCGCGTACTCTGTGTAGAATCGAATTGGTATCCCGTCAGATCCAGTGGACTTTCCTCTGTTGAGTGATTCCAGTTGCTTTTCTATTCCTTGGACACTTATTTCGATGTCAGTCGTTTTCTCGTTTATGCGAGGATTTAGAGAAGGAACTGCAGTGCGGTCTTCCTCTGTGAAACAGCTTTGGAAAAAGGTGTTTAGTATTTCAGCTTTACGCGTGTCATCCTCTGTTTCAATGCCATCATCATCCCGGAGTGTCTGGATATGCTGTTTCGAGCCACTTACTGATTTAACGTAAGACCAGAACTTCCTAGGATTTTCTGTCAAGTCGGTACATAGAATTTTACTTTCGAATTCACTGAAAGCTTCACGCATAGCCCTCCTTACGCTAACTTTGACGATGTTTAGCTTCTGTTTGTCTAAGAGGTTTTGGCTGCGTTTAAACTTGGAGTGAAGCTCTCTTTGCTTTCGCAGTAGTTTCCTAACTTTGTTGTTGAACCACGGTGGGTTTTTCCCGTCACTCACAGTTTTACTCGGCACGTACCTGTCTAAAACGCATTTTACGATTGCCTTGAACTTTTTCCATAAACACTCAACATTGTCAGTGTCGGAACAGAAATTTTCGTTTTGATCTGTTAGGTAGTCTGAAATCTGCCTTCTATTAGTCTTGCTAAACAGATAAACCTTCCTCCCTTTTTTTATATTCCTATTAACTTCCATATTCAGGGATGCTGCAACTGCCTTATGATCACTGATTCCCTGTTCTGCACTTACAGAGTCGAAAAATTTGGGTCTGTTTGTTATCAGTAGGTCCAAGATGCTATCTCCACGAGTCGGTTCTCTGTTTAATTGCTCGAGGTAGTTTTCGGATAGTGCACTCAGTATAATGTCACTCGATGCTCTGTCCCTACCACCCGTCCTAAACATCTGAGTGTCCCAGTCTATATCTGGTAAATTGAAATCTCCACCTAAGACTATAACATGCTGAGAAAATTTATGTGAAATGTATTCCAAATTTTCTCTCAGTTGTTCTGCCACTAATGCTGCTGAGTCGGGAGGTCGGTAAAAGGAGCCAACTGTTAACCTAGCTCTGTTGTTGAGTGCAACCTCCACCCATAATAGTGCACAGGAACTATCATTGAGCTAACAGCCAAACTACTGTGCATCACCACCATTCACATGTAAGGTAACTGCAGGCACTGTAGAAATATTGGCTGCTTCAACCTACTTACTGTGGCCTATTGAAAAACAAATTCTCCCATTTTTGGGTATTTTAGGTATCAGCAATTTCTGCACATGATAAATTCACCCTTTTGTACTAACTGATTGGAAGCGAAAAATGAGTAGTACTTCACTGGAATTTTAAATGTTGCGAAATCTACAGAATCAACTATGAACTCCAAAAAAATTTGAATTTACAATAAAGCAGCTAGGGCAGTATTTTTCATTTGAGTATATTTGACAACGGTAGTGAATTGGCTATACTCGCAAAATCTCGTCTGGCGAAACTGACGCACTACATGCTGAGTAGTCCGAAGGTATATCTCTGATCAACATGTTAAGAATATATCGGTACCTACTGAAGCATCATTGGAACCTCAGTACAGTTTCACAGAAGCAGTCGTTATAAAATGTTACGAAAAATTTAGTCATTACAGAGTAAACACAGCTTTTACTTTTGCAAATGCCATTATTTAGGCTTCGGAAGCAAATGATACCAAAGCAATAGCCTTTGTAACATAATTTAACTACCCCAGAAATCCTGCTTAAGATACACCCGATCCCTGGGAACGTTATTCAAATGAACCACTGAAGAAGCTTAGGAAACTGATGGAAGTCTCCAATCCGTGGTTAGTCATTTGGTCAAAAATAAGTCACATTATTTTTTAGAAGTATGTAGGAAAAGCCCACCATGGACTGACGCAAGCTATTTATTACATTATGAGTGACAACTACCCCAAAATAGTTTATGTTTTATGGTGCTCGAAATGTTGAATGAACTGAGAAATGTTTACTGAATAAAATGAATCATTTATTTTTGTAGCAGTTTTTTTAGTCAGCGTGAGCCTGGTGTATCTCCAAAACGATAATTCGTAATTGATAAAAGTAGCCGGTTCAATAAACAAACTAGTAGATAAAGAGATTACAAAAGGTGAGCTCCTACACCATTTACAAGAAGATGTGGAACTAGGTACGTTTGACACAAATTTGATAGCGACAAAATGTACTATCGATTTTGAGGTCTGCTTCGAGCGAAGGCTGTGACCCAGATGCCTTAAAATTTTCCGATCATGCAAAATGCAATCTGCCCAAAGACCATGCCGACTTTTAAAGCTCTACCATAATAATTCACTGAATTACCACTTGGATGGGAAGTCCTGAGCAGCAGAAACGTAGCTTGAAGACGTTTTCTCTGGTATATATGTGCAACGATTGGATTGGAAGCGGCAGGAAAATGTATAAGTACGAAAGCAAAACTTTTTGTTGGTGTGTGTCTGCATCGAATAGTTAACAATATATCGGCGAGTAAACTATTGAACTTTTGCCAGAAATTATCACGGCTGATTGGGACAAATGGGATCAGGTGGCCCCTAGACAGCAGTGTAGCAAAAAAGAAACCGTGCATTCTTAGACCCAGTAACAGTGTTTTAGACCAGTATCCATCGATTCAGTCTTCGTTATCACGGTTAATAGTCGCGCTTGTGGGCTGAAGGGACAGAAACTATGGGGGCACGGACATTTTAAAGGTTACTACCTCATACTACATGGCCTATTTAACCTACCAGGTGATAGTGAAATCATTTAATATAGTATACGAGAACGTATGAAAGAAATAGTCGCTCCTTCGATTTGAGGAAGAAATTTTCATGAGTGAATACCTCACATGTATCAGTGTTTCTCACTTCAAGCCTCATCTGTATACATGTGCTGAACACCTTGTGTAATATCCTCCCATTGTTTTCAGAAAAGTGAAGGTGTTGCGACGCATCAGGCGTTCCCCACATGTTACTCATAACACTGTGTGAGCAGATGAGACATGCCCTAGAACTGTCTTCATGTATTTGGTATACAAGCTCCCGAGGTATCATCAAAGGAAGCTACTAAAATATCTATATGCTGGTGTCATGGAGCGTAAATGGACCTATATTCCGTGCAATCTAAGCCCAACATACACTCAAAAGCCTAATTTAATAGGCTTCCAACATATTTCCACATTATCGACTGCTTTCTGTTAGCACTCGAAATGTAGCTCACCTTGACGCTGACTGCTCTTTACTTTAGTTTCTAGTATTTGAAATTTTGCTGTTCAGGCAAGATTTCCATCTGCTGTATCAACCAACGTTCCACCATCAAGATGAAAGGAAACGGCAAATGAATGTGTAGAAATCATACTTACGCGCTGCTGGCGAACGTCGCCCGCTTGACGGTTTGGAAATGCAAAATTCTGTAATCTTATTACTGACTGGCTTTAACATTATAGGTTATCTGCCTTATATCGAGACATATTGAATGCGTTCTCATCGCACCTTATCATCTCATATCGGTCGTAGTGCTCTACACAGGAAATGAAGATATCTGAATCCATGCAAACCAATTTTGGGCCTTCAAAATGAGTATCCGTAAGGGAATATTAGTACCTTACAACACTAGTCAGTACTTTGTCTGTAACGAAAGTTTTATATAAATTCTTACTTCATTTTGAAATAATATCATTCATTCTGAACGTGCTCTGAACGGGGTAAAGAAGTTTATTTTGAGAAATAAACTGCTCCCATGCGTACTGAGAACGCGGTACACCCGAAGTTTCTAGTTTCTTTTACTGCTCTGAGCGAAATGTTGGAGTTTCCAAAGTTCACCTACCTGCAGTCATCTACAGATGTCCCCTGCACAGAAAACGTCACGCAGGTTGCAGATCCGTTGTCATGTGGCTGTAATGAAATGTTAGCGATGAACTCATACTACTTAAATGACCGATTCTTCCACTTTTTGGATGCCACTTGTATTTGTTCAAATAGAACAAAAGCTACTGCGATTATGTTCTGCGAATTAAAATCTTTATTCACCGTCTACTTAAAAATTCATACGTCATTAATAATTACCAAATTTCTCTCTATAAATATCGAAAATAGATCATACATTTACCTGTTCTTTTGATTGTTCTAGTCTTAACATTGCTTTGCAGTGCTGAAATACAAGCGATCGCACAAAGAGCTCATCTGTGTCTCACGACTGCTCGCCCCGGAGTCATTATGCAGCGCAAATCAGTTCGCTAGTGTGTGCAGTTTAGACGCTACCCGAAGTGCTTCGTCTGCCTTTTAGTACAACATTTGTTCTCAGTTTTGCTTATCACTATGACTCGCAATAAAAGGGCGATAGCTTGAAATTTAGAAATGCCTATATTTAAATGTCAACGAAATTTAATGCATAGTTTTTATAATATTATCTTTAGACAATTAGCGATTTACTCGCTGCTTTCAAACACAGCAGCTAATCACAGTGATGAAACACAATTTGTCCCGAAAGGGTTTATTGTTACTCTGTACGCTGCAAGTATCACTAATACTACCATAACGAACAATGGCAACAGTCAATCATTCGCTACCATGCGGAAAAGTATCAGCTTTATTAATACAAAAGTTAAGCGCTCTTACAAAAACACCATGTCCATCCATATCAGTGAAATAGCTACTGGTACCTCACACTACTTAGTACGTCACCTGCTAAATGCTGCAGTCTCAACTGCTCACAGGACACACTCTGGGAGCTAAATATGTTGGCTGCAAAACCAAGAAATATTGCACATCCCCTTCCTTCAGAAAATTTCCTATAATTAGGATCTTCCCGCAGACAACGCTCAATTTGGAAGTAAGTAAACACAATCGATTTTGAATAAAGTTAAAGGCGAGCATGAATCAACAGCCCTGCTATTCCACTAACATTGATTTTGGTATTAGTTGTTCAAATATAATTTTATTTTATAGATGTTCATCTACATCGATTACTCTGTAATTCATAATTAAATATCTGGCGGAGGGTACTTCGAACCATCGTTAAGCCACTTATCTACCGTTCCACTCTTGCGCAGTGCGTGGGGATAACGAACACTTAAATACTTCCGTGCCAGTTCTGATTTTCCTCATTTTATTAGGATGATCATTTCTCCCTACGTTGGTGAACCCCAACAAAATATTTTCACAAAATAAAGGGACACTTAGTGACTGAAATTTCGTCAGAAGATCCTGCCGCAGCGAAAATTTCCTTTGTTTTAACGATTGCCATTCTAGTTTGTGTAGCATATCTGTGGCACTCTTTCCGCTATTTCGTGATAACACAATACTACCCGACTTTCTTTGAACTTTTCTGATGTCCTCCGTTCAATCCGATGTGATGCGGATTCCACACAACACAGTAATACTCCAGAAGAGGGCAGACAAGAGCATTGTAAGCAGACTTTAGTAAATATACATCTACATACATATCCCGCAAGCCACCGTGCGTGGCGGAGGGTACCCTGTATCATAGGTAGTCGTTTCTTTTCCTGTTCCATTCCCAGAAAAATCGAGAGAGAATCGACCGTCTATACAGTGTGGTCCACTGATCGTGACCGGACCAAATATCTCACGAAATAAGCGTCAAACGAAAAAACTACAAATAACGAAACTAGTCTAACTTGAAGGGGGACACCAGATAACGCTATGGCTGGTCCGCTAGATGGGGCTGCCATAGGTCAAATGGATATCAGCTGCGTTTTTTTAAATTAGGAACCCCCATTTTTATTACATATTCGAGTAGTACGCAAAGAAATAAGAATGTTTTAGTTGGACCACTATTTTCGCTTTGTGATAGATGGCGCTGTAATAGTCATAAACAAATGGCTCACAAGTTTAGACGAACAGTTGGTAAGAGGTAGGTTTTTTTAAATTAAAATACAGAACGTAGGTACGTTTGAACATTTTATTTCGGTTGTTCCAATGTGATACATGTACCTTTGTGAACTTATCATTTCTGAGAACGCATGCTGTTACAGCGTGATTACCTGTAAATTTCACATTACTGCAATAAATGCTCAAAATGGTGTCCGTCAACCTCAATGCATTTGGCAATACGTGTAACGACATTTCTCTCAACAGCGAGTAGTTCGCCTTCGGTAATGTTCGCACATGCATTGACAATGCGCTGACGCATGTTGTCAGGCGTCGTCGGTGGATCACGATAACAAATATCCTTCAACTTTCCCTACAGAAAGAAATCCGGGGACGTCACATCTGGTGAACGTGCGGGCTATGGTATGGTTTCTCGACGACCAATCCACCTGTCATGAAATATGCTATTCAATACCGCTTCAAGCGCACGCGAGCTATGTGCCGGACATCCTTCATGTTGGAAGTACATCGCCATTCTGTCATGCTGTGAAACATCTTGTAGTAACATCGTTAGAACATTACGTAGAAAATCAGCATACATTGCACCATTTAGATTTCCATCGATAAAATGGGGGCCAATTATCCTACCTCCCACAATGCCGCACCATACATTAACCCGCCAAGGTCGCTGGTGTTCCACTTGTCGTAGCCATCGCGGATTTTCCGTATTCCAATAGTGCACATTATCCCGGTTTACGTTGCCGCTGTTGGTGAATGACGCTTCGTCGCTAAGTAGAACGCGTGCAAAAAATCTATCATCGTCCCGTAATATCTCTTGTGCCCAGTGGCAGAACTGTACACGACGTTCCAAGTCGTCGCCATGCAATTCCTGGTGCATAGAAATATGGTATGGGTGCAATCGATGTTGATGTAGCATTCTCAACACTGACGTTTTTGAGATTCCCGATTCTCGCGCAGTTTGTCTGCTACTAATGTGCAGATTAGCCGCGACACAGCTTAAACACCTACTTGGACATCATCATTTGTTGCAAGTCGTGGTTGATGTTTCACATGTGGATGAACACTTGCTGTTTCCTTAAATAAGGTAACTATCCGGAGAACGGTCCGGACACTTGGATGATGTCGTCCAGGATACCGAGCCGCATACATAGGAGACGCATGTTGGGTATTTTTATCACAATAGCCAAACATCAACACGATATCGACCTTTTCCGAAATTGGTAAACGGTCCATTTTAGCACGGGTAATCTATCACGAAGCAAATACCGTCCGCACTGGCGGAATGTTACATGATACCACATACTTATACGTTTGTGACTATTACAGCCCCATCTATCACAAAGCGAAAAAGGTGGTCCAACTAAAACATTCATATTTATTTACGTACTACACGAATATGTAATTAAAAATTTGGGTTCCTGTTTTAAAAAACGCAGTTGATATCCGTTTGACCTACGGTAGCGCCATCTAGCGGGCCAACCATAGCGCCATCTGGTTTCCTCCTTGTAAGAGGTCCGAGCAGATGTAATTTCGATGTATTGCTCATGCGCTGCCTGCGATATGCAAGGTCTCTGACCAGAGAGCAGTGTTGACTGCAGTAGGAACCGTGTAGTTGTAGCAGTAAGTTGTTGCTAGTCTGCCCTGGTCTGGTGTGGTGTATCGTGTTGGCTGGCCCGGTCGTGGTGCAGCGATGCCGGAGCCTGAGTATTATTGTACAAGGTAAAAAAGCAGCCTCGCGCATATGTAGTAATGTTATCTCAAGTCGCACGTAAATGTTTTAAAACTCTCGTAATAATAATCTTCCTCATAAAAAGTCACTTTTAACAACCATTCATTTCAATTTAAAGAAATTACTAATTTCTCCCATCCAAGATCATCCCGATTATTGCAATACAAAAATCAATTGCTTTCTTTCATAAATGACAGATAGGTCGGCCAGCATTGCACAGAGCTGTGCCGGAAACATTTATTGTAAGAGCAGATATATCCGGCGACTTCATTGAGGTAAGAATTTTTCCTTTTTTTATTCAGAATGATCTTTCAGGGCCATGACGTAGCACTACTGTCGTCGAAAATTTACCGGATTAAATTCACAGTGAATTATTGAAAAGGCATAAGTGAGCGACAATTTAATTGAGAGGTTAGTTACATTGTTTTATTACCAGGTTACTGAATTTATTTTTTTATTGGGACCTTACACTGAATGTGAACGACATAATTATAATTTTTACTGTTGAGAGGTTTAGGAATTTTTCTGTTGTGAGGTTACGCTAAATGTGAATGAATTTTGAGCTTAGATTAAATGAGAAAGAATTTTGTAGGGGGGTTACAAATCAGAAAGAATTTTGTGTGGAGGTTAAATGTGAATGAATTTCTGTAGGGAGGTTATAAATGGGAACGAATTTTGTGGGGAGGTTACACTGTGAAAGAATTTTGTTTTGAGGTTACACTAAATTAGAATCATACTCACATTATTAATTTTTTTTTATTTTGTGGGGAGGTTACACTTGGCGACAACCGGCCAGGATCGTATTTCTTTGTGAATCTCTGAGAAGTAGTCATATATCTGCTCTTATTTACTTAAATGTAGTTTGCATCTGGCGCAACGCATTTACTAATTGGTCACTCTTTCTTTCACAGATCATCGCAATTTATTGCTCTTTGTTGTAATTATATTTGTTCCATTTTTGCTTTGACTTTGTTTCATTTTGTGCTTAATTTTGATTTGTGAAAAATTCCGCGAAAAAAAAATAATATGAATAAGATTCTAATTTAGTGTAACCTCAAAACAAAATTCTTTCACAGTGTAACCTCCCCACAAAATTCGTTCCCATTTATAACCTCCCTACAGAAATTCATTCACATATAACCTCCACACAAAATTCTTTCTGTTTTGTAACCCCCCTACAAAATTCTTTCTCATTTAATCTAAGCTCAAAATTCATTCACATTTAGCGTAACCTCACAACAGAAAAATTCCTAAACCTCTAAACAGTAAAAATTATAATTATGTCGTTCACATTCAGTGTAACGTCCCAATAAAAAAATAAATTCAGTAACCTGGTAATAAAACAATGTAACTAGCCTCTCAATTAAATTGTCGCTCACTTATGACTTTTCAATAATTCACTGTGAATTTAATCTGGTAAATTTTCGACGACAGCAGTGCTGCGTCATGGCCCTGAAAGATCATTCTGAATAAAAAAAAGGAAAAATTCTTACCTCAATGAAGTCGCCGGATATATCTGCTCTTACAATAGCCGGCCGAAGTGGCCGTGCGGTTAAAGGCGCTGCAGTCTGGAACCGCAAGACCGCTACGGTCGCAGGTTCGAATCCTGCCTCGGGCATGGATGTTTGTGATGTCCTTAGGTTAGTTAGGTTTAACTAGTTCTAAGTTCTATGGGACTAATGACCTCAGCAGTTGAGTCCCATAGTGCTCAGAGCCATTTTTTTTGCTCTTACAATAAATTTTTCCGGCCCAGCTCTGTGCAATGATGGCCGACCTATCTGTCATTTATGAAAGAAAGCAACTGATTTTTCTATTGCAATAATCGGGATGATCATGGATGGGAGAAATTAGTAATTTCTTTAAATTGAAATGAATGGTTGTTAAAAGTGACTTTTTATGAGGAAGATTATTATTACGAGAGTTTTAAAACATTTACGTGGGACTTGAGATAACACTACTACATATGCGCGAGGCTGCTTTTTTACCTTATACAATAATACTCATGCTCCGGCGTCGCTGCACCGCGACCGGGCCAGTCAACACGATACACCAGACCAGACCAGGGCAGACAGCAGACTAGCAACAACTTACTGCTAGAGCTACACGGTTCCTCCTGCAGTCAACACTGCTCTCTGGTCAGAGACCTTGCATATCGCAGGCAGCGCATGAGCAATACATCGAAATTACTTCTGCTTGGACCTCTTACATCCTTCAAGCTAGATGAGTTTCGTTCTCTGTAGTTTTTTCGCTTGTTGCTTATTTCGTGAGATATTTGGCAAGGTCATTATCAATGGACCACCATGTATGCCTCCGTATGAGCCCTAAATGCTCGTATCTTCGTAGTCACTACGCAAAATGTATATTAGTGGCAGTAGGATCGTTCTGCAATCGATTTTAAATGTCGGTTCTCTAAACTTTCTCAGTAGTGTTCTTCGAAATGAATGCCTTCTTCCCTCCAGGGATCCCCACTGAAGCTCCCGAGGATTGTCCGTAACACTTGCATGTTGATCGAAACTACCGGTAACAAATCTAGCAGTTCGCTACTGAATGCTTCGGTGCCTTCCTTTAATCCGATCTGGCGCAGATCCCAAACACTGGAGCAGTACTAAAGAACAGGCTGCAGTACTGCCCTACATCCTACATACGTTCTCCTTTTGAAGATTAACCACACTTTCCTAAAATTCTCCCAATTAACTGAAGTCGACCATTCGCCTTCCCTACCACAGCCCTCACTTGTTCGTTCCGTTTCATATGCGCTAGATATTTAAACGACTTGACGGTGTCAAGCAGGACTCCACTAATGGTGTATCCGAAATTTACAGGGTATTTTTCCCCACTCATCCCCATTAACTTACATTTCTCTGCATTACGAGCCAGCCGCTATTCACCACACCAACTAGACAATTTGTCTACACCACCTTATATCAACATACGGTCACGTATCTTCTTATCTTTGACACCTTCCTGTACACCACAGCATCATCAGCGAATAAGCGCAGATAGATGCCAACCCTGTCTGCCAGATCATTATGTACATAGAAAATAGCAACCGTTCTATTACACTCCACTGGGGCACTCCTGGTGTCACCCCTGTCTCCGATGAACAGTCGCCTCCAAGGACAACAAACTGGATCCTGGTAGTTAAGAAAGGTTCGAGCCAGTCACATATCTGGTTCAAAAATGGTTCAAATGGCTCTGAGCACTATGCGACTTAACAGCTACGGTCATGAGTCCCCTAGAACTTAGAACTACTTAAACCTAACTAACCTAAGGACAACACAGAACACCCAGTCATCACGAGGCAGAGAAAATCCCTGACCCCGCCGGGAATCGAACCCGGGACCCCGTGCTCGGGAAGCGAGAACGCTACCGCGAGACCACGAGCTGCGGACCACATATCTGGAAGCCGTACCTTCATTAACAGTCTGCAGTGGGGCACCGCGTCCAATGCTCTTCGGAAATCTAGAAATATGGTACCAGCTCGTTGCCTTTCGTCAACAGTTCGCAGTATATCATGTGAAAGTAGAGCAAATTGGGTTTTGAACGAGAGATGCTTTCTAAAGCCGTGCTGATTTGTGATCACGAACTTTTCGGTCTCTAGGAAATTTACTGTTTTTGAGCTCAGAATATGCTCTAGAATTCTATGCAAACCGATGTTAAGGATACTGGTCTGTAATGTTGCGGGGCCGTTCTCTTCTCCTTCTTATACGAAGAAGTCACCCGCGTTTTTTTCCAGCTGCTTGACACTTTGCGCTGGTCGAGACATTCGGGATGAATGCTAACTAAGTAAGTGACCAGGGACGTAGACTGCTCGTTTTAAAACCGAGCTGGTATTCCCTCCGGACGAGGAGATTTATTTGTTTTCAACTCTTTCAGTTGTTCCTCTACGCTAGGGACGCTTATTACTATCTCATCCATACGGGGCTCTGGGCGATAGTCAAACTACGATTGTACGATTGTACGATTCTCCTGAATGTACGATTTCTTAAACGTGGAATTTAAAACTTCGGCCTTTCTCTTGTCATTTTCTACTGCCGAACTACTGACTCAATGGAAACCTTATACTTGCTTAGCAATTTTACATAGGACCAGAATATTTCCGTGTTCTCTGCCAAATCTTTAGCCAAGGTATGATGGTGGTAGTTGTTGTATGCTTCGCGCATAGAGCTTTTTACAGACTCACGATTATGTACTAATCTTTGCCTGTCGTCAGTTGCACATCCTCTTTTGAACCAAGAGTGAAACAGACTTTGTTTCCTCAGCATTTTCCGAATTTCGTTGTTAAACCACGGTGGGTCTTTTCAGTCTGTAATACACTAACCAAGCACATACTTGTCCAGGCCACGATTTACAGTCTGTTAAGACGTTGCGAATAATTCTTCTGTGTTCATCACTCTGGAACCTAGTGATTGCAGTTCATTGCCTGATGTCATTCTAATAACTGATTATCTGCTCTTTCCAGCAGAAAAGTGTCGTAGCCCCCTTGGATGAGTTATTAACTTTCGTAACCATAGTCGTTATGATGACATCATGACCCCTAATCCCCGTCTGATGGCTGATGCCATCGATGTAGTCCGGCCTCGTACGATAGATTAGTGCATGAAACTATGATGTAAAAAATATGATATAAAAAAGGTAGCTCTATTCTTTCACAATTTTAAGTTAATTAAAGACAGATTGGTTTTCGAACTTTACGTAATAAGTAATTATAACTTCACTAGGTATTTTAGGTGTGGATGTGGGACGCGCAGGACTGGAGATGCCGCCAAAAAAACAGGCTTATACCCAGCAACAACGAAAGTATGCTGTTCTAGAAAGGATGGTTGCTGTTAACTTCTCTTTTCATTATTTACTTAGTGGTTCCCTGGAACGACGATGCTTGATCTAAATATTACTACCTATATTACATTTCAAGTGGCCATATATATGCTTTTCTGTGTTGGGCTTTTTTTATTTCTAATTTTAAGTTTTATCTCATGCAGCTTTACGTGTCTGCTTTGCTAATCATCTCTAAAGTATCTTTTCTCGCGTTTTAGAGTCGCTTTTCGCATTATTTCGTCATATTGTCTCACGTCCTGAAAAAAAATGATCGTATGGTATTGTTCCTCTGGAGGCCCCAACTGGAGAAGTTCGACCACCAGGTATCAAGTTTTATTTGAGGCTACGCCAGATTTGGTGACTTGCGCATTGGTGATAAGGGAATGTTGAGCACAAACAACGCCCACTCCAAAGGAGGAGAAAAGCTCCAACTCGACCGGGAATCGAAGAAGGGCCTTTTGCATGGTAGGCAAGCACGTTACCACTCAGCTACGCAGGCGTGTATTTTAAGTACTGACTAAATGTGTATAGATTTAACCGTATTATGTTCCTTTGCTTGTCTTAGACGTACAACTGTGATTTAGAGATACGCTAGGTAACACTTATGATGCTTGTTTCCGTTGAATATAATCTAATACTCGTTTATAAACACATTGCTTCACTCGGGAACAAGACTTTTCATTCCTTTTCTACTCTAGTGTAATTGTTGTTGTTACAAACATTGCTAATGGAACTGAAATCATGTTACGTTGTGAACATGTCTACCAACTTTTTCAGAACACTATAATATCAGTTGCTAATATTAGAATCGCGTAAACTTTTTATATCCTGTGGCTAATTATGTTTCTCATAGAGTTGTATCTGGCGTTCCTATTATTTCAGCGAATTGATAAACATTACCTTGTAAACTTCACTCAACGTAACCTCATACTTAAATATTACATCAACTATGTTTACGTCCTTTGTGAGATCTTCGTGTTCTAGTGTTGTACCTCGCATATGTCAATAATATGCCTGTTTCATCGTATTTCATAAACTGTTGGCGGAAACCACTTCGCCTATAAACACAATTTCTAATTTCTCGTAAATAATTGGCTGATTTACACGTCGCCTTATACTGTATATTTCCTTCATCCTATATTCACAGAGATACAATCAGGTGTCACAACAACAATGTTCGAGTACAAAAAGAGTATGAGTATTGGGGACGGAATTCTTCTCGGAACATCTTAGAGATCAGCTACTAGCATATTTCTTCTGTTCATTGTGTATGCATCACAGTACACGCCCTTGAATGATCCGGGATATAATTCATAGTATTGTGTGTGAGGGGCGTCGTTGAGTTTAGTCTGCGAGATTCTTGGAGGTATTTTGGAGGATGGTCGTGTAATGTCCACGCTAAATGGGTGTAGACTTCCTTGTGTGTTTCGCTGTGGTTTGTGACTAGTGCCCAATGCAATGTGTCTTTGCTGTGGGTTTTTTATTGTTATCGCCAGTGGCGCGATGTATTTGTGGGATGTTTCTGTCTGTTGATGCCGCCTTTGGTTCAAATGGCTCTGAGCACTATGGGACTTAACATCTGTGCTCATCAGTCCCCTAGAACTTAGAACTACTTAAACCTAACTAACCTAAGGACATCACACACATCCATGCCCAAGGCAGGATTCGAACCTGCGACCGTAGCGGTCACGCGGTTCCAGACTGAATCGCCTAGAACCGTACGGCCACATTGGCCGGCCCGCCTTTGGTGCGATGCTTCTCGAGAATTGGATATTTTATTCGAGTGTGGTTACACAGATGAGCTCTCGCGTCTAATGCTGTTGTGGTTCACTGTGTTTTTTTTCGCTTGTGGTTTTCGCATGTGGTTTCCGCACTATTGTGCGATTTTTTCGTATAGGTTTTTTCGAGTAAGTTTGCGAAAGCCTGAGTGGTTGATCTTGGGCGATAGTTTGTACTACGTGGCGTGAGCACGAAATGTGCAAGTCACGTTGGTATGTTTAGGTAGAGTGAGCGAGGCACAGATCAATTTGTGAGAAAGAGATGAACGGAAGATATGTAGCTTGGTATTTTCAGTTGTCGTTAATATCTTGTGCTTTATGTTGTTTCAGGAACTGGAGCGGAAAATGTTGTACACCTACCTGAGAAAAATTTGTGTCAGTTTCAGCAAAAGAGTAAAAAAGAGAATTTCGCAGCAACTGTTTCAGGAAAGAACAGCGAGCAGATTGGTGACATCGGTTCTCATCCACATTCATGCCATACACCACCGTTAGTGCCACCTTAACATCCACAAGAACGGGAGTATACTAATTTGTTTATCTTTAGCAGTAATTGGGTAGCATAAATAAGTAGCAGACTCAGAAGGAATGAGTATGACTGAAGTGAATGTGTAGTGTAAGCTGGCATAGTATTTTTGTGCATGAAAGGTTATGGGAAATTAACACTACACTATCATACAGTGCCGGCCGGAGTGACCGTGCGGTTCTGGGCGCTGCAGTCTGGAGCCGAGCGACCGCTCCGGTCGCAGGTTCGAATGCTGCCTCGGGCATGGATGTGTGTGATGTCCTTACGTTAGTTAGGTTTAAGTAGTTCTAAGTTCTAGGCGACTGATGACCTCAGAAGTTAAGTCGCATAGTGCTCAGAGCCATTTGAACCATTTTTATCATACAGTATCGTGATGACTGGGTGTTGTGTGATGTCCTTAGGTTAGTTAGGTTTAAGTAGTTCTAAGTTCTAGGGGACTGATGACCATAGATGTTAAGTCCCATAGTGCTCAGAGCCATTTGAACCATTTTATCATACAGCAAAATACCTCACCACTACTTAAGATTATAAAGAAATTTAATCATTTAAAATTATCGCTGTAATAATATCAGTGTTCTGTCAAGGAATGAATGTAGCCATGTGTATAATTGGGCAGGGGTAGTAATTTTTCCAAGTGACAGAGAATCCTCAAGACCACAATATTATATTCAGTATAGGGAATAACCTTCTCTGACCCCAAATTCAGGATGAATGAGTAGATAGATGTCTGCATGGCCCTGTAACCATTTAATAATTGTTATTTATATCTGGGTCTTTAAGAATGTGGGCCGATGGTATACCCATCACATTTTGGTTTTCATAACAAGCTGTTTATGGAGGGCTGTGGTTCAAATGGTTCAAATGGCTCTGAGCACTATGGGACTCAACTGCAGAGGTCATTAGTCCCCTAGAACTTAGAACTAGTTAAACCTAACTAACCTAAGGACATCACAAACATCCATGCCCGAGGCAGGATTCGAACCTGCGACCGTAGCGGTCTTGCGGTTGCAGACTGCAGCGCCTTTAACCGCACGGCGGGAGGGCTGTGCTTCCACCCTGTATTGTGTTAGCAAAAGACATGGCAAACGTGTGGGAAAGAGGCCGCGAAGCTGAATTTTTTTTCCGTTTTCTGCCAATTAACTTTAAGTCTCTGATTGGTCAAATCGGTTTGCAGTGCAAAGACCATTCACCGAGCTGAGAATGCCGGGCTCCAGCCCGTGATTGGCTTGTGCGAAACTGGGGGAAGTCAAAAAAGAGAAATTTGCTTTTGGAACCGAGCTGAGGAGGCAACACAGAGAAAGGGAGATCGTCTCTCTTGTACAAGTTTCTTGTGCTGGCGCTTTGCATGTAAAGAACTGCAGGTCTCTACCTAAACGGTGAGACTTGTGTCCTTTACTAGGGCGCGACTTAGAGTCTGTGCCAATCACCTTCTGAACCATCAGAGGTACTGCTTATATCATCACGGTCACAACGAGTGACGCGTGGGTGTACTTATTTGTCTTGAGTCAGCCGTCTAAACATTTGACGTATTCCGACACGCACAGTCGTGGCACGGAGTCAAATTGGTTTGGCAGGCCAACAAATGGGTCCACCTGCCCACTGGAATCCGTCGGGGTTTCAGAGGCTCTTAGGGAAGTACCTGAGTTCTGAATTAACAGAACGCGAGACCGCGTACTTGCATTTTTCGGGAACGTGCATTTGATAACAGATCTCCTCCGTCCATGACTTCAGTCGCCGAACGCATCGTAGTGTGGCGCCTTGACCAGTAGGATGGTAAAGTTTCGCTGCTGTGAAGTAGGGCTATAATATCTATTTCTCAGCACCCTGTTCAAATGGTACAAATGGCTCTGAGCACTATGGGACTTAACATCTGTAGTCATCAGTCCCCTAGAACTTAGAACTACTTAAACCTAACTAACCTAAGGACATCACACACATCCATGCCCGAGGCAGGATTCGAACCTGCGACGGTAGCGGTCACGCGGTTCCAGACTGAAGCGCCTAGAACCGCACGGCCACACCGGCCGGCTCAGCACCCTGTTCTTTAGAACCATGTTCTTCCTTTTTTCTTTGTATGGTAGAATATAGATGCTTGGTGGTGGCTTAGTATGATGCCATAACCTGGATTCACGTGTATGAAGTGACATAAAGCGAGTAGTGTTCTGGTTAGTGTCGTGTGTCGATCCCCAGCAGATCGCTTTGTCCACCATAGATCCCATTTTAGTAAGGCTTTTGTTAAATAAATATTTTTTTGTATGATGATTCTTTATAATTTTGTTGTCTTGTCTTGTTTAAGATCAATAAATCGATTGTGAATTAGACTTCAACTTCTCCCTGAGTTCTGATTAACTGTTCTTTCGCATTTTTATGGCAGTCTAGATCATAAACATAAGGAGTAGCTTTTTCATTTGGTGTCCACTGTGTGGATTTTTAATTCATTAACCGCAATCTTCTTTCAAGGCAACCGGTAACGCGATACCAGCGAGAGTGGAGAAACATTATTTTATACAGGTGTATAATCCAAAGCTGGTGCTATCAGAAAACGGACCGCAATTTATATCAAAGGAGTCGAAGGAGATGTTGCAGACGAATGGTGTGGAACAGGTTCTGATAGCTAAATACAGGCCTACCTCAAATGCAGCTAAGAGAGTCATGAAAAAGGTGAACCACATGTGCAGAACATATTGCAGTGGGAAACATAACAAGTGGAAAGGATGTATAACAGATTTTGAGGGTGTAATCAATAGCCTATCTCATGCCACAACAGATTTTGCACTGTGAGAAATTATGCTGAAATAACCTCCTGAAAATATATTCTCTAACATCTTGAGCGATTCTCCCACTATAGACCAATCGTGGACAGGAAAATTGAATTGACCATGGAGCATTTACGTGATGAGGTCAGCGGCGGAAGAAAGGACATTATATGATTGTGCCATCAATTGAGTATGAACTCAGTGACCTTGTGTTAAACAAGGCCCAAACATGTTCTAGCAAGCTGTACCAACAAATTAACAAGTTCCTTTATGAATACCAGGGTTCATATCGTATCATTGTAATCGAATGGCCTAAAACTGTTGAAATTTTTGGTGTGAAGTCAGGTAAACATGAGGGCAAACAGTATGTGGGAAACATTATACCGTGCCATAGTGAGCAAGTTCACTAACTGTGTAATATATGTGATACGTCTCAATCTGTATGTATGTCAGCTGCTATTTTCCTTAAGTACAAACATTCATTTCTGATTATTTATAAGGTTTTATGAGGAGTGAAATTTAACTAGGATGTGTTACCACCACATTCAATATTATACTCTTTTTTACTTTCTATCTGTTCAATCTAGAGTATATCTATAATATTTCTTCCTTCCCATACAGTGATGTGGTTTGAGTGATTACTAATGTCTATAGGTTGTGCTATCCGAAAATTTTTCATTTAAAATTTTCATATTACTCCTGCGTCGTGATTGTGTATCTGTTTCTTTTTTTTTTACTTTTTAATTACTTAGTAACGTAATTGAGGAATTGAGCTTAGAGGAGTTTCATATATTCCTTTTTTATTAACCTATGTGTTTATTATGTAAGATAGATTATTGTTATGTCCACTGTAGTAGCAACACACTTTGAGTAGGTTGAATAGACATTGTTAGGATAACATCGAGACTGTCATTAACCTGTTTCATGTATGCCAATGGATGGATTACCGTGAGGCAAGAATAGCGAGCAGACTACTATACCGCACGTCTAGCTGTCGGCTCAGCATCGTCGTTACAACCACTCCCCACACTCTTTCAGTGCACAGAACGCCCCCTTGTGATGCAGAGTTATGAATAGTAAAATAATATAACTATTTTTGCTGGATTCTGATTCTGACGGCTTAGTGCTGATGGAGGGCTTCTCTGTTTTTTTTTTCTTTTTTTTTTTGTGTCATCAGCGATTGCGTCTACCTGGAGTAGTAGCGCACGAGTGTGTTTTCCTACTATTTTTTTTGTTTTCTTTTTCTCTCTTTCTTTCAGGGACCAGTATATCATATCTAACTTCTTGTACTGTATTTGTAAACCTTTCTATTTCAGGGACTTAATATTCTTGCGTGGTATTATATTAACTCTGCGTTTATCCATTGTATTGTAATTGTGTTTTCCTGTACAGGTTGCGCTGTAGGTAGGGTCCCTTTGTTATATTTTTTCACTATTTGATACCTGTTTACTTACTGTTCTTTACGTTTCTGTAATTATAACTCACGTCTGGTCCACAATGTGGCAATGGGTCTATACCTGTGGGATGGGGCAGTACACCGCCAGCGCCATTTGTTTAATCCAATGCGGGGGGGGGGGGGGGGGGGATTACCTAGATTTCAATATTCTCTTCGGCAATTTTGCGTATTGTCATTTCGCTGGCTTGGTTGCGGAATATCTTTGCGAGCGGCTGCATAGCACAGTCGAGCACGGGACACGGAGCTGCTATGTTGTGTTGTGGGTAGCTCTGCGTGGGAAAGGCATTGTTGTGGAATTTAAGTGTGGCTGCAAGTACTGTTATTGTGGAGTAATGAGATATGGAAGTGGATTCAGTGAAAAATGTGGGAAGAAGTAATTAACTATGAGCAGTGCCGCTGATAACGTATTTAAGTATCCGCCCATTTGCGCATCGTACCGTACCACATCAATAACCCACGTCGTGTTCGGCCTCCCAGGCTGAAACTAATAAGAATCAGTAAAATAGTTTACCACAAAGGAGAGCAATCAAGTGCCAGTGTCTTGTAGTGAGCGTGAGAACATGCATTCGGTCATCGCGTTTCCGCTTCATCAATATTCAGCCGCGTCGCGACGTTTACACGCACGCTAGTACAAGTGAGAAATATGAACTGTAAATTAACTTTTATTAACAAAGTTATATTATTACAAGTGTGAAGACGAACTGGTACCCGATATCTGTGTGTACGTGACGAGCGTAATAATTTTGGTTTGACCATTTAACTTCTACATCATCAACAATCACCGGCGTAGTGTCAGTTACGCGTAGGCTCGTCCAAGTGATAATTGTGGACAGATAATTATCATCATTCCCTTTGTATCTGTAACCAGAGATTGGGCCAGAGTAAGACTGTGAAACACGTGTGACGGCGTGAAGTACAGTAGTGACAGACATTAACATCGTCAAGAATACTGTACTGTAATAAGGCAATAATAATTATGACCTCTCATCAAATTAGCAAGAATGTTAATTCGTATCAACATTTACGACTCTGTGTGCAAACATTGCAACCTGCGATTTTCTTATTGTCTCAGAATATAGAAGTTCATACCAGACGTAAAACAGTGTTGTTTTTAGTGTTGTGTGTCTACCCTAAGCCCGCTTGCATTTTTATATACAGTACATAATTTCAGGCAAGCCAGCAGCAGTGAGGAGCAGAAATAACACGACCACCGAGGGAGTACCAGGTACATGGCGTGGACAAAGTGTGAAAAATTTAAGGGTTCCTCACCAGTTGCCCCCGAATATATTACGTGCTGCAGTACTTTCTTTATATAAACGAGCTAAAGCTGCATCTCATGCTGCGTTCTACACTGTGCATAAATTATTGAAAACCACATGTTTTGACTCACTTGTCGCGCCGGGTTGCCGAGCGGCCTGAGTCGTCTTGTCACTGGTCGCGCAGTTTCCTCCGTCGGAGGTTCTAGTCCTCCCTCGGGCATGGGTGTGTGTGTTGTCCTTAGAGTAAGTTGGTTTAAATTAGATTAAGTAGTTTGTAAGCTTAGGTACCGAGGACCTCAGCAGTTTGGTCCCATAAGACTTTACCACAAATTTCCAAGTTGGAGTCACATGTTTTTTCGCTGTGGAGTTTTTCTAAAACGATTGCAATGGCTTGGATGTAACTTAGGAGATTTGCATGACTCTAACCAGTTATTAAAGCGAAGAAAGGGAAGCTACAGTATAGCGTGTAATCCAGGCCACGTAGATCATTCCTGGTGAACCTCCACATCGCTGGGAGGTGAATTCTATGTTTAGAGGCAGAATGAAAAGACGTAGTACTGCTGGGACTTTATCCTACAACCTTTCGGTCTCCATCAAAATGCTGAACCACTGAATAACCAAAGAGTCCGATATTGTTCACATTTTCCGCTTCCCGAAGGCACTGCAGCTCTCTCGAGTTACGGCGTCTCTTCGCTAGGAGACTCTTTTTCCTAAATTAATTTTAACTAATCACCATTCAGGCAATTTCTATGGAATATTTATATGTTATGTACAAAAACATCTGTTGAATCAGTGTATCGATTCGTTGAAACCGGATGAAAACAACAACAACATTTTCTGAGATGAGCCTGCACACAGACGAGGAAGAGCAGGATGCATCAGTGTATATATTTATATAAAGATTAAAGTTAAGATGTATCATGAGTTATACATCTAGACGAGGAAACAAAAGCATAAGTTTCTCAAAGATGTGCGGTGTTTCTTCTTGTACTTATTTTATTAAGTGGGAATTTTTACAAGAATAATGGCACGTAGAATGTTAAAACTTCACTGACAAGTAATTTACAATTACTATAATTGAGCACACAGAGATCTGATATTTCATGTTGACATAGCATTGTTTCAGCTTACACAGATTTCTTGGGCAGTTCTATTAGTTATCGCCACAAGTAGTAAATTCGTTATACGTTCGTGCACAAACAATAGCCAAATGTTATTATGTACGTGGTAATACTGCAAACGGTTTGTGTAATACACAGCAAAATTATATATATTCCAGTAAAATTATATATATTCGATTATTTTTAAATTAATCACTCTTAAATATCATCTATTTGACACTTACTTATTGGTTTAACACCACACATTGGATTGGCTTATGCAAAGCATTTAAATGTGCGAAGTAACCACACGGGGGAATAATAGCTCATTTACAAGCACAGACTATTATTTCCGGTTCCAGGCTGTACTAGCCCTGTAATTTCTATTTCTAGTTTAAACTCCCATCTCCGTCACATCAATACCAAACACTACATTTTCTCCATATAAAGAAATCAGAACATTTACAGTTGACGTTTCTGGGAAATAATTAGTCTCCCCTTTACCTACAGTAATGATGAAGTCTGAAACGAATGGGAAAGCGATATACACATTTAAAGAAGGTGGTAGCATCGCGTACATAAGGTATTAAAGAGCGGTGCATTGACGGAGCTGTCGGTTGTTCTCATGTGATTCATGTCAAAGGCTTTCCGGCATGATTATGGCCGCCCGACGGGAATTAAGACTTAACGCGGAATGATAGTTGGAGCAAGACGCACGAGACATTGAGTTTCGGGAATCATTAGGGAATTAAATATTCCGAGGTCCACAGTCTCAATAGTGAGCCGAGAATACCACATTTCAGGCGATACCTATCACCAGGGGCAACGCAATGGCCGACAACTTTCACATAAAGGCCGAGAGCAGCGGCTTTTGTGTAGAGTTGTCTGTGTTAACAGAGAAGCAACATTGCGTAAAATAATCGCAGAAATCGATGCGGGACATACGACGAACGCATCCGTTAGGACACTGCAGCAAAATTTGGCGTTAATGGGCTATCGCAGTAGACATCTGACCTTACTAACAGTACATCACCTGAGTGTCTCTTCTGAGCTAGTTACCATATCGACAGGACCCTAAACGACTGGAAAACCGTGGCCTGGTCAGATGAGTCCTGATTTCATTTGGTAAGAGCTGATGGCAAGGTTCGAGAGAGGTGCAGGCGCCACGAAGCCATGGGCCTTAAATTGTCAATGAGGCCTTGTGTAAACGGATGGAGTTTCCATAATGGTGTGGGTTGTGTTTACATGTAATGGACCGTGTCCTCTTGTTCAAATAAACCTGTCACTGAGTAAAAATGGTTACGTTCGGCTACACAGAGACCATTTGCGGCCATCCGCGAACTTCATAGTCCGAAATAACTATGGAATTTTTATGGATGGCAATGCGCCATATCACCAGGCCAAAGTTGTTCGCGATTGGTATGAAGAACATTCTGGACAACGCTAGCGAATGGTTTGACCACTCAAATCAGTCGACATCAATTAAATCGAACATTTGTGAGACATAACCAAGAGGTCAGTTCGTGTCCCCGCAACACTTTCAGAATTATGGACGGTTATAGAAGCAGCATGTCCCTATATTTCTGTAGGGGCCTCCAGACGACTGGTTGAGTTCATATCAAGTCAATACTCTGCAATACACTGGACGAAATAAGGTCTGAAACGATATTAGGAGCTAGCCAATGACTTTTGCCACCTTAGTGTGAAATTTGCGCCAGTGCCAGGATTCAAACACAGGTCTCCTATTTTCTAGGCAGATGTGTTATCTGATGTGGCACCCTGGCACTCCAGCTACCGTAGCTGCGCGGAAGAGAGTACTTGGCCACCTACGCAGAACACGCATGCTCGAATCCTGGTCTTGTGCCAGATATTAATTCACTGCTTCAGCATACACCATTATCGTATTAACAGTACCACAAATGACTGTAATTAAGTCACTAAGCAGTTTTGATGAACCATCTCGTGCAGCTCTACGTTTTTATCCAATAAAGAAGGATGATTTGTGTTCATCTCCTCAGTGGAAGTGCATGGTGGAGTCATGTACCCTCGAAGTGGCACACATAATACTAGATTGGATGAAGCTCAGAAAATATATAGTAATCCTTAAACTAATTATCGGTCGATGGTTCTCATATCTAAGATACATTCATGGTGAACCACATGTCTTCCCAGTTTTTTCTCATATTTATGAAAGACCACTGTCACAGTTTATTCTAAATTCCCTGTCAGTCGATCTAATACTATGTAGCATATTCGCAACTGGGATTCCGGAATAACTCGTTTCTCCATTATTCTCTGTGGTCACTATAAACTGATCTACGTTTTTGTCCATGCCAGTATGTGATGAGCTGAACTCCCTTGTTGAGGCTATACTTCTGTATTTTACACGCCTTCTTCGGCTCCTGAAGGTGTGCTAAAGAGGGCACACTACTCCATAGCAAACTGCAGCAGGACGATAGCGTACGTGACGACTGCAACCACGTAGCCTGTGAGTAGCCGGCCGTCCACCCTGAACAGGGAGCACGCGTTGAACGAGACAGGACTGCAGCGAACCTGGTGCGACAGCTGCCACAGCTGCCGGGTCAGCTGTTCGCTGCCACCACCTGCAGGAAACGTTCATCATGTACAGTAACAACTAGGTGAAGCAGCTTTGTAAATAAAGTTTACATATGCATGGTTTTCATTGACGTTGTTGCTGCAGAACAAAATTTATTAATAGCAATTGAGGGGCTGAGAGTACAAGTGGCACAAGTGACATTTCACAAGAAAGTGATCTGTGGCAAATGCACATTTCGAAAGTTGAAATGCGGATCTCTTCTAAGTAAAAGAAGTGCAAACGGCTTCCTGCATTATTGCCGCATTCTATGATGAGGAAGCTTAAGCTCCAAGTCAATGCCTGGAGTTCATTTAGAATATAACTAGTACAGGTGAAATAACAGAAAGAGGGAGAATTGCTAGTTTCTTTAATTAAGGATCCAGTACATATTTTTTGAAAGTACAGCAGTAGTGTAACGTGTATGCTATGAAGAGTACTTACAGCAGTATTTAATGCATGTTCAAATTGACCATGTTTCATTTACCGTTTCTTCATCTTGAGGAAAAATAAGCATACTGACACATTAGGTGATAAAGCCTCTGAGCCTGATCATATCATATTTGAAATGTATTAAAGATTTCTGTATCTCTGTAAGGCCAAGGGAACACTTCCAACACGAGATATAATGGAAGCAGTGAAGAATTTCGGCAAAATTTTTCCAAAGTGGATACAAAAGCCAGTTATGCCCTAGCAAAGGACAAAGGAGCTAAAGACAGGAAAGGAAACGAAATTAAATGGAGAACGGCAGGTGTACCTGAATCAGCAAAAAAAAAATTCTCTAACTATGCAGTTCAAGTATTCACTAAACTATTGTGATCAATTTTGGAAGCGGGTTGTAGGGAGCCCAGTGCTAGTCCCCTTTTATGCAGCCTTTACATCAAGATGATCTTGAAATAAAATTGGGGAGATGAAACATTCAGCATATCAAGACAGTAGTTAACATGGGTGTAAGAAGATTGAGTGGAGAAAGAAGAAGATGTGGTCGAAGAACGGGACGAGGAAGAATGAAAAATGTACAACGCAATCGTTCTGTGTCACAAGTATTGCCTCTGCAAGCACAGTCTTCAAGAGATGCCAAAGAAGGAAATACTACGATTCTATAGAAAATGACTGTCAGGTAATTATACAATGTAACTGAAAAATCCCTCACATTTATTAGAAATAATATATTTTCCTTTATGTAATTTAGTTTTATTTGCTATTGGCCAATCGTTTTTCAGCTTATTATGTTAATTTCATTTGAGTTAGTCATATTGCCTTGTTTTATAGTGAAAATGTCTTGTAGTACATATATCACATATATTGTACCAAAAAGCTAACGAAAATATAGCACAATAAATCAAATGTGTTTGCACTTGTACCTGTTTTCCTCTAGAATATTTTAGATGCAAGGAGTATAGGTATTTTTAATATATTATAAAAATAATGCAGGGACACTACAATCTCTAACTACACAGACAATAACATACAAATTAACTGACAATTAGGAAAAAATATCTGTGAACTTTGAGTTATACACAGGTGCCTCTGTAACTTTGCTTAATCGCGCCACGTACAAACAGTTAGGCCCACCACGCCTTTCTAAATGTAGCAAGCACCTCACTAATTACAAGAGAAAGGGAATTCCATTGTTTTGACAGTGAAGGTGGCCTGCCACTTACAAAAATCACACAAGGACAGTGAATTTTACTGTGTTGAAATCAAGAGCCAGTGAGAACATATTCTGTATAGATACCTTTGATTTGTTTGGACTTAGCGTCCAAGACAATGTACTTTCAGTATCAGTCTTTGCACCAAAAGACAGTGTCGATAACTTGCTTAAAGAATTTCCTCAATTATTCTCAGAAGGAATGGGAAATAACTTCGTAGCGCAGATACATTGAAAGAAAATGAACAGCGTAAGTTTTTCCGGGCCAGCCCAGTTCCAATTGCTTTAATAGGGAAAGTAGCTAGTGAATTGAAAGAATTACAAGATAATGGTGTAAGTGCTCCAGTTCAAACTAGTCGATGGGCAAGTCCTCTCGTTTTGTTGCCTAAGCCTTCTGGTCGCATTCGCATTTGTGTTGACTTCAAGTCTACAGTCAATCCACAGACGGTAGGTGACACTTATCCGTTACCTCCTTCTGAGGAACTCGTGGACAGGCTTGGTGCAGGATGTTACTTTTCTAAGACAGATTTGCGTGACGCGTACTTGCAAATTCCACTGGATGAGGAATTACAGAAAGAGTTTGTTGCAAATACACACTTATAAATATTCAAGTATTTGCGTTTGCCCTTCGGCAGTGCTTGCGCTTGTGCCATTTTTTAACGTTACTTGGAACAGCCGACTGTAAAAGTGCCATTTTGCTCAAATTACAATGACGATATTTTCGTCTCAGGGCTTGCACCACAGGAACACATTGCCAAGTTGCATACTCTTTTTCGAGTGTTGTCAGAAGCAGAACAAGTGTCGCCTCGAAAAGTGTGATTTTTTTTCCGGGCTGAACTACAGTACTTAGGTCATGTGATAAACTGTCGGGGTGTGCACCTACTATAATCTCACTTGCTGGCAATCCGTGACCTGCGTGTTCCTCGCAATGTGTCTGAACTGCAGTCAGCACTAGCCAAGATAACATACTACATTCGGTTCATATCGAATGCCGCTCAGATCGCGGCTCCATTGCATCGCTTGCGTCGCAAAAATGTAACTTTTTTGTGGACCAAAGACTGTCCAGACGCATTTCAGAAACTCAAAAATGCTTTGCTTAGTGTCAGATGTTTAGTGCAGTTTGACCCTGCCGAATCAGTAGTTTTGCAAGTCGATGCTTTTTCAGACGGAATCGGCGTTGGGTTTTCGCACAGAATTGGTGCACAAGACAGAACTATTAGTATTGGCTCGAAGTTTTTCACTCAAACGCAGTGTAATTATTCACAAATAGAAAAAGGAGCCCTCGCTATAGTGTATGGTGTGACCAAATTTCATTACTATTTGTATGGTCGCAAGTTCTATTAGTGACAGATCCCAAGCCTTTGCAGTCCATTTTTCAACCGTCAAAGCCGGTTCCTACAAGAACTGAGCAAAAACTGCAACTTTGTGCTTTGTTGGTTTCGCAGTATCAGTATGAAATTGTGTACAGACTTACAGCATAGCATGGCATTGCAAAGGCCTTATCTCGCCTTCCGATGGACTCTGATTTTGATGCATTTGTCGCATCTCGTGAGATCGATGCGCAAGACTCTGAATTTGTGGTATCCTTTCCCTTGCACTACAGAAAAATTGCACAGGCCACGGGAGCGGACCCAGATCTCACGATTTTGTTGCATTACATTCGTATGTCATTGGACAGTACCCACAACTCAGTTGTGCGTCGGTATTTAGCACGTCGGGATAACCTTTCAGATCAACAAAGTGTGAATCTGGTTCAAAATGACAATGGACAATCGCGTGTGCTTATACCCAAAGTATTTCAAAAGGATGTTTTTCGATTGCTCCACATAGGATATAGGAGAACCGTTCGCAATAAACAGCGCGACAGCACTACACTAGGCAGGGCACTGACGCCCATTTTAAACACATGACGTCACAGTGTCGCGCTTGCGCGGAAAACCAATCCGCTCCGCCAGAGACATTCCCAGCTTGGCCTAAGACTTAATCACCATGACAACGAGTGCACATTGACTTTGCAGGACTTTTCTTGAACACTCGTTCGCTCATAGTGGTAGAATCTTTTAGCAAGTTCCTATTTGCGGTGCCTATGGCTTGTACCATATCACGTAGCACCATTTCAGCGTTGTCCTCCATATTTTGCTTAGGTTTACCAGAAGTACTTGCGTCGGACAATGGACCACAGTTCACTTCGCATCATTTTGAACAGTTTTGTGAACAAAGTAGCATTCCTCATCTAACAAGTGCTCCGATTGTAACAGAGAAGCAGAACACTTCGTGCGCACTTTTAAACAACAGATGGCCAAGCATCGCACCACCCACACACGGGAACAAGTTCTGCTACCCTTTCTCGCCACCTATCGCTTCCACCCACGAGACGGACCATCATTGCTGGAACTTCTGCATGTCCGCCGCCATTGGACGCGGATACATTTGTTACACCCACCGCAGCATCCGGCGCCGCCAATGGTCCGCAAGTATCGCTTTGAGCTTCGCGATCTCATTCTTTTCAAGGCTTATGGCAATTGTGGGCCGGGAAAGAGACGTGATCCAGAACACGTTGTCACTTTTATGTACTTGGTTGCAAGTCCCGATGGTTTGCAGCGGCAGCACCCGAACCAAATTCATTAGTGTCATTTGCGCAGCGATTTTGCTGCTTTTCTTCCCCCAGATTCACGGCCTCACAGGACCGCGCGGCCTTTGCAGCTGCACGCTGGTGCCACCAGGACACCCCAGGAGGAGTGGATGGACGATTAGTCCTCTCCTCGTCGTCTCCGCTCCCTGACCCTTTGGACCTGGACCCGCTGTCGCCGTCGCCATCGCTGTTGTGGCCCCATGACACACCCTCAGGCCGGAACGTGTGCCCTGGCAGCAGTTTCCCGGAGGATGTTCCTGTTTTCCTGCAAGCCAGATGGTGAGGAACGGGCAGGAGTACACCGTTCTCCACTGTCATGGCTCCCAGCTCATCTCTCCGTCCAGCGTCCCACCTCCCTACCCGTTGTCACTCGTTTCTTCCCTAAACGACAATAGTGCAGCATTTTGGGGTTAGGAATGTGCTGGCATAAGCGGTCGCCAACACACCGGTCAGCAAAGACGCAGCAATAAAATCGATAGCAGGTGCTGGATCAAGCGCGCCTATGAGGAGAGAGGCCAGTCTCACAACCAACACTCCACCAGTGCCCTCTCGACCGCAAGTATTCAGATCGCCGCCGTGGACTGGAGGGCTCAGTCTCAGTTACTAGCTCATAGTGTCAGTCACTAGCGCAGTCGCTCAGTCGCTAGCTCAGTCACTGACGTACCAACTCGCACTCCGGTCCGGCGTCTGTCTTTCATTGCATAGCAGAACTCGTAGTTCACCAGCAGTGAGGCTACTGTGGACTACTGTGGAAGAACTTTTACCGCAACACATCGACTCTTTTAAAAATAAGTATCTTCCTGTGCGTGAAACGAACATCCCTGTGGTAATAGCCTGAGACATGAAGCAGAGTGTCATAATTCCACTTCCAAAGAAGGAAGGTGCTGACAGCTGTGAAAGATACAGTTCAGTCTGTTTCATAACTCATGGTTCAGTAATACTGATACAGTACTCGCAGACGATTACCTCAGGGAAGAACAGCACAGAAACATGTGAATTAATATGTAATGCCCTGCAGTCGGCAGGAAAGAACTAACGATCAAGTTTGAAGACACTTTATTTAATCAAGGCCTTCTTGGCGTGTACTAATTTCCAAACGCCAGAACAACCAGAAACTCAACAGCTTTCGTGGTGGCAAAAGCCAGATAAGAATACAAGACAATGAAAAGAAAATAATAACGAATATACTACGCTACACAATTACAATGTGGCGTTACGCTCAACAAGATACAACTCTCTCCTGACAGCTACGGCGAGTGTCTACTACGCTAGACCTGGCATAGGCACTGGGTGGAGCTGTCCTTGCTGTAGCCTACACACTGCTGGTCTGACTCTCCTGGCGTGCTTATAACACAGATTCGGCAGAGTGCTACACGTAGTCACATTAGTTCCAGTTTGTGGATCTCTGTCAAATGGCTTGTCACGAAGTAGTGCCGCGTTTATGCAGAAAGTCTGTTGATGTTTACTGGCAAGCCCTTGAAACGAGGTCGGCCACCCACCTTGCTTGTCTGTTGTGCAGACCCTCTAACAAATAATGGGCCTCTACGGCATTTCTCCCCTAGTGAAAAAGAATGCTCAGCGCCCCAAACGTCCATAGGAGTATGGGCGTCCTGGTCGACGTCAATAGGTTCGTGGCGGGCAGGGACTGGAGACGGCGACGCAGCAGCGGCAGCTGAGAGCCGAGTCAGCAGCTGAGGCAGAGGCGGAAGTGGAAGTTCCACCACAGGGCGGCCTTACGACAGGCACTGGCAGCTCCCCCAGCGCATCATGGTCCACCAGATAGGGGCAGTGCTGGTCGAGGTGCCGGCGGGCGGCAGAACCATCGGCCCACCAGAGAGACAAAATCGCCTGGCCAGAGAGCTTGGTGATGACAGTGATGACAGCAGGCACTCAGAATGCCTGTGGATCAGAGAAGATCCGCCTCCAGACCTCCTGCCCGACGTGGAGGGAGTGCGCTGGAGTGTGGGTGGGAGGGTGAGAAGTTTCGGGAACAAGGTCAAATATGTGACAGCAGAATGGAGCAACATGAAGAATCTCCACTCTACTTTTACCAGTATTGGTGGTGGCTCCATACGTAGCCAAAAAAGAAGCATGGCCTCCTCCAATGGGTGATGGCTCAGCAGCTTATCGATCTGGGTCTTGAGCCTCCACTCAAAACGTTCTGCATGGCCGTTTGACGCCAGGTGAAACGGAGTGGTGTGGATGAGGGAAATCTCAATCGCAGCACAGACTTGCTTAGACTCAGTCGAAGTAAACTGTGGACCATTATCTGTTACGATCGTTTTGGGCAGTCCCTAGACAGCAAAGACGCGCCAGAGAACTTTGATAGTGTCAGTAGAAGTGTTGTTCATTATGCGCGATATATAAGGATATCCCGACCTGGATGAGCCACTGGGAACCATGAAATGGCCCTGCAAAATCCAAGTGGAGACGTTCGCAGGGAGCAACTGCACCTGGCCACAAAAATACTGGCCCAGGGGTGATGCCTAACGTCTTGGGCTTGTGGTGAAGGCCGGCATGAGGGAGGAAATGTCTTTATCCAATCCGCGCCAGTAAAGATGACGGCGGGCCAGCTGTTTGGTGAGGACGATTCCCCAATGGCTAGCATGGCGGAGGTCAAGTACATAGCGGCGCAATGCATGCGATATTACCACCTGGTGAACGTGCAAATCACTTAGAAACAGGAGGGAGCCACTTCAGAAAAAAGAGACTGTGCTGATGATCGCAAAAAGGCTGGTCTTCCGCATCACGGACGCTACGATGGCTGGTCGGCCAACCCACAGTGATTTGGTGGCGAACAACTTGCAGTGTTTGATGCTGAGTGGGGCCCCACCCCCGCATCGGCATCCAAGCGAATCCAGAGCTGCGTCCACGTTTGGTTCCACAAGGAAACAAACCGGAGGGGGGGGGGGGGGGGGGGCTCAAACTCACGGTCAGCTCCGGTAGCCGGTAGGCAGTTGGGAAAGGAAATCGGCGTCTGTTCGCTGTTCAGAGGTGCGATAGACAATATCAAAGTCGAACGTCATCAGGAAGAGCGCACAGTGCTGGAGGTGCTGCACTGTCTGGGTGGAACAAAGAAACCAAAGATTTGTGGTCGGTCTGCATCGTGAAATGACGACCATACACGAAATCGTAGAATTTCGTCAGGGCAAAAACCACAGCCAAAGCCTCCTTTTCAATTTGACTACATTTGGTTTGAGCGTCGGTCAATTTTTTGGATGTGAAACGCCATTGACCACTTGCGAGACAACCACACCCAGGCCATAGTCCAATACATCGGCGGCGACGATGAGGGGCAGGGAAGGATCTTAAGCGACCAGACAAGAGGGTGGAAGAGAGCCGACATCAGACTTGTGAGAGCCTGCTCACACTCTGCGTCCCAAACCCAACCCACACCCTTGCGCAACAACCCGGTCATGGGCGCCGAAATCTCGGCGGCGTGGGGTACAAAATGCCGATCATAGTTAATTTGACCCAGGACGGATTGTAGTTGATTCACATTGGTGGGAGGAGGCGGGTTTTAAATCGCCTCGACATACTTCTTAGAGGCACGTAGGCCGCGGGCACCAATCGTAAACCCGAGATAACTTACCTCGCACGCAAGAAAGCCCCACTATTCTTTCCGGAAATGCAGGTTAGCCTCAGAAGAAACTGAAATAGCCTATCCGGCTTGTACACGAGGTCCACTGTGAACGAACCACTGACGATGATAATTTGCCGCAACGGGCACCTGACTTGTGAGGTGTTCCAAATAACGTTGGAAAATGGCAGCGCCGCTGGCAATGCCAAACAGGAGGCAGTTGTACCGGAAAAGGCCACACGGGGTATTGATGACTAGGATCTGCTACGATTCCTCGCCCAACGGCACCGGCAAATAAGCATCTCGCAAATCAGTTTTGGTGAAAACGGTTGAGCCCGCAAGATGGGTAAGACATTCAGTGATGGGACATGTTATACATTGATAGTGGTCTGAGAATTGACCGTGGCTTTAAGATTGACACAGATGCGTAAAGCACCGTTCGGCTTCTCGACTAACACGATAGGCGTCGCCCAGCGACTGTGCGTAACGGGAGAAAGGATGAATTCGTCTTGTAAGCGGCAAAAGTTCCACCTGGAGCCTGTCATGGAGACCAAAGGGGACCGGACGGGCCTTAAGGAAATGGCTCTGAGCACTATGAGACGTAACTTCTGAGGTCATCAGTCCACTAAAACTTAGAATTAATTAAACTTAACTAACCTAAGGACATCACACATATCCATGCCGGAGGCAGGATTCGAACCTGCGACCGCAGAAGTCGCGCGGTTCCAGACTGTAGCGCCTAGAACCTCTCGGCCACCCCGGACGGCGGGCCTTAAAAGAAAACGAGGGACAACAGAGCGAAGAAGCTGAACATGTGCTGTGAAACCCTGGTGTGGAGGATGTAAACAACATTTCGTATTTGCTGAGCAACGGGGCGAGGAGGTATTCGAGGAGGAGATCGAAACCACCTGTACCTCGTCCTGCACTGACAAACCCAGACGACAACTTATCTCCACACCCAGAAGGTTAATACCGCCGGGGCAGCCGACCACCGAAAGCTGAGCGGTGATGGAAAGACCGTTGTAAGAGATTTGTGTTGAAAAAAATGCCGTCGACTGATGTGTGGTGATTATTCAAACTACGCAAGGTGCAAGTGTACGGAGACAAAAGCTGGCGATCCCAAGCGTTGGTATGTGGCACCATCCGCAATAGAAACTGAAGATGCCGTGTCAATTTGTAAGACTTCAGGAATATGCACAGCCTCTAAAATAAGGAGAAAACGGGCTCCCGACTGGGAAATGATGGAGAATACTTGTCTGTCAATTGAATGCGAGACTTCAAGGTCCTGCAGTGACGATTCATGACGAACCTGTGCGTCCGCAGGAAGCGTGGCATCTACGGGACACACAACAGCGATATGGCCCGTTCGGCTGCAAGCCGTGCACCTTGCTCGCCGTTGGGGCAGTCCCACCGTTGGTGAGTCCGGAAACAGTCTGGACATGATGGAAAACGGACGAAAGACTTTCTGTCGCGGGATGTACCAACGGACTGACGAGATTCCCGCTCCGCGCTAGGCAATTGGCGAGCCGCGAAAACAGCCGGATCAAGACGCGGTAGTTGTAGCCGGTGAGACTGTTGCAACGCACGAATGATCGGCAGACAGGTGTCGAGGGAATGATCCTGTAACTTCAAAATGTCAGCCCGAAGAACCTCGCCTGGTGCGCGAAACAGCACTATATCGCGAATCAACGAAGAGGCATAAGACTACTTGCAGGCAACGTTTGTGCACCGGAATTTGCAATCGCTCGAGAGACCCCGGAGCGTCGTAACTCATTCCCGGCATGTCTAATCTGGGGACTTTCGACAAGAAAAGGAAGTGTGACGGGCGGAGGGCCGGCCGGATTGGCCGAGCGGTTCTAGGCGCTTCAGTCTGGAACCGCGCGACCGCTATGGTCGCAGGTTCTAATCCTGCCTCGGGCATGGATGTGTGAGATGTCCTTAGGTTAGTTAGGTTTAAGTAGTTCTCAGTTCTAGGGGACTGCACTCTAAAAGGCAGCCCTTATTATCGGTAAACGACAGATCTCGAGGGGACTGCTCAGGGTTCAGTTGTTGAATTAAATGATACAGTCGGGTGATGCTTAGGGAATTAGATTAGGAAATGAGACACTTAAAGTAGTAAAGGAGTTTTGCTATTTGGGCAGTAAAATAACTGATAATGGACGAAGTAGAAAGGATATAAAATGTAGACTGGCAATGGCAAGGAAAGCGTTTCTGAAGAAGAGAAATTTGTTAACATCGAGTACAGATTTAAGTGTCGTTTCTGAAAGTATGTGTATGGAGTGTAGCCATGTATGGAAGTGAAACATGGACGATAAATAGTTTGGACAAGAAGAGAATAGAAGCTTTCGAAATGTGGTGCTACAGAAGAATGTTGAAGATGAGGTGGGTAGATCACGTAACTAATGAGGAGGTATTGAATAGGATTGGGAGAAGTTTGTGGCACAACTTGACGAGAAGAAGGGATCGGTTGGTAGGACATGTTCTGAGGCATCAAGGGATCACAAATTTAGCATGGGAGGGCAGTGTGGAGGGTAAAAATTGTAGAGGGAGACCAAGAGATGAATACACTAAGTAGATTCAGAAGGATGTAGGTTGCAGTAGGTGCTGGGAGATGAAGGAGCTTGCACAGGATAGGGTAACATGGAGAGCTGCATCAAACCAGTCTCAGGACTGAAGACCACAACAACAACCTATGGACCGACTGTTGTTAAAAAAGAAGAAAAAGCCCGACCTCGGTTTTCGTCGACAGACCTATCGGAATCTGGAAACGTTCGTGGAGCCACGTGCAAAGTGTTCAATTTACCAGCGATGGAATCAACTCTACGAGCTACCTCTTGCAATGCTGGGGGGTAAGGGCGATGTTCTTGCCTTGTGAATCTGCTGCAGAGTTTCCGTCAAGGAGTGAAGCAATTTCTTTAAGGAGGCCATTTCGTCCAAAAATAAAAGTTTTATCCTCGTCTCCAATAACTGTAGTGTCCCGCGGTCGGCAGGAAAGAACTAAAGATCAACATTAAACACATCCATTTAACTAAAACGCCTTCTTGATGAGCACTACTTTCCAAACGCAAGAACAACAAGAAACCAAACTGTTTTCGTGGTGGCAAAAGCCAGATAAGAATACAAGAGAATGAAACGAAAATAACAACGAAAGTACTACGCTACACAATTACAAAGTGTGGTTACGCCCAACAAGGTACAACTTTCTTCTGACAGCTACGGCGAGTGTCTATTAGGCAAGAGCCGGCGTAGGTATTGGCCGGAGCTGCCCTAGCTGTAGGTACACATTGCCGGCCTGACTCTGCCGGCGTGCTTATAACACCGATTCGGCGGAGTGCTATACGTAGTTACATTAGTTCCAATTGGTATATCTCTGTCACATGGCTTTCACGAAGTACTGCTGTGTTTATGTGGAACGTCTGTTGATGTTTACATCCATTGATGAGCTCTTGAAAGGAGGTCGGCAGCTCCCCTTGCTTCTCTGTTGTACGGGACCTCTAACTGATACAACATAATACTGGCGCAAAAATTAATCTGAGAAGAGAGACGGAAATAAGTGAACCTATGTTTGTAGAATTTGGAGTCTACAGAAAGCATTGAACGACGTGGACTGGAACATACTCATCAAAATTCTGAATGTATCAGAAATAAATCAAGGATGCAAGTGGTTACCTGCATTACAGATACCAAAAGGAAATTAAAGTGAAATATTGGTTGAGGAGATAGTGAGTGATGGTGGGAATCCACCATGTTATTCAGTCTGTACACTGAGCAAGGAGCAAGCGAAACCAAGGGAATTAAAGTTCAGAGACTCACTAAAGTTACTCACTTGACAAAGTGAGTAATACTCAATTACTTCCTGAATAGGAGATAAACTGTATTAAAAAAGTCTCTTCTCAAGTAGTGACATAACAGTAATATAAGAGCCACTTCTTGCAACACCAATTTTGTCTGAAGTCTGAATGCCTCTAGGAAGGAAAAAAAAGTCTGGTAGAAAGTATCACTAACTAGTATATACAGAATGCACTACGCTAACTAAAGTTCAAGCCGTGATGGGAGATTCCAATTTTGTACCCTTGGACACAGTAAGAGCTAAGGTCTCAGAGCGAATGTTCACTTGCAAATACCCAGTATGACGAAACACAGTAAAGTCCTGGGTAGAAACAAAACCAAAACACGTTACAGGTTCACATCCCGATCAGTGACAGGAAATTCTGCGTCGTCGTAGCGGCGGCTCTAAAGTGAGTTCCTCGTTGATGGAAGTGTAGCATTCAGCGCCTGCCCCACAGGCCCTCTCGGAGTTATCTGCTCATTGTGACTCGAGTGCCAGCCTGATAACAGCCCGGGGGTTAGGATAACATAGGCGTACATTCAGTCCTATGGCTTCCAGAGGAGAATAGGTCCGTGGGGCCAGTGACCACTACCGGTGCTTGGGATGCCGCCTGGTGGCTGGGAGGATCATGGCTGAGTTGTCTCTTTCTGTGGGAAGGCTGGTCCCTACGATTTATGTGACCGCTTCACACAGATGTACTGTTGGTAGCTGACTGAGTAGTCACTAGGCCTACCCACAGCAGCTAATTCTGTCATAGACGGAAAACGACCTTTGCCAACAGTTGACAGTTGAAAAGAGGTTGTAAGATTAACAGCATCCTAACTAAAATAAGAGTACTTTCAATGTAGTCAGATACGAATCATTAGGCAGACAAATACAAATGCGACCACAACCTAATGCCCAAAACACAAAAATCACCAAGAATGCAATTAGATTAGAAGATGAGACGCCAAACGTAAGTCATCCGTTTTACCATTATGACAGCAAAGTAACTGACGATGGTCGAAGTAGAGGTTATATAAAGTGCAGATTGGCGACAGAAAGGTAAGTGTCTCTGAATAAGATAAACAAGTTACCACCGTAAGCAAACCGAAGAGTTCGACCGTCTTTCCCGAAGGTATTTTTCTGGGGTGTAGCCTTGTACGGTGGTTAAGCGTGGATGACAAACACTTCATACGGTTTGCTGTACACCTACTCCAAAAACAATAACACTGTAATCATCTGCTTTTAAAATAAATGTATTTTAATGTTGGTGTAGCAATCAGACAATACTGTCTGCTAAGCCTCTGCATATTTTCAACATCTCTGTATTGCTTAAACTGTGAGTTTCTTTTGTTGTAACTCCGGCACATTTAGTAAGATACATTGTATAGAGCCTTCTTTCAAATCAACATAGTCAGAATTACAAGAACATCTACTTGTAGCAAATAATTGTAGAATAAATCATTATGAGCATATGTGACAAAAGGCAGTACACTAAAGGGCCAAAGATACTTGTACACCTTCTAATGTCGTGTAAACCCCTCCCCCCACCCTCTCCCCCTCCCCCCCCCCGAGCACGCGCAAGTGCCGCAACACCATGTGGCATGGACTCGATTAATGTCTGACATAGTCCTGGAGGGAAATGACGCCACGACTGCTACAGTGCTGTCCATAAAACCGTAAGAGTACGAGGTGGTGGAGATGTCTTCTGAACAGCACGTTGCAAGGCATCCCAGATAAGCTCAATATTGTACGTGTCTGGACAGTTTGGCGGCCAGCGGAAGTGTTTAAACTCAGAAGAGTATTCATGGAGCCACTCTGTAGCAATTACGGACTTGCAGAGTGTCGTATTGACCTGCTGGAATTTCCAAAGTCCGTCAGAATGCACAATGGACATGAATGGTTGCCGGTGATCACACAGGATGCTTACGTACTTGTCACCTGTCAGAGTCGTATCTAGACGTATCAGGGGTCCTATATAACTCCAACTGCATACGCCCCACACCATTACAGAGCCTCCACCAACTTGAACAGTGCCCTCCTGACATGCAGGGTCTCCATTCCTGTACACATTCATCAGCTCGATACAATTTGAAACGAGACTCGTCCGACCACGCAACGTGTTTTCAGTCATCAACAGTCCAGTGTCGGTGTTGACAGGCCCAGGAGAGAAGCAAATCTTTGTGTCGTGAAGTCATCAAGGGCACACGAGTGGGCCTTCGGCTCCGAGAGGCAGTATCGATGATATTTTCGTTGAATGGTTCGTACGCTGACACTTGTTGATGGCCCAGCATTGAAATCTCCAGCAATTTGCGTGAGGGTTGCACTTCTATCTCTTCAGTAGTCCTTGGTCCCAATCTTGCAGGATCTTTTCCAGCCACAGCAATGTAGGAGATTTTATGTTTTACCCGATTTCTGACATTCACAGTACACTCGTGTAATGGTCGTAGGGAAAATCCCCACTTCGTCGCTACCTCGGAGATGCTGTGTCCCATCGCTCTTGCGCCGACTATAGCACCAAGTTCAAACTCACTTAAAACTTGATAACCTGCCATTGCAGCAGCAGTAACCGATCTAACAACTGCGCCAGACACTTGCGTTACATAGGCGTTGCCGACCGCAGCGCTGTATTCTGCTTGTTTACATATCTCTTATCTGAATACGCGTGCCTATAACAGTTTCTTTGGTGCTCCAGTGTATGTTGCTGACTAAATATAACATATCGATTTTCGCGATTCAGCGTAGCAGAATTGACTTCATAAAACCACACACAGTCGATCACAATCGCCTCTGTTTTGTCTCTCGACCGAAAATAATACAGTACATACACCTTGTTGATGTAAAATATTAAAATGTGAACTATTTTATAACAATGATTGTTATGTGAAAACAAAAATCGTCATGGTAAGCCAGAACACTCACCGAAGATGCCACTCACCTAAAATGCGAAAATTTTGCCGGAAACTACACATGAATGTTGTAGAAAGAAAATGCCTTCTCTTTATGAACAAACATTTAACGTTTTACTTACACAATGTGGATATTAGAAGTTTAATAGTATTTCCAGCAAAATAATTTTGCTATGGTTAAAGTAAGAATTCTGTCAGCCGTAGCACTGTATGGTGTTTCTAAATATTGTCACTTCGTAGACTCGAAATAATGTTGGTGTGAATCACAACAGTGTCGATGAAATTGGGTTGTAAGCATCAACTACACGAATAAAAATGAAACTTCTTTTATCTTTACATGTAAAAAAATGGTTCAAATGGCTCTGAGCACTATGGGACTCAACTGCTGTGGTCATAAGTCCCCTAGAACTTAGAACTACTTAAACCTAACTAACCTAAGGACAGCACACAACACCCAGCCATCACGAGGCAGAGAAAATCCCTGACCCCGCCGGGAATCGAACCCGGGAACCCGGGCGTGGGAAGCGAGAACGCTACCGCACGACCACGAGATGCGGGCTACATGTAAAGAAATGCGGTACTTCCGGAATACTGAAGATGATTGTCGTCTATGAGGTTCGAAAATTCCCGTACGTCGAAAAATGCGGAAAATTATCTTAAGAATAAATTGCGCATCATAAACATTCATAGGTTCTCATGCATTTGACATTGATTTTGCTATAGCTATGCAGGAACTCAGCGCAAAATATCTGCATCAACTTACAGTAGGAATGCTATTCAGTATATTGCAGCGACAGAATAATTCACTAACAAAGCGTTTGAATTCGTTCTTTGAAGATGCACACATCAACCATTAGACGATATGGGTATGAGTGACTGTATTAGTTTTCTCGAAGTTCCATGGCCAACCGGAAAACGATTTACTTTTCAGTGGTTGGGTTTTTCATAGTTTGCTTATCGGGTATGTGACTGAAATATTTTAGAAAAGAAAAGAATATCTTCTCCGCTGGAACTGTTGCAGTATTTTAATTAAAATCGGGATATAAACAGATTCCTTCCAGGAGTTGGAAAGGTCGCCCGTCATGCAAAGTGCTTTAAAGAACTGAAGGAGGACCTCCGTCGGTTGCGGGCCCAATTGTTTGAACACCCCGTACGTTATCAGGTCGTGACTGGGCGCAATAAAACGAGCTACTTGACAGTGCTGTTTGCAGGTCCCAAGGGGAGTGAGTCTGGTTGTTGATGGAGCAGAAATTAAAACTAACCCTCCATGTCTCTCGATAGCGAAGGGAAGCTGGATTCTGGTTATAATCGGCAGTGGTAGTCTGATACCTCTGAAGAAACCTCTGCTCTCATACAGCTGCTATTTGTGGTCGTGAGTTCCACCTGGAAATCCTGCCAATGACTCCCGTACTTTGCTTCCGTGTGTATTGACGGACTTCACGAACGGATGACAAGACGCCTGTCTACCTTCACGAATTATTTCATTTGTGTTTGCTCTCTCCATTTGAAAAGATGCAAGTTTCGTTTCTATCGGCATCTGTAGCGTACCGACTGAACTGTCGCAAAGCTGCCCTTCTGTCCCTGATTGCAGAACGACACTCATCATTCTACTAAGAGACAGGCTGCCTCCCAATTTATACTGATGACCTGGTGATGGGTGCAACTCCCGATTGGTGAATCACGGCTGTAATGTGACCGATCCAGTCCTGGACGCCTTCCACTACCGTAAAACAGCAATCTGCCGGCATGGCGTTAGCGTAGAATTTCTGAAAAGCCAGGGATCGAACTAACTCCATCAGCTATCGTAGCGTCAGTCTCACAAGGTGCATAGGAAAGACGCTGGAGAATGCCTAGCGTGTGTTCTTGGTACCAGGTAATAACTCAATGGCTCCCTGTGCAGTTTCAGGAGATGTTTCTTCACACGCGGTAACCTAACCTCGCAATTCAACAAGATTTCCTTAGTAAGTATTATTTGATTAGAAAAAAGGCTTACGATCGTGCCTGGAGGCACAGTATTTTGTGGCAGCTCTACGAGTTGGGTTTCGGTGGACGTTTCCCTACATTCATACAGTCCATCCTATCCGAGAGGACTGGTAATGTCACTTCTGAGCGTTTCTAAGGTATCCTGTACGGCGATCTTCGTTCGAGAGTAGCTTCTCTGTGCCATCTCCAACATTGCAACGGCTACTCGGCAACTGAATTTGAAGATGAGACGGCTGGAGGATTGGCGAAACACCAGTGATTTTAAATTCTCTATGGAGACATATGTGTATGTTGCTTTTAATCGCATGCACACACTTCCACAGTGTTCTCACTTTGAAGGAAACGGTGAAATACGTGAACCTCAGTTTTGATGAGATTCTAACTTAGCTGCCTCATGGCTGAAGGTCCAGAGCCAGGGGTGGAGCAAAGGGTTCCTCTGGATCCTCAAAAGGCTGAGGTTACTTTCCGGTTTGACTAAACACTGGAAGAATTGTAGCCGAGACTATATCTTTAGAATTAAATTTAACGTGATTTCATGTCACTAGCTAGATTTTATTAGTGTTTACCCAGGTGGACATTCCCCTCAAGATAGGGCTCCCTTATCAGTTTTCTGTGTAGATCGCGGAATTTTTCGCAGTCTTGAAGGCAGTGGACCGGATGAGACCCCTACGACGTGACAAGAAATTCCTCATCTAGTCGGATTCTCGAAGTGCCCTTGTTGCAGCTGGTCAGTACCCAGCACATGTGATGCTGCAAGAAACGCCAGAATATTTCAGACAGGCTGATGAATATTTTCTATAATCGTCACATATGAGTGGCGTAGTGTGCTAAACAACTATAAAACAGTGATCCCCCTCTTGTTGTAAGTTAGTTGCAGTCGTAGATATCAAACACCACCCAATAAGAGTCTTATTTTCAAAGTACACTACTGACCATTAAAATTGCTACACCACGAAGATGTGCTACAGACGCGAAATTTAGCCGACAGGAAGAAGATGCTGTTATATGCAAATGACCAGCTTTTCAGAGCATTCACACAAGGTTGGCGCCGACCTGCAACGTGCTGACATGAGGAAACTTTCCAACCGATTTCTCATACACAAACAGCCGTTGACCGGCGTTGCCTGGTGAAACGTTGTTGTGATGCCTCGTGTAAGGGGGAGAAATGCGTACCGTTTCCGACTTTGAAAAAGGTCAGATTGTAGCCTATCGCGATTGCGGTTTATCGTATCGCAACATTGCTGCTCGCGTTGGTCGAGATCCAATGACTGTTAGCAGAATATGGAATCGGTGGGTTCAGGAGGGTAACACGGAACGCCGTACTGGATCCCAACGGCCTCGTATCACTAGCGGTCGAGATGACAGGCATCTTATCCGCATGGTTGTAACGGATCGTGCAGCCACGTCTCGATCCCTGAGTCAACAGATGGGGATGTTTGCAAGACAACAACCATCTGCACGAACAGTTCGACGACGTTTGCAGCAGCATGGACTATCAGCTCGGAGACCATGCTTGCGGTTACCCTTGACGCTGCATCACAGACAGGAGCGCCTGCGATGGTGTACTCAACGACGAACCTGCGTCCACGAATGGCAAAACGTCATTTTTTCGGATGAATGCAGGTTCTGTTTACACCATCATGATGGTTTCATCCGTGTTTGACGCCATCGCGGTGAACGCACATTGGAAGCGTCTATTCGTCATCGTCATACTGGCGTATCACCCGGCGTGATGGTATGGGTTGCCATTGGTTACACGTCTCGGTCACCTCTTGTTCGCATTGACGGCACTTTGAACAGTGGACGTTACATATCAGATGTGTTACGACCCGAGGCTCTACCCTTCATTCGATCCTTGCGAAACCCTACGTTTCAGCAGAATAATCCACGACTGCATGTTGCAGGTCCTGTACAGGCCTTTCTGGACACAGAAAATTTTCGACTGCTGTCCTGGACAGCACATCCTCCAGATCTCTTACCAACTGAAAGCGTCTGGTCAATGGTGGCCGAACAACTGGCTCGTCTAAGTACGCCAGTCACTACTCTTGATGAACTGTTGTATCGTGTTGAAGCTGCATGGGCAGCTGTACCTGTACACGCCATCGAAGCTCTGTTTGACTCAATGACTAGGCGTATCAAGGCCGTTATTACGGACAGAGGTGGTTGTTCTGGGTACTGATTTCTCAGTATCTATGCACCCAAATTGCGTGACAATGTAATCACATGTCATTTCTAGTATAATATATTTGTCCAATGAATACCCGTTTATCAATCCGCGTTTCTTCTTGGTGTAGCAATTTTAATGGCCAGGAGTGTAATAAACAGAAGCAGTTTCAATACTAATTTGTACGAAATAGTTCAAAAATGGTTCAAATGGCTCTGAGCACTATGGGACTTAACTGCTTAGGTCATCAGTCCCCTAGAACTCAGAACTACTTAAACCTAACTAACCTAAGGACATCACACACATCCATGCCCGAGGCAGGATTCGAACCTGCGACCGTAGCAGTCGCGCGGCTCCGGACTGAGCGCCTAGAACCGCTAGACCACCGCGGCCGGCAGGCAGGATTCGAACCTGCGACCGTAGCGGTCGCGCGGCTCCAGACTGTAGCGCCTAGAACCGCCCGGCCACTCCGGCCGGCGTACAAAATAGTAAAATTTGCTTTCATACTGTCTGTGTCTAATTTGTTAGCTATGGGAAGCTTACATTCGACACAATGCAGAACAGCCAGCAGGCCTTAGGTTAGTTAGGTTTAAATAGTTCTAAGTCTAGGGAGCTGATGACCTCAGAAGTTAAGTCTCATAGTGCTTAGAGTCATTTGAACCATTTGCAAAGCAGTGCAGCCAGTAACAAGGATAACTTGAAATTCAGTTATAATAGAGAAGCACACGCCACAAACCTGCACAATTCAGTGTGAACAACTCTTCAGCGATTAATGCTGTTCTCCTTGCTTCTGAAGATGTAGACTGACAGGTAACCACTACAGACGCTATTTGTAGAACTAATGCACTTATGTTGAACATATAAGTTATTTTTTCTGTCGTTGTTACATTAACGTTATACAAAACAAATGTAATGGCACAGAACACACATTGTATTGTAACTGTGAGATTTTGTACTACAATCATTGCAACGATCGGACCATATACATCATTCAGAGATGAAGCTAATTTTCTTAATTTCAAGTGAAATACTTGAATCTCCACAATTCGATCGCTTGCGGATGTTAATATTCCGTTTGTAGGGCGTACGTGGCTCATTGTGAAAAAAGAATGAGCATTACATTTGCAGAGCAGTGTTGTTAAATCATGTGATCCGATCTCTAAGAACTCATAACGGAAGTTGGTCCTCACGTATTCGTTAACTGAATTGAATCTTCGCCCTAGCATCAAACAAAGTGCTATGAACTGTAGCAAGGCCATAAATGTTATGAAATTGTCAATGGTGACAGCTAAGAAGTATTTATCTTGATAATACAGAGAATGAGTAGCACTGGCAATCGTAAGAGTAACATAGAATGCTGGCATTACAGTCAGGAAAAGCCTTACTTTCTCATCACCGCGCCCTGGGCAACGTCTAAGCATTCTGTCCACACGTTGGATGTCATCAATAAATTCCACAAACGCTTTCTTGCGTTGACTAAGCAAGAGGAGGACGGACCCAGCTGTCATGAAAGTCATCAATGTGCTGATAACGACACATGGCACTGTAAGGCGGTGCCAAAGTTTGTCATTGATAATAGAAATCGCTTGTTGCAGTGCTCTGAAACCTAGGTAGAGAACCCCCATCATGACGGCTAGGCTGTAGGCGCGTCTGCAGGTAGCGAGTGGGGAGCTGCGCCAGCGACACAGCGGAACCCCGGAAACAGCAGACAGCAGCAGCACCGGCCTCAGGTTCTTAGCGGCGGCGCTCTGTCCCCACACCCGCAGAGGCGGAGCCATGAGACTCGGTTGCCTAATGCGGACTGTCGTGGACCCAGGCGATTTAGCAGCACTGTCACTCGAGTTGGTAAATATGTTTAATGAAAGACTCTGCGTTGGTTATGTATGATGAGCAGTCGTTGCCAGAACTACGACCAGCAGGTTGTCAAGTTACATTAACACACTGTCCTTGGTATGATTTCTTGTGAAGCACGCGAATGCTTCCACTTTACTTAATCACTTGCTGCTTCCTGCATTAGTTGATGACAAAATCGATTTGTGGAGGTATAATTCTTGTAATGGCCTTCTATTTCTTACTCTGTCACGGGAATTCAGAAGTCCGTTGAAATATTGTGGTAGTAACTGTCGTAACAAGTTATAAACAGATTTCAGTGCTCAATATAAATCACCAAAATAGCCATTATCTGTGTCTTTCTTGTTTCTAGATTATTTTTTGTGTATGAAAACATGGCAAGAGAGGTACTAAACCCAGCAGAACATTATAAGCTTTTAAAAACTCTAAAGAAGTTTAATGTCATATGGTATAATATTTTGGGGTAACTCTTCAAGTCAAACAAAAGTGTTCAGAGTCCAAAAGCGTGTAATACGTATTATTTGTGGAGTAAATTCACGGACGTCCTGTAGAAACCTCTTCAAAGAACTGGGTATACTAACTACTGCCTCTCAGTATATTTACTCCTTAATGAAATTTATCCTAAATAATATATCTCTTTTTCCAACAAACAGCTCAGTTCATACATACAATACCAGGAACAAAAATGATCTGCACAAGGACTTAAAAGCACTTACTTTAGTTCAAAAAGGGGTCCACTACTCAGGAACACTCATCTTCAATAATTTGCCAGCAAACATAAAAAATTTCGTTACAAATAAAGATCAGTTTAAAAGGAACCTGAAAGACTTACTAGTGGCCAACTCCTTCTACTCCATCGACGAATTTTTTAATAGAAACAAATTATGTATTGTATATATTCATACTATTAGTATTGTTATTTCAGCTTTAAAAAAAAAAAAAAAAGAATTGACATATTCCACATCCACGAGGATCTCCTCAGCACGGATCTATGGAACGAAAAAGTAATCTAATCTAATCTGTAATTGCAATATCGGACATGATATCAGCGAATAACATACTGTACTCCTTTTAAAAAAAGTACTATACTTTTTGTGGAATATGGATGAAGTGTCTCTTTGCGTTAAATCGACGCAACGTGCACCGTGACTGGTTGTGGAGTGGAAGGCTGGATGAGAAAAATACGCAAGGGGAGCAGTGTTCATAGTCACATCCTCTGACTTCATTTTGAGTCAGATTAAAATTAACGAACAAACTTCCCAGTTCATTAGAAGGCAGGTTTAAAGCGTAAAAAAGTTTTTTCTATCTCCAAGACAATGAAATTTCGACTACAGTTATCGAACTGCAAAACAGTTAATAAGGAAGTAGTCAGAAAATCAGCCATTTTAAATAGCCCGAGGTTATCGCCACAGTAAACTGTTAGTTATTCTGTCCGACAACAAGAAATGACTCACCTTACTCAAATTATTAGGTTTTAAAGTTATCCAAAAACAATAATAATTATAAGGCTACAATTAAACAGTGTGGCTGAAGTAATTCATTATTTTACATAACACAATTGCGCTGACAATAGCTTAGGCAAAATCACTTTTTTAAATAGCTAGAAATTTTATCCCAGAACAATAATACTAAGAAAGCCGCACTTGAACAGCAGGGCTCAAATAATAATTGATCTTAGCCCCACATAATAGTAATTATAACAGCTTCTGAAAATCAGGTTTTAAATAGTTGAAATTATTTATCCCAGAACAGTAATAACAACAAGTTGCACTAACCAGCAAGGCTCAAATAATTAGTGATCTTACCCGACAAAATAAAAGGTAGGTGAATGTGAACATGGCCCGTGGCCCCGCTGAAAGGCACCCCAAGACCCTCGCCCACAGACGAGATACACGACGAAGTGCCACTAAACAGGATATTTGACGGAAATTTCAAGTAGAACCATATCTATAGCACATTAAGATCGGCCATGAGCGACTGATAATGGAACAGATACAATCACAGCTCCATCTAATACCACAGCAGTTTTTCCCCGACGTCTTAACAGACGTCCTATCATCCTGTCCCTTCGTCTTGTCAATGTTTTTCTTTCGCCGGCGATTCCGCGGGAAACCTCCTCATTTATCTGTCCACCTATTTTACAACATTCCTCTCTAGCACCACATCACAAACCCTTTGATTGTCTTCTCTTACGACTTCCCCACGATCCAAGTTTCACTTCATATTATCGTGCACTCCAACGCACACTTCAGAAATTTGTGATGTGTGATGATATAAAAGTAGGGTTAGTGTGATAGCTTGGCTGTTGAGAGATTACCTATTAGTTTACAGTTCTATCAAAATTTGGTTCAGTTTATTTCTATATTTCCAAAATTGTGTGTTGTCTTCGAGAACATCCCAATTTTTGGAAATCTCAGAAGTGAGTGGATGTGTAATATTTCTGGCTTAGTCAGCCATCATATTAGGCTCCAAGAAGCTGTTCCTAGAGCAGTGGAGATGCAAGAAGTACATAGATGACGGAATGTGTTGTGAGGTACCTCTGACGGATGTTAGATTCGGTACCATTCCCGTGAGAAAGACCGCCTGCATAGTGATACTGCTCTGTGATTGGCTGCTGTGTTCGGAGCAAGAGCGCCAAAACGTTAAAGTATAGTTATTATTATTAGTTACACTACTCATTGGGATGACTTCACTTTTCAATATAAATATCTCGCAACAGCTGACTATCAATCAGTCATTTTAGAATTATTAAAAACAATTTAAATCAAAAACAAAGGACTGACGAAAGTGCAGACGAAGCAGTTCGGGTCACGCCTTTTCTGGTATGGCACGTGCAGTGGTTCGGGCTGTTCGTCACTCTGGATTAGGCAGTCGAGATGTACAGTCATGTTGTCTGTGGCAGGTTGTGCTTACCAGTATTCAGTATTGACACGTTCACTCTGGTAGTCATGAGGCACAGACACGTGCCACAAATAGTGTAAAGATACATTTTCGTAAACAATGTGTTTGATCATGTACTTTGCTGTATCAGAAGGTGTTGTATTAAGATCATGTAGGCTTCTCGTGTGGCTATATTAAAAAACGCGAGTGGCATCCCAAAGAAGTGATACATCATTTCAGAACAGAACCTCGCTAAAAGTCAGTTTCAGCCTCAAGATACAGAACCTACGACCTGCGTGCTGTTTTCTGCGCTGGGGACATCAACTTGAAGACAGCTGGTTAGTGAACTATAACAGAACCTTCGTATTCCACCCAGTGCAGTGGAAACAACTAGGCGCCTCACGTGTACTGCATGCACAGAACAAATGTGCTCAGTGAGACGTCATCTGCAGTAATGCAGAGGAAGTAAAGGAGGATGATCGTTATTAACACCAACAATCAATTCATTCTTCATTTCTTGCCGTACCTTGTTCCAAGTAAAACCTAAACTTTTGGAGCTTAGCCTCCAACTCGTCTAATGAACACTTAGCCTCTGCTGGGGACAGGGAACTTGATGCGCAAGGCACCTGGCCACGATCACCGCTCTTCTCCAGCGGCGGTATGGCCGGTGCACCAGATCTCGAAGCCTCACATGGAACAATAAACGCTCAAAGTCCGGGACCATTACGAGAGCGGTACTACTCAGTACCGAATTCAAGGCGTTGAAAGCAGCTGGTTAGTACGAGTCCACCTAAACGGATCGCCCTTCATGAGCTGCTTGTTTAAGAAAGCAGTAAGTTCTCCATAACTTGTGGACAAATTTCCTAAAACAGTTTCACATGCCGACAAAGCGAACTGTGCCCTTTTTTTGCCTTAGGTGGTCGTAATATGTGGATGACCTGGGAGTATGACTGATCGATCTTAATACCAGCAGCAGAGACTAGTTAGTCTTGGAAAGAAAATCCCAAGTTAGCAAAACTGACCTTAAAGTTTTTGGTGGTAAGGTCGATCTGCTATAACCTTGCCATGACTTACCGTAAGTGTTCAACGTGTTCAGAGAAGACATACTACAGAGGATCACATCATCAAGATGGCTATAAACGAAGTTGAATTTGACATCAAGCAAAGCAAACTCCAGAAGCCTGGACAAAACTGCGGCACTAGCTCATAACGCGAACGGCTCCGTGTTAAATTCGTTCAAATTCCAGTACATCGAAAAAGCTGTCAGCGCCTTGGAGTCTGCATGTGGAATCTGATAATATGCCTGCTCTAATTGAAGCATGGTGAAATATGATGGCCGGTGAACTAGGTAAAACGACGGTACATTCCGGAAAGAGACACTCATTCCAAAATGACTTTATGGTTGAAAGCACGGTAGCTGACACCAACCTGTAGCCTGACTCATTCCCCTTAGCTTCGAAGAAGATCAGAGAGAGGTGTGGCGAAGTGAATGGTCTAATTAACCCGTAGCATAATGTTTTCTCAACAAGGTCTTCAGTTTGGGAGGGGAGATTCCGAAAGGCGACTGCGTCGATAGTCACCTTGTGAATTAAGCTTTTCCTCTCCCATGTTATCTAGACGAATCCTTGCCGTCCAATAACTGTGAATAAAGCACTTGACTGAACATTGCAATTTACATGGTTAGATCAGCCTTCTGACACTGTGAAATTGTTACTTCAACTGTGAAATTCAAGTCGACCTGTCAACACAGACACTGTTCTGGGTCTTCGTGGCACAGTTATATCATTCACACATTCAACAGGGTAATATAACAGCTATTTTTTTTAAATTTTCCCTTCTTTTAAGTAATGCATATTATTATACATTTTATAAATTTACTCAATTTACTTTCTGTAACTTTGTTATAATGTTTACTTTTTTTTTGTAATTTTAGTCATTCATCCTGATACTTATGATGGCTAAGTTTTTATAAATATCTGTTATTTCTTCCCCCCCCCCCCCTACTGATCCGAAATACACTCCTGGAAATTGAAATAAGAACACCGTGAATTCATTGTCCCAGGAAGGGGAAACTTTATTGACACATTCCTGGGGTCAGATACATCACATGATCACACTGACAGAACCACAGGCACATAGACACAGGCAACAGAGCATGCACAATGTCGGCACTAGTAAAGTGTATATCCACCTTTCGCAGCAATGCAGGCTGCTATTCTCCCATGGAGACGATCGTAGAGATGCTGGATGTAGTCCTGTGGAACGGCTTGCCATGCCATTTCCACCTGGCGCCTCAGTTGGACCAGCGTTCGTGCTGGACGTGCAGACCGCGTGAGACGACGCTTCATCCAGTCCCAAACATGCTCAATGGGGGACAGATCCGGAGATCTTGCTGGCCAGGGTAGTTGACTTACACCTTCTAGAGCACTTTGGGTGGCACGGGATACATGCGGACGTGCATTGTCCTGTTGGAACAGCAAGTTCCCTTGCCGGTCTAGGAATGGTAGAACGATGGGTTCGATGACGGTTTGGATGTACCGTGCACTATTCAGTGTCCCCTCGACGATCACCAGTGGTGTACGGCCAGTGTAGGAGATCGCTCCCCACACCATGATGCCGGGTGTTGGCCCTGTGTGCCTCGGTCGTATGCAGTCCTGATTGTGGCGCTCACCTGCACGGCGCCAAACACGCATACGACCATCATTGGCACCAAGGCAGAAGCGACTCTCATCGCTGAAGACGACACGTCTCCATTCGTCCCTCCATTCACGCCTGTCGCGACACCACTGGAGGCGGGCTGCACGATGTTGGGGCGTGAGCGGAAGACGGCCTAACGGTGTGCGGGACCGTAGCCCAGCTTCATGGAGACGGTTGCGAATGGTCCTCGCCGATACCCCAGGAGCAACAGTGTCCCTAATTTGCTGGGAAGTGGCGGTGCGGTCCCCTACGGCACTGCGTAGGATCCTACGGTCTTGGCGTGCATCCGTGCGTCGCTGCGGTCCGGTCCCAGGTCGACGGGCACGTGCACCTTCCGCCGACCACTGGCGACAACATCGATGTACTGTGGAGACCTCACGCCCCACGTGTTGAGCAATTCGGCGGTACGTCCACCCGGCCTCCCTCATGCCCACTATACGCCCTCGCTCAAAGTCCGTCAACTGCACATACGGTTCACGTCCACGCTGTCGCGGCATGCTACCAGTGTTAAAGACTGCGATGGAGCTCCGTATGCCACGGCAAACTGGCTGACACTGACGGCGGCGGTGCACAATTGCTGCGCAGCTAGCGCCATTCGATGGCCAACACCGCGGTTCCTGGTGTGTCCGCTGTGCCGTGCGTGTGATCATTGCTTGTACAGCCCTCTCGCAGTGTCCGGAGCAAGTATGGTGGGTCTGACACACCGGTGTCAATGTGTTCTTTTTTCCATTTCCAGGAGTGTAGTTTATAGAGATTTATGTTAACTTTAAACTTTGATTTCTCCCTTTTAGTAGTCTAGACAATGCATACATGACACAATTGTTAGATCCCTTTACTTATGTAAGGAGTGTGTGTTTATGCTCTACAGTCATTTCTCTCATATCGATGCCTTCTTGGTACTGACTCCAGACACTGGAATAATACCTCAGAATTGTTATCACAATTAATTTAAATAAAATTGTTCCAAACTCCATCCGTCTTGATCTCCATCGTGAAAAAGCCACATGTTTCTTCTTAGTCGTCTGTTATGTCACCTTAGCAATCTCATGTCTACCATATACCGATAAGCGATGCTAACCTGCTGGACGTGCATGCATATGAAGAGACACTGTGCACTTGGATGGGTGTGGAACAGTCTTCGCTGAATAGCAGATACAGACACAGCTCTCTAACTGCCTTCACGAGAAGTGGAATGTGGTCGGTATAAGTACCCTCCAGCTTGTGGTCAATTGCAGATTAATTTGGCGTCTGTAATTCAGGTACTGTTGGTCAAAGACAATGCAGCGCTACCTGTCAGTCTCTGACTTTATGCCATGAATGCGAAAATACTCTGTTACACCCATCCACACAAGGAAAGATGGTCAGTCTCAGTCGCAAATTCTGCACTATGACCGATGTGTGAGGAATACGCAGATAACATAACTGCTTTGGTATAGGATGCTGTCTGGTATACTTCTGCGTATATGACCAAATGGACGCACTGCACAGTCACCTACCTGCATTTGCAATCCAGTATATGGTAGTTGGAATTTAGTGGAGGAGTGGTTTAGTGATGATATAGAAGTTCGGAAGAATTCTCCTGTGTCATGGACTGGCTTTGAAATTAGGGAAAGGCTGGTAAAATCGCTAAAATTCTCGCATTATCAATTAAGTATATCGTCCCATATCGATGGTGTCTTTCCCATCCCATCCATCCAGTGGCAGGCTGTTCGTTACCATGTAATGAACCACTCGTTTGAGAGAGTCTTGGTGGAACACTTGATATTTCCTACTTGTCTGTGTGGAGCATAGGATTAAATGCAGAGGTCATCATCTTCGGACAATTGTTTGGATGCGTTCCTCAATGCTGCAGACTCGGCCTATTTCCATATGCTGTGATGCACGTCATATTTTTTCACCAACAAATTAAGAGTACCTCTTTTTATTCGTACTACGCCGTGTGTGTTGTGAACAACACCTTCCAGAGATACTCAGCGCAGGTACAGTGGTCATGTACATGGCTGCAAAATGAGGAAACAAAGCTCTTCGAAATGGAACGACGAGATATCTGCTACCCTGTCTCTGTGGAAGATAAGATTAACTGTATAGGTCATCACTCTGGATAGCTGTTGGGAACGCTCCACAATGCCAAAATATCTCCTACGTTTTTGTCAATAAGAAACGTCGACTTCGTATGTTATTTCTACCATCCTCTGTTTTGTGGGAGCAGCATAGTTTTCACCATTGTGATTTTCACCTTTCTGTGGGAGCCAGTGAACCGATACGTGTTAATGTCAGTTTAACACCTGGCACTGACCTCAGAGTCATGGTAGAAAAACCAAATGTACGGTGGAGTACGACGTTTTAGTCATATACTGCTTTCCTGTGCTACAGCTGAAGAAAGGTGAATTAACCTGCTTGTGAAAGAACAATACAGGAAGGCTCTTTTGTGATAGATAGTCTCTGGGATTTGGTTCTCCTCCAGTACAGGCGACAAAACTTTACATAGATCTTTGAATGCTACTTCATTCACTGGCCACCTGCTTAACGTTTGGGTGCTGCCAGTTCGTAGTTTCTTACCTACTCTGGATGTTACAAAATAACTATGAGAGGTGCTCTGAAACATACTAAATGAATCTACAGATGCTACTGGTATTTCATATTTCTGAAATTTGTAATTAGAACATGCGGAATGCTCTCAAACTACACTGATTTAACACATAAAACTAACAGAAATCGACTGTATCATCTAGTGGAGTCGTGACTTGTTTTATTATTATCGTCATGATTGTGTTTTTAAAAATATGTGTTGCTGCAAGTCCTGTGTTATTTTATATTTTATAACATGTAATTATAAAGTATATACCATATGAATTATAGCTCATTGCGATAGTGTTTTTCTGGACACGTGAGTAGGGTGCGTGCAACAGGCCGCTCTGTGATGGTCAAACTGCTTACGAAACTAGAATGTAAGAATCTGCTGGATTTGGACTTCTTCTTCAAGTTAAGTGGCAGAAACGTCATGCGCAGATCGGTAGGTGGGGAGCAAAAATGTCAAGTTTAAGCAAGCTGACGGTATTTGTTTTCGATGTATTGGAGGAATCTTACAGGGTTCTCTACTAGGTGATGTTAGAAGGTTCTGTTACAAGACATGCGCTGACGATTTGTTTTATAAACGCCAGTGCGATACAGCATTGCATTGGTAGAAGGGGACCTGCCATAGTGTACAAAGCAACAACATTCTCCTGAATTACAACTTGTTGTTGTAGAAGTGAAAATTAATGTTTTTCTCCTTTCATGTGAGCAAATGGGGTGAAAGACTGTCTTCTGTAATGTTTATTCACATGTCTGGAATATTTGTAATACACACGTACGTGACAGTTTATTTATAGACACTGATCTGAATGCAGGGGATCGTATGAAACCATCGAACTAATAGATATCACTTAACATAGACGTTACTTCCATGAAGTTTACAGTCTCGCTTTTCCTTCACTCCAATGAAAGTTGCGAAATAACAAGAACATTCTGCAGTTTTGCAGAAAACAGTGAAGAGCAATTATTTTCCGATTTTATGCAGGGTGGGCGTGTATAAGAGATGTGAGATAACCTAATACTTCTGTCAAATGAATAGTACCGACCTTTAATCGGCACCAGTGCTGTAGTTTTTTCCCCCTTTCTGGATGCGGCAAAATAATGGCAAACAACTGGGGAGAGAGAGATGCAAATCTTATCCTGCACTTGAAGCAGAAACTATACCGAATTTGCTCATAAAACTAAAAGAAAATGGACTGCGCCTATTTAGGTTGAAACATCACATTTATTGTCGTCACGATTGTCTTACATTTTTTACTAGTTGCTAGCATGTAATAGGTGCGTTGACTTTAAACACTAGTGTTCTCCTTCGCAGATTCGCTGATAGGGACACTGTGGGGGGCAGTGCGGCGTAGCTGCAGTTTAGAAAAACAGTAGAGGTCGGAGTAGCTGTCATTTATCTCAGTTTGTTCATTGAGCTGCTGGATTGCGGCTTATTGTTTATATCGTTATCATTAGCGTAGATATCTGTCTGGAGTGCCTGAAAGTCCGACCACGAGCTTCGCTGGCGACGTGTTGTACTGAAGACTGCCCCCATATTAGATTGGGAGGGTATGCGGTCAGCATAGGCGGTGCGCAGAAGCAGTAGCAACTGTCCATTGGAAAGAGCTTTTATCCCTGCCTAAGGTGGGGAGAGGAAGATAGAGAGAGGAAAGAGTGGAGATGAGAGTGGCTTTAAGTTGGCTGGTTTGTGACCGCACAATGATGAGAACACACATGCCAGCGCCACCCCTCTCTTCTGCTGCAGTCTTCTGGGGGGCGATTTTCCCCAATCCCTTTGTTGCATGACGACCCGTTGGTTACGAGTACTGTTTTTTTTACTATAATTTCCATGTGTAACTAGAACAGTGAAACATTTTCCATCAGTTGTCGTAACATGTATTGGCTTTTGTAAGTTTCGATTACCTCTGGTGCAGTGTGATTGTCGAGCGATGTATCGGGAGACGTCTGTAGCGAACTAAGGTATCAAACAGCGACAGACACAGTCCTCAAGTGTACGCTTACAGGTAAAACACTTATTAAACTCCTCTCTGGCCAACACCAGCATCTCATCAGTTGAACGTATATCCCACCAAAAATAAAGATAGTAACTTCGACTCCAGCGTTTATCCTGCCGGCTTGTAGGTGAAGAGTAGAACTTCAGTCAATCTGCACCTGGTTTCGAGTTGTATTGTAAATATTTTGCGAGTAGAATAACACCAGTTGTTTGGCGTTGTCAATTTTTGAGTTGTATCGGGATTTTAAGCGCTCGTTATGTGGCGCTATGCGTATATTTGTGCCATTAGAACCGACCCTTATGATTAATTACGTAATTAGGACCGATCCTTACTTCAGATTCTCCAGCAGAATAAATAAAGTACAATAACCTAACCTTCTCTTGTATCTGGACAGTTCCCATGTGTGACTTCAGCTTTCCGTCCAGAAGGACCAGGTTTCGAGTCCCAGAAAGGGCACCATCATTTTGAATTTCCCTCCAGTTTTTGTGGGAGGAGGTGGGGTATTCCTCCCCATATTCGATTTTCTCGTCCACAGGGTAGATGGTGAAGGGGCGAGTGGTGGGGAGCAGGAGCTGGTGGGGATCCACATGCCACCTCGGGAAACGCATGACGTCATCCAGGGATGGCGTGAGGGTCGGTGGTTAGGGGTGTAATTACCTGATCAGTTTAATTAATTTTCATATAAACTTCATAACAAAACTGTGCTGACGCTGCCATCATCCCTCTACTTGTGTAGACACGCTAGTGAGGCAATTATTGAAGCACCTAGAAAGACTAAGGTTAATTTGTCGTCATCAATTACAAACCCGCCCCAGCGTCAGCTACGACAGCAACTCTGATACTTGTGACACATACTTCCCACCATCAAATTAGAATAATTTTCAGTATAAGTGGAGAAGTGGATTCGTATGAGGAAACGATACGTAATCTCTATGGATACAAAGACCGTATATTAATTACTTTTGAATACATTCTGGGCGTATACAACGATCAATATTTATTACAAATATTTACTATCAAAAACAAATTATCTATCTCGGCGACGGGTTTCGACCACAACTGTGGTCATCTACAGATCAATGAGTAAGAACATCCTTCTGGTGGTAAATCAGCAATGAGGTTCTTACTCATTGGTCTGAAGATGACCACATTTGTGGTCCAAACCTGTCAACGGAATAAATAATTTGTGATCAGGACTGTTTTTGATAGTAAAGACCGTATAATTCAGGCTCATCTTGATTATCTCTAAACCATGAAATCTACGTCACATACGTCAGATACATTTGACGCTACATATGTGGAATGTAGCAAACGCATACAAGCCTTACAAGGCTTAGGGGAAAAGAATATAGCCGCCGGTTAGCATCCAAAATTCTCTGTGCGTTTCCAGAACATATTGACAGACGCTTGGTTGCTCACGCCAGAAGAGAGAGGAGTACTGAAAGTCACGTCACGAAGCTACTGGAATGATTGAATAATGAACTAGGAGGAGCTGTGATTACTCACAAAATTAGAAGTTGTAGCGTTTTAATTACATTCACATCCACAGCTGTGATGAACGCAAACGGGGAGAAGCCAGGTAGAAAGCAGAAAAGAGAACGGTCGAGGTACTTGTGTTTTTTCATTCACATCTTCATTGGGCACAAGAGTGTACGAAGATATCGAGCATCAAAGACAGAACTGACAGATTTAAATCCTCACGTCGACGTTTATTGTGTCTAAATCGGGGGACGTAACATCAAAAAATGCAGCAGGAAAAGCAAAGTAACTTGTTCTAGATGCAAAGGGTCCTACCATGTATTTATCTGCAATGTAGAAACGCGAGTCTCACTGAGGGAGACTGATGGTCAACGATCTCTCTTCACCTATCTTCAAATTGCCTGTGTTTGGATCACAGGTCCGACTGGATTGAAGAAACATACGCGCAGTTTACTCGACGCTGGGAGCATATACTGCTTAATCAGCACGACTTTGGTCAACAACTTGTAATTACGCATTGTCACCCACCAACCTTTGACTGTTGTGGGACTTGAGTCATCACATTTCACGTCAGCAAATTGCAGGCTTGTTCACGTGAAGGAGTTTCTACAAAGATACCTTGACTTTCTCTACTGTTGAAAGTAGGAACACGTATTCAGCACTTCTCAGTGTTCTTCAAAATATTATCATCCATAAGCTGCAGTTCGCTGATCTCAAGGATGAGCACCAATACTGTATTGAAATTCTTATAGGTGCAGACAAATATTGGTAAAAAATAATACAGGATGACCCAGCAATACGCCTTTCTGATTCATCAGTTCTTCTTCCATCTACACTCCTGGAAATTGAAATAAGAACACCGTGAATTCATTGTCCCAGGAAGGGGAAACTTTATTGACACATTCCTGGGGTCAGATACATCACATGATCACACTGACAGAACCACAGGCACATAGACACAGGCAACAGAGCATGCACAATGTCGGCACTAGTAAAGTGTATATCCACCTTTCGCAGCAATGCAGGCTGCTATTCTCCCATGGAGACGATCGTAGAGATGCTGGATGTAGTCCTGTGGAACGGCTTGCCATGCCATTTCCACCTGGCGCCTCAGTTGGACCAGCGTTCGTGCTGGACGTGCAGACCGCGTGAGACAACGCTTCATCCAGTCCCAAACATGCTCAATGGGGGACAGATCCGGAGATCTTGCTGGCCAGGGTAGTTGAGCACTTTGGGTGGCACGGGATACATGCGGACGTGCATTGTCCTGTTGGAACAGCAAGTTCCCTTGCCGGTCTAGGAATGGTAGAACGATGGGTTCGATGACGGTTTGGATGTACCGTGCACTATTCAGTGTCCCCTCGACGATCACCAGTGGTGTACGGCCAGTGTAGGAGATCGCTCCCCACACCATGATGCCGGGTGTTGGCCCTGTGTGCCTCGGTCGTATGCAGTCCTGATTGTGGCGCTCACCTGCACGGCGCCAAACACGCATACGACCATCATTGGCACCAAGGCAGAAGCGACTCTCATCGCTGAAGACGACACGTCTCCATTCGTCCCTCCATTCACGCCTGTCGCGACACCACTGGAGGCGGGCTGCACGATGTTGGGGCGTGAGCGGAAGACGGCCTAACGGTGTGCGGGACCGTAGCCCAGCTTCATGGAGACGGTTGCGAATGGTCCTCGCCGATACCCCAGGAGCAACAGTGTCCCTAATTTGCTGGGAAGTGGCGGTGCGGTCCCCTACGGCACTGCGTAGGATCCTACGGTCTTGGCGTGCATCCGTGCGTCGCTGCGGTCCGGTCCCAGGTCGACGGGCACGTGCACCTTCCGCCGACCACTGGCGACAACATCGATGTACTGTGGAGACCTCACGCCCCACGTGTTGAGCAATTCGGCGGTACGTCCACCCGGCCTCCCGCATGCCCACTATACGCCCTCGCTCAAAGTCCGTCAACTGCACATACGGTTCACGTCCACGCTGTCGCGGCATGCTACCAGTGTTAAAGACTGCGATGGAGCTCCGTATGCCACGGCAAACTGGCTGACACTGACGGTGGCGGTGCACAAATGCTGGGCAGCTAGCGCCATTCGACGGCCAACACCGCGGTTCCTGGTGTGTCCGCTGTGCCGTGCGTGTGATCATTGCTTGTACAGCCCTCTCGCAGTGTCCGGAGCAAGTATGGTGGGTCTGACACACCGGTGTCAATGTGTTCTTTTTTCCATTTCCAGGAGTGTAGATTTTAATGGATTTTCAGTGGCTACAGGTCGAGTATTGTTTTTAGGGCTGTTACTGTTAGCCATGTGCACCACAAGGAAGATTCTGCGTCCTTAGACAAGGACACCCTTCGTTTCTGGGACTTGAAATTCATGGGGATACAAGAATAACAAGAGCGATCACTCTCACCACAACATGCCTCCGTTTTGCAGAACTTCCATGATACATCCCAAATTCTGGAAGGGAAGAGGATCCTTTCATTACTAAGAAAGAAAGATATTCCTTTCTTCAAATTTTTGCAACGCGGAAAGACGTTTTACGTCCTTACAAAGAAAATGTTCCAGTATCGATCATTTTTGGGAGATGTATTAGTCACAGATGTTGCCTTATATTCAGAATGAGCACGTTAAGAGGGTCAATGTACCACAACACATCGAATGGTGTGTTCTACCTTCTTCATCACGCAGTTCAACGGGAGAGATTGGGAATTACAAAATGGGGAATTTTATTTGATGTTCTTCACGATAAAATGATTCATCGTCAGTTAATGACGCACTCGATTCAGGGACGAATTTGTAGCCTGAAATACTGATAACTTTGAATTGTTTCAGGATGTATCAAAAGGCCATTGCTGGAGATGGCACTCAAAGGTTCTTACAACTGCCACTCCTGTCACTAAATGAAAGGGATAGAGATGTAATGCAATTTTTTTGGTTTCCTGTCGAGAAGACAGAGGGTGTAATTTGGCAAACTACAAATGACGTCTTCATCTATAGATGTACACGTTTAACACAAAAAACTAGTACTGAGTGCATAACTTTGGGTAATCACGTCAGACATTTTGTCAGACATAATATGCTTAATCATTTTCGTCGCAATACTCGTGCTTTTTTTCATCCTCGATATTCTAACCAAATATCAAATTTATCAACCGTTTTGGGCACACTCCCACGCAATCCATCATCGATCCCTCCACTGCTACTGCTTGACCGACTCTGAAATGACGTCTCTGCCCTCAGGTGTGCCCACCTGCGTTGCACGCTGTTATCATGTGAACATCGCTCAGAGGTTGACGCCAAGCAGCAGCAAAACATTCCCCTCTCACGTAATCAACACAGGTGTTTGACATTCCTCTGGACCATTTATTTTCTTTATGGTGCTTTTATAATCGAACAACTTCATCGAAGGAGAACTGAGTTCAACGGATATGTAGACATTCATTCACATGTAAATAATTTTAGTATTGGTACATTACCACAAACGTAAGATATACATGGTCTACAACAATATTGTCACCTTACTTATCCCTTCCCTTATAACTAAAGGAAATTATCATTAAAACTGAAGATTGTTTATAAACATGTTTGACAGTTCAAGTTCTGAAACAAACGAAACCTTTTATTCTGAACTTCATACAACATGATGGAAAAACCGGACAACTGAATAAAATTACACTTGAAAGGAAACGTAGAAACCATTAAAATTACACACATTTCAGTGACTGTGCCTAACCAGAAACTATTCTATATAAGCTAACTTCTGTACCCAAAGAACTGGTGCACTAGAGTAACAATTCCATTGTAGTTGTAAACACAAAATTCGTGATTTGAGGTTAGCTTACTTAATCATCAATAAACATGGTGCAAACTAGTTGATAAAAAATTAACACTTACAAAATCTTCATGAAAATGCTGTTGATTATGAGGCGTTGGTACTCCTGAAGTATCCAATCTGGTGGTAATGTTATGGCCTTCAGCTAAATCCTCGTCCCAAATGTTTATAAAATCTTCATAATTTGTGTTTAAAACTGGATATGCTCACGCATCCACTGCAGGTAAAGCAGGAAACAGAATAAACGGAATTAGAAAAAATGAAAAATGGTTCAAATGGCTCTAAGACTATGGGACTTAACATCTGAGGTCATCAGTTCCCTAGAAATTAGAACTACTTAAACCTAACTAACCTAAGGACATCGCACACATCCATGCCCGAGGCAGGATTCGAACCTGCGACCGTAGAAGTCGCGCGGTTCCGGACTGAAGCGCCTAGAACCGCTCGGCTACCGCGGCCGGCCGGCATTAGTAAAACCCCAACTATACAAAGTGGTGTACACTATATCATAATTCTCATTAATTATAACATGTTCAATTTCGCATATTCATACACTGCAAGCAGCAGGAATTTGTAACAAAACTATCACTCCCACAAAAATATAAGTATGTTTAAGATAAAACCCAAATACTGCAAAATTCCCACATCAAGGGGCAAAAAGAACGTAATGTTAATAAAAAATTTGAAAAATGTAAACATGTAAACATTCTCCACAGGCACTACTATACCCGTTGGTATCGACTAACCGTTGTGCCATCCTCTGCAAATAATGTCACTAGACGTAGTATGGAGGGGCGTGTGGTCAGAACACCTTTCCCCTGCGCATTGTCAGTTTTAGTGACCTGGAGCTACTCTGTCAAGTAGCTCCTTACTTGCCTTACGAAGTTGAGTTCACCCCATTCCAGTCCTTCCACGATGGAGAAATCCCTGGTTCTGCTGGGAAATAAACCTGGGACCTCTGAAGGGCAACCACCCACGCTGACCGCTCATCCAATGAAGATATATATCGAGATTGCAACTCAAAACTGCCCTTCCAAATTTTACTCCTGAAATGAAATGACGTCAGAAGTATGGTGTTTACTTGTATCATCAGGGAACATAGCGTTTCCATTTCCACAAAATTTGGAGGAGGAATACTTTGCACTTGTACAGGATCTTTACATATGGTACAGAAATTCATATTTTTAATTGTAAGTTTATTGGAAAAGTTATGGGTTCTCAGTAAATACAGAAATATCGAAACCCTCTTGTTCTTCCCTTCATAGGCCTTGCAGCGACGACATACTCATGCCGTCAAGTCAGTAGTAGGGCGACATTCTGTGAAGTCACCCAAAGACCTTGTTGAAGAAAGTTTTGGATACGAAGATTTCCGTTCCTCTATCGTCATCTTAACTGTTCGCTATCCTCTTTCCACAGTAGCACATTTAAATTTCAAACGTTCGTTAAATTTTTTAAGTTTTCAGATTTCATCTTCCTCTTTGGCTCAGCTCCAGCATAACTTGTAAATCGATGATAAAATACGATGCATATCCTGACGTTTTGAGACTTCTTCTGGATCACTGTGATCACATAGCTCAGTTTCTATTCGTTTCTGTTAGACTCGCATATCCTCTCAATACAAATGTTCCGGCGCTACTGTTTTAACATTATTGGCGATTTTCAAACTTGCTACTCGTCCTTGTAAATCTGTTTTGTGCTGAACCTAAAAAACTACCAATATCTTCAGATAAATATTCAAAGTCTTCTTACCCATACCGCAAAAATCAACACTTCAGTTTTCTGTTCTGGTATTCCTTAATCCAAAACACCATTTTCTACCATTGATCCAAAACACGACACTTTCACCGATTTCATCTATTCTTCCTTTATGTGTGTGGCGTCTCTTATTTCGGACAACACTTTTCTGTACTTAACACTCCATGTTGTTGTTGTAGTAGTCTTCAATCCAAAGACAGATGTGATGCAGCTCTCCATGCTACTCTGTCCTGTGCAAGCCTCTTAATCTCCTAGTACCTACTGCAACCTACATCCTTCTGAATATGCTTGGTCTTCCTCTGCAATTTTTACTCTCCACGCTTCCCTCCAATACTAAATTCATGATCCCTTGATGCCTCAGAATTTGCTCTACCAACCGATCCCTTCTTCTAGTCAGGTTGTGCCACATAGCTCTCTTCTCCCCAATTCTATATGGTACCTACTCATTACTCACGTAATCTACCCATCCAACCTGCAGCACTCTTCTGTAGCACCAAATTTCAGAAGTTTCTCTTCTCTTCAGGTCTAAATTGCGCATCAACCAGGTTTCACTTCCACACATGACTACACTCCGTACAAATACTTTCAAAAAGGACTTAACGACACTTAATTCTATACTCGGCGTTAACAAATTCCTCTCCTTCAGAAGAGCGTTTCTTGCCATATCCAGTCTACATTTTATATCCTCCCTACGTCGACCAACATCAGTTATTTTGCTTCCCAGATATCAAAACCCATCTACTACTTCAAGTGTCTTGTTTCCTAATCTAACACCCTCAGCATCGATTGTTTTAATTCGACTACATTCCATTATTCTCGTTTTGATTTTGTTGATATTGATCTTATATCCTCTTTTCACGACACTGTCCATTTCGTTCAATACTCTTCTAAGTTCTTTGCTGTCCCTGCCAGAATTACAATGTCACTGGGAAACCTCGATGTTTTTATTTACTCTTCCTAGGCTTTAATTCCTGCTCCAAATTTTTCTTTTGTTACTGCTTGTTCAATACATCAGGGATAAGCTACAATCCTGTCTCACTCCTTTCTCAACAACTGCTTCCCTTTCGTGCTCCTCGACTCTTACATTTAGTTTCTGCACAAATTGTAAATAGCCTTTCGTTCCCTGTATTTTACCCCTGCCACCTTTAGAATTTGAAAAAGAGTATTCCAGTCAACATTGTCAAAAACTTTCTCTAGCTCTACAAATGCCATAAACGTAGGCTGGAATTTAGTAACCTATCTTCTAAGAGAAGACGTGGGTCAGTATTGCATCACGTGTCCCTACATTTCTCCAGAATCCAAATTGATCCTCCTCGTAGTCGGCTTCTACCAGTTTTTCCATTCTTCTGGAAATAATACGTGTTAGTATTTTGCAGCCATGACATATTAAACAGGTAGCCCGGTAATTTACACAACTTTCAACACCTGCTTTCTTTGGAATTGAAATTATTTTATTCTTCTTAAAGTCTGATGGTATTTCGCCTGTCTTGTACACCTTGCTCAACAGATAGAAGACTTGTGCCATGGCTGACTCTCCAAAGGCTATCAGTCTTATCTTCATCTGCATCCTCTTCCATTTCTATAATATTGCCCTCACATACGTCTCCATTGTATAGGTCCTCTGTGTACTCCTTCCACTTTTCTACTTTCCCTTCCTTGCTTAGATCCGGTTTTCCATATGATGTCTGGAATTCATGCAGTTAGTTCTCTTTTCTCCAAAGGTCTCTCTAATTTCCGTGTTGGCAGTTTCTATCCCTACAGATATGTGCTTCTATATACTTACATTTGTCCTCCAGCCATTCCTGGTTAGTCATTTTGCACTTCCTGTCTATCCCAGTTTTGGGCATTTGTATTCCCTTTCATCTGCTTCATTGGTTGTATTTTTATATTTTCTCCTTTCATTGATTAAATTCAATATCTCTTGTGTAACCCAAGGATTTGTACAAGGCCTCGTCTTTTTGTCTACTTGATGTTCTGCTGCCTTCACTATTTCACCTCTTAATGCTGTTATTCTTCTCCTGTATTCCTTTGATCTGTTCTTGTCGATCGTTCTCTAATGCTCCATTTGAAACCCTCTACAACCTCTGGTTCATTCAGTTTATCCACGTTCCATCTCCTTAAAATCCTGCTTCTTTTTAGTTTCTTCAGTTTAATCTGCAGTTCAGAACCAATAAATTGTGGTCAGACTCCACATCCGTCCCTGGAAATGTCTTACAATTTAGAACCTGCTTCCGAAATCTCTGAATTACCGATATATAATCAATCTGAAAACTTTCAGTGCCTCCAAGTCTCTTCCACGTATATAACATTCTCTCATGATTCTTAAACCATATGTTCCCTGTGATTTAATTATGCTCTGTACAAAATTCTATTTGATAGCTCTTCTTTCATTTCTTCCCTCTTCTGTACAAATTCACCTACTATTCTTCCTTCTCTTCCTTTTCCTTCTATGGAATTCCAATCCCTCATAACTATTAAATTTTCATGTGCCTTAACTCTCTGAATAATTTCTTTCATATCATCATACATCTTCTCAATCTCTTCCTCATCTGCGGAACTAGTTGGCATATAAACTTCTACTACTGTGGTGGATGTGGTCTCCATGTCTATCTTGGCTAGAATAATGCGTTCACTCTGCTGTTCATAGTAACTTATCCGCATTACTATTTTTTATTCGTTATTAAACCTGCTCCTGCGTAATCCGTACTAGATTTTGTATTTATAGCCCTCTGTTCACCTGACCAGAAGTCCTGTTCCTCCTACCATCGAACTTCAATTATTCTGACTGTATCTAACTATAACCTATCAATTTCTGTTTTAAATTTTCTAACCTACCTGCCTGATTAAGGAATGTGACGTTCCTAGTTCCAATCAGTAGACCTCCAGTTTTGTTTCTCCTGATAACGACGTCTTCCTGAGTAGTCCCGGCCTGGAGATCCAAATGGGGGGACTATTTTACCTTCAGAATATTTTCCCCAATAGGATGCCATCATCAGTTAACCATACAGTAAAGCTGCATGCCCTCGGGAAAATTACTTCTATAGCTTACCCTTGCTCTCAGCGTTGTATTGTATTGTATTATATGTTAACCGTTGGCCTAGAAACGACGGAGAGGCTCCGTTCCCGCCGCAGCCTCAGTGGTCCACAACCCCACGACGACTACAGCAGTGCACTTCAACCCTCCGCCGCCCCACACCAGTGTTATTGTATGCGGTTCGGCCTCCCCGGTGCCGCCCCCCCCCCCCCTCCCCCCGCCAGGGAACGTCCCACACCATACGAGTGTAGCCCCTATGTTTGCGTGGTAGAGTAATGGTGGTGTACGCGTACGTGGAGAACTTGTTTGCGCAGCAATCGCCAACATAATGTAGCTGACGCGGAAGAAGGCGAACGAGCCTGTATTCGCCGAGGCAGATGGAAAACCGCCTAAAAGCCATCCACACACTGGCCGGCTCACCGGACCTCGACACAAGTCCGTCGGGCGGATTCGTGCCAAGGACCAGGCGCTCCTTCCCAGTCCGGAAAGCCGTGCGTTAGATCTCATGGCTAACCGGGCGGGCTTGCTTTCAGCATACTATGCTCGGATCTCTATGAACTTTTCTTTCTCCTTTCAGTATTTCCATTACAAGGCTGGTATGATGTGGCTCAATTTCAAAGTTTACTGTACACATGACTGGATCGGTTATTGAAATGGGGCATAGTGTTTTATCTGCATGTAGCACAGGAGGTCACATACCAACATTACTTCGTTTTGGATCTTACCTTGTCCACTTTTCAGACCTGTTGTTAAAATGATCGTTACCATTCGTAATCAAGTCGTCACGAAATTTATTCCACTTATTTTTTCACCTGTGATATAGTTATTTCACAACTGTAAATTCTGTTGTGACTGTTCAGAACTTCTTTCATGCGGAAAGTGGTCCCTGTTATCAATACAGTTATCACCAGTTTGCCTACGACTGTGCAAATCCTCCAATGTGGAAATTAATCGTTCTCTTCTGCATGTGATGGCAGTTACTGTGGCTGCTTGGAAACAATATGCGATTCAGATTCTTCTCTTGCACAGGCTGGGACAAAAGCAAATTCTTCTCTTAATGACATTTAAAGAATTCAGCCATGGTTTCATACTTTTCCTCATAAGAATAATTACAGGCATTCAATATCTAAGCCTTCTCTTTAGACTATCGACTCCGTGAACAGAATCTTACTAGAAATTTCGTTCGGAACCCTCTTAAGTGTGGAAATTTTGATCCACGGATTGTTTTGGAGCATCGTTGATCCATCTAGATGCTATCAGATAAGATCAAGCTTTCTACCTTCCATCCGCTTTGATGTAAGTACACTGTCGACCTGACTTAGTCCTAGTACTGGATGAACCATTCCCTCGCTGCTGCATGCAACACATCAGTGATGTTAGCAAGATTTGTACTTGTCAATTTGTTGATCATCACATGCATTGGCTGTATATTTAGTTCAGCGGTGGTATTGGAAAGATACTTTCTGTGTGAATGGCGTCCACACCAGGAACTTGACTCAACTTCTTCCTGAAATTCCCAGGGCTGTTCTTACTATATAATTCGATCTAGAATCTCAAAGCCGAGGTTAAATGTTTATACCTTCCTGTCTGGCTCCTTAACGTGTTGCTGTCTCTTCTGATATTCAGCATTGTCTGCAAATGCTCCTGTTTCCACACGAGTGTGTGCCAAATGGTATTCTCGACCTGTGTTGGAGCTTCCTTTGCACGCTTTGTAGTTCTTTCGTTGAACCAGAGAACTGAAATATTAATAGAGTCTACATCTAATATCGAATAGTAAAAGTAATAAAGAATTTTGTTTGCTGTAGTTGCCGCGTCAGTTGCTAACAACATATGTGAATGTTGAAATACGTACAGATACAATGTCGTATAGTTCAGTCAGTCTTTAACACAACGACTATTCCGTAGATAACGAGCCCTGACCACTACGAAAGTCTGTGAATCTTATTTAATTGCAACCACACAAAATGGCCTCTGTGCATCGATGTTTGAACACCGGAGAGTGGATGCTTGCACTTCATTAGCTACGGCGTGTGTGTTAGTGGCAGCGCCGTCAGGCGTCATTGGAAGCTGCGGCGTGACTGGCGGCGCACGTATTTTGAAGTGTGGCCTGCAGGATAACGGCTGATACCTCATTTCGGTCCCGCATATAGCACAGTTTCTGCAGTCATTTGCTGACGTCTGACGTCAGTGAATTGCTGCTTTACATTACCTTCAGCAATCTTAAGAAATTTCTGCAATGAAGTAGATCATTTACTTTTGAATACATTATGGGAGTAGCAGTGATCAATGAGTTACAAATATTTACTATTAAAAACAGTCTTGATCACTATTTATTTATTAAGGTGACCGGTTTCGACCACTACTGTGGTCATCTTTAGACCTACAAGTATACAAAGCTTTAATTAGAGGGCTACATACATTAAAGAAAATACATAAAGTTATAAAGGTATAAAACGACGAATTACCATTGAGTAGGAACCTCTTTCTGCTGGAGAATCACTACTGGAGAAACCAGTGCACGTCTTACTATATATAATGGAGGCTCCGCCCACCTCTGACGGCATGATGTCATTACTAACCAATGAGTTATAAGTCGAATAACAATGTAAAATTTCTTAGTTAAAAGAACACTGTCATGAAATAAAAATAAACACACACTAAACTTAGCTTATTAAACAGCTATTGTCAATTAAGAAGCGTCAAAAATATTTAAACATGTAGGATAAGTGAACTTCGGTTTGGCATTACATGGGTTGCCCTCTCAAGGTCTGTTAGTGAACGGTTTGGAACCACTGGTTGCCATGGTGAAGTTCGACGCCGTTCCCAAGGTGAGGCAGCAGGCTTCCTTCCACTGAAGTCGTTGTAAAGTCGATAGGCGAACTAGTGGTTGCCATGTTGAGGACAAACGCCAGTGCAAAGATGTGGCAGCAGGCTGCTTTCTGACGAATTTGTTGCGAAAGTGGAATGGCGAAGACTGTCACGTCAGGCGATGTATTACTGAGCAGCAACGTTTCTTTATAGAAACAATTTTCGATAAGTAGGCTGCAATAATCTTTAGCTGACATGTATACTACATGCTGCACAAATACGATACGAAGTAGTTGTCCATATTTATGAAATTTCGTCTATGAAGTTCGTATGTAGATCGCATTATTTTTAATTACATGTGACAATTTTTAAAAAGCATTGCTATTCATTAAGTTGTATAAACAAATGAAAATAAAGAAAATGGAAGGAATTTTAAATTATAATACTATAAGCCGTAGTGTCAAAAATAAAAGGATGTGAATTAGCAATATGCAGTCTAAAATCATATAAGCAAACATTCTAAAACAGATAGTCAGTCATAAAATAATGTTTGCTGAAATAAAATTATGAATTAAAGATCAAATATTTCCTAAAAGTCTTAATAATTTTAAAAAGCAAAGGACAGAAGAGTGAACATTCTAAAGCAGATCATCGAAAAGCTCAAAGAAATGTTTGTCTTTGAAATGAAGTTGTTCGTTTAAAAGAGATAATGGATTACTTTTGTGAAATGAAAATATTTCAGTTTCTTCTAAAGTGTTTAGCAGTAGTCCCTTTGGCACAGTATGTAATATTTTTTAAATTGTTCGAAATGCAACCCTCAGAATGATTGTATCCATCAAGATGTTGACCAAATATTGATTTGGTACGTGCAGTATCAGTAGTATGTTCTTTAAATCGTGTTAGAAAGTTACGGCCAGTTTGGCCAATATACTGTTTCTCACAGTCATTACATATTATTTTGTTAACGGCTGACTTTTGGTATATATTTGATTCCTAAATTGTGTGTTTCAGTTTCATCTGTAGTGGGTTATTGGTTTTAAATGCTACTGTCACGCATGTATTCTTAAATAATTTATTTATTTTATCTGAAATAAGTCCCATGTATGTCATTTTTGTATATCTCTTCTTGGAATTTATAACAGCATCATTTGTTTCTTGCAATTTTCGATATAACAGATCAACCTGATGGGAATTATAATTGTTAGCAACTGCTTTCAGTTTTAATGTATCGATTTCCTTCTGGATTGCTTCAGGTTGAAAAGGTAATTATAGTATCTTATGTATCATAGTTTTAAAAAATACCATTTTGTATCTTAATGGATGGCATGATGTAGCATCTATTATTACTTCGGTTGATGTGGGTTTTCTATAAATAGAAATATTATGTTTTCCAACCTTGTTTGCAATTGTGAGGTCCAGGAAATTAATACTATTGTTTCTTTCGTGTTCAACTGTAAATATAAGTTTTGGATGTAAATTATTTAAGTTGTTAGTGAAAGCATCAATTTCTTCCGTAGAACCGTTATATAATAGCAATGTGTCGTCAGCATATATTTTGTATTATTGCTGCATTATTTTTGAAAAATTGAATTTCAACATAATTGACGAAGATATCTGCTATAGTGGTAGCCAGGGAATTGCCCATTGCAAGTCCATCTTTCTGAATACATATTTTATTATTGAATTACTTTCTCGCTTCCCCGATGGTTCTCGATTCTGTTGTACAGACTACTATATGACCTTTTCGGCAAGCGTTAAACAGTAGTAAAACGAATGTCTCAATACAGTCTCCCAGTTACTACGCTGGAGAATTCATTTCAGGCAACACGTGTGAAGTATTAGAAAATGCAAAGACTTCCCACTGTTCGTGTATTATTATAGTAACGAATGTGTTTGGTGATTTCGAGAATAAGACAACTGAAGGAAGTGAACAAATCAACTCATCTAAACGGCATCTCTCTTCTGTAGGTGTGTAATGAACAACTACTGCCTCAGCGGAATAGGAGCTACCTATGTACCTTCATCCCCTGCCGCCTATATCGTGAATCATGGTTTTACGTATCTGCCCGTTTGGTGTAAGTGATTCGGACAATAGTTCGGAAACAACTGATAGCTCTTATAAATTAAGCACGAAACATATGTGACTTGAAATAAACACTAACGACACATGTAAATAACGTTATCACTTCTCCTTGACACTTTTGATATAAATGGAAAAAGATGGAACGACCAGTATCCCAGAACAGAATAGTAATTGTTAGTAGAAAAATCTTTATAATAGTGCCACAATAAGTCTGAAACAGTGAACAACAAGTCCCAGTGTTGGGTTGTAGTAGTGACAACAAGAAGGTGAGGGATGTGTCGGACAAATGGCAGCGACGAAGCCGAGTGTAGGCTGTTGCTCAGTAATATTAACGTTTGACGTGTATTGATTAATGTAGTGGCAGAACTGAAAGCTTAGTTTGCATTTCACTTTGGACGTCAATAAACCATTAGTAAATGAGACTGCGGCACGCTGATAAGTCTGTTGTCGATTGCAAAAATACACGCCAATATTAGGGCAATTTACACATAACCTAGCGTGAGTTGAATTTATGCATTCAGTGATGTTCCACCAATTAGAAAACGTTTCACTGGTAGGGAGGCGCAAGGACGTCATATAAAGTTTCGTGTGTTGCTTCGCTTCTTGCTGTGATTTCTCACCAGTACTGGCAGACGCTAAGATAGATATCAGCATTAAACGCAATGCCTGTGATTTACAGGAAGAAGCGAATGATTCTTCGTGTCAGCCTCAAACCTTGGAGAGTATTTGGGCTGGTTTCTTTCATGGAAGAAAGTAGGTACAAGGCGTGTCCCAAGTTTTGCGAAAACAATGTTTGCACTAAATCAATGACAGTGTCTGCTTTCTGGTTCGTAGTAGCACTGTTAGCCTTACTGGTGAATTTGGCTTCAAACATAATGGTATACCTTTCCATCTCAGTCCTCATAACTTTGACATACATAATCACAGATACTCTGCCATCTTTGCAGTCGCTGTTAACGATCGGGTTGTGCATGGTGACTGCCCATCAAAAGTTGCGGCGCTACTTCAAAGATCTAAAGTACGCAGTTGCTCATCTACTGATCTACTGTCGAAGAAAGAAGACAACATGAAGAGGTTGGGAGGATCCCTGCTGATGCTATACCTGGTTGTGGATGTTGTAGAGTCCGCCTCTTGTGCTCAAGAGTCGTACCGAATATATACGTGCCTGCTAGTAATATATTATTTGTTCTTCGACAGTTTGATGACGCTGCAGTTCGTTCTGCTGGAACTCGAGTTATGGGTTCGGTTGCGCTCTCTGAATTCCCTTCTTCTTCAGGTGGTTCCAGCGTACCACACACCAGTGTCGCTGCATCGGCCTACGACGTCACTGTAACCACCTCCCAGCAGACTTCACCAGTTGTTAGAGGCGTACTTGGCACTATATCGCGTTGCCCAGCTGCTGCAGCACCACTTCGGAGCGCCGGTGGCTGTCACTGTTGCGCAGTCGGTGAGCTGCTCCACGCGAAGCGCCTACGAAGTGCTGCTGAAACAGCTGCAGCCTCAGTGGACCTCACAGCTGCACCACAGCTCCTCTGTGACCAACACACTCATGTGGTTAGTGTCTCACTGGCTACGACTCTCCACGGTGGCGGTGTCGTGTGCAGCAGTGCAACAAGAGGCAGCTGCTGCCACTGCCCTCTTCCTCAGAGCCTCCGTGGTGTCTGAGGGCCGTTGTCCAGAACTGGAAGCTCATTTGCCATTCGTGGTACACAGTCCTCCACTACGCTTCTCCACCGCAGGCTTCTTCACGGTCGACCGCCGGCTGCTGGTGTCTGCACTAGCCATTGTCGTCACTTATATCGTCATTTTGGCGCAAATTACCCCTGTACAGTAAGTTTCTACTCTGCGAGCAACATATATAATGGTAATGGGAGCATAAAACACTCACGGATGAAGGTTATTCTTAAAGACTGTTCATCTGCCTGGAACGTTTGCCGAGTAGAAACGTACAAGACTCCGTTGACAGCATGTGCTGAAACAGCCTAACAGCCATAAAACGTTTGCTTCTGCTATGAGTAAATTATGATACTAATGTGAGCTTATTCGAAACACCGATGGCATATGAGCCCTGAATGTCTTTCAACGAGTGGAACAAATTTAACTCAGGCGCTATACACTGATTATCTCTGTAGGTATCGTTACAACGCTTAAATATAATATGCACATGAAACCGTTCCAATCAATAGTACAGTTTACATTTCGTACCACAATTGCCACGTTAAATAAATGAACAGTATAAAGAAACAAACTACAAAGGAAATTATTAAAGCTGCGCGAACCCAAACAGTAAATGATTTAAAAGTGTGGGGGTTCGCGTAGAAGTTGAAATTTTCTAGCAGATTAAAACTGTGTGCCAGAACGAGACTCGAACTCGGGACCTTTGTCTTTCACTGGGCAAGGGGTCTGCCGATTGAGCTCTCCAAGCACGACTTAAGGCACGTTCTCACAGCTTCAGTTCTGCCAGTACCTCGTCTCCTACCTTCCAAATTTCACAGAAGCTCTTCTGCGAACCTTACAGCATTAGCGCTCGTGGATGGAAGGGTGTTACGAGGACATGGCTTAGCCACAGCTAGGGGGATATTTCCGGAATGAAGCTGTGAGGACCAGTCGTGAGACGTGCTTGCGTAACTCAGCCGTTAGAGTCCTTGCCCGCAAAAGGCAAAGGTCCTGAGTTCGAGTCTCGGTTCAGCACACACTTTTAATCTGCCAGGAAGTTTCATATCAGTGTACACTCCCTTGCAGAGTGAAAATTTGATTTTGTCATGCAATAGTTACAGATAACGTACCATATATGATGTTCCTGGTATAACAATAGCTAACATGCACTGTCGGAAACAGGAATCACTGCCACATCGATTTTCCCCGATATTACTCGAAACAGACATGAAAGTTACTGTATATGGGGAAGCAGAACAGTCTTAGTGCAGATGCTACGATGGTAGTTCGTACGAATCACTGGTGATCCAAAAGAGATCCTCACAGGCTAATATTTTTCTAGGAAAGTGTTGTTAACTTGGATTGTGCTGGTGAAACATGCAGACACATATGCTAAAGAATTGTGGTCTGAGTCATCACTTAGTGTAAATATTTCCACCGTCTGTGCCTGTTATCATGTAACAACAGTATGCATGTAAACATAATCTTACTGTTTTTCTACGCGTTATAAGTTCACTATGACTAAATTTTTTCTTAAGAAATATAGAACCTACCTGTTAATGCAGACGCATAGTACATCAGTCCCAAAACGCTTCATTATGTAAATGTATCTCCCTATAGTCACAATGAAGTGTATTCTAGCCCACAGGTTACCGTAAAACATAATTTCTGTGATGCAGAACATGAGGTGTAGATCACTTCACATAGACGAAAATTAATGAAAATAATGTAAACTCTTTGATGCAAAACATGAGGTGCAGATCACTTCACATAGACGAGAAATAATATAATAATGTTATTACTTATTGGCACTTCATTGTTAATGTAATAAACATAGTTTTCTACAGTATATGACCTTATGTCTGACTGTCAGAAATACTTCAGTACACATGATACACAACATTTACAATTCCAAGGAAATCACCGGAATCGTAGCGGATATATCGACGTTCTTTACACTACATTGTATCTTATCTGGTTGGCTCTGTAAACAAGAATTATCTTAATAGTCTCCAGTATGTTAAAAGCCTCTACACGAAATGTTGGAACACGACGGTAATTAGATCAAGATTAAGAGTAGTGGTACCTTTCATTACTGACGATATAGAGCATTTTACGACTTGACAGCAGGTATAATTATACAAATGCATCGGTTTTACTGTACACTGTCAGTCACATTTCGTTACCTTTTGTACTTTTAATTTCAGTGATGTAGTATACATTTTAAGTTCTTTGGTGATATACTTTTAATAATTACACATAACGATGTATGTGATTCCTGCGTTATTTTTTGTGTTACTGTATTCGGAATATTATAAACTACACATTAATTAAAACTATGTATATGATGGTACATCCATTTTCATGCGACGAATTACACACATACATATTATTCACACGGTCAGACAAGTCACAACTTCTTATTCCGGCCGTTACAGTTTAAAAAAGATACATTAAACACTGCTTCTTATTAAATTTTTCAACGTTTTCAAATCCCAGTCCACCCACAAAATACACTGTCTGTTTTCCTTAAATCTAAGTCAAATGTTTCGCATTTAATGACACAGTAATCATTTACCCCTTGATATTTTTCAAAAAAAGGAATTATGGTAATTATTTCATAACAGCGTTTCTAACTTTCTCAAACCTAAACCTCAACAGAGCTTTCGTAAGTATGCCACTTGTTTTTCGGTGCTACACTACTTTACCTCAAGAAAACCTTCTCTGTATTGTTCACTATCATAATGCGATTTTACATCCATATACGGTCTTCATTTCTTTTCTGGCCAGCTCTTGTAATAGGTCCGTAATGTGTACTATTACTTGGTCACATTCACCTGTTGGTAGGTATTCTGCTTCAGCTGATTATTTCTCAGAACATCAACCAATGAGAACATTTTTATAAAGAATAATGTATGCACTTACACTTTTCCTGTCACTCCAGTTTTGAGTATAAGTAGCGTCACAGTAGACATTTAGATGAGTAGTGTCTCCTTTACATTATTTCTTCTTTTAGGGAAGGCCATAATACTTGGAATCTTGTAGTCATGTCAGAGTTCTTTTGATGTTGTAGTGACCCCTTTTATTTTGGTTTCTGTGAAGCGGCTCTCACGACTGACAGTGAAATCCAAGACATGGCTACGATGTACATGACAACTACAGAAGACTTCCTACGGCTTCATGATATGGAATTCTAGCGTATTCAGCCTCCTGACCTTCATAATTTCTCTTTTCCTCTGGAACTAAAGGAGTCGTCACAGCTTTGCAGTCAGTCATATTGAGTTTTCACAGCACTATCTTCACATACTGTTTTAATGCAAATGTAGTTCATTCTTTGTCTCGATTTAATGTATGTCAATGTACATATTGGGACATTCTGCTACGCACATTTCAAATTTTTCCTAAAGTTTCTTCAAGACGGTTTCAGCTGTGTCTAAGGCTTTTCCTGTTATGATTCCATCATCAACTTGTATGGCAGTAAATAATTTTTTAACTACATCTTTAAATATGTACTGACATGAATATAATTAAATTAGTCCCCACGTTTCTAGGAAACCTCCCAGAGTTTTATTCCACCTGAATGGAGGTTGATATGGCCACACAGAGGTGATTTCTCCAAGGAAGCTTCATAAAAGTCGTCATTCAGTTTCCTATACAGAAAGACTGTTTTCTACACACAACGCACTCATATGTAAATTTTTCTCTCTTGCCAGAACAGACAAGAAGCTTTTGTTTCTTCATTGCACCCTCCACCATACTGACCTTGTTCTTGACATTTTCAAAATTTCGAAATTTATTGATGTGTTGTTAGTATCATTTGATACTTCACCAACCAAAAAATTTTTCTACAGTTCCCTTTGCAAAAAGTTTTCAGCCAAAAATATGAAGTTTGACAGATTTGTCCTTCTCCCAAATCATTTTACTGGAGGTGTAGCACTTTGATTGATAGTTGAGCTCCTATTGAATTAATACATACCTGTGAGCACTGCTTCTACTAATAACTCTTTCTTTAGTTGGCTATCGAAGACTGTATCTCTTGCCTTGTTCATTAATACGGGAAGTAATCTCTTTACTTTTCCTCTGAGTTGAGCACTAGAAAGGAATATTATATTCTAGTACAATTCGTTTTCCTCCAGACCACTTCTTAGCCTATGACTGACGTACTAACCATCTTGTTTTGATGCTTTGAGGCCGAACTAATTTTCGCTGTGTCACACACATTTTCTTACAAGTCTTGCAGCCTCTGTAGTAAAAACTTAACAACTCTGTTAGAAAAAACGATTGAAATAAACTAATACTATTATGTAGCCTCTGTGTCCATTAAAGAGTGGAGGTGAGAAGTCTATCTCTCTAAAGAGATCAGTGTGTGTTACTTCAAGTGGTTCTGTCTGTATTTCTCTCACAGTAGAAAATCTCTTTCTTGTTAGCTAAGCTCTCACTAAAGCTTCACACAACTTTTCTTCTGAGAGCATTCTGTAGATCTTTGAAGTACAGTTTATGCCTGTAGGGTTCAAGCTTTTCATACTGTTGTTGTTTTTGTTATAGTATCAGAACCACATTCCTGGTTCAATGTTTTTTAGTTCTTCTTTTTTATCATTTAAAAATGAGTGTTTTGTGTTTCCTGATTTTAACACGATGTTAACTAAGCATAACTGCGCAACCATTTTCAGTCACTGTGTTCAGAGACCACAATGGTTCTTTTTGCTACTTATTTCATTGATCGACGTTGTTTGGTGGTTTTCACAGCCTATCTTACTCTTTCATATTTATTAACTTGTCGACTTCATTACATACATGTGCAGTAGATACAGTATCAAGAACCATGGCCATTGCTTTCTTCTCGTTAGCTTATGTGATACCTTCTATTTGTTGCGTTCATAAGCAATAAATTGAATGTCTTTTTCTTGTTTCCTTCACTGATATGTTGTCTTGATCTCTACAGTGATGACTTCTCTCTTATTTTCTTCATTGACGTCCGATTTTTTTTTCTTTTTCTTGAGTAAAGTCTTGTTTGTTGTATCTTTTCCAATATGTGGATCTTCTTTGATGAATTATAATACCAAAAATGCCCTTTTTGTGCTGTCTTAGTTCTTAACACAACAATCATCTTCTTTGTGGTTTACTCTTTTGCAATGCGGACAGAACGTGAAGCGTGTCTGTTTTAGTTTTTGAATTCCATTTTTGTTTTTGGAGTAGCCAACGTCATCTCTGAGTATATTTTTATTACGTACAGGACAGTGGTCACCTTCTTAGGCTTCTTGCGCGTTCTTTCAAAATTTATACGTCCATCACAGCTGTTAAAAATTAGATCAAAATGGTTCAAAAGGCTCTGAGCACTATGGGACTTAACATCTGAGGTCATCAGTCCGATAGAACTTAGAACTACTTAAACCTAACTAACCTAAGGACATCACACACATCCATGCCCGAGGCAGGATTCGAACCTGCGACAGTAGCAGTCGCGCGGTTATGGGCTGAAGTACAAATTAGATCCTTTCTTATATTTTTGTTAAAATGAACAACTAAAACAACCCTCCCTTCTTGATTACTATCTTTCAGTCGTTCCTCTTCTCATATGAGCCTTACAATTACATTTTTCACCATACTCTCATCATTGGATGACAAATCTCATGATGGGGAAAAGAGTTTGAAACCATCTTCCAAACAAGGCAGTCTCTTGAGCGTAGTATCTGACAGAATTTCTGACTAGAGACGATTCTGTTCTGAACTGTACTCATAAGTGCACTTGTAATGCTGCTACGTTTTTAGTTTTATCGTATTTGAAACTACAAACTCCTTGAAGCAACTGCTGAGAAACTGAGAAGGTTCTCTTTTGTATGCTGCTTTAATTTCTCAAGTATGGCCTTGGATGAAACTTCCCGGCAGATTAAAACTGTGAGCCGGACCGAGACTCGATCTCGGGACCTTTTCCTTTCGCTGGTGAGTGCTCTACCGACTGTGCTACCCAAGCACGACTCACACCCTCTCCTCACAGCTTTACTTCTACCAGTACCTCGTCTCCTACCTTCCAAACTTTACAGAAGCTCTCCTGCGAACCTTGCAGAACTAGCACTCCTGAAAGAAACGATATTGCGGAGACATGGCTTAGCCACAGCCTGGGGAATGTTTCCAGAATGATACTTTCACTCTGCAGCGGAGTGTACGCTGATATGAAACTTCCTGGCAGATGAAAACTGTGAGCCGGACCGAGACTCGAACTCGGGACCTTTGCCTTTCGCTGGCAAGTGCTCTACCGACTGAGCTACCCAAGCACGACTCACATCCCGTCATCACAGCTTTACATCTGCCAGTACCTCGTCTCCCACCTTTCAAACTTTACAGAAGCTCTCCTGCGAACCTTGCAGAACTAGCACTCCTGAAAGAAACGATATTGCAGAGACATGGCTTAGCCACAGCCTGGGGAATGTTTCCAGAATGATATTTGCACTCTGCAGCGGGGCGTACGCTGATATGTAACTTCTTGGCAGCGTAAAACTGTGTGCCGGACTGAGACTCGTACTCGGGACCTTATGGCCCTCGATGTTTCGCAACACAGCACTCTCGGCTGTACCTTTTTTCAGTTGTACTCATGATATAATGAGTCATCATGTTGTCAAGTTGCTGACATTGCTTCTTTGTTTTCTACAGATTCATATTTTTTCTAGTGATTCAACTCCATCCAAAACATCAAAGAGATCTAGCGCGTTCAATAGTACTCTAATGTCGACTTCCCACAAGCCGAATGTAATGCTGTGTTTGAACACTTGCATGCCACGATATTCCTAACTGTCTTTAGACCTTTTTGAGTGTTTGAGTGTTTTTAAAACATCTCTTTTTTATTCACTTCCTCTGATGTCACCTTCTTAGTTTTTGAACTTTTGGCCAATATCCTGTTGTACTTTTGCTTTTCTGTGTTTACTTTATTTCAAATAGCATACTATATAAGCTTTATAAAACTACTTATGAGTTCAGTGCAGTTTTCGTACCTCACAGACCACAGATGTATATTATTCACAGTCTTGGATATACCACATTCTGATTGTTATTCTATTTTCCAATATTTCAAAAGCACACAGCAAACATTGCGTCTTACCAACCCTTGAACTGTTTCAAAAGTGTCTTTGTAATATGAGAGTTTTCGTTGACATGTTCATCGTATAGAATTGCACTATCAGTTATAAATCAAATGTATACACAAGATGGTATACATAATATCCGACGATATTCTGGAGGTTGAACTCGGATATGAGTAAAGACGTGTGTGTTGGCGGGTGTTGACGGTTAAAATATGTGATATATAGCCCCTTTTTAATACTTAGAAGACCTGAAGTACCACCTTCACAAAAATATATTAAAGAATTTATTTTATAAATTTCCGCTTCGATCCATGCTACTACTTCCCTTGTGTGTTACTGTCAGCCAATAAATTGGACGCATTGATATACAGAACATCTTGGTATAATAGCCTCATCACTTTCTAATAAAGGTAAATGTGTTTGATGAAAAATATATCCCAAAGAGAAGCATGGAGTTTAGAATAAGACTCCAGGGAACGTATTACATAAAATGGAGTGCACTTGTGACTTGATTTCTTTGTAATACAAGTGTAAGTTTATGGGAAAAAATAGATAAGAAGCTGAACAGATTTCAACGAAATACTCCATTAAACGTACAGAGTGTAATATTCCATTTCACATGGCCTTCATAGACTGTCAGAATACATTCATAACTATCGAAACATGGACAATATTGAAGACGATGAACAGCACCAGCATTGATGGAGGTATACAAACTTAATCCGCTACATTTACGAGAATGCCGCTCAACATGCGACATTAAACAAAGGCTAGGTCAATGGAATTGTTCCCTAGAGAAGAGGCGTCACACAGGGAGACACTTATTTATTCATCTTAGTACTGGAGAATGTGTTCAGCTGTGTCCAGAAGACAGAAAGGTATCAACATACCGGGTGATCAAAAAGTCAGTATAAATTTGAAAATATAATAAACCACGGAATAATGTAGATAGAGAGGTAAAAATTGACACACATGCTTGGAATGACATGGGGTTTTATTAGCAAAAAAAAAAAAACAAAGTTCATAAAATGCTGGACACCAAAACGTCAGTGACTGCGCATGACAATCGTGTATAAAAGGAGCTGTAATGAGAGAGAGAATCAGATGCGCCAGCAGTCGCAGCATGTTGACGTTACCTGAAAAGGCGCTTTTAGTGAAGCTGTATTATCAGAATGGGGAATGTGGCTAGTTCAGCGTTACTCTGATTACCGTTCGGTTGTTGGTGTTCTTCGGCCTTTTGATAATTACTGTTATTATTATTAGGATAACCAAAATTTTGGTTGTAGGGATTCCTACTACTATTATTATTATTGTATTTTCCGTTACTATAAGCTTTACTTTTCTTTTTCTTTGGACTACCTTCATCCCTGTCTCTATTATTTCCATTCCATGAATCTTTTCTATTAGGACTATTATTATTGCTGATCACGTCAGAATTTTTTCTTGCACTAGATCCAGAGAATCAATTACAGACAGAAATTCTTTCAGATCGGTGTCTGTAACATTAAATAATTTTTCTCTAATATGTATGGGTAATCCACCTTCACAAAAATATGTTAAAGAATTTATTTTACAAATTTCCGCTTCGATCCATGCTACTACTTCCCTTGTGTGTTACTATCAGCCAATAAATTGGACGCGTTGGTGTACAGAACATCTTGGTATATCGCCATAGGAAGGGGATTCGAACGGGTAAAGGTCCGTTGACAAATGCAGCCGTGGCGAGAATGATTTCGAAGTTCGAAACCACGGGTTGTTTAGACGATAGACCCCATAGTGGGCGACCGAGCACAAGGCGTAATGCTGCTGAGACAATTCAGGAAGAAATGGAGACTGTAGCGGGTTCGTCTATGTACGGGGAAGTCAGCGCTCGTGCAGTCGCACGTCGCACCGGCATTCCATACACTACTGTTTGGTTGGCACTTACGCGTATCCGGTGGTCTAGCGGTTCTAGGCGTTCAGTCCGGAACCGCGCGACTGCTACGGTCGCAGGTTCGAATCCTGCCTCGGGCATGGATGTATGTTCTGTCCTTAGGTTAGTTAGGTTTAAGTAGTTCTAAGTTCTAGGGGACTGACGACCACAGATGTTAAGTCCCATAGTGCTCAGAGCCATTTGAACCATTTTTTAGGCGTATCCTCCGATGCTATACTCCAGGTTAGTGAACATTAAAGTTAATCTGAAAATAGGAGCCCTGATAAATATAATGATGTTATTAATGTAAGGAGTTTCAAAAACACTCACGTTTGTTTGTGATAAAATAGCGTTTCGAAAAAACAATTCTTCAGTTAGTTTATATCCAATTAGAACGTCATGAAGTTCGCTGGGCTCTGTTCTCATGTTGACTGAGACATGTGATAAGTAATTATTACAATAAACGTGACTTTAAAATAGACGGACGAGGTTTAATATGGTGTATTTAGTACAGTGAATACTTTAGATATTCATGAGGTAACAATTAAATTTGATCACACAACATGACGTCTTTAAGAATTCAACACCAACAAGTGCCAAAATCAAATTTTACAGTTTTTTTTTTAAAAAAAAGATCGAAATTCACAACTGAAGAAACAAACACGTCATAAACTCCGGTACCCAAAATATTCCTAAACACAAGAATATCAGACTTTTTGAATAATTCTATAAGTTCTTCACATTTCTCATGCAGCCATTTCGTCTTAGCTTCCCTGAACTTGCTATTTGTTTCATTCCCCAGTGACTTGTATTTCTGTATTCCTGAATTTCAATTAAAATTTTTGCACTCCCTTCTTTCATCGATTAACTGAAGTATTTCTTTTGTTCTCCACAGTTTCTTCGCATTTACCTTCTTTGTGTCCATGTTTTTCTTTCGGACTTCTGTGATTTACCTTTTCATAGATGCCCATTCCTCTTCAACTGTACTGCCTACTGAGCTTTTCCTTACTGCTGTTTCTGTATCCCTAGAGAACTTCAACCGATCTCGTTTTTCTTTAGTAATTCCGTATCCCACTTCTTTGCGTATTGATTTTTCCTGACTAACCTCTTCAACTCCAGCCTTCATCACTACTATATTGTGATCTGAGTCTATATTTGCTCCTGGGTTCGTCTTACACTCCAGTATCTGTTTTCGGAATCTGTGTCTGTCCATGATGTAATCTAACTGAAATTTGCGGAATCACCCGTCCTTTTACAAGTATATCAGCTCCTCTTGTAATTCTTGAACAGAGTATTTTCTATTATTAGTTGAAGTTTATTACAAAACTCAGTTAGTCTTTGCCCTCTCTCATTCATTATCCTAAGTCCATATTCTCCTGTATCCGTATCTGCTACTCCATCCCCTACAACTGCATTCCATTTCCCATGACTGTTACATTTTCATCTCCCTTTCAGTATCATCATATACTTCCTCTATCTCTTCACCTTCAGCTTGCGAGGTCGGCATGTACACCTGAACTATCGTTGACCGTGTTTCTTTGCTGTCAATTCTAATAAGAACAACCCTATCACTGAACTGTTCACAGTAACACACTCTCTCCACTAGTTTCCTGTTCATAGCGAATCCTACTCCCGTTATACCATTCTCTGCTGCTTTTGATATTATCCTACACTCATCTGAGCAGAAATTCTTGTCTTCTTTCCATTTCACTTTGCTGACCCCTGCTATATCTAGATTGAGCCTTTACGTTTCCCGTTTCAGATTTTCTAGCTTCCCTACCACGTTCAAGCTCCAGACATTCCAACCCCCAACTCGTAGAACGTTATGCTTCCGCTGGTTATTCAATCTTTTTCTCATAGTCAACTCCCCCTTGGCAGTCATCCTAACGGTAATCCGAAGGGAGGACTATTCGGGAATGTTTTGCAGTGGAGAGATCGTCATGACACTTTTTCAATCACAGGCCATATTATGGATACACGATGCCATAACATGGATACACGTTATGCGTCTTTAATGCAGTTGTTCCCGTTGCCTCCTGCATCCTCATGCCGTTGATCATTGCTGATTCTTCCGCCTTTTGGAGCTGTTTCCCATCCCAAGAACAAGAGAGTGCCCTGAAACTGATCTGCTCCTCCGCCCTCTTTACAAGACCGTTGGTCGAATAAGGGTGACATCTTATTCCGGAAGTCTTCGGCCGCCAATACAATTAATCAAACTTTAAGCGGTGGCGGCTTTTGAACCGGGATCAACGACGTTTTGATTGTTATTCAAAGACGTTATCTCCAGACTATGAGTGATCTGCATTTGTGGCCCCACATTTATCTAGATCGCTGTTCTTTTTCACCTCCGCTACGAGTCCCTGGTCACAAGCTCCCTACAGGGTATAAATGCAGTTACAAGAACCTTCTGCCCACAGTTTCCTCATGTATAAAAAGTTATTAATCACAAATAGGAAGTGTAGTACCGGGAAAAGTGAGACCATGTCCTAAAATATTAATGTTAATCTTACTGGCAATGATTTTAAAGCTAGAAACTGGTGTGCTATCTCTGAAGCCAAAAGTGGTAGTCAGTGACAACTGACATAAACTATAGTATTCCTCGGCGTAACGTTTCAAATATCTGATGGAGCATGTCTATTGACTGACGCTAAACAAATCAACTAACCATGAAACAAAGTACGCAAGTGATTCTTAATGTGGAATAACAAACGTAAGTAGTAAAAAAACTGTGGTCTCAAATTAATTAGTTCAACAAGTGGTGAATGGATAGATGGAAGTATTTGTGAAGATTTGCGTCTTTGCATAGATATCATATATTTTCTTTTCCTATGAATACTCTAAATGAATATAAATAATTATAAACCTCAGGAAGAACATGCGTAAAAGTGAGTATAGCTTAAACTTAGAAACATGGACATACATCATGGAGACTATAAACGCTGTAATTGAGCTTAAGAAACAAACAATGTTCTTTTTCTTTCGAACCATGTGCAAAAATGATTTTTTTTTTCTTTTTTTTACGAGAAGTCGATCTCGTTTGTTGAGATTTCGTTTAAATTTTTCGTTTAAATCTAATATGTCTTGATAACACGCATATGCAGAATAATAATTCTATTAATTCACACACAGAAGAACACAGAACTCAGTGTAACTGGAAATGCCAGTGTGGACAATGTAATTCAGGGAAGAGTGTCTGGGCAAAGCCGTACCACAGGAGTAAAGTAATCGTGGGCAGATGTGACATATTCAAGTACTGTTAGCAACTCAGACCCTTAGGTGCAAGAAGATCTCGTAGTCGGCTCATAATTACAGCTGTTGTGGCTGTGGCTGAGTTGGCCTAGTAAGGTATCTGCGGCTCTCTGTGTTTATCTTAAGGTTTTTTTTTCAGGCAAAATGAATATACGGTCATCAAAATATTTGTGCTTTCCATTTTGGAGATTGGGCACCTATAAACTATTTGCTTTTTTAACTTTTACTTCGAAAGTGATAGAATACTCAGTAAGTACGATATTAAGAGCGTCCTTTTGCCGCTGGGAAAAACTAGAGCCCTTCCTGGATCTGTTAAGATGATTTCGGACTCAGGAAGCTGGAGTATATAAAATTCCGTGGCATTACACAAAGCTTAAGCTTATATCGGACTGATTATTCGTATAGTTCATGACCGATGCGTGGAACGTCAGTGTCACGCACGCTTGCTCAAGTCTGAAAAATCTGCCGTCGCTCAGCATTGTCTCAATGAAGGGCATATAACACTTCCGTCCGCTACTGCTATACCATAACCTTTAAGTAGGAGGCAGTTCGCGAAATAAAATTATGTTGTTAAAGCAATTATGGTATAAAGCAACAGAGTAGTGTTACCCCCTGAGAGGAATTTTGTTATGTTGCCCGTGTTGTACCTAACGGAGGTGGCTTATCGGAAGTGAAAGTCGGAGTTACGTAAATATTTAAACAGTAATAAACAATATTTTACCTATTTACACAGTTCAAAGAACAAAGGAAACGGTCGCCAGCCTAATTAGGCAAGAGAATGATTGACATTCTTGTTCAATAAAAATAGGTATGAGTAATTTTACCGGACAAACACAACCTATACTTTGCCACCCGCGAGTGCAATGAACTCTGGCACCTGCATGCAGTATCTTCACGTTAAGGTTGGAGCTAACAGATCAGAACAAACTATTTGCATAAATATAACAGATAACGAAACACACTATTACGTTGAGGACTTAGTCAAATTGTCAAAACAAGTCTCAATAATGTTACTGTTAATATTCACTGCAGAATCGTAAATTGGACATAGGTTCAATATTACTTTTCAAACATATTCCTATCTGACATGAAATATGGATATGGTTCACAGTAAGATTAGTTATTGTGCATAGATTAAGTCTCTCAATACTAAACACCTTTCTACTTAGAATGAAAACTAAATGGAATTCACTAACAGATTACTTCTCACTGTCTTTTAAATAACGAAACTACTGTTTTCATAGATAGTGGTCTTTCTATTAAGCGTTATCTAGCAGGAACACAATAGACAAACTGTTGATCCTGTTACACTATTAATATACACTTTTAATACACAAGAGGACCCAATATTGCACAGAATTTCACTTGAAAAGCAAGAGTAACTAAAATTTCCTATAATTAAGTAACTTTGTGCGTTTGAACTACTATCAATGGAGGGGGGCCCTTAATCTTGACCACTCTAGCAGAGAAAACTAGACACACTTTCAATACACTAAAGAAACAAGCCCTGAATAAGCATGAACATATAACTTTCAACAGTAATAGTTATCAACTTTTACTGCAGTAGAACAGTTATAAGACAATAGCTCACCTTAGGGTGATTTTCAACAGACTGCACTGTGATCCTTTAATTTGCAAAAGTCTATAAGCCTCATTTTTGAGGACATTCACTTTAGAAAGTTGGCAATAAAATATTAATAAACAGTTTTAATAGAAAAAATTATTTTGAACAAGCATCATTTACTGTATTACTCAGTTCTGCTCCATAAACTTTAACTCTATTTTTACTATGTTCAAGTGGCATTAATTAGTAAAACACTGGGCTTTCCTATTTTCACAATATGGACACTCGGTAAGCATTTTTGACATGGGAAGGACCCTAAGTGGTTGTGTGACTAGGGATGAAAAATCAAGAGTTCTAGTTTAAGTTACCTTATATTTGCGCACACTAAAACATCCAATGAGCTGATCCTTCACATTACATATTTACAATTCCTTGGTTCCTTTTTCAGTGATTGCGCAACGTGGTGGCGAGTGCATGTCGGTGGGTGGATCAGTGGGCGGAAATGCTGGACCCTGTCATTTCTTGGTGGCGATAATAGATACCAATTCCAGAATAGTTCAAGCTCTTTATCCGTCCATCCGAGACATTGGAAAGTGGCACGGAAAGCCTCTCTCGGCACCAGCACAATACACAACTTTTACATGAGCAGTTGATAGTTTGGTGGCTCGTCCCCGACTGACTCTTAATTCCACCTTTTCCAACTAGGTCAACCACAATTTGCGCGCGCTGCATGCTTCCGTTCCCGAGGGGAACCACAACACCTTTTACGTACAAAATAACTAAGAACCCTAAGAGAGGCTCAGCAATTACATAATAACAACCAAACATATTAATTAAAACAGAACATTCGTACATATTAGTATTTCTACAAAAAATTATTTAAACAAAATTACAATTGTATGCAGTAGCTTTTGTCTCCCTCCAAATGAGACAAAGAATTTAAATGATATATACACTACGTTGCGTAGAATCAAACCATGACATCAAAATTTTTTACACAGAAAGGAATAACCACTCTCATGGTATCGATTCAATCCAACAACATTTACAGCAACTCAACGATCTATCATTAAATAAAACAAAAGGCAAAATAAATCAGTAGAGCATTAGAGCTATGGTGTTACAGGCATTATATGTCAGTTAAAGGAACACATATATTTACTACAGCTTATCGTTACTGGGGTTATATGTTTAACGTACCCATCGAAACATGATTATGAGATTACATTATTAATAGTGATAAAGGTTTTCCTTCAAGGAAGATGTGGGATCCCATTTTGTTACGTGTAAAATAATGTCTGTTTTTTGACCAGCTACATCTTAATATACGACGTTCACGGAAAGCTGTCTGTTCCCATGGTATAAATGTACCTCTGTTTAGGCGTGACTGGGCACTTGCAGTCTAACCTGAAGATGAAGGCCAGTTGGACCATCGAAATATCGTATCGTCAGGACGATGAGTTCTGGCTGCATACTTCTGAAGAGTGAAGAGCACCAACATTCATTACGCAGGGTAACATCTACTCAGCCACAGGATTAAACGAAGCTGTGCAATCGGCCCTAGTTTTATATACTGGTAGCTACTGCCGACAAATGAAGTGAAAAGTAATATGTATGAATCCTAAACGAGCAGTTGTGGATCTCTTCCTTCACTTTATTATTTTCTCTAAAACTGTCACCGTGCAATGAGTAATGCGAACATCTTGAACGTAAAACAGACCGCATTATTGGCATGCTTCAGAAACCATCTTTTCAAGTATAGAAAACGGATCACACTGGACTTTTGGCATAAAGGCTGTGTGAGTCGGTGTTCGGGTGTAAGTGTTGCTTATCGCAGACTCTTTCAAAATCGTTTCATTTTGCTGTCAGATGAGAACATACAAAAAGTAAAGCCATGGCACAGATATAAGTAGTAAGTGTCACCGACAGGACCATAAAGTTTAACAAACAGTTCTCATATGACAGAAAAATGCAACTATTGTGTAGTTAGCTGGTGGGGTGAGGCATTACTCCTTTAATCTTGCACTCAGTTAATTGATAGTCATAGAACGGTTCATTAACTATTATGAGATTAGAGGGGTTACTGCATATGTGTCTCATCCTGCCAGCAAACTGTATAGTAGTTGGATTACAACCTAAAGCTCTATTTGACTTCCAATCTACACCAAAGAGGTCAAGACATTAACAAGTTTGGGCAATTCGGTATTATACTCCTTCTTTCTTCATTACAAATAATTTATATTTTTATATGTACCTGCTAAGCTGCTAAGACAATACCATGTGTTAGAAACACCACAGTAACAGTCTCAGGGACACAGATCATGGCAAATAGTTGTACACTCCACACATGCGATGCTTCAGTATAATGGAGAGGAGCTTGTTAGCATGACCTATGAAGTGTTTTCTTGATACAGAAAGTAATGACTCGAATATTGTGAGTGAAACGTTGGAAATGACAGATTGTGTTTGAAATTTGCAGAGATTTATAATGCAACATATTTAATCAAATTTGGAGTTATCCCTGTCAAAAGAAAGAAGGTAAGTCAAGTAACATCAAGTTACCCGTTAATAAGCAACGTTCAGGTTATATGTGAAGCGTAAATCAGAAACATCAGTTTGGAACTTGATCTTGGAGGTAAATTATACGAATCTGCGGATAATCTCAAATTCCTTACCTTCGAACTGACGATCCAACGAGGAATCACTGCTAAATTGATTTTTCTATTGTTTTTACGAGATTTTAATGCACATCAAGAACAGTACAGTTTATTCAATGGCATTTATAATTTACTGTAATGATGTTCATATTAGTGAAGTGGAATTAAACTGTTGTGTCACTAAAAGTTTTCTTCGGATATAGTACGACTGTTACTTTTATTTCTCGCTTGTCAGGTCATCCAAGTGCAAGGCTGAGGCCTCACAGAAAAACACTGACATGTTTTGGGTTATCTGATGATTCCTGTAAAACTTTGGTAAGTATTGTGTTGATGTATCCAATGTATCGTTAGTCTTTTAGTGAATATGTTAATTTCTACTGAAGATTAAAAATCTCTAATCTCTGATCCGAGCGTTTTGTTGCACTGAAATTTCTTCATGCCGCTTTAAGGAAATATTACACCTCCATATCTGATTCTTTCGCTTTTTCAATATTCCTCACCACTATAATAGAACTCCATAGACGTAATTAATCGTATTTAATTTCAAGAGTTTGCAGTAAAATAAACGCCTATAGTCAGTGGATACTTTACGTTTTTCTGCATTCTATATTATACATTGACTTTTTGTAGAAATAACTAACCTGTTGAAACGAAGATTAAATCTGGATTGACACTTACAGCTTTCTCCGGTCTTGGGTAATGCACTGTTCTAATGTCAGCCCCAACGTGCTATGCTAATTTTAGTGAAGTCACTGTGTGATTCGCTTTAATATAAATGTTAATAATTCAGTTTATACCACCATCAGCGATTATATTACATTAAAATTTGTTTTCCTTACAGTATGTTGTATCCAGAAACATAATCACCTTGTTACCTTATTCCATTTTGTCTATCCAGGAAAAGCTTTATCCACTTACCTATATTCAGTAACTGTTACATACAGAGCTTGCTTTTTTTAATTGCGGCTTCTGGAAAACACACTATATTATTATCTCTATTTACCCGGACATATTTCGGTACCTGTGAGTAATCTTACCTATGTCGCCATTTATTTCCTCAGAAATATTACACAAAGTTCGTGGTTGTGTTTCTATTTTAGACCCAAAACTACAGCGCAAGCGATTTTTGACTTTGGTTTTGATCGCTCCTTGTCCATAAGATTATCGGTGATTGTGAAATTCGATTTGTACAGAAAAACATGAATTTCTTCTGTTTATGGTTTGACAGTACATCATCCGCAAAGTTGTTAGGAGAGTTTGCTTATAGAGTTATTAATCGGGATTTTTTTCTTAGAGCAATAATGGTGCATATACCGTACACGGGTTTTCCGGCCTGCTTCACATCACTGGTGGGTTTTATTTTTGTTAATTTTTTGCTGTAATACTTACAGTGTTTCTTCACACATTTACATGTCTCCCTAATCTGCCATACGTTTTCTTATAGAAAACAGTATTTAGAACTAGCTTATGAAGCCCTACTCAGTGAGAGACGCTGTGTTGTTGTCGCCATTCAGATGTTTATCGCTTCTTTCTGTCTAGGGAGGCACAAATTTAGAACATTTGTATAAGATTATGTTGTGTATCTCATGTGGGATGAACTTAAAAATGGTTCAAATGGCTCTGAGCACTATGGCACATCTGAGGTCATCAGTCCCCTAGACTTATAACTACTTAAACCTAACTAACCTAAGGATATCACACACATCCATGCCCGAAGCAGGATTCGAACCTGTGACCCTAGCAGCAACGCGGTTTCGGACTGGAGTGCATAGTACCACTCGGTCACAACGGCCGTCGGATGAACTTATTTCAGTTGTGATTGTACAAGCGTGTGTGTGTGTGTTTGTGTGTGTGTGTGTGTGTGTGTGTGTGTGTGTGTGTAGGAGTGACGAAGAGAAAAGGATCGGAAGGGGGTTGAGAAATATGGGGTCTTTGATAATCGAAGTTGTTTAATGTACTATATTTCATTTTAGGAAGTGACTTTGTATAACTGGTTAATCATTGCACAAAGTGTGTTTCATTGTGTTCTATTTCAGATTAGTTCAAGACTTTCTTATCCTGTATTACTGATTTCTGTATGTGGTGGTTCCACTCTACTGTATCTCAACTCTACTGTAATAGAGACCATTTCCGTTTTGTAGAATCTTGAGACGAGTTTCAAATAATCTGCTTGATGGGTTTCCTCAGTGAGGCCATCTTTAATAGACAAGTTTGTACTATCACTTTTTAAGGGGCTGAGTTGTTCATAATAGCTAGGTTTAAAACTGTTCGGCCAATTTTGACAGATTTGCATGAACTGTAAGATTCCCACACTTTAAACTTGCCTGTGGAGTTTTTCTTAGTTTCGAGATTTCTCTGTACTGTGTTGTATGTGTGGTACGATATATGTAGTTACTGTTTCTGCCTCCCCCCCCCCCCATACTTTTTGTTTCTGTATTTTAGTATGTGCCAACAATGCATTTGTAAGGTGTACCTCTTTCCTGTATACATCTTGGCCAGGTGTTCCTGCCGTTTTATTACGGCTGGTGATATATCTTTGGTTTATTGTTTCTTAAAGCTTACTGGGTTAGCTGCTGCTAAAGAAAACGCTAATCTAGAAGACGTAATAATGACAGAACTAAGGAGGTGAATCGTGTCTCTTATTTACAGAAGAAAGTCCCAGTTCACATAAGCGATTGCTGTAGGAATGTAATAGCAGTGTCTTAGTTTCGCAACAAAATATTTACTTACTCTGTCCCCTTGAATGTCCGTGACACTATTGGCATCAATGTAGAAACACCCATTCAAAAGTAATCTCTTGGGGTTTAATTCCACATAATACGGCACATACGAGTTGTAGTAGTTGTTCCATTCCAACGTTCCATTCATCGTGGAGCTACACTGTCTTTCATGTTTCTTGTATTAATGTGAAAATTCTAAGACGGCTGCTACTGTCAATACCATAGCTTTGTTTAATAATTGTTTTCAAGGCATTAATTACTACGTACAGTTCAGGATTCCAACCAGAAACATATTTTCCTTGAAGACTAGAATTCAAAACATTTCTGATAATTTAGACAAACGGTGAGTAGAGAAGAATAGTTATTGAAACAAATTGCGATTTAAGTAAAGTTAATTGATTTTAACAGTTCTCGTAATTGTTGTATCATAACGTGGGTGATTACAATGGTTACATAACATGGATTGTATTCTTGATTTAGAACACTGAAGTGTAACTGTCTGGGTTGTTTATGCTATTGTTGTAGGTTGAAGGTTTGACAGGACGAGCGGATGCGACAGGCCGAGGCTTCAGTAGAGGTTGCGTTGCCAGATGAGATAGGTCCCAAGGTGAACGATAAGATAAGGGGAATGACCACCGAACATTAGGCTGAATAATTAATACAAAGTTTCTAGTCTCTCATATTGTCTCTTTCGGAAAAGCAACATTGGAACACATGTAACAGTTTTATTATTGGGTTACTGCTACGTAGACGATAGCTTGCACAGGTTATTTTAAAATAATGATTAATTAGAATGTAAATAATAAGTTTTTCCGTATATGATACACTATAATAACATGAATTCCTGGCACATGGAATAGGTTCGGTTTTATTTGGATGGGAAAAAGATTCTTTTATACCTTACATTTTTAAAATACCATTTTTGTTAACACGGTGTGTAGTTACAGAAGTTTATGATACATTAGTCCTGAACGTAAAGTCTTTACGTTACTTCATGCTTATAACACGCACGTCTTTAGTATCTCTATCAGCAAGTCCTTTTAGTTTTCAAAACTTCCATACCTATTTAACAACTGTGGCGCCTTCATGTTTCCATAGAGACAATTCGGATGAGAGCTTAACACAGCGGTGGTTAGACGCAGCCCAGGTTGCATCTACTACATGTCCTAACAGTACGTCCTTCAGTATGGGCATTTATGCACCATGCGATTACACGTCGCATTCCAGTCATAATCAACACTTACAACAAGTACTAAACACTAATTCAATAACGATAAGCTCTTTTCTCATTTCAGTAAGTATTTGGGCAGATTGTGATGGGGATGTAGCTCCTTAATCTTATTGGTTCTAGGTTTCTTCAGAAGATGTGGAATGTGGAATTCTCCTTAATTTGTTGGGACCTATGTATAAAAGTTGCCAATTGCAGTTGTTCTCTCTAAGAAGAGAGTTGAGTTTTCTGCAAAATAAATTCTCCACCCTGATATTTCTGAGTTCTTCGTAATTTTTTATCGTATTAGTTCATCCTTAGACATGCTTGGTCGGTAAGAAAAACTATAATTCTCCATACCTGATAGACAACCTATGCTCTCTTGTCGTTCTGGGAGATGGTGTGTATGCTACGGCAAAAGATTTGGGGAGAGGAACAGACTTCCATGTTATAGTCGTACATTTTAATTGCACCACATTTAATTACAAATACACTCCTGGAAATTGAAATAAGAACACCGTGAATTCATTGTCCCAGGAAGGGGAAACTTTATTGACACATTCCTGGGGTCAGATACATCACATGATCACACTGACAGAACCACAGGCACATAGGCACAGGCAACAGAGCATGCACAATGTCGGCACTAGTACAGTGTATATCCACCTTTCGCAGCAATGCAGGCTGCTATTCTCCCATGGAGACGATCGTAGAGATGCTGGAGGTAGTCCTGTGGAACGGCTTGCCATGCCATTTCCACCTGGCGCCTCAGTTGGACCAGCGTTCGTGCTGGACGTGCAGACCGCGTGAGACGACGCTTCATCCAGTCCCAAACATGCTCAATGGGGGACAGATCCGGAGATCTTGCTGGCCAGGGTAGTTGACTTACACCTTCTAGAGCACGTTGGGTGGCACGGGATACATGCGGACGTGCATTGTCCTGTTGGAACAGCAAGTTCCCTTGCCGGTCTAGGAATGGTAGAACGATGGGTTCGATGACGGTTTGGATGTACCGTGCACTATTCAGTGTCCCCTCGACGATCACCAGTGGTGTACGGTCAGTGTAGGAGATCGCTCCCCACACCATGATCCCGGGTGTCGACCCTGTGTGCCTCGGTCGTATGCAGTCCTGATTGTGGCGCTCACCTGCACGGCGCCAAACACGCATACGACCATCATTGGCACCAAGGCAGAAGCGACTCTCATCGCTGAAGACGACACGTCTCCATTCGTCCCTCCATTCACGCCTGTCGCGACGCCACTGGAGGCGGGCTGCACGATGTTGGGGCGTGAGCGGGACCGTAGCCCAGCTTCATGGAGACGGTTGCGAATGGTCCTCGCCGATACCCCAGGAGCAACAGTGTCCCTAATTTGCTGGGAAGTGGCGGTGCGGTCCCCTACGGCACTGCGTAGGATCCTACGGTCTTGGCGTGCATCCGTGCGTCGCTGCGGTCCGGTCCCAGGTCGACGGGCACGTGCACCTTCCGCCGACCACTGGCGACAACATCGATGTACTGTGGAGACCTCACGCCCCACGTGTTGAGCAATTCGGCGGTACGTCCACCCGGCCTCCCGCATGCCCACTATACGCCCTCGCTCAAAGTCCGTCAACTGCACATACGGTTCACGTCCACGCTGTCGCGGCATGCTACCAGTGTTAAAGACTGCGATGGAGCTCCGTATGCTACGGCAAACTGGCTGACACTGACGGCGGCGGTGCACAAATGATGCGCAGCTAGCGCCATTCGACGGCCAACACCGCGGTTCCTGGTGTGTCCGCTGTGCCGTGCGTGTGTCCGGAACAAGTATGGTGGGTCTGACACACCGGTGTCAATGTGTTCTTTTTTCCATTTCCAGGAGTGTATAAGAACATAGTTTTACTACAAAACTCTCAGTTATTCTTCTTACAGTTGTGGAGGCAATGGTCTTACCTTTCACTAAACTGTCTTTATCTTCATCTAGACCACGTCGTGTAGATGTGTCTCTGGGACAATGTGTCTTTGTCTTAAGTAGACTGTTTCTCAAAGCCTTGTAATATTCACCATGTGCTATCTTGGTTTTTACCAGATCAACTATGATTTCTTCGCCATCAATGTTGAAAGCTCATCACGCCTTACAGAATTCGTAATTGCATCTTTCTCACGCAAGAAATCTATGCCCAAAATATAAACGACTAGCATTTTACTCATCAATAGGGGCGAAGATTTCATTATTCCATTTGCTAATTCGATATCCATATGCCTGCATCATGATATTTTGTCATTTCTCACCAGTAGGCTCGGTAACCCTGCGGTTTTGCGATGGCAGTGTTGATGCTTTACTAATCTCACGTATTTCATTAAATAAATAGCACCTGTCTCGGATGTTAATGTGTTCAGTATTTCACCACTACTGTCGCCTGTGCAACGCTTTTGTTAATTCCCTCGGATGTCTACATCGTCTTTATAACGTAACAAGTTTACTTCATTGTGTTGGTTTCCCCCAACCCACCCTTCGGTTTAATCTTCATGGTCACACTTAACGTCGTGAGGTGCTTTGTCAGTTCGCTTTAAAATATGCCATATCGAATAGAATTCTCAGTAAATTTCAGCTATGTGCATGTTGGTTTGTGTTTGTCACTACGACATTCTTTATTTCTGTCAAATCTTATCTTATTAACATCTGGAGGACCACAGTCCGCGTGTCACGTGTAACACAGCGGTGGCATCTTCATCAGTTGCGTCACTGGACTGATGTTTTCGTCTTGTGATCTGCCATGACAACAAAACTCTAAATGCTACGGGATGTTGTGCTTCACATTTGTTATTACAGTTCTTGCTGTTGCTGTTATTTTAGTAAGTTCGAAGAGCAGAAATGGTTCTTCGCCTGACGAGTATGAACGAATAAAAATTAAATATAACCATGGGCCAGCCCCTCCCCTAAAACTCACATGTGTGTACCAGACCTGCGGTTTCCATCCTGTTACTGAATGTTACTGCGTCGCCTTACCAAAATGTAATGATAATATTTTTTCAAGTGAGGTGAGAGATAGAAAAATTATGTAAAGAAGGTTGTACTGCTATGAAGTGTGGGAAGACAGTGTTCTATGTGAACAATTACGAAAATATTAGTTTGAAAAACAAAGACAATAGTAATGTATTTGAAAAATAAACAGAATCATAGTAGTGATAAGTGTTCATCTGTAGTCTTCAACCGATCTATATCCATAAAAGTTCTCTCTGTCTCTCTCTTTCTCTCTCTCGCACTCTCCCTGGTTGTCTTCCGAAACGTTATTTGTATACGGCTTATCTAGGTCTGAAATATAATGTAATATAATCTACCGAGCTGATGTCAAATAGATAATAAGTTAAAGTTTGAGTAATTTTTATAGGTAGAAGTGTTAAACCTATGTCAACTAACCCCAGTTTTCAGAATTACAGCATTGTGCAGCGAAAAGAGCGTCGCCGGAGCGCTGCAGCCCGCCGCCATGACACGGCATATTTAAAATTTATATTACTGCACTACACGCGCGTTACCTCAGTGCAGATTATTAAATAATTTTTCTTCTAGAATGGAGGAGACCTGAACCAGAGAGTTTAATGAGGAATTTGCCAGTCTTTTTAATATGCTGTGTGGAATTATTCACTGGCTTGTGCTACGTATAAAGGAGGACGACTTTCATTAAAAAGAGTGAACATCATGTTTAACATAGCACATTGAAAAGGAAAGTGACCACTAAAAGTATATTTATTTTGACGAATAATTATCAAGATGCCTGTGGCTGTCTTTTAACGTGTTCGTAAGATATCGATTATATGTAGCTTACAATTATCAAAGCCTTGCTGTATTGTTTTTACGGTTTTACCAACTAGCAATATTACGCCACATGCAGACAATTTCACTGAAATAATAATATCAGTCTTTAACCAACATAATAGTAACAAGCTAAAGTATTACCAAATTTTCAAAGAATGAATGAAACATAATTTAAACACACTATGGGCACATTGAAAGGCTTTTTCAGGTAGTATGTTACCTACATTTTCACTGCGAGCAGGAACGGTAGATGACACTGTGTCTGATGTTACTTGTTTTTCGACGGATTGCTCTGGCTGCGCATTGCTTGTTTGCATTATACTGTACACAGAGAAGAATTCCTGTGTGTTAAATTTATTAAAACTATTTCAGAATGGCGTAACTGCTCGGACAACACTGCCACTGATGCCACTGGTGCAGTGACAGTAGATGGTTGTTGGTAGCGAGTAAAACTTAACTGTTACTGCGAATGGTTAGAAGTACTTGATTAATTTGTAAAAATCAAGCCTTGTACGATATCTTGTCTTGTACTCTATCATACGTATGCACCAGAGCATAAATCTTTTATAGAAATTGAAATGTGTTTAACTCTCATTAATTTTAGCCAGGAAATCAATGTCACAACATTTCTGTAACGAAAAGAGGAGTATATTTCCACTGATTGATGGTTTGACTCTAATGAAGTGGTTTCATTAATGTGCTCGTATTATTGAAGTTTTGCCTTTAGAAGTCAAAATATTTAGGTCAAATTCACAGACTCTTATTCCTTGAAGCAACGACAGGCTCCGGGGAAGGTAAAACTTTTGCGTAATATTCATTTCAGAAAATTTCCTGCAAACATGACGTCATTTTGACGTCACGCCCAATAGCGACAACCAAAGGATTTCTTAGTTCCTTAAATTTCGGGCGTGATTTCACTGAAAACAGTGGAAGAGCAAAGTCTACGTTAATGATGATGTTTGGTTTGTGGGGCACTCAACTGTGCGGCCATCAGCGAACGTACAAAGTCCCAATTTCTTCACAGACCAATTTTTTTCGCAGTTCAATCTATCCACTTTCACGAATGATGATGATGATGAAATGATGAGGACAACACAAAAACCCAGTCCCCGGGCAGGGAAAATCCACGACTCGGGCAGGAATCGAACCCGGGACCCCATGATCCAGGGGTAGCAACGCTAGGCACAAGACCACGAGCTGCGGATGATTCTATGTTGAGCTGAGCCAGCAGTGGCAAAAAACCAAGTTAATGTAGTCTTTTTGCATTTGTAAGTAGGCTTCTACGAGAAACTGGGTGTGTTGTAGGTTTTGGTGATTGCATGTTACAGTCTCATTCTTTATATCGACGGTACTTGCCCAGAAACGAAGTCAAATAGGGTAAAAAATTGAGTAAATCATAATTACATTATTACTCTGTATTGAGAGCCCAGAGAGCACCGGTCTCATACAAAAATAGTGAGATAGTGAGAAGGTTTCCCAAACAAGCTCTGAGAGCTTGTCTGTAGACTCGGGGGTATATGCAAGAACATTCAGGTTTTGAATGTTAAATGTTATTCTCTTAAGTTTTCAATGTTAAATGGTATTATAATTTGCTTTGGAACAGGCATTTACTGTGTATTGTGGTGAGGTAAGGTGGCAGGGATTGATTCCTCCCTTGCTGTTTGATTCGAAAATTTAGTTTAGTTACTGGGCAACAATCATGAATCCAACCCCAGCTGATGGAATCACAATTTAGTTAATTAGATTGGTAGTCAAAGGAGTGGGCAGTGTAAGAATGAATTGTGCAGTAACATCCTGAAAATATTTGTAACATGTGACTAAGGTAGGTGACGAAGTATTTAGCTAGCTGGATTGGGAAGGACCGATGATCAGATCCCCATCTGGCCATCTGGATTCAGATTGCACATTTTCTTGGATGGTACCGTTGAGAAGGATGTGGCCCATTCCTTTCCCTATCCTCATTCCAGTGTGAGCTCAGACCCGTCTCTAATGTCCTCTTCGGCTATGGAACGTTAAATCCTAAACGTCCTCGTGCAACATGTGCAGCACCTAGGTTCTGCAATAGCCTTAACCCAAATGTCGCTGTTGACAATTATCGAAAATTGTGGCAGCGCACATTTTGTATCCTGCTCAACAGCACCATGCTGTATAAAGCACTATTGAGCATTCAAAGTGTGTTCAGAGAAGAAGTGAGGCATCCGGAAATAAATATAACACAATAATTGTCTATCAGTTTACAAATATCTGCAATGTTAAACCTCGTATTGCCAGACACATTTCTACTTTGACATGAAGGGCGTGCTGTGCAAAAGATTATATTTCACATAGCAACCAATGCTGTAGAAATATGGGAGCAAAATTCATACAAAACTATTAGCTTGTGCGCCCTCTGATATTTGTGAACTGTCTCTACCAAATTCAGGTAAGTATTTTTCACTGTTTCGTGGCGTCACATATTTTTCTTCAATGTTGGCTATATCTTGACACGACTAGTTCTCTACTATGGCACACATCTTTCAAACAAAGGAAGGATATAGTTCAACACATCGGTGAATATATATATATATATATATATATATATATATATATATATATATATATATATATATATACACTCTCCGATGTGTTGAATTATATACCGGGTGATCAAAAAGTCAGTATAAATTTGAAAACTTAATAAACCACGGAATAATGTAGATAGAGAGCTAAAAATTGACACACATGCTTGGAAAGACGAAGTTCACAAAATGACGCGTGAAAGATCCCTTGCGCGCTTCGTTTGGTGATGATCGTGTGTGCTCAGCCGCCATTTAGTCATGCTTGGCCTCCCAGGTCCCCAGACCTCAGTCCGTGCGATTATTGACTTTGGGGTTACCTTAAGTCGCAATTGTATCATGATCGACCGACATCTCTAGGGATGCTGAACGACAACATCCGACGCCAATGCCACACCATAACTCCGGACATGCTTTACAGTGCTGTTCACAACATATTCCTCGACTACAGCTATTGCTGAGGAATGATGGTGGACATATTGAGCATTTCCTGTAAAGAACATCATCTTTGCTTTGTCTTACTTTGTTATGCTAATTATTGATATTCTGATCAGATGAAGTGCCATCTGTCGGACATTTTTTGAACTTTTGTATATTTTTGATTCTAATGAAACCCCATGTCATTCCAAGCATGTGTGTCAATGTGTACCTCTCTATCTACATTATTCCGTGATTTATTCAGTTTTCAAATTTATACTGACTTTTTGATCACCCAGTATATGGAATAATCTTTAATTTCAGTTAGAACTTGTTTGGTAAGTTTTGTCCACTGCAATCTGTTTCTCTCTTGTTATGGCAGCCACCAGTAAAATATATCAAGAGACTTCGGAATTTCACAGTTGACTGAGGACGTAACGAATAGAAGACCATTACCAGGATTACACTGCCACGAATCAATGTTATTAACAATGCATGAAGTAGTAAGTCATTAACTAGAGTGGAAGTACTGACGTATTTCGCAACAAGCTGTATGAGAGATATTAGAGTTAACAGAGCTTAACATGTTACCAGTCATAATGCTCCTCACAAATTACTGATAAACAAGCCTTCATCAGACAGTTTCATCGGCTTTAGTGAGACTACTGCTCAACTGGTTCCAAGTCAGTTCACGCTATCCAGCTGAGTTCGATGGCTCAGCCTCGACAAATGTGGTTACAGAGCGTCGTTTCTAAGAGCCTGCGGCCAGTGCTGCTGCTGTCTGCTGTTTTTGGAGTTTCGCTGTGTCGCTGGCGCGGTTCCCTGCTCGCTACCTGCGCACGTGCCTACAGCGTAGCTATATTGACAGGGGTCTTGTACCTAGGTTTCGCTGCGGGACAAGAATCGATTGTTATCAGTAAAAACCAATTTTGGCACCGCTGGTTCGTGCCAGGTGTGTTTATCAGCACGTTGACCACCTTTATGACAGCTGGGTCCATCCTTCTAATGTTCACTTACTGCAAGAAGACATTCGTGGAATTCGTTGAGGACATCCACCACATGGACAACTTGCTTAGTTTTGCAAAGCGACGTGATAAGAAAGTAAGACTTTTCCTGTCTATAATACCAACATTTATTCTTATTCTAACCATTGCTAGTGCAACTCATTATGTGTACTCTCAACAGAAATTCCTCTTATGTGTCACCATTGACAATCTCTTAATATTTATGGTCTTGCTACAGTTCGTTGCACTTTGTCTGATATTAGGGCAAAGATTCAGATCAGTGAACGAATCAATGAGGGCTGATTTATGCTGTGAGTACTTCGACAATACATCACAAGATTTAGTGACGCTGTTCCGGGGAAGTACTCGTAATGTCCACTCTGTTTGTGTAATGAATCAGTTATACACTACCAACAGGACCTTAATATTCTTACGTAATCGAATTTCCGAGCTTCAGGTACTTCATATGAAGTTAAGGAAGCTAGCTTCATCCTTGAATGATGTATATGGACCAATCATGGCAATGCTTCTAATACAAAACCTGGTGGTTACCATACAGTTTGCGTCCTACGTCATTACACTTTTTTTATATTACTCAGAAGATTCAATGATAGATAAAATAATTTGCATACTCAGCATTGTTGTATCAGTTGCACAAATAGCTTCTCTAGTGATTACCTGCCAGTCCACATCTTCAGAAGCAAAGAGAACAGGAGAAATCGCTGAAGAGCTGTTCACATTAAATGTTGCAGGTTTGTAGCATGTACTTCTTTATTTTAACTGAATAGAATATGTCTTTTGTTGCTGAACCGTATTACAAGAATCCCGAAGTAAATTGTTCAGAGCCAACAAATTAGAGATTAATCATGTGAAAGGGAATTCTATTCATTTTCATAAGTCAGTCGTCCAACTACTTTGGCTCGTTTTTTTTTTTTTTTAGAATATAAGACTTCTATTGGACAGCACTTGGATTCTTGGACTGTAACTGATTTACAAGAAAAGTGACAGCCGTATCCAGTATGCTTCATTTCTCTTTGTAATCATGGCAGAATGTATTAACCGGTCATTGCTAAATATTCTGCAAAACGTTAAATGCTTTAACAGCCATCATTATACTTATTATTTTGCCCGCGAAAGGCAAAGGTCCCGAGTTCGAGTCTCGGTCGGGCACACAGTTTTAATCTGCCAGGAAGTTTCATATCAGCGCACACTCCGCTGCAGAGTGAAAATCTCATTCTGGAAACATCCCCCAGGCTGTGGCTAAGCCATGTCTCCGCAATATCCTTTCTTTCAGGAGTGCTAGTTCTGCAAGGTTCGCAGGAGAGCTTCTGTAAAGTTTGGAAGGTTGGAGACGAGGTACTGGCAGAAGTAAAGCTGTGAGTACCGGGCGTGAGTCGTGCTTCGGTGGCTCAGTTGGACAGTCTGCGTTCGGCAGGGCAGCAGTGCGCACCGCGCTCGGCCGTCCACGCCGCTGCGCGCGCGGAGTGTTTTGTTTACTTCCTCGTCAAAGCGCTTCTCAGTCGAACAAGCTGTAATGGCCAACTCTTACAGGAAGAACACTCTTAAGTTCACCTTCTCAAACGAATACGCACTACCCAAAGCACTGGCCGTCGAACGCTTCCTACGCGAAGACGTGAAGATCCCGCGTGACGAACTCATCGGCATACACCTATCGATCATTAGCAGCGTCGTTTATGTTAAGATGACTTCCGACGCTGCCTGCAACGAGATCATTCAAAGGACGCGACACGGACTAAAATTTCGGCACTCCGACGGAAACGTCGGACCTGTGGATGTCGACCATGCAGGACTTGGCCTTCGGACGATCCGTGTATTCGAACTGCCTTTCGAGGTGAATGAAGATGAAGTCATCGCGGCGCTAAGCCCGTTCGGAAAAGTCCAGAGCCACGTAGCCGAGACATGGGCACAGTTTACGACGTATCCGGTGCTTAATGGTGTGAGACAAGTCCGAATCGATCTCAAACGGCACGTTCCCTCGTACATTTCTATCGGCGGCTGCCGTGCGGTGGTCATTTATGACGGACAACCTCGAACATGTTCCGGTTGTGGCAAAGAAGGCCACGTCCGTAATGAATGCCTGCAACGCCGCATCACTCAACTAAGGCCCGACGATACGAACACCGACAGAACCACGACCACCCTTCCAGTCACCTATGCGGCGACACTGCACGTCCAGCCTTCACAAGGCGCCGTTCATGAGCGTCTCTCTGGTCCGATACACCCGGAGGCATCCCAGCACCTTGACACCGGCGATGCCGCCCGTGAACATGTCCAACAGCCGGACACACCCACGCTAGAAGATCACAAGGATACCAATGAGAGTGTTCTGGAGAATGAAGACCGCATCATATCACCCGCGGCTTTTGTACCGGAACGACGTGAATCTCTTCCTTCCTCAGACACCGAAACTCATTGCCGAAAGCAGAAGCCGCAAGACATCAGACTCGACCATTGAGCCCCCTCCGCAGGACGAAGAGATGCCACATCACTCCGACGGAGAACACGATAACCCTTTCTCCTCTGCCACGGAGACGCGTCATCCACAAGACGGTGAACCGTCCAACAGAGATCGTGCGCAAGCCCTGCGCCCAGAAGACATGGAGCATAGCACGCCTGTTGTCACCGACGCCATTGAGCCGACTCGGCCAGAGCTGCCACCTCTCACCGATGTCAAACCTGTCGGACACCTTTCATGGGCGGATGACACGGATTTCCCACCTCCTTCTGATGCGGAAATGAGATCTGTTTCTCCGTTAGACCAAAACTAAAATGGGGGAAGTTTCTACGGCGACTCCTGCGACTTCTATGGACTTCCAGCATCCACCACAACAATCTTCACCAGCTACGCACCTATCGGCACCACGGATCTCCCATCAGGCGTACCGAATAGCTACTATCAATACTAATAATATTGGCTCCCACGCTAAACTTCAACTGCTCCGTGACACGCTAAGAGCAGCGGACATCGACATCGCCCTATTACAAGAACTGAGGACAGCGACTTGGACTGGGTGTTATGGATATGAGACGTACGCCGCCCCTGCAGCTATGGAACACACAGGCGCAGCCATCCTCCTCCGAGAAGGAATTGCAGTTTCCGATGTCGCATACCTCCCAACAGCGCGAGGGGTGGCCATAACAGTTGAAGGACTCAAAATCATCAATCTCTACGCCCCATCGGGCACTGACAAACGGAGGGATCGCTCCCAGTTCTACGCAGAAGATATCACGCCTTTATTCCTCGGTCGATACGATCATCTCATCGTAGGTGGAGATTTCAACTGTGTTCTCGAGCGCACAGACCAATACCCCCATTTTACCACATGTCCGGAACTTCGCTTCCTCGTCCGCCGCCTTCGTCTCCTCGATACTTGGCGAGTGGTCCACGGCGACCGCCCGGGGTATACACACATCACGAGCCACTCCGCCAGCCGACTCGATAGAATATACATCTCTGACGCTCTGAAATCAGTTCTCCTCGACGCGGAACGTTGGCCGTCTGCCTTTTCGGATCACGACATCTACATCTGTACCATGAACCTACGTCGACAATCTATATGGCGCAGTGCAGGACCTTGGAAACTCAATGTCGCGCTGCTGCAGGACCCTGAATGTCGACAACAGGTCTCCGACACGTGGCACACCTGTGTTCAACGCATTATGCGTTATGAGACCACACTGCAGTGGTGGTTGCTGTGCGCCAAACCGGCCATCCGACGCACATTGACACACTATGGCAGAGCCAAAGCCAGGTGGAATCACCATACAACTGATTTCTACTATAGTGCTCTACGTGAACTCATGGATCATCCTCCATCCCCGGATCGCCTCAAAGAAGCTCAACGCATCAAGGCAAAGATTTTATCCTTGACCAGATGCCGTCTAGAGGGAGCCATTGTCCGAGCCCGCAGCCAAGACAGGATTAACGGTGAAGAACCTTCTATGCATCATATTGTTCAAAACGTTCGTCGACGCCGACAGGCTTTAATGACAACTTTAGACTTACCTGATGGACGACGGCTGACTTCGCAAGCTACCATTGCGGGTGCATTCACAACGCACTATAGACTTTTCTATCAAGAAGTACCTGCCGGTGCAGAGGCCATTGCTGAGGTTGCCCAGGAGACACTTGGTACTCTCAACGCAGCAGCTGCAACCCTCCTGACTGCTGAAGTGACCACCGACGACGTCCAAGGCGCTGTGGCCAAGGGGTCTCTGAATCGATCTCCCGGCCCGGATGGTTTACCTCTCGAATTTTACAGAACCTTCCAAGATTTGATGATGCCACGATGGAGGGACATGTACTGGGAACTTTTGTCCGGCGCGGCGAACCCGCCACCAATGTTCATGGAAGGCTTACTTGTACCAGTCCCGAAACCCGCAGGAGGAACACGACTCGACAGTTATCGGCCGATCACGTTACTCAATTCGGACTTCAAGATTTTCACACGCCTTCTAGCAGTGCGACTCAAACGTGTCTTACGGGACATTGTTTCCCCCGAACAAACATCCTTAGGCGGCGATCGTAATATACAGACAGCCCTCAGTGAGTATCGAGATGTGATCGCTGTGGCAACACACTCGCGACTGCCAGGCGCTTTAATCTCCATCGACTTCAAACAAGCGTTTGACCGCGTCAATCATGCATTCCTCAACGCAGTGATGGACCGAATGGCAATTCCCCCGACGTTCACGCAAGTGATTATGCGGCTCCTTCGTGGAGCAACGTCCAGACTTCTCGTCAACGGCAGACTTACTGAACCTATACGGATTGAACGTTCAGTACGGCAGGGTTGCCCTTTGTCGACGGTGCTTTATGCCATTGCGATGGAACCACTCATTTGCGGATTACGGCGACGTTTGACAGGTATTCCACTCCGGGATCATATGTTCCGCTGCCGAGCTTACGCGGACGACTTGGCCCTCGTCGTACGTTCAGCGGCTGACGTACAAGCTGCGATGCAGTGGATTACCCGTTACAGTGCAGGGGCAGGGAGCGCTATGAACGTGGCAAAATCATGCGCCATGAAGATCGGCCGCGGCCTTCCTGCGGACAGCGTAGTTCCATTTCAACTGGTGGACACCCTTCGTTGTCTCGGATTGGTGTACACGCGAGACATTCGCCGCACCTCGGCGATCAATTTTCGGGCGCTGCTGCAACGCATCCGGGCCAACATACAAAACCACATACTACGCCCGCTGAATATGTGCCAGAGAGTCACCTTCGTCAATACCCATCTGGCAGCTCGGATACCCCATATAGCGCAGATTCTGCCCATCACTGCGACAATGGCGGCCAGGTTACAGGCGGCATTCGGCTATTTCATTTGTTCTGGACACATCTTTAAAGTCCAGTATGAAGCTCTCACCTTACCGAAGCGGGATGGTGGCCTCGATCTGGTTAATGTGAGAGCCAGGACTACGGCACTTTACACCAATACTATGCTCCGGTTATGGAAAAGCCAAAATGCTAGTTTTACTGGAATGTTGACCACCGAGCTCGCACCTGTTTCGCGACGACCACCGACGTCTTTGGCACACATCCCACCTCCGATGTCACATATCGGCCGTTTCTTTTTGGAGTACAGCTACATATGCACCGAGCTCCCCAGGACCAGGAAGACGACCACCCGCGACATCTACCGCCTTCTCCGAAAGTCTCCACCCCGCAACCCCGTCGAAACACGTCACCCCCAGGTTTCATGGCCTACAGTTTGGAAAACGATCCACCAACCATATCACACCACTGATACCACCTCTATGTGGTATCTTCTCGTCAACGGCAAGTATACTACAAGACAGAAACTGCATCGCATCGCACTGGTGGACTCACCCCTGTGCCTCAAGTGCAATGTCGAAGATACGGATTTACATCGTTTTGAGTGTGGACCAGCAGCAGCTGTCTGGACCCTCGTACAGAAGATTGTGGCTTTCTACCTCCGAGTACCACCACATCACGTTTCTCCCACAATGATGATATATCCAGACACGACCTACTTTCCATCGGCTAAGTGGCACGCCATCACATGGATCAGTGGCATGGCTGTCAACTACCTCTTCCGGGACGACATCGTCGATCCGGCGGACTTTTGGACACGCCTCCAAGTACATCACCACACCCTTCGCCGGCATCGACACTATCGGGCCACTTTCGCGAACTATTTACAGAGCATTTTCACCAACCCGCCACAAAGCTGGAATCTCAACGAACCGTGCCAGCCAAGACTGGACGATCCCACGTTCCCCTTCAATGGTCAATGATAGAATGCATTTTGTTCTGCTGGCGCGCCAAAGTGGAGCATGGCGCGGAAAGTATTCCTATTTTATTTCACTTCTCTTTTCTTCTCCTCTTCTAAATTTGTTTTTCTCCTTACACATGTTTATCCTTTTCACACATAGCTTTCTATCTGCAGCCTATTTGTTTTCTTTCTCTTGTGCTACCAAAAAAAAAAAAAATAAAAATAATGCTGCTGATGGTGAGACTGTATACTCATTTATGTTAAAAAAATAAAAAATAATAAAAAAAATACACAAGAAGACCGTTGTGGAAATATAGCTACCTTTTATGTTTTACGTTTTCAAAGGATATTGTGTTATTTTATGAAGAACGTCGTCTTTTATTTTCATACCCAAGAGGTTTTTATTTGTTTTCTTTAAAAAAAAAAAAAAAAAAAGGTTGGTAGAGCACTTGCCCGCGAAAGGCAAAGGTCCCGAGTTCGAGTCTCGGTCGGGCACACAGTTTTTATCTGCCAGGAAGTTTCATTTTCTCATATTGCCAAACTGGAAGTCATAGTAATATAAATCAGTATCAGGAGGAATATTCGTCATATTGTATGTCGTGAACATAAATCTCTGTAACTGTATCGTCCTTACCTGCATATTTGTCATACGCAATTTGAAACATGCTCTTAATACTAGTGCTGTTTGCTTTGGGAATACACATACCTTCTTAATAAGTCTGTTATCGATCCTGACTTGGAGGATAAAGGGCGTTTATTCTGACTTTGATGTTGCATTGTGTTTTTTTGATGTCCAGTTTTCGGCTGTTCGAGAAAATTATTTACGAAATATTAGAGAACCGATTTAGCATATGCAACTGACCATCTACATCGACATATATACTCCGCTAGCCACCAAGCGGTGTGTGGCGGAGGGCACTATTCGCGCCAAAGTCATATTCCCCCCACCCTGTTCCACTCGCGCATCTCGTTAGGGATAAACGAGTCTGAAGGCCTCAGTACGAGCTCTGGATTCCCTTATCTTTCAGTGGTCATCACTGCATGACTTGAAAGTTGATGGTAATAATATATGCTCTACATCCTCGGTGAAGATCGGATTTTGGAATTTATTGAGCACCCCCTTCCGTTTAGCGCGCCGTCTATCTGCAAGTGTGTCCCACTTCAAACTTTCTATGAGATTTGTAACGCTCTTGCGATGGCTGAATGTACCAGTCACGAATCTTGCCGCTCTTCTTTGGACCTTCTCAATCTCTTGAACCAGACCCAACTGGTGAGGGTCCCATACAGATGAACAATACTCTAAGACTGGACGAACTAAAGTATTGTAAGCTATTTCCTTTGTTGAAGGGATGCATCGCTTCGGGGTTCTACCAATAAAACGCAATCTAGAGTTTGCCTTACCCGCTACTTGTGTAATCTGATCATTCCATTTGAGATCATTTCGAATAGTCACTTGACGGATATTACCGCTTCCAAAGACTGAGCATTTATTTTGTACTCGTACATTAATGGGGATTTTCGCTTTGTTATGCGCAATAGATTACACTTACTAATATTGAGAGATAACTGCCAGTCATTACACCACACATTTATTTTCTGGAAATCCTCATTGATTTGTTCACAACTTTCGTGTGATTCTACTTTCTTGTAGACTACAGCATCATTAGCAAACAGTTTAATGCCGCTGTCAATAACATCAACCAGATCGTTTAAGTAAATCGTAAAATGCGGCAGACCTATTACGCTGCCCTGGGGCACACCTGAAGTTACGCTTGTTTCTGTTGAAGTTACTCCGTTCAGGAGGACATACTGCTCCCTGTCTGTTAGAAAACTTTCTATCCAAACGCATATGTCATCGGATAGACCGTAAGCGCGCACTTTTTGGAGCAAGCGACAGTGCGGAACTGAGCCGAACGCCTTTCTTCCAGTCCCTTGGAACTTTCCGCTATTCCAGTGATCTCTAATAAATGGTGGATGAGAATGGTGCAATAGTTGTAGCATAGTCAGCATATAATGTTACAGGGATACCGTCTGGGCCAGATGCCTTCCTGGCATCTAAGGATCTTAACTGTTTTACAATCCCAGATACACCAAACACTATGTCAGCCATCCTTGCGTTTGTTCGATAATTGAAAGGGGGAATGGTGCTGCAGTCGTCTATCGTAAACGAGGTTTTGAAAGATACATTTAGAATTTCGGCCTTCTGTTTATCATCATCAGTTACATTACCCGTACTGTCTGCAAGAGAAGGTACTGAAATATTCGTAGCGTTCATAAATTTTACGTACCACCAATGTTTTTTGCGGTTATTTTTAGAATCTCAAGATAAAATATTGCTTTCAAATTCGTTAAAAGAATGTCTCATTGTCCTTTTGACAGCTGCTTTCATTTCACATGATTTCTGTTTGTCAGCGGGGCAGTGACTACGTTTAATACGACTGTGCAAAATTCTCTGCTTTCTCAGCAACTTCCTAATATGGGTGTTGTACCAAGGTGGATCCTTTCCCTCCCCTACATTTTTGCTAGGCACATACTCCTCTAGCACATGGTGCACAATACCTTTAAATTCCGACCAAAGATGTCCCGCGGTGAATGCTTGGAGCTGACTATGAAAATATTCATTAATGACATTTTTAATTGCATTCCCAAACAAGAAAACTCTACGCTGTTTCTTTGGGTCTTTTTTCTACTAGATTAACTTCCTCAAAATGATCTGGTCTGTTTGTCACCAAGATATGTAATATGTTTCCATATCGAGTTGGTTTTCTAACCAATTGCTCAAGGTTGTATGTTGAGAGTGCTCTTAGAATAACTTCACAAGAGTCTTTGCATCTGCCCCTGTGATAAACGTGTAATTTTCCCAGTCAATGTATGCCACATTAAAGTCTCCACCTATAACTAATAGATAATTTGGATATTTATTTCCTACGTGCTCAAGAGTTTGCGTGAAACGTTCAGCGACGTTCGTTGCGGATGCCGGTTGTCTATAAAAACATCCTAATACGAGTACAATGGTCAAACCTTGTCTGATTGACAGCTTTATCCAGCCTAATTCACAGTCCGACCCAGTATCGATCTCAACTGCGTTTAGACAGCTTTTAACTGCAACGAACACACCACCTCCCATAGCATCAGCCCTACCCTTCCTAAACATAGTCCAATCCGAGTTCAAAATTTCTCTGCCATTTATATCTGGTTTCAACAAGCTTTCGGTACCTAATACAATAATGGCATTACTACTGTTTATTTCGGAGAGTAACTCGGGGATCTTGCTACAGACACTTCGACAATTTACTAACATGAGATTAAGCATATTTAAATCCTTTGGAATGATCTGTTTAGGCGAACTAACAATTTTTACGGTAGGCACACCCACATCAATGACATGAACTGGTATTTTTTCAGGCTAACGGTTTGTTTCCCGTGGGGAGGAACCTAATCTAAAAAAAAACATGTGCACGCCACAATTACTGTGCTACCCATGTAGCTGCTTCCTGTGTGTAGTGCAACCCTGATCTATAGAGGGGCGTCCTACAACCTTCCACCTCATAGTGTAGGTCGAGGAATCTACAACCATTTTCATCACAGAGTCGACGTAGCCTCTGGTTTAGATTCTCCACTCGACTCCAAACCAGAGGTCCCCGTTCCACCCAGAGTATGGTGCTGCAGATCGTCAGCGTGGCCGCCTTCGCCAGTTTAGCTAGCCGTCCAAAGGATCCAAGAATTTCCTCGGAACCCCGACGACAGGCATCGTTGGTACCGACATGGGAAAAGAAATATCCTATAAACCTATTCCTGTGGAGAATATTTTCATTTTCTACCTAAAATGTTTCAGTTACAAATCAAACAATCATTTTCTGAAGAAAATATCTTTACAAGATAAATAGTGTTTTAATTATCGTAGATCTGCAAGAAAACTAGTATTGACACTTACGTCTGTATTCTCTAATGATCGAGCTGTACATCTTCAGTTAATGAATTCAGATGCCTATTCAGTGAAGTATTTCATCACTCTAATTCATCTGTATATTGAGCAAGCAGTAAAGGAAACAAAAGAAAAATTCGGAGTAGGTATTAAAATCCATGGAGAAGAAATAAAAACTTTGAGGTTCGCCGATGACATTGTAATTCTGTCAGAGACAGCAAAGGACTTGGAAGAGCAGTTGAACGGAATGGACAGTGTGTTGAAACAAGGATATAAGATGAACAGCAACAAAAGCAAAACGAGGATAATGGAATATAGTCGAATTAAGTCGGGTGATGCTGAGGGAATTAGATTAGGAAACGAGACTCTTAAAGTAGTAAAGGAGTTTTGCTATTTGGGGAGCAAAATAACTGATGATGGTCGAAGTAGACAGGATATAAAATGTGCACTGGCAATGGCAAGGAAAACGTTTCTGAAGAAGAGAAATTTGTTAACATCGAGTATTGATTTAAGTGTCAGGAAGTCGTTTCTGAAAGTATTTGTATGGAGTGTAGCCATGTATGGAAGTGAAACATGGACGATAAATAGTTTAGACAAGAAGAGAATAGAAGCTTTCGAAATGTGGTGCTACAGAAGAATGCTGAAGATTAGATGGGTAGATCACATAACTAATGAGGAGGTATTGAATACACTCCTGGAAATGGAAAAAAGAACACATTGACACCGGTGTGTCAGACCCACCATACTTGCTCTGGACACTGCGAGAGGGCTGTACAAGCAATGATCACACGCACGGCACAGCGGACACACCAGGAACCGCGGTGTTGGCCGTCGAATGGCGCTAGCTGCGCAGCATTTGTGCACCGCCGCCGTCAGTGTCAGCCAGTTTGCCGTGGCATACGGAGCTCCATCGCAGACTTTAACACTGGTAGCATGCCGCGACAGCGTGGACGTGAACCGTATGTGCAGCTGACGGACTTTGAGCGAGGGCGTATAGTCGGCATGCGGGAGGCCGGGTGGACGTACCGCCGAATTGCTCAACACGTGGGGCGTGAGGTCTCCACAGTACATCGATGGTGTCGCTAGTGGTCGGCGGAAGGTGCACGTGCCCGTCGACCTGGGACCGGACCGCAGCGACGCACGGATGCACGCCAAGACCGTAGGATCCTACGCAGTGCCGTAGGGGACCGCACCGCCACTTCCCAGCAAATTAGGGGCACTGTTGCTCCTGGGGTATCGGCGAGGACCATTCGCAACCGTCTCCATGAAGCTGGGCTACGGTCCCGCACACCGTTAGGCCGTCTTCCGCTCACGCCCCAACATCGTGCAGCCCGCCTCCAGTGGTGTCGCGACAGGCGTGAATGGAGGGACGAATTGAGACGTGTCGTCTTCAGCGATGAGAGTCGCTTCTGCCTTGGTGCCAATGATGGTCGTATGCGTGTTTGGCGCCGTGCAGGTGAGCGCCACAATCAGGACTGCATACGACCGAGGCACACAGGGCCAACACCCGGCATCATGGTGTGGGGAGCGATCTCCTACACTGGCCGTACACCACTGGTGATCGTCGAGGGGACACTGAATAGTGCACGGTACATCCAAACCGTCATCGAACCCATCGTTCTACCATTTCTAGACCGGCAAGGGAACTTGCTGTTCCAACAGGACAATGCACGTCCGCATGTATCCCGTGCCACCCAACGTGCTCTAGAAGGTGTAAGTCAACTACCCTGGCCAGCAAGATCTCCGGATCTGTCCCCCATTGAGCATGTTTGGGACTGGATGAAGCGTCGTCTCACGCGGTCTGCATGTCTAGCACGAACGCTGGTCCAACTGAGGCGCCAGGTGGAAATGGCATGGCAAGCCGTTCCACAGGACTAGATCCGGCATCTCTACGATCGTCTCCATGGGAGAATAGCAGCCTGCATTGCTGCGAAAGGTGGATATACACTGTACTAGTGCCGACATTGTGCATGCTCTGTTGCCTGTGTCTATGTGCCTGTGGTTCTGTCAGTGTGATCATGTGATGTATCTGACCCCAGGAATGTGTCAATAAAGTTTCCCCTTCCTGGGACAATGAATTCACGGTGTTCTTATTTCAATTTCCAGGAGTGTAGAATTGGGGATAAGAGGAGTTTGTGGCACAACTTAACTAGAAGAAGGGATCGGTTGGTAGGACATGTTTTGAGGCATCAAGGGATCAGAAATTTAGCATTGGAGGGCAGCGTGGAGGGTAAAAATCGTAGAGGGAGACCAAGAGATGAGTACACTAAGCAGATTCAGAAGGACGTAGGCTGCAGTAGGTACTGGGAGATAAAGAAGCTTGCACAGGATAGAGTGGCATGGAGAGCTGCATAAAATCAGTCTCAGGACTGAAGACTGCAACAGCAACAACAACAGGACTGATATTTTAGGTGAATGCTGAACACTGCTATTGAGATCCTGCATAGCTTTTGCAGACTTGGTGCCAAAACCAAAGATATTTCTGATGCAACATTTATTTCTTACAGTAATTCTATGGATGTTAAAATGTGCAAGAATTTTTTGACATTATAGGCAATAATTGTCTTTAGTACTAGGAAAGTGGCGTATTTCTTTACATACTGTTCTGGGTCGGGGATGCAGTGTCCACACCAGTACCAGCACTTGCAGGACAGCCGCTACAAGAGTGCCTTTCTCAGTAATAACGTTCTTTATTGAGCGCTGCTTCCAGCGAGGGGTGTGCCAGGTGCTGACGCCATGCCAGCACACAGCGGATGCCTGTGTCCGCGGTCTTGCTGATGCAAGACAGCAATCTCTTTTGCAGCAGCCTGGTGCGTCTGCCTAGAGTTGTACACTGCATGTGACCTGAAAAGGTAGCTTTTCACAGGCAAATGCTCTGCCGACTGCACTTGCCACAAGAGGCAAAAGTTCCAGGATACAGTCCAGGCCCATCATAATACACACACGTATCTCAGACAGCTGGATGAATGGGAGAGAATTCCTTGAAAACTTCAGCATAACTTATAACTGACACATATACAAAGGCCTTGTCGAGTTTGTGGTAGGGCGTTTGGTTTCACGGTCCACCTTCGCAGCTGCAGGTAATGCGTGAGAGGAAATGCCTTTCACCAGACACTATTGTGCCTTTACAGTAAGATGGAAACAGCTTATCATTGAAAAACTGCACTATTTTATGATTCATCACGATCATTACTCACTCATGCTCAAGATGTAGAAATATCTCAAAAGCCCAAGTTGTGCTGTCTTGCAGGAAATGGGCTTAGTACCATACTGTGTAGATTTAGAGTTTCTGAAGTAAAATAATTCGGTTTTAATTACATTGTGTTTAGTATAATATTGTGTAGCTTTTGAGTTCCCGAACCAAAAAGGTTTCACTTTTATTTACAATGCATCGAGAGTTTAAATAATTTTGATAGTGTTATACAAGTGAAAAATTTTCAATGGGCCATTATGACTACTGAAGTATATAGCATGAAGTTCATGTCACACATAAAAGTATATGTACTTGCAAAACAGGTAGGCTGAAGACTTAATATGTAATAGATGGATGAAACAGTTGGAATGATTCATTTCTGGTGTATACTGAAGTTAAGTGAAAGGCAACATGACTCATGAGTCCTTGTAGTATTATATCTATGAAAGCTCTAACTATGATTAACTATTGACTAAAGTAGACATATATTAACATTACTACACATTCCAGTGCCAATAAACAGTTTCTTCCTGGATGCTAATTTACCCATGGTGGATTTCACTGAAGAGTTACAACAAAAGCCCAGATGCATCAGTGAGTTCACTTAGAACAAACAAAACATCACTTTGCCGTTAACAGATCACTAAATTATAAGTTAGAAAAAGATATTAATTTCAAATAGGATTCCATTAACTGAATCTGCTTTGTAAGAAATGTTAAAGCAAAATATGAAAATAAAACTTGAAATCCAGTAGTTTAAAAGTAACTGAAAATAATTAGAAGAGAGATTAGCATCTGATAATGCATACTTGGAGATAGGCATACCTTAGAATGAAATTTATATTTTTAGTATGCTAACCGTACTTTAGCGGTCTAAGAGTTCTAAGCATTATCCTGCACCTTTCAGATCCAACAGAGGGCAGTGATGGTTACATTGTGAGCCCTCTCCTGCCATGTACAGATGTACTTTTCCCAGTCATCTATACTTCAAAACAACGATATAAAAACACACAATTGTATAAGTTTGTTACCAATACTATCGAAAATTTTGCGACCAGCATGTATGTAGAGAAAGAAATCGTCAGCTAAAAAAACTGTCAGCTAGTATCTCGAAATGTTCTGAAGTGATTTACTTCAAATTTTTTAATGCTTCTCCGATAAACTTTTGATTGGACAGAGAGTAAGTATTTTTTCATATATAAGCAAGAGGTTGTTTCCAAAACTCTCGAAAACTTCTTTGCCAATTTATTGTAGATTTTCAAGATGCGCTAGAAAACTTTTGGAAAGACGTAGCTGTATATGTTTTAAGATTTATAAAATATTAGTGTATATTATATCAAGGGAAAAAGTTGTTTCCGAAAGTGTCTACAAGTTTTGAGTGATTTATTTCAAATTTTTAAACGTTACTATAATAAATATTTGTACAGACACAGGTTATATTTTTAACACATGTAATATATAAATATAGGTAGAAATATATAGAAGGTAAATGTTCTTAGTAAAGATGATGAGAATCTTAATTCATATTTTCCATGATAGTCTAATAAATGTTCAGACACATAGAATCCACATATTTTAATATACACCTTATATTTTCAGGGAAAACGTTATTAGCAAAAATCTTGAGCATTTATTTATCAACTTAACTCTAATTTTTACGCAATGCTCAAATAACTATTCAAACAGATTAGACCTAAGTATTTAAATACATACATCACATAAATATTCAGAGATTGTAATGGATATAAGTGCAAATATTGTTGTATGTAGTACATTAATATCTAAACAGATCAATGTGTTGATTTTTTTCTCAGCATCTAACAATCCTTACAGAAACACATCACAGACTTTATGACCTGATGTTTTCTGCATTATTGTAACTGCATTACAATATGGACTACCCCTGTCCATATAGAAGAGGCGTTTTGCGTTCACACATCCACGTTACAACACATGACCCTATCTCCAGAGAAAATAAACATTAATAGCTTGCTCTTGCCACACATACTTGGAGGTACTAAACAACCTAAAAACATATGACCTGTAACAGCTATAGTCAATAGTCTGCAAGTGTCGTAAATAGTGAAGTAATATTGTTCAGGACACCATCCTCAGTCAGCAAATGACATTTCTGCACTTATAACCGTTAAACCCTGTATATGTAATATAAATCAGAAATGTTGTTAGCAAAATGACTCGCATAGTTCTTGGCCAATTCACATCCAAATTCCAAATTTTACATGATGACCTAATGAAAATTCATTCAGACATAGACTATGTACCTCTGGAAGGAATGTTATCTATCACTTCTGCCTTATTTGACGTTAAGTCCTCCAAAGCTCTTTAAAATTCTGATTCTAATACTGGACCACCTATCTCTTCTAAATCGACTCCTGTTTCTTCTTCTATCGCATAGACAAATCTTCCCCCTCATAGAGTCTTTCTATGTATTCTTTAAAATAGTTTCTCTCAAATTTAGTCTTCCTCTTTATGTATAATTTTAAACAAAAATCATGTACTCAACAGTAATCTGTTGCGTTTTCTACCTCACAAACGGTTTTAACACAAAATTCGAAAACAGCTTTATAAATGGCATATTGGCTTATGACGAGAATACTACTATGGACTCTGAATCTTCCAAAGCATTGTAATCCTACCCGTTTACAGACTAAAACTATGAGAAATATAGCAACTGAAGCTGATGTCCTCACAGTTCCAGCAGCTGGACAGGTTCCCCGTGTACCAATGACACCTACCATTTTCCCATTACATGGAGAGGGGGAAGTAGACAGAGAACAAGGGAGAACGAAATGGAGGCAAAAGGGGGAGGAGTTTAGGGATACAGAAGAAGGAGGTAGAGGGGTGAGGAGGACATTCACGTAGAGAGGGGGAAGAAGGAGATTTGGATACAGATCCAACTCGCTTACATATTTAGCAAGCAATGAATTAACAGTTGCGCTAGTTGTATAATATTTTCAAGTGCATGTAGCTTTCTGTAGAAGTATTTTGAGACGTTAAATTTATTTGCTAGCAATTTACTACTTTTATTTGTCTTTCTTTTGAAACAGATTATCTGGCAATGGTTCCCTCAATAGGAGAAATTAGCTGATCTGCGGCTAAAAAAATTAAAAATAAACAAAATAAATGGAGAAGATGAAATAAATGTTAATCAAAATTAACGAATTATGCTCGGCATAGTGAAAATCTTCTTTAATGCAACGTTTATATAACAGCCTGTGTCGAGTTGTTACATACCTGACAACCGTTTCCCACAGGTGGCGGCAGCGAACAGCTGACCCAGCTGCTGTGGCAGCTGTCTCACCAGGTGCGCTGCAGCCCCGTCTCCTTCAGCGCGTGCTCCCTGTTCACGGTGGACGGCCGGCTGCTCACAGGATACCTGGTTGCCGTCGTCACGTACGCCATCATCCTGCTGCAGTTCACTGTGGAGTAGTGTGCCCTCTACAGTACACCTCGAAGTGTTGCAAAAAGCATGTGAAACGTAGGAGTATAGCCTCAAAGGAGTTCAGATTTTCGTAGCATAATTGTATGACTAATAAAAGAAGACCATTATGTAGTGACTACAGGAATCAGTGGAGCAATAGGTACTTCAGAATCCCAATTAGCAAATTTCTACAAATAGGGGAGTGGGGTGTTCAGCAGGTAATGCAATACATTCTTTTTTCCTAAAAGGAAGCTGTTTTTCATGTTAACAGAATCTTCCGTCGGTTGTTGGTAGAACAACATTATATAAATGAAAAGCACCGGTTAACAATAAAAGTAATATTGTAGAACAAAAGCTAACTTGCTTTTGTTCTACAATATTACTTTTATTGTTAACCGGTTTTCAGCTTACAAGGCCATCTTCAGACATTTCAAGCTGTTTTTCTTAACGATTTCAATTTACCATATTATTCCCTACACTTTTGGCTACAAAACCCTAGTTTTCAACGTAATCTCCATGAGACGGCCATTCGCCACCTTACTTTGATTGTGTGTGTGCCCGCTTGGTACCACTCTACTAGCGAATGTTGGTGTGAACGTCTTGCTACATCTGTAATCTCCCCGTCATCCACGTACTGTTGCCCATGGATTGCATCCTTCACTGGGTCACAGAGAAGAAAACCGGAAGGTGTGAGATCCAGGCTGTCCAACGAAATATTCTAAGCTCCTCTCAGGCGCACGGGCTTCTGTGAGGCCTTGTGTTGCCGTGGGGAAGGAGAAATTCGTTTGCTTTCTTGTGGCGAGAAACACGCTGAAGTCATGTGTTGAATTTCCTGAGGATACCACGAAAAATGTCAGAGCTGTTCGTTGCACTGTGAGGAAGGACATCAAGCAGAATATCCGCTACAGATTCGCAGAATGCCATCTCCATGACTTTACGAGCGCAGGGCGCGGCTTTGAACTATTTCTTCGGAGGAAAAGCAGAATGGCGCCATGCCATGGATTGCCGCGTTTTTACAGTTCAAAGTGATAAACCCACGTTTCGTCGCCTGTGATGAAGTTCGACAAAAAATTGCCACGATCAAACTCTCAATGTGTAAGAGATCATCCACAGATGGTCCTTTAGTGCTCTTTATGGTCATTTTTAGGTAGCGAAGAACCCAGCAGGCACACACCTTTGACTACCACAACTGGTGGACGAGTGTGTCAGCGCTGCTAACAGAGAGATCCAGTTGAGCAGCGAATTGTTTGATTGTGATTCGTCGATCATTTCGAAGAAGAGCTTCAACACGTTTCAACATTTCAAGAGTCACAACTGGCTAGTGAGATGTCTGGCTGGTTTGCGCCACCTTATTCTGGTGATGACCGACGCCTCGCCCTGTGCTTTTGTTCATTGCCAGGTGTCCATAGAGATTTAGCAAAGCGGCTATGGAAATTTGCAGTGCTCTGATTCTCCTCCAAGACCTCTCTGCTTGGAACGCTCTTCTGTCTTTGATGCCATTCTGAGTGCTTCGTATAGCGCCACCGCCAATGGGAAATTCACGGGGCCATAGTGGCTGAAGGAGAAATATTCCAAGATAACCCCCAACAAATCCCGCATTTTTTTTAACCGAAACTGTCGGAGAAAAAATGTGTTGCATTTCCAATTGAAGGCCCATCGTAGAATTAGAACGACTGACAGCCAATGTCCTTCATTACTAATGCATCATCGATTTGAAAACTATCAAGCTTCATTTAGTTTCAAAACTACCCTTTCACTCGTGAGCTACGATAGTGGCCGACGCGATTTCCTCCTCATCGAGGATACATAATCCCGCCTGGTATTTGCGATGAGGAGGAGAACACTAGTCATACTGTTTTATTTTTTATTTTATAAGTGTACTGAACAATTAACTGAACAGTGCAGTGTCTATTTTATTAAACTAGGTATCAGTAAAAAATTAAGAGGTACAGAAAATAAAGGAACATTAGGTTTTATCGTCGTGTCAACATCGAGATCATTAGAGTTGGGAGCGATACATGAGGTGGTTCACCAAAACTCCTTAGTCTCTTAATTAGTGTATAGTGTGATTGCTTTCTGTTTATATGAGTGTAATGTAATATTCAGTATCGATGTGATTGTATCTGCCAGTCTATATGAGAAACAGAAATTACACAGGTAACACAACTTCCATCTACAAATCATATGCTGTGCGTCTAAAAGATCTGTCATCTCATGTAATTAGTAAATTTTAAATGCTGTATACAAACTTATCCAGTTACAGGAAACTTAAAAGAAATAAACTGAAAGTATCGGAATAGAGAAAACTGTGCTGTTTATAAGACATAATTACCAATAGAGCGCACGCGCCCATAAACTCTCCTTAAGCGGACGCTAGCCCAACAAGAAAATATGTTACTTACAAATTGGGACGTAATTTTTTTTAAAATCTTTTATTAATATCTAACATCTTTATTTTTATCATATTTACACATAAAATTAATGACACTTTACTTTTTAACTATCGTAAACAACGAAATAAAAAACTCTATATGAAACAATGTTCAAGCATTGGTTATGATGATGTTAACGTAATTTTAATTTCAAAAATAATACTTATTAGTTTCTTGTATTCAGATCACCTAGCAGAACAGATAAACAATTTTTCACGATCATCTTCATTCAGGTGGCATACGTGCGGGGCGCAACACAGCCTAATGATCGCTACAAATGCGTCTCGCACATCTGTTGCACTGTTTACGCGTTCTACGACCGGGAGCCTCACTACAAAAAGAATAACGGTCAACTCCTCCATGAGTAAATGTAACACGGTTCACGGGTTATTGTGTAAGTTCAGGAAGTAGTCTGCCTTTCACTTTGATAGCTCTGGGTACGTTTTGCTACGACATTTGACGCTCAGTAGAAGGTTCTCCTAGCGCAAATTCAACTTCTTGTAGTAGTGATGGCGGACGACTTTAGTTTCAGAGTTGTTCGTCTGATACATCACAAGCCATTAATACCCACCATAATGACAAAATATTAAAACAGTGTGAGGGCCATCGGCCACTGTTTCGAGTAACGTCTTGTTGTCTGCATACTTCATCAAAAATATCGACGCCACACACTGTTTGCTAATAAAGTGTGATGATTTCTGATTTTCTAGTATGACCACTAACAGCATGGTTTTTGCAATAATTTTAAAGTGTAGATAGCAATAAAACTACTTTATTTCGCTTTGGCATATAACTGGCTAGCGTACAATCAGGTTGAATCCCGAAAATGGATTCGTTTATTTCTCGGTTTTTTGTTGTTTTGAAGAATTCAGGTATCTCTCCTTTATTCTTTCCTAGTGTTCCTACGCCGTAATCTTGTCAGACAATTGTTATTTGCATGGATGCACACTAGTAAACACGTTGTCCATAGTGATATTGTGTCACGGGCCATAAAATATGGTCTTACAATTCGATGGACGATGTAGGGCCCTTTATTTGATTCTCCAAATGGTCCCTCTGGTTGCATGCCTATGTAAATCTCAAAATTATAGGCATATGGATACTTGACTTCCACCACCATAATGATCTTTATATAGAACTTTGCTGGTTCGTTTGACATGTACATCACGAAACCTCAACCTCCCTTGAAAGCGACTAACTGTTCGTCAGTCGTAAGATTTTCCCTTGGAGCGTCATATTTCTTTAAGTTCTGAAGCATTATGTTAGTAATTTGAAGTACTGCAGCCAATCGGTCGTTGTCTTGACGAGTCTGCCTGTCTCTTACATCACCAAAGCGGAGAGCTCGCAGTAGGAATCGGAAGCTACTCTCTGACGTAATTACATACACTAATTCTGTGCCAGTATCTTTCGGATTATGTAAAAGTCCTTTAGATTTCTTCGCCCAGCACATACAGCTCCAGTAAGCGCCTTAATATCTATAAAGTCCGTATGAGATGCATCTCTCTCTCTTTGATATATACTTTTTATGGTGTCACTGTAAATGTCTGTCGAATCAACGACAACGTTCCAAACATAACCATCTAAAAATAGCAGGAGCCATAGGAGAGCTGTTTTAGCCTCTATAGCCAAACCTATTGGTGTCGTGGAAGAGGCAAAATGTGAGATCTGGTTCTTGAAGTGGATGGTGGGAACCTGGTCCATTTCGTGCCATTAAGGGACTGAAATGTGGGCAAAGCCGACAAAGGCGAATCTTCATCAGCATCGTCTACCTCGCCTTCGTGTTCGTACCATAGTTGTGAGGAGACTCAGGCGGGAGATTTTGTTCCACGAGCCATTCATCCTCCTCACTTTCGCTCAAATAGCCATCTCTGAAAGTGTTCATCCATCTTATTTATAGAGCCCCCATTTAAAAATACAACGCAAAGAATAAGAAATGACTAACTCAAAAAAAACGTGCACACGACAACACTATAAAATGCGCAGTGATTTTTTGTATTTATTACAGCAATTGTATCTCATTTACCTCAGTTTCACGACTCATGCAATCAGAAATTCAATTTACAGGAACGGTCGCGTGGGCTACAGATGTAGCCCACAAATTTCAGTGACATATTATGTACACATCATTGCGCCGCGAGAGTCGGCAAGCTACGGGCGACAACTGGGTTTCAAACTCGAGGAATACGCGAAACGGCGGCATTATACCGCGCTAATTGTTGGAAATAAACGACTGTTTTAGTTGCCGGACTACACATGTAGCCCGCGCGTGCGGTCTAGTATTATAAATCCTATAAAGCAAACTGTCTGCAGTTTATTATTGTTTGTGTAGCGCCGTAGGAGAAACAACTAAAGGAACTGCTTGTGAAACCATTTGAAACCGAAACACGCCAAGTTATCTTGTAATATTACGTATCTCTATGCACTATAACAGACTTGCAAACAATTTATCAGTGACGTTAGACGATTTTCCAGTTCATTTCCATTGGTAAGAATTCACGCGTAGTGAAATCTGTGCAAGAATATGCCAACATACCTTCGGCAGACTAGTACTTTGGTTTCCTTGTCCATGAAAACCTCACAAAACTTTAAAAAAATTAATGCCACTAACGTTTCTCGCTTTTTCACATTAGGAATCACTTGCTGTAGTCACTGAGCTCCAGCAAGCCTGATTAACAGGAACGCATGGAAGGGCTACATCCCACGCTATGACATAAATATTTGTCAGAGGATTCATATGTATTAAACAATTTTTTAAAGAAAACAACAGTAATAGAATGCAATGAAATAATCTTTTAAAAATCAGCACTTCTTAGAACAGTGAGCGGAATTCTCTGAATTCAGAGGACACAATGGCTTAACCAATTTAACGAGAGCTAAATGATACAAGGCTACCACAAATGTTTTAAATTACACATCGCCGCAAGGAGTGAACACGCGATCTGAGGCACCATGTCACGGATTGCGCGGCTCCTCCCGCCGGAGGTTCGAGTCCTCCCTCAGCCATGCGTGTGTGTCTTGTTCTTAGCATAAGTTAGTTTAAGTATTGTGTAAGTCTAGGGACCGATGACCTCAGCAGTTTGGTCCCTTAGGAATTCACACACATTGGAATGTTTTAAATTACAGTTCCTTGATTTAGCGCAGCCCTTTAACAGACTAAAAAATTCAAAGCAAATTTTTTTAAGGTCAACTGTAGCAACGACTATCACAAATTTAATAAACTAAACTAAGAATTTCAAGAACAGTACAATTTAAACACTGGTGAGATCAATAATAAATATATAAATATAACCAAGCAACAAACACAGTTGAAGTAGATTGAGAAAAACTATTTTCATCTTGGTTTCCGGGTTCAAATCCTGGTTCTGTTAATAATATCATGGTCAGATACCAGAGCTAGATGGCCTGCAGACCCACTCAGGATCCAAGAATCAGGTAAGGAATCATCCAAGGGTGCCTACGCAGAAAATTTCACAGCACCCGGTGTACTAATTAATCTGGTCATAACAAAACCTTACACATAAGTAAAGGAGCACATTAATGTTCATGACAGCAACAGTAGCAAGTGGGACCGCCGTCACATTCGCACCTTTGGCACAGATGGTGCAGGTAATAAAGTTAGGCGTTATTTGGCAAGGAGAAACGCTATTAAAACCAATCAATAAAAAACTGTCACCACAATAGAAGACCCGAGGATCACAACAGAGTTAGAAAGCAACACAGGGCGCTCAGCGAACATCGAGTTAGGCAGGCTCAGTCACTATAGGCGATAGAGACAATATTAGCGGCGGATCCAAACTTCCTAGAAAGCACAAATTCACAACTCAGCGAAGAATCACATTGGCAGGGCAGTAACAACAGAGTCTCTCGACGCCACCAACTAGATCACATAACACGAATCGACAGCAGGAAAGAGGAATGAAATTAAAATTAAATCCAGACCATTAGCTGCTTACAGGACTGTTGAAAATGTGTGCCACGACCAGGACTCTTACCCGGGATCTCCTGCTTACATGGCGGACACTCTATCCGACCGAGTCATCGAGGACACAGAGGATAGTGCGACTGCAGGGACTTATCTCCGGCATGCTCCCCGTGAGATCCACACTTCCAATTTACTGTCCACACACTACATTTGCAGTGCCCCTGCCCACTATACTCATTACTCGCGGCAGTCAATCTACCGATTCCCGTAAGAGTTTGAACAACGTGAGTGCATCCACACTGAAGAAGATCATTGGCCGGTTGGCCTTATCTATATGAAGATGGCATCTGTTCTTTCGTACATGTCCAGAACGACGTATTCTTTAAGCGCCTTGTGATCCACAACCGCTCTGTAATCCTTGTACTGTCTCTGAGCGTTCAGAAATATGTCGAAATCTTCAAGTGATATGGACGGCCCAATAACCCGTCTCTGAACATGTGATTGACCTTTTGTCGCAATACGCTCATCTTTGTATTATACGACGCCTCAGGTCACTCAAGGTGCCCTGGCTCTGAAGTACTTCGGGAAACATGCCGCACAATAGTCACCACGTCAAAGGCTATTATATACGAAGTACAATAGAATGTGAAATCTGTAAGGCGTCGGCATGGGGTTCAAAACAATCAACCACAGCATCTTCTCAACTAGAACCAACTGATGGATGAATAGTTCCGACAAACCTTGAAGCAAATCCGTAATTGGATTTTGTAACGTGTCAAACAAGTCGGGGATTGACCTATTCAGAACCTGAACATTTATGTCCTCGACAGCTAGATCCAGCCGACTCGCAGTGGAAGTGCCATGAGTCCATGCCGCTCGACTTCCCATCTGAATCCGATGTGCTTGTGCTAACTTGTAGTCCTTCACCTGACCGAGCAATTCGTTAATCTCATCTTCTAGTTTCTTTCTACGTTGTAGATACCTCAAAGTGGCCAGACGTATGTCTCAATGACAGAGTTTGGCCTGAACACAACTTGTTATCGGTAGGTCGACTACCCTCGAGAAACTGCAAAACAATCTGGAAATATCAGCACCTACCTCGCCAATGGTATCGTTGGATACATGAACAGGACTGATCAACGATGCGCATAACCTTGGTACCAACTCCGCAATGCAGCCCTCAATTGGCTTTTGTCGTTACTTAAGCTCATACTGAAGATGCTCCAGTTTTAAATAGGTGAAGCCAAGACAACATCTGCTCCATCCTCCTGTATTGTTTCCCTGTAACAAATCCGTTAAAATTTAGAAACAGGCAAATAATAATTATGACAATTCAGATTTCAAAATAATTAATGATGTCGCCTACGGAAGAAAACTCTATCCCTCCCCTGTTAGTCAGTAAGAATTAACCACGCTCTGGGTTACCAACTGAACTCCAACAAGCCAGGTTAACAACAGCTCATTGAGAATCTAGGTCCTTGTTTACAACATCAGTCATTACTTGTCAAATGATTCACATAGAAAAATTTTTTGACAACAGTTATAAAACAATTAAATAATTTTTAGAAATCACCGGTTCTTTAAAAAGTGAGTAGTCTCCTTAGAATTCAAAGGAGCACAATTGCTTAACTAATTTAAAAATGTTAGCAAAATGGTACCACGCTAATATAATGGTTACAAATTACAGACGCAAGATTTAACATGGTCCTTTAAGAGGGCTGAATTATTTAAAGTAAAACTTTTGAAGGTCAAAGATACCATCTATTAGCAAAAATTTAGTAACGGACAAAATGTTTAAACAATTTACCTATCTCAAGCTAACGGAATGGTTTTAAATTACAGACCAAAATCAAAGACGTTCCTTTCAGAGATCTGACCATTTTAAACAATAAGCGAATGGCTCGGCTGACTAGTGAAAACTTGATACACATGCGGTACAGCACCAAAAGGAAATCAAGCCAAGCCGGCCGTTGTGGCCGAGCGGTTCGAGGCGCTTCAGTCCGGAACCGCGCCACCGCTACGGTCGTAGGTTCGAATCCTGCATCGGGCATGGATGTGTGTGATGTCCTTAGGTTAGTTAGGTTTAAGTAGCTCTAAGTTCTAGGGGACTGATAACCTCAGATGTTAAGTCCCATAGTGCTCAGAGCCATTTGAACCATTTTGAAACCAAACCAAAAGACAAAAATACGAGAAGATTTAGCCCCAGATGAATCAGGAAACACTTGAGAACCAGTCGTCGTACCGTAGAGTTGCTTCACACAAGGTGATGGCAGAAGCGAATCGCAAATGCGAACAGAAACATAGTGGCGCTGGTGCACTGACCCTTGTCAAGCTGGACCAACTGCACGCATTGACTGCAGAAGCACGAGCTGACACATCAGGGAACAGCAGAGCGATTGTAAAATAAGAGTCATGCGTGAAAACGAAGATTAGAAGCACCAACAGTTCAGTTAGTACGATAACACACTATTAGTAAATAGCTGTTTGAACAACAAATCTAGAGTAACACTATTAGTAAATAGCTGTTTGAACAACAAATCTAGAGTAACACTATTAGTAAATAGCTGTTTGAACAACAAATCTAGAGTAACATACAACAACAGCCGAAGAATAGTAAAATTTAAACACTGAAGAAACCCAAGAAAAAATAAATTAATGTAACCAAGATACAATCACAGTTCAAGTAGATTTTAAAAAAGCAGTTTTTAATTTTCCATTCTGGTTAGTAATCTGGGTTCAGCTAACAATGTAATGGCCAGATGCCAGAGCAAAAAGGCCTGAAGACCTAATCAGGTTGCAAGAATAAGGTAAGAAATCTAACGATACAACGTCCAAGGGAGCTAATACGGAAAACTTTACAGCTCTCCGGCAGCATACCCGGTTTTCCACTAGATCTGGACGGAAAAAAGCCTAAAACATAATTAAAATGGCACATTAATCACGAATGTTCACGACAACACCAGTGACGTCCGCAATAGCTTTCACATACCCACGTCTTTCACAGACAGTGAAGGTAATAATGTAAGGCATCATTTGGCAAGGAAAAACACTATTAAAACCAAACAGCAAAAATCCTTTTACCACGATCGTCAGAAGTGGAGATCGTAACTAAGTTACACTACTAGCCATTACAATTGCTACATCAAGAAGGAATGCCGATGATAAACGGGTATTCATTGGACAAATATGTTGTACTAGAACTGGCATGTGATTACATTTTCACGCAATTTGGGTGCATAGATCCTGCGAAATCAGTACCCAGAACAACCACCTCGGGCCGTAATAACGGCCTTGATACGCCTGGGCATTGAGTCAAACAGAGCTTGGAGGGCGTGTACAGCTGCACATGCAGCTTCAACACGATACCACCGTTCAACAAGAGTAGTGACTCTCGTATTGTGAAGAGCCAGTTGCTCGGCCACCATTGACCAGACGTTTTCAATTGCTGACCGATGTGGAGAATGTGCTGGCCAAGGCAGCAGTCGAACATTTTCTGTATCCATAAAGGCCATTACAGGACCTGCAACACGCGGTCGTGCATTATCCTATGGCACCCCATACCATCACGCCGCGCCGGGCGATACGCCAGTATGGCGATGACGAATACACGCTTACAATGTGCGTTCACCGCGATGTCGCCAAACACGGATGCGACCATGATGATGCTGTAAACAGAACCTGGATTCATTTGAAAAAAGTGTGATGCAGCGTCAAGGGTATCGTAGCCATGGTCTCCGAGCTGATAGATCATGCTGCTGCAAACGTCGTCGAACTGTTCGTGCAGATGGTTGTTGTCTTACAAACGTCCCCATCTGTTGGCTTAAGGACCGAGACGTGGCTGCACGATCCGTTACAGCCAAGCGGATAAGATGCCTGCCCTCTCGACTGCTTCTGATACGAGGCCGTTGGAATCCAGCACGGCGTTCCGTATTACCCTCCTGAACCCACCGATTCCATATTCTGCTAACAGTCGTTGGATCTCGACCAACGCGAGCAGCAGTGTCGCGATACGAAAAACCGCAATCGCGATAGGTTACAATTCGACCTTTATCAAAGTCGGAAACGTGATGGTACGAATTTCTCCTCCTTACAAGAGGCATCACAACAACGTTTTACCAGGCAACGGCGATCAACTGCTGTTTGTGTATGAGAAATCGGTTGGAAACTTTCCTCATGTCAGCACGTTGTAGGTGTCGCCGCCGTAGCCAACCTTGTGTGAATGCTCTGAAAAGCTAATCATTTGCATATCACAGCGTCTTCTTCCTGTCGGTTAAATTTCGCGTCTGTAGCACGTCATCTTCGTGGTGTAGCAGTTTTAATGGCCAGTAGTGTACTTTTCAGGAAAGAAACACAGGCCGCTCAACGAACACCGTGTTGGGCAGGTTCGAAGAGTCACTATATTACATATAGACCACACTAAAGGCGATTCCAAACTTCCAGGAAAGGACACATTTACAACTGAGGGAAGAATAACTTACAGCATGGAACCAACATCACAGCCTCTTGACGCCGCCAAGTAAATCATACAGCACGAATTGACAACAGGAAAGAGGTGTCCAGCGTGTTAGCGAAATCGGCTAATCATAATTAAAGTCGTTACTGTTGCAGCGGTTCCCTCCGGCGCATGACAACACCTGTTTCCTTCAACTAGCTTCCTTCGTCCTCGTTCCCAGTGACTGTCTGTTTCACACTCGCCGGCCGAAGTGGCCGTGCGGTTAAAGGCGCTGCAGTCTGGAACCGCGAGACCGCTACGGTCGCAGGTTCGAATCCTGCCTCGGGCATGGATGTTTGTGATGTCATTAGGTTAGTTAGGTTTAACTAGTTCTAAGTTCTAGGGGACTAATGACCTCAGCAGTTGAGTCCCATAGTGCTCAGAGCCATTTGAACCATTTTGTTTCACACTCGCCCACCTCGTCAACACATGAAACCGAAAGACGCAGCAAAAGACCACCACGCGGCGGACAGACGGAAAACGAACCATTGATTCGATCTACAGACCATATCCGCCGGTCCCGAAGAAGGTGATAAAGAGATTAAAACATGTCAACAGAACTGTCGACAGACAACCAGTTCCAAGCTTACGCGGAAGCAGAAGCTCGATGAAACAATAGAATTAGCTAAAAAACTGCGCACGAAGTAAATACTTCAGAAAGACGTACGGAAGATTTATACATATAAAATGCGAGGAAAACGCAACACTATGTAGCTATACTTGAAGAGGGCCAGAAATAAAAACGTCAAAAAATACAGGACAGTGCTGTTGTATAACGTGGGTATACCATGCCAAGCACAGTCTGCACTCGAAACTGGCAGAGGGATTGCGGCAAAAATCCACAAATTTACAACTTTCTTTTAGTAGATATTTATGCCCAGATTGGATCCACAGGCAAAAGGGGTAGAGGCGCTTTATTTCGTGGCGAAATAATGAATCAACAATCGGACTTTCGAGGTCATGTAATTTTAGGACAAGATTTATTACAATTTCTCTGAATATTTGGGTGTGTCAACGACCGCATTAGAGTTAAAGGATCCACGTCCATCCACGCTCCATATATCAGCAACATCTCCACAATTAGGCTAAACAGGTTTAAGCCACTCAAGATTTTCTTCATAATGTGGTTGACTGCGAGATACGGCCAGTTAATATTTTTGGACCAAAGTGCCTATCACATCATGACTCACAACTTCAAATAGCTATGCTTCCTGGGGCGAGGTACTTGCCAATTAAACCCGTCGCTTCTGGATGCCCAGGAGTTATACCACGCAAGCACAGAGACATCGACACGACGACCTCGAAGACAGCCAAGATGCCCTAGACTGGTAGATTTAAACTGTAAAACCCCGATAAGAAAATGTATTATTCAATATGTCCGAACGAAAGCCTGTTGGCGGAAACAGACGCTGGAATACTTTTTCTTAGGCCTACGAGACTAGTACAATAAACGAACGAACTTGGAGGCAAACAATCTTCGAATAAAACGCATAAAGCCAAAATTGCTGCTTTGATACGACGGTCTTTCAATGGCAAAAATGTGCGAACGTGCCTTACAAGTGGTATCGATCACGAATATATTTCGATATACTCTATGCTAAGGGAATCCAAAAGTGGCAAAAGGAAAATCCTTCAACACTTTCGCGATGTAAAAGGAAATAGCCCCGATGAGCAAAGTGCAATTAAATCACATATTATACGGTACTACACGGATCTCTGTTCTGAATCAGATCCGACTATGGGGATGTTTTCCCCTCCATCTTACGACCAACAGTAAATCCCGAAGATAACGAAAGGCTTGTAGAAAACATCTCGGAAGAACAAATGAAAACGATAATTACGGAATCTTTACGGAAAAAAGTGGCCGGAACAGATGACCTTCCAGCCGACTTTTAAGCAAGATTTTGGAATGTTATTGGCTAAAAACTAACAATAATGTACAACAAATTTTGGCAGACGAGGGCTTTCAGGCAGATTTCGCCAAAGGCATGATTGTGCTCATCCCAAAAAAGCACCACGATGGATGACTTTCACGGCGCGGAGTGGCCGCGGGGTTCGTGGCGCCATGTCACTTTAGTAATACAGTCTACTTGGCTCTCTAAAAATAAATGGTGAGACTTCTGAAGCAAAAGCTCAAGAAGATAGTTTTATTTGCCTCCCACTCTGTTTGCCAATTCCGCCACGTCTGAACAATGCAACAGCTGAAGCTCTTTCGGTAACTGAAAAAAAGAATCACACAGCTGCGTTTTCTCATTAATTACATACCCGAAGAAAAATGGGTGTCAGTTCATTCTAAAAGAAGAGTTGAGCTAATTCAAGGACAGAGGTGTAGGAAGCTAACCGATGAAGGCATGTTCTGACAAGCAAAAGGACGTGCCGTAACAAAAACAAATAAATAAATAAAAGGTGGTACAGTATTTGACTAGAAACCGATAGGTTGTAGGATCAAATGCGGCAGGCTCACTTCCTTTCAGTCTGCCTTTTAATCTACCATTCACGCCACAAAGACGTGGAAATTCACCAGAAACGACGAAACGTGGCTCGAATTAAACATTACACTGTATCTCCATTTCCACGGTGGATAACTGGGTACGGTCATGCGAGCAGCCTAAGTGACATCCAGTTGATGCAGTAGTTTCAAAACAGTCGTACAGCGAAAAAATATGCGAGTCCTAACATGTGATTTTCAATTATTTATGCAAAGAGAAACGCTTCATGGGATACAGTTTCGGTTCATTTATGCAAAGAAAGCCTAGCAGTAGCGCAGCATATGACTCAACTTTCAGCTTCCTGCTTTTCTTGAATCAAACATAGCTGCGAACACGACTGTCTGCGTGGAGGGACGCAAGGTATTACTTCTTTGGACACTTTCAAATTATACAGAACACTGGTAACCGGGTCTTTACTGGTAAGTAACGGATTTCGCGTTTTGAAGATAGTAAGGACATGAGCACGATCTTCTTGAAACGGTTTCAGAAATTTCTTGCGGATGAACACACAAGATTCCGAAATACTTCTGCGGATGGTTAAGAGACGCATTTCGAAATATGACATTTTCAGACTGCCAGTTTCTCCTTCCCTCAGATTACCAGTCGCTAATTGCCCTTTTAATTCTCTGAAATTTCTTCGAACAATGATCAGTGAGTTACTCACCTTTGAAACACAATAATCAATATCACCAATAACGAAAAGGGGTGGAGATTACAGTTTAACGTCCCGTCGATAACGAGGTTGTTAGAGACGGAGCTCAGCCACGGATTATAGAAGGATGGGGAACGAAATCGGCCGTGCTCTTTCAAAGTAACCATCCCGGTTTTTGCCTGGAGCGATTTACAGAAATCATGGAAAAGCTAAATCTGCAAGCCTGAACGGGGATTTGAACAGTCGTCCTCTCGAATGCGAGTCCAGTTTATTAACCACTACGCCACCTCCCTCATCATCAGGCTGAGATGTTAGACCTGCAATCTGAAATAATCAAATACTTTTAACTATTGGTTTTCCTGCTATCGTTTGAAGACAATTACACAGCGAATAAACTGCGAATCGGAAAAAAGAGCTGTTTTATTTCTTATGCTTCAAGTAAAACGTTTTCCGAAAACTATCAGTCTCTCCTTAATTTCATAAAATGGCACGACGTTAAAAACAATATTGCCATTACTATAGTTTGGGTGTTGAAAAATTATGAAAGCTTAACCTAAAATGCATAAAATAGTTCCATGTCAAAGATATTTGCCAATACTATAGCATTTCCCAATATTACATAATATTCACATGAACTACGTAAATAGGCATCAGTGTTTCCATGAAGAGATCCACATACCCTTCACCTGAACTGGGAAAAAATGGTACCACGTTCAAATCGTATTGTCCGTACTACAATATTACCAAAAAGTACTTTACCTTCCCCTGGATTACATACATTGGCGCTGTTTCTCTCTCTCTCTCTCTCTCTCTCTCTCTCTCTCTCTCTCTGTCTCTCTCTCTCTCTCTCTCTCATACACACACACACACACACACATCACACACATCCACGTATCAGAGTAACATAGTGGCTAGTTATAATTAAAGTGCAACTACTCACAGTGTGGTCTGTAATTATCGTACGACAGTGGCACTTGGTAGATATGCCAACGCCTTACCGCAAGAGCAATTTACGTCGACAAAAGTGAGTTCTAGTTTTCGCAACGATGTGCACATCTGGCGCTGTACAATGTCTTTATGACGGTATGACTTCTGAGCTGTCATTTGCCGAGCCACATCGTGGGTGAACAGTGTGGCTGTCGAGAAGAGAGACCGTGAGCTGTTAGTGAAACTGTCATATGTAACGGCAGCAATTAGAGTGTTGCATTGAAAGAGTGTCGCCAACGTAAAAGTTTGAGGAGAGGCCCGATATTATTAAATCATTTAAAGAAGATGGTAATTAAATTCGGGTTGAGTTTGGTGTGTCAATTAAGAGAGAAGGCCTCTTATCCCAGTGGAAGTTATTGACGAGGTTGCTGTTACTGTATCTGACCATGCACCCTGTGCCCCAGGTAGTGCTAGTGCTCGTGCAGTGTCATGAAAATTCTCCACCCCTTGGTTAACAACAGAAAAGTTTTGCGGTCTATTTTACACTGGCGCACGTACATGATCCAGGAGGAGCATCCGCTTAAACCTCTTGATCGACACCAACGTTCTGAGTTTGCTCTTCGGTTTCAGGCACGTAACGAAGTTGATGTCATGCGTCTAGGTAATATTCTGCTGAGTAATGAGATAGATTTTATATTGTAGAATGCATTGAATGCATAGAGCTTCCGAACTGCGGGTAATGTTAAACAGCGTGCTGAGCACGAGGTGCCATTCCACTCGCCGTTTGTGACTATGTGGGGTGGATTCTCAATCACATTTATTCCCGGTCCATTCTTCCTTGGAGATCCCAGAGAGCCTGTCAGGCGTACCATGACGTCTGCACGTTAGCGAGATCTTCTTGTACGGCGTGTGATTCCTGCTTTGGAACAGCACAACTGTGTGGAAACCACTGTTCCCATGCAAGGCGGGGCAACACTTCATGTCGGTCGTCCAGAAAAAGATCTACTTAATGCAACGTGACAGGAACGTGTTTAAATCATACCTAACTGGAAGAGTGCAGAAAGTTGAAGTAAGCAGTTCACATAATATGCAAAAAACTGGTGATTTCTCAAACTGGGGAACAATCAAGAATGGGGTGCCGCAAGTTTCGGTCTTGGGTCCTCTGCTGTTCTTAATATATATTAATGACTTGCCACTCTACATTCACGAAGATGCAAAGCTGGTACTTTTTGCCGATGATACAATTATAGCTATCACACCCAACAGACGAGAATTAAATGGTGAAATTGCAAACGATGTTTTTCAGATAATCATTAAGTGGTTCTCTGCAAATGGGCTTTCATTAAACTTTGACAAAACACAGTATATACAGTCCGACACAGTAAATAAAATAATAAATATAGACCACGATCAGAAATCGGTAGCTAAGGTAGAATATTCAAAATTTCTAGGTGTATGCATTGATGAGGGGTTGAACTGGAAAAAACACACTGAAGATCTGCTGAAACGTTTGAGTTCAGCTACTTATGCTATTAGGTTCATTGCAAATTTTGGTGATATACATCTCGGTAAATTAGCTTACCACGCCTGTTTTCATTCTCTGCTTTCGTATGGCATCATATTCTGGGGTAACTCATCATTGAGTAAAAGAGTGTTCATTGCACAAAAGCTAGTAATCAGAATAATTGCTGGAGCTCATCCAAGATCATCCTGCAGACACTTATTTTAAAGAGCTAGGGCTCTTCATTGTAGCCTCACAATATATATAGTCATTTACAAAATTTGGTATTAACAATCCGAAAGAATTCAAAAGTAATAGCAGTGTACATGGCTACAACACTAGGAGAAAGGATGATCTTCACCACTCAAGGTTAAATCTAACTTTGTCTCAGAAGGGGGTAAATTATTCTGCCACAAAAGTCTTTGGTCACTTACCTAATAGCATCAAACCTCTGACAGATATCCATATAGCATTTAAAAGGAAATTAAAAGAATCTCTTAATGGCAACTCCTTCTGCACATTAGATGAATTTTTGGATATAGTAAGTGGGTAATTTCCCCAAACCCCACAAAAAAAAATCAAAAATATTAAGTGTCATGTAATATTTTGTGTAATGTAATATCTTGTATAGACACCTTTTATTAACCTGACACATTCCACATCATTACGAAGTGTCGTATTCGTGATCTATGGAACAAGTACTAATCTAATATAATCTCCAATGATTTTCCCGATGCAGGTACTGCAAGATAACTCGATCATAATCCGTGTGACTTTTGGCCCTGGAAGTATCGAAAAGAACACGTATATCGGGAACACATTCAGTGTCCACTTTATCTGACGGCTAGTATATAGGAACACGCTACTCAGATTACACCAGAACTGCCGTGAGCCGCTGTTACTCACGTCGTTTTACGGTTGGAGGATCTCGTCGACGTCTCTGGTGCTTATAACCATCGAATTCTGTAAATGACGGTTAATAATAAGATCAAAGTTATACCTTTCTCTCCTCTTTGACCTTTTCTTTCCACATCCGGTTCCTAGTCCATTACATATCAAAAACATTCCTATACGTCTTTATTGCATTGACAGCGCCAGATATGCACCTGGTGGACAAAGGTGTGACTGATTTCTTTCCACCGTGAATTGGATGACAGAGAACTCCAGCGTAATAGGTTACTGACATACCTGCGACATATAATAGGTTACTGACATACCTGCGACATACCTTGTCAACTTAGTGGTACATTGCGTAGTTTCATGGCCCAGCTACAGCGCAGTACATGATAATACGCCATTTCTGGTTCCTCTGCAGAGAGAAAGATTGCATCAAACTTACAGTGTTGAAAGATTTCGTTCTGTTAAGACCTATCATTTATATTCTGTATTAGTGTCCGTGGTTCAGGAATACCCTCCAAGTGAACACTGAATGCTCTTGCAAGCTACAATTAGAGAGCTATTAGCAATTCATCAATATTTAAAATGCAATTGGGATAAGAGTGGCAATGAAACTTACGAACACTAAATCGGATATGAGGAATCAATAACAGGAAGAGTCGCAATAGTTTTCACAATGCGTCCCACACGTTCTCGATGATGAAAATATGTGTTGGCTAGTAATAGTTTTTATAGTATAACCACTGAATATGTTCCTAAAAGAGAAACCTGTCTGGTTAATGAACTTTTAGGTTTTTGATAAACTTAAAACGCAGAAAGATAAATTAGTAATACAGTACTGATTTATGCAGTCATTCCTCCTGAGTATTAATAGTAACCATTTTCTAGCCCCTAAACCAAGTTACAGTAACGGAAATAAAACTTACTGACTTATGCCTTTTGTATTCAGATTCTCTTTGTCCAAGTCTTTCAGATGCAAGCTGTCATCAATTCAGATCGTCTTCAAGAAAACCAACAGCTATGGAAATCTGTTGTTTCTGCTTGCAGTTTAATTGAAACTTAGCAACAGTGAGTAATTTGTTAGGCTACATCGATCATCGACATACTTCCTGGATAGCACAGAATAATATTGCTAACCTGAGAAAGCCTACAGCTATGGAAGTCTGTTGTTTCTGCTTGTAGTTTAATTGATACTTGGCAACGGCGAAGAATATGTTAGGGTGCTACGATCATCGACATACATCCTGGATGGCACATAATAATATTGCTAACCTCATATGATATTTTCTTTTGATTTTCATTGGATATTCTCAATGATTATATGTGATCCTGGTTTGCCAGTTTGTGTTTTTCAGTTCTGAAAGTTCATTGCTTGCAGAAACTATAACTAATTTTGCTTTTTACAGTACGATTTACGTACACTGGTCACTACTGGGGCAGTAAGGGCGACGTGAATGCCGCTGTTTCCTGTTAGGTGTAAAGCTACGGGGTCTCGCTGAAAAGTAACTGTTGCATTGACCCATGGTTATACTCTCGATGGAGGACCGCTTTTTGTCTATTCTGTGGCAGAGCTACAAGCATTCAGAAAAATTCAATAGTGCTTCTCCAGCGTAAATCTTCTCGCTACTTTCACTAACCCAGAATCTAAGGGCGGAAAACGTACGATACTACATTGGTGTTAATGCAGTCTTCTGCTTCTGCCGACGTATCTTATGGTTTTCTGAAAACATAATTTTCTTCATGAAATTTTGTCACTGGATAATTTATTTCATTGATTTCTTTAAGTATCTGTTCCAGTTGTCACGTCTCCCATACTTCTTGTGCATGACACAGGACAGCATAAAAAACAAAGATCAATTTGAAATTAAAATCACACAATGTCTTACTAATTCGCATCGATTTTGTCATGTGCCCGTTACAGATTCATGTTTTGTTAGCTTTGACTTTAGTTGTAAAGTTATATTGGCTAGTTGTAATTCATTTGCATAAGCACAATGCATATTTTAATAATGTTTTTCCTTAGTTTATTGAAGAAAACAGAACATAAGAGAAATGTCAATCATGAGCGAAATGCTCTGGCAGTGTTCTGGTAGTTTACCGAAACCATGCCCCTATAATTCTATTGACCCCGAGTTAAAGACGTCGCCAAGCAGAGTAAGCAGTACATTCCTGTCCGGAAAGAAATTTTCTTGGCAGTTGATCGATATGAGGTGGGAAGGGTTAACATTTGAGGGAGCAAAATCAGAAGAATAAGTATGTGACGGAAGTCTTCCCCAACAAACACTGTGTGGCTTTTCTTGACTTATGAACTCTTATTCTGCAGTAGCCACTGTGGATATAGTTTTGTTAGTCGTTTTCTCACACTTCAGTAGTAAGGTGTCTCAGATGATGGCAACAAATGCCAGCTGCCATGTACATACCACTATGGAGAGCACAAGACCCTTTTGTGCCAACAGACATAAAACGCTATTGTTAACATTTCCATTTGCTAGACGAGATGTCTTTCATTATGTCTAAGCCGTTTATTTTTGCTGAAAAAGTAAATGTAAAAGTATCGTAGCTCTTCACCAAGAAGCGTATTGAATAAAAATCCTCAATTAGTAAAGTGATAATGTTCAATCAGAAAGGAAGTGTTAGCACCCCTTTCGTGTTTCTTGCGTGATTTACAGCTTGCAGTACACGTGCACCCAATTTCTGAAACTCTCATGCTGAATGCAAATCCCACAGGAGGGTTAGCTGTTTGCACCTCATCATATGTGTAAGTTATCGGGACTATCTGAATGTGGTAAGTCAATTTTGCTAGAACGATCTTTCTTGAAACCACAAAATCATCTTCTGTTGTAAATTCTTCGGAAGGAATTCGCTCCACACACGATGTTTCGAGCTGCCTCCGCTGCCTGCCTTTACCTGTCTACTAACAAAAATGTTAACAATATGCCACAGTAGTCAGACAATCTTCCACTTGCAATACCATTTTATAGCCTATTGACAAAAACCCTTACAGCAAACTACGTGTGTTGTGTCTAAACACTGCGCTTATCATGTATTTAGATTTAATATTATCATGCGTGTAATTCACGTGTTTGTGAAGAAATTAATGTAAGGTACTCTTTATTGTTACATGAAATGGTACCGGTTCTGTATACTGACTTTGGAGACGGGAGGATGGACTGAAATTTATTCAAGCAGCCACCACTCGAGAAAATCTTAGGTGCTACAACGCAAGACTACACGTCAGACAACGGTAAAACGCATATCGGCTGGTGTAGTTATTTGCCTGCTTCTGTTTCCTGTAGCTGTGCGAGTGCAGAATGTCTCGTCGTATGCATGTCCACGTGAAATGATGTATACAGAGATTTTTTTTCTTTTCGTGATAAGAGTCTAAAGACATATGAATGAAGCAATTTTCTATTAAAGCCTAGAGGACTGCAGTGAGCCGATAGGAGATGTATATTCAGAAACTATTTTTTACTGTCGTGTAACATGAACAAAGAACTGCTAATGGACATTTATAGCAGGAATTACAAATTATTAAGTGAATTGCTAGGCTAATAAAAGAATTTAAACAATTAATAACAGAAGAATTTTTCTAATTGAATAATTTTTATTAATTCGTTTATGAGATTCAAGTAATATGTTGCTATTAGTATTAGGAGATGTGACTAAGTATTCAGGGATATAATGTTATCGATATATAAGTTGTAACAAATATTTTTGTTATGCAAGATGATTAATGTAATAATTAATATTTTTTATTCGTGGTAAACAAAACATTCCAGTGTATTTCCTAGTAATATTAAAATTAACATTCACAAAATTAACACCCTTAGCGTCTGCTTAGACTGTATAGACTGCAAAAAAATTGTCTTGTGTTTTATTTATTCATATTTCTATGTTCACAAATTGTAAGAGCTTCTAAACATTCTAGGCTAGATAACGCCATAGAAGCATGATCTTTCCTGAAATTGCTTCTGATAAAAAGACAAGTCTTTTTTTTTATAATCAGGACTTTTCTGTTCTTGTGGTCATATTTACATAGAATCTTTCACCCTCTGACGCATATTTGTTCATACCTAACTGAGAAGTGAAATACCAAATTTCTTAGATTTAACTTCAAAAAATTTCTAATACAACTAAACATTTTCCTAAGAATTTTCTTCTTCTATTTCACACCCTTAGGGTTTCACTTTCCAAAAACAGCGGAAAACCTATTTCTTTTACTTCTAACTGATATGCGAAATACCAGTTATCGAAGATGTAGCTTTAAAGTGCTTTACTAGTACTTTAATAATGGTTTGTTTCCAAAGCAGTTTTCAGCCTCTATTCTACCCCTTACTCTCTGAATTTCCAAAATTGCTGAAACAAATTCTTATTACGTCTAACAAGGAAACGAAATCGCTATTTTTTTAGCTCTAGGTAAGAAATTGTCTTTGGAGCAACGTATTTAATAAAGACTTCCATCCCTTAATTAATCCCCTTAACAGTGGACCTTCGATTAACCCATTCTTAAACGATGTCTACAGTATAAGATCAACATCTGTCCCAGATTTCAAGTTTCTGTTTTTAGCGGTTTCAGCTGGGCGATTATGAGTCAGTGAATCAGTCTGGCCCTATTTCACTTCCTTAGTGGATGATCTTCCAGAAACAGTAAAGCACGTATTTTCTCATTTCTAATGGTGAATCCAAACACAAATTTTCATAGATTTACCTTTAAAATGCTTTCACAGAGAAATATCTTGGTAAAACACTTCACCCCATATTTCACCCCCTTAGGGGTCGAATTTCCGAAAAGAGAGAAATGGAATTTTTTATTTCTAACAGAGAAGCCAAATACCAGTTGTCCTAGATTTAGCTTCAAAAATGTTTCCGTAATGAAATATTTCTGTAACAACTTTCATCCCATATTTCACCACCACAGGGGTTCAATTTCTAAAAGCAATTAAACCTGAATGTTTTTCTGTCCAACTGGAAGCCAAATTCAAATTTACATAGATTTATCCCTAAGAATGCGTTCATAATTAAACATTACATAAAACAGTTCATCCCATATTTCACCTCCTTAGGCGTAGAATTTCAAACAACACTGTAACACTTTTTTTTTTTGTCATTTGAAAACGAGAATTCAGATATCAATTCTCATACATTTTGCTTGAAAAATATTCTGGTGGTTATTTATTAATGCTTTACTTTCAAAAAAATTTCACACAGTATTTCAGCCCCAATAGATGTTAAACTTGCAAAAATACTGAATTATTTCTTTGTTTCTGACCAAGGACCCAAACATCAGTGCTCGTAGGTCTAGCTTCAAAATAGCCTTAATTGAGACACGTTTCCGATAAAACATTTCCACTCCTAAGGAGTGGAATGTCGAAATGCCCTACTTAAACAACCCTTACTGTATAAGATAAACAATCTTTGCAAATTTCAAGTTTCTAAAGTTAGTGATTTGGGCTGGGCCATGATCAGTGAGTGAGTCAGGCGGCTGAGACACTGCCTCTTATACACAGGCTGTAAATTTAAAGCGGACAAACCAGAATAACTCGAAAAATAAGCTTCACACGAAAAAATGTGTGGAATCCAAAGTTGATTATTTTCGAGGGGGGACATCTGCTGGTGCTAAAATTAGCCCGCCACCCCAGCCCTCTGGCGGTGGGGAGGGAGGAAACTTCAAATTTAAAATGGGAACCCCCACATTGTACTGCAGAATCAGATTCTACATAAAAATAATTACATACATTTTGTCTTAAACATTAGTTTTGATTCTTGGTAGTTGACGCTGTAATTCAAGAAAAGCCATGTTCTCATTTTTGCGTGGAAAATGGTTACGGATAAATAAAAAATACTTATTTACTTCGTAAAATTTGATTCGCTAAAACTAAAACTCTCCCTCTCTCCCCATAGGGTGGGGTTTGAGAGAGAGGAATTAGAGTTTTACAAATGTTGCCCAAATATTTGGGTACCTCTAACCCCCAGTAGCACGTCCTCTTGAATTGACGCATGCCTGTATTCGTCGTGACATACTATCCACAAGTTCATTAAGGCACTGTTAGTCCAGATTGTCCCACTCCTCAACGGCGATTTGGCGTAGATCCCTCAGAGTGGTTGGTGGGTCACGTAGTCCATAAACAGCCCTTTTCAGACTATCTCAGGAATTTTCGATAGGGTTCATGTCTGGAGAACATGCTGGCCACTCTAGTCGAGCGATGTCGTTATCCTGAAGGAAGTAATTCACAAGATATGCCCGATGGGGAAGCGAACTGCCGTCCATGAAGATGAATGACTCGCCAATATGCTACCAATATGGTTGCAGTATCGTTCGGAGGATGGCATTCACACATCGTACAGCCGTTACGGCGCCTTCCCTGACCACCAGCGGCGTACGATGGCCCCACCTAATACCACCCCAAAACATCAGGGAAGCTCCACCATGCTGCACTCGGTGGACAGTGCGTCTAAGGCGTTCAGCCTAACTGCGTTGCCTCCAAACACGTCTCCGACGATTGTCTGGTTGAAGGCATATGCGACACATCGGTGAAGAGAACGTGATGTCAATCCTGAGCGGTCCATTCGGCATGTTGTAGGGCCCATCTGTACCACGTTGCATGGTGTCGTGTTTGCAAAGATGGACCTCGCCATGGACGTCAGGAGTGAAGTTGCGCCATTATGCAGCCTATTGCTCATAGTTTCAGTCGTAACACGACTTCCTGTGGCTGCACTAAACGCATTATTCAACATGGTGGCGTTTCTGTCAGGGTTTCTTTTGGGCGGCCTGAGCGAGGCATGTCATCCACAGTTCCTGTCTCTCTGTATCGCTTCCGTGTCCGAACAACATCGCACTGGTTCACTCCGAGTCGCCTGGACACGTCCCTTACTGAGAGCCCTTCCTGGCACAAAGTAACAACGCGAACGGGATCGAACAGCGGCATTAACCGTCTAAGCAAAGTTGAACTACAGACAACACGAGCCGTGTACCTCCTTCCTGTTGGAATGGCTGGATATGATCGTCTGTCGGACCCCCTCCGTCTAATATGCGCTGCTCATGCATGATTGTTTACATCTTTGGCCGGGTTTAGTGAAACCTCTGAACAGTCAAAGGGACTGTGCCTGTGACACAATATCCACAGTCAACGTCTATCTTCAGGAGTTCTGGGAACTGGGGTGATGTAAAACTGTTTTTGATGTGTGTATATTAGACCTATTGAAAAATTAATGTATTAATGTGTCGTTTCTTTTTCTTTTCAATTCTGACAAAGTGAACTTGTCGTGGTGACTGGTAAATAGCTTTCTTTGACATAGTAAAAAGGTTGCGACACTTTCTAAGTTTCTCAGGCGCCGATTAAGGCTTCTAAAGCACGGTCTTTCCAGAAAATGCTTTTGACCAAATGACGATTCTGGAAGCTGGAGTCTAAGCTTTTTGGTAATCATTCCTTTTGCTTTCTTGTGGTGATATTTCCGTAGAAAGATTCATCCTATTTCTTGATATCCAACTGAGAAGTAAAATACCTGTTTCCATCCCCTATGTGACCCCTTAAGGGCTAAATTTCCAAATGCAGCAAAAAAAAGTCTTTCTTCATTTCTAACCAAGAAGCTAAATACCAATTTTCAAAGACTTAACTTTAGTAATGATCTCACAAATAAACATTTTCATAACATATTTCACCCCTTTAGCGATTGAATTTTCCAAAATAAGTAACTAACTATTTTTTTTATTTCTATCTGTTGGCCAGATACAAATTTTAATAGATTTATCTTCAAAAAAGTTTGCACAATAAAACGTTTCCATAAAAATTTTCATCTCCTATTTCACCCTATTTCGGCTGAATTTCCAAAGACAGTGAAACAAGCATTCTTTTATTTCTAACTGAGAAGCCAAATTCAATTTTCAATAGATTTAGCTTCAAAAATGCTTTCATAATAAAATATTTTCATAAAAAGTGTCATCCCTTACTACACGCTCCTAGGGGTTGAATTTCCAAAAACACAACAACGCGTGTTTTTTATTTCTAACTGAGAAGTCAAATGCCAATTTTCATAGATTTAAAAATGCTTTGGTGTTCCTTCAATAATGTATTATTTTCAAAAGCACTTCACTTACTATTTCATCCCCTATAAGATTTCTAAACATTCTACACTGCTGGCCACCGTAAATGCAACACCAAGAAAGACAAGAGGTAGCACAACAAAATTTATTTTGTAGATAACATGTTGACCAAGTATCAAATGATTACGTTTACAGACGTCTGTGACATGTGGTTCCTGCCACAATCAGTAGCCAGAGTAGCCGCCTTTGTTGGAGATCACCGCTGCCACACGTCTCGGCATTGAGTCGAAGAGACGTTAGATGTGTTCCTGGGGTACAGCAGCCCAAGCAGCTTCCACACGTTGCCAAAGATCATCTGGTGTGGCAGCTGGGGATGTAATCTGGGTCACTCGTTGAGCAACCATGGACCACATGTTTTCTATCGGCGAAAGATCCGGAGAGCGAGCCGGCCAGGGAAGCAATTCAATCTGGTTACTGACGAAGAACCTTTGGACAATGCGTGCCACGTGTGGTCGCGCATTATCCTGTTGAAATATGGCTGTGACCGAGCCCTGAAGGCAAGGAAGGACAACTGGCTCCAGAACCTCGGATATGTAGCGCCGGCTATTTAAAGTACCGGCAATGCGTACTAGAGGCGTGCGAGAGTAATATCCAATACCGCCCCATACCATAATACCCGGTGCAAGACCAGTGTGGCGGTGCATAATGCAGCTGTCCAGCATCCTCTCTCCACGGTGTCTCCACACTCGAATCCGACCATCGTGGTGCTGCAGACAAAAGCGTGCCTCGTCAGTAAAGACAACGTCATTCCATTCTGCCGTCCACATCCGTCTGTCATCACACCATTGGCGACGGAGACGTCTGTGGTTCTGCGTCAATGGTAGACGAAGCAATGGACGTCTTGCGGACAGACCACTCTGCTGTAAACGGCGTCGAATGATACGCGCAGACACTGGATGATGCGTTACAGACGCAATGTGCTGTGCTATGGTTCGGGATGTCACTGAGCGATCCGTCACTGCCATGCGCACAATTTGCCTATCAGCACGTGCAGTGGTGCACCGAGGTGAGTGCGATCGACCACGTAGGTCCGTCGTACCCTCCTGCATCCAACGGTCACATATCCGCATTACAGTTGTTTGGTTTCGTCCAACACGACTAGCGATTTCTCTGTATGATAATCCACAATCTCGGTAAGCCACTATCCTTCCTCTGTCTAACTCAGATACTTGATCAAAAGATGTTCGCTGTTGTCTACGAGGCATAACCGATCGTCTTGTGAAACAACCACAAGGTAAACACACGTGCCGAACGTACACTCGTCGAAATCGCCAAGCCTTAAATGGCGCTATGAGGTGGCGCCACATGCGCGCGTGATGTGCGTCTGCGCTGAAATTCTAATCAGTTGCATATCTCATCGCTGCAAACTCATGGTGTAAATTTCACTTGATTCGGATGCTTCCTTCAGGGTGTTGCATTTACGGTGGCCAGCAGTGTATAACACGAATTTTTTTTAATTTACAACCCGGAAACCAAACACCAATATTCGTTGCACTAGCTCCAAAACTGTTCACATTAGTGATGCAGAACGGCTATTAAGTGACTGCTGGTCTTTAACTTAACTCGGAGTGAGTTTACTTATTTCCAAATTTTACCTTGTTTTCAAGAACGATACCAAATTTATGAAATCTCAGAAGGAAACTGATGCAATTTTTCTGGCTTTTGAAGCAGTCATATCTAGCTCCACGATTCTCGCCTCAGAGCAGTTGAGATAGCAGCACTAAGCAGATGACGTAATAAATAATGTGATTTACCAGTAGGAAAAGGTAATACCAGAACCTCTTACGTGGAAAAGACGGCCTATAGTTCATCACTGTGAATGACCACAGTGTTGGGAGGTACTGCACCAAAACGCTAATTTTCTATAGGTAATACTACAAAAACTAGACATTAAGGTACCTTAACATTGAGACCAAGAGACCAAGAGATGAATACACTAAGCAGATTCAGAAGGATGTAGGTTGCAGTAAGTACTGGGAGATGAAGAGGCTTGCTCAGGATAGAGTAGCATGGAGAGCTGCATCAAACCAGTCTCAGGACTGAAGACCACAACAACAACAACAACATTGAAATATAGGAGTCTCTAAATAGTAGACTATCCCCTCACATATCTCAAATGTCACAATAATTAGCAAAACTAAGAACAACAGTCAAACGCAAAGGCTGTCGAAACACTTCGGGGATCTTCGGTTCCCGCGTAAACTGTGCGCCCTAGTGACATGGTTCGCACAGCCGAATCACTCCGAAACGAGCCGTCATGAGTCGCAGAAGCGTTCTCTGGTGCGACCGGTTGTATTTCAGTTCTGCAATGAAATGGTAAGTCTGGAACAGTCAAAACAGTAAGTAAATGTGTGATAAGTTATCCGTATTTACAGAGAGAACGTGTGAAATTATCAATGAGATGTGAATTATTAAGTAGACCGCGTATAAAGATAGTAATTCGCAGTTTCTCGTATTCTGCTTGAATAAGTGTGAGTAGTATCTTAGAATAGTTAAAGTATCTCTCATTTAAGTAGTTTCAGTTCCTCTCTATCACTTCATTACAGCCTCAGGACTGCGGACCTACGCGATGCTTTCAGTGCAATTGACTTCTGTAGAAGACTGCAGGTTGGTGAACCTCAGAATTCCCATGTATTTCACTCAGAGCAGTGAAAGCAAGTAGGCACCTCGAATGTACTGCGTCCTCAGTACAAATGGGAGTAGTAACACATAATCTGCAGTAACACAGAAGAGGTAGATATTTGGATAGACTTTCAAAAACTTTCTTTGAGTAAACTTTTTTTATGCCATGAGACTCAGCACGTTCAGATTGAATGTCAAAATCGAGTAAGAATACGTATGATAGTTCTTGTTAGTGCTGGATAGAGGCAAGAGTGTGACCTGTGTTTCACGGTAGAAAAATCTCTCTTATTCTTTCCATCCTTGTTTTAACAAGTAACGGACAATCCTTTCAAATTTCTTAGCTGAAGTTCTTTTGTTACTAAATTGAACTTCAGTAATTCCGACGGCGATACATTCCCTCATGCCAAAGCTGAGCGTACTGAACTCATCATGCACTTGATTCTTTGTTCAGTCACAATGAACTTTGCATTGCTTTCTGCTTGATACTCATAGGACACCTTTTACATTTGTCATCGTTATGGCTGTTTTAATCGCTTACCAAAAGACACGAGAAACTGCAGAGACTTGTCATCTTGGGAATCTGAATTTTCTATGAAGGGCAATAAGTTCGATTATTTTTCTTTATAGTCTGATAATAACACAGTACAGTAACACTTGCACGCCTGTTTATATAAAACTATTGGCTGCCGTAGCTCATTAGAATGAAGTCCACTACCACAGTCAGGAAGAGTTTTTCTCATGTCTCGTGACTGATCAAGATTGCTTAATCCATAGCGTTAAAAATCCCGTTTTCTGCCGCCACAGAATATTAAGAGACACAGAACCCACAAGGCTAAAACTACTCGTAACCTTTTGACACACTTCATCTTCATATTTACTCTCGAAAAACTTCAAGCCGTAACATAAGCCGGTGCAGTTCCGAAGTGTAAACGGAGTGTATACAGAAATTTTCTCCAGATAGATGGTGCTTGATTAATTTCTGCAACGATATACCTGTGTGTCATTAATCACCTTGAGTTTTCTCGAATGTGATGATTTTTATTTGAAACAGAATTGCAGCTTGGTTGGAAATCTGTTAGCAAAATAGCTTTAACATGAAGTCAAACGAAAGATTGTTTATTAAGCCTCAGTCCAGAGCGACTAAAGAAAAAAATTTTACTTGATGTACTGGACTATAATTGCTTGCCCTCACTTCTGTCGAAGCTGACGATTCTTCTCCTACATTAAACATTTGTCAGTAAAATGCATTTAAAATTAAGAGAAGTTGAAAATTCATCACTGAATGTGAGAATAGAACGACTCAAACTCAGCTCTTTTTATTCAGGAGAAATGATTTCAGAGTTTTGTTGTTATTTGCTGGAGTTATCGGTTACCAAATAGCTAACTGAAGCATTCAACACCAAAACATATACTCTGAGAGTAGTTTCCACCTGCTAAATCTATTGAACTTGAATTAAATTTTTCAGCATTTTTGTTTAGTACAATTTAAAAAGTTCGTAATTATAGATAAAACCCCATCTTCAATTTTTCATTCACACTGTACATTAAAAGCTCTCTCCAACAACTGCATAACCATAGAACATCACACTCTGTAACCGAGATTTACGCTTATTAATCAAGAGTTCCTAATGAGATACACTGTTTCAAATTTCACCTAGGATTTCAGTAATTTCTTTCAATCACCTTCAGCCTTTTATACATCGCAAGAAATAGAGATCTAAGAATGTAAAAACCTTGCATGTTTTATAAAAAACGTCACAAACTAATACCATCTTAAGCCATCCTCATTAACAGTTGAAGCTACTTATACTTAGGAGAATTCTTGTAGAATCAAAATTTATTAATATCTATGAGTGCCACTTGGAATATAAATAATGTTCCAAACGACATAAAACAGCGAATAAGCACAAAGAAAACAGTTGAAAAATATCGAGAGAGTCTTGTAACTTTACCGTGAATATTTTCTTAAATAATTTAGTAATGCATACATCAAAATAATTATTGAATCCTTTCTTGTTTCAACCGTTTGAAATGTGCCTGGAGGCAACACAACTCTTATTTACATATCAACGTTCCAGAAGATGTGCAAAATGCTATTATTTCCGTCTCACTCAAATATACAAGACATTCTTCTTAGAAGTGAGATAAGTGATTGCTAACAACTTCTACGGAGTGCGTATATCAAGCAAAGTTATTTTGGTGTTGAATGTGCAACTATAAATGTGGCGTTTCTATCTGGTGTGTTAGCATTATTGAGGCATTTTCAGTTTCACATCATAAGCTCACTATGTAGATGTATGTTTCGCTGAATACGCTGCAACTGTGTTTCTTTCGGAAATACAATACAAAGAAATATATTACTTGGTATAACCAGCGTAAAAATGTTCCTGTCGTAGCACAGGAAAGGCTAACACGCTCCTGTTTAAACGACTCTAGAAAGTAGGGTATCAGGTGTCTCATTCTACCTTCCTCTCTATCTTTAAAAATTTTCATAGTTCATGCGTGTGAATATATTCGCAACCTTTTCAACATGCGTCTCACGTCTTGCTTCCACAAGCTACTCTAACTGTATCTCGCCCACACGCACCTGTCCATCGCTGTAAATCGTTCATATCGATCCATCGCCACCTGCCCATTCTCAATCACTCATTCAGTCAAAATCATTGTCATTATCTCTTTCTGTCTCTCTCTGCCACTGTAAACAGACACATTCTAGTTCGTTCTGTGTTACTAGTACTGTCCCCTCTCACTGTCGCTGTTTCTCTCGTGTTCTGTCTTACTGCTACAGTCTCATTCTTTCCTGCTGTCTCTTCTCACTGACTGTATCTTCTTCGTTATCATTGTCATAGACTCTGTTTATCATTATCATAGGCTCCCACTTTCTCTTTACGACTCTCCCAAATACACTGTCTGCTTCACTCTTTTTCCTAGCACAGTTCTACCACAGACCACTTTGTTCCACTGCCACTGTGTGCCTCTCTTTCTCTCACAATCCAATTGTCTCCTTCGCTCGTTCCATACCTCAGACCACTGCCCATCATCTTCCAGTGTACATTACTCTTCAGCTGGCACTATCACCTTCTCTTTCAGTACTGAAGAGTGCAAAACCGTATGCATTAAAAAATTCCGGGGACATTTTTTGAAGATGCTGAAGAACGTGCGATGAGGCAGTTGGTACACTATTTCTAAGAGCAAGTTTTTCAATAAATAAGGACATATTCATCTCTTTCGTGCTACGACTGGAGCTTTCATCGCCTTGTTCCCTTCTTTTCCCTGGTACAGCAGATCATTTCACTCATATGAAAAGAACTTTATGGTTCAGTAAAATTTGATAGAGCACTAATGAGACATTGAAGTAAGGCAAAACTATGTGATTGTGCACCTCATATCGGATTTTACGAACACAAAAATTCTGCATGTACTTCAATACTACAACAACACGAGGATCCCAGAATATTTGCCGGCCGGAGTGGCCAAGCGTTTCTAGGCGCTACAGTCTGCAACCGCGCGACACAACGGTCGCAGGTTCGAATCCTGCCTCGCACATGAATGTGTGTGATGTCCTTAGGTTTAAGTAGTTCTACGTTCTAGGGGACTGATGACAAGAAGTTATGTCCCATAGTGCTCAGAGCCATTTGAACCATTGGAACCATAATATTTCTGATGATAATTGAGACACTTTACGGTATATTTTTCAGTGCTACGTCTCTTTATAAACTACTTTGGTGTCTTAGGAACATACAGAAAAAAATGACAGGCATTTTCTGTGGATAGGAATCCTCGAATACATGGTTTGGTTTAAGTGCCAAAAAACATGGTTTCCGATAGCGGATAAAGGTTTTTGAATATGGTAGGGTGGTACTTCCAGATAACGCCTACCCAATATACCGTAAAAATTTTCCGCGCATTTATAATTTAGATTTCGCCTCACATCTGAATTTGCGTACGTATTTCATATGTACAAGTTGTGTAACATTGACCCTCGGAAACAAATAAAGGGATCAAGAAAACCGTCAAGGTTTTTAAAGATCGGGATCTAAGGAATACATAATCAATATTTCAGCCATTTGCTGTGCATAGCCATCTTGGAATCTGCAGCTGGGGTTCCGCACCCGAAAGCCATGAACTAAATGTTTACTCCATAAGCCTGTTAAGGTGTATCATAAATAAGACGTGGCCCAGTAAGATTCACCCGATTTCCACCGTTTGCCTAGTCTGTTAAGTAATATTTAAGCTTGCGGTAGAATGTTTACGTTCCGCCGACCCCTTCGTTGAGGTATGCAAATGAGCCCTTGCCCAAGGGCATCCGAAACACTTGACCCCTATCTTTCTTTCACTAACAGATTAGGTAGTGCATGCTGTCGCATGCCTACTGATTTAGAGTTACATCTAGAATGCTAAACAATACTGAAAACTTGGATAAAAGAATACAAATTATGTACTACAGTAGGGTGAAAGTCAGTTTTACTCGTTCTGTAAATTTCACTCCGCTGTGATAAGACTTAGCCCAACATAGTTTGTATGTGGTGTAACTTGGTGATCCTGAGTACTCTGCTTTTCATGCAGTTTAGTGACACAAAACTACAATTATCGTAAACAACATGTATGCGTCACTGGATCTGACAGCTGATTACTGATATCGTAGCACTGAACCTTCACCTGCAGTTCATCAGAAATATTTCGATGTATAGGGTGTTCCGTACCTCATGTTACACTCATCTACAAGTTGTAGGGTGGAAGTAGTAGATCAAGTTTTACACAGGAAACTACGTCCGGAAACATCGTCTAACGATGCTACAGAGGTTCAAACTTACAGGCGTCGGCATACACACAGGATGCTTCCACGCTGATGTTACAAAGTTAGTAGGGTGACGCAGAAGGAGGAATGAATTTGTGGCAAGGGTCCCTGTACCGGAAGAGGACGACACACGAGTTACACGCGAAAACCGTTCTGATATCTCTGATATTGGAATATACATACTTCTGCTGTTGTTTCTAAGGTTGTAGCGTGGGCAACTTCCAAGAGTGGTAGTGTGGATCAAAACAAGAAAAACTGTTCAGTCAACATTGGCTTTAAAGTGATTACATGAAGAGCGACGTGCACTTGTTGAATAGAGGAGATATGTTTCTCAATAGTGATGATGTACTAGTGCTCATAGCTCCTCATGTATGCATTTTAGAAGCCTTTTTGTCTTGTTTTGGTGGTGTGAGCCATTGGCAGCTCAAAAAATAATCATAGATTAACATTGCGGCTCCCATGTTCGGTGCCCCCCCCCCTCCCCCTCTTTATGGCTAGGATGGCCCGCCGTGCCCACTTGCTGATGTTAGCCTCCCCTTGGCTGCGTCGAAGCATCCAGCGTTGTTGACACCAGTACTACCACCCTGACAACCACCGCCTTACGGCAGTTTGCGTGACGAGTCATCGACACAGACGTAGGAGACAGAAACTGTCTTAGCGGAATCCAGCCTCTGGTGCAAAAACACGCCCCCTGCAAGTGGCAGCACGGGGCACCTAAGTACCCTCCGGGTAACGGAGAAATGCCCGTCTGCACCACGAGTGGTCCGAGAAGCTTCTCTTCAGGACAGGCGTTTGGCAGCTGCTGTGTGGTGCTGGTGGATGTCCACAAGTGGTGAGCACTAAGTCCAGGAAGACGAACTTAGATGTGGTCTGCAGGGGCCGAAATGTAGAAGCTGCGTGCTGTTCCTTCTATGACTGGCAAATGGTGCAGCCGTCACGTCCTGGTGGGTACTGCTGGAATGATCCTGCTTAAGGGGCTCCGGAAAGTCTCAAAATCATGAAAAGTTCAATTTTTACTTTTTTGCGTTTTCTGAATAGATATATAATTTATTCAATTCCGAAGACTACAACTATTTTTAAATTTTTTTTGAAATGTGTTCTACATGGGCGTGACCCACTGTGGCGCTGTTAAACTGCTGTCAAATGGTGTTATTATTAACGTCCGTGTTCATCAGGTACATTTTAGTGATGTGAGATAAAATATATGTTGTGGCTAACCTGTGATGGTTCAATATATATCGCAGGTGTGATTGTCGATTGTTTCATGTTTATTTACTCTGTCGTTATCTCGAAAATATTCGTAATTAATTCTGTTTCTTGAGTCTCTGTTTTGTTGAAGTATAATAATGAGTAAAAGTAAAGTTATTAGAAATCCTCTGAAGGCTTTTAAGAAAAGGAGAAATATTGGAAAGCCAAAAGGTATTTAGAAATATGGCAATGAAGATAGGTTCTAACATGGTACGAGCGATGCTTGCTTTAGACAAGGAACGCCTTCGGGCTGCAGACAGGGCTGTAAAGAGTCTAGAAATACAAGCAAGAGTAAACAGGAGGAGGAACAAGAGGAAGCTGGAGGAGGAGTTTGCAGAGGATGAAGATAATCCATCCTATGGACCTGGAATGCACTAAAAAGTTAATCCAATCTTTATCGCTCGATTCCCAAAACTTTTATTTTCTCATACTAATTACATGTTTTCTAAGCATCTTCCAAACATACTTGTTTCAAACTTTCAGTAAATGTTACACAGTACCTTCTGCATAATTTAACACAGCCTTTTTCCAAAAAACTGTATATTTTTGAATATATAAATAAAAAATTGCAAAAAAATGTTGTGATTTTCATTACATTTGAAAAAAAATCATCTTTAATAACTGAACTAAAATTTTGTAAAATCCCTGTGTTAAGTTGTAGCCCATATTCCAATAAATAATCTGTAAAAAGTTCAACTTCCTACCTCAAATACTTTGTGAGGAAATATGTAATTTATAAGCGTTATTTTAACATTGCAAGTATAGGGCGTTCCGGAGCCCCTTAAGTGAGGGAGCATTTATATTCACATGTGCTTACGTACCGTTTTCCATTACGCCCAGCATTTAACCAACTCGTCCTGCGACTATGTCAACGTCTACATCTGTTATCTGCGAACCACTGTGAAGTTCCCGGTAGAAATGAAATGATAATGTGGCATTCATGGTCAGGAGGCCCGTCTGAGGAAGTTCGGTCGTTTGGTTGCAAGCCTTATTTCAGGTGACGCCACACTGTACATATTGCGCTTCGGTGATCACGAATGATGATAAGGACAAGACAAAAAGCATTCTTTTTTAATCCCATTTTGTTCGCTGCATCTGCTCGGGGCGGACGTCGTAAGACATCCATTTATGCTCGTTGTTGATCGATTGACTCAGTTTTTTTATTACAGAGAGCACGTAACCCTCTGACCGAACACGCTGAGCTACCGTGCCGGCGTACTCAGCTAAGCAGGCGAACTGTAGCATTTATTAGGGCTTTCTTCTTTTCCGTTCACGGATGAAGTGCAGGAAGAATAAGTGTTTAACTGCGTCTATTAGTGATGTAATTAAACTGATTTTTTCCTCACTGTCCCTTTGTGAGCGATATGTAGAAGGATTTAGTATATTCATACAGACAACGTTTAAAGAAGGTTATTCACATTTCTTTAGTAAAATTATTCGGAATAGTTTCCGTATTTCCACAAGAATATGCTAACTAAGTCCTTTGAACATTTACAGTATGTGAAACACTTCTGCTGATCAAACACGACTCTGACAATTTGTGGTGGCCTTCTCTCCACACGTTCAATATCCCCTGCTAATCATATTTGGTACGGGTCCCACACACTTGAAGAATATTGTAGGAGTGATTTGTCAGGAATCTGATTTGTAAACTGATTGCTTTTCCCTAGGATTATACCAATAAACCGATGTCAGCTACCTGCTTTACCGACAACTGAACCTATATGTTCGTTCCATTTCAAGTCCCTAACAAAAAGCTACTACCAGGTATTTCTATGAGAAGACGACTTCCAAGTTGTGATACTCTGATATTACATAAATAGGATACTATGTTTTTTACGTTTGAGTTGTGCACAGTTTTACATTTAAGGTAAGCTGCCAATCATTGCACGATTTTGAACTCAAGTTATCTTTCTCCCTTCTCATTCCTGGTACCAAGCCCATTTCTCCCGTAACTCTTTCTTCTATTCCTTCACCTACAAACCCTTTCCAGTCCCCCAGGGCTATTAGATTTTCATCTTCTTTCAAGTACTGAAATACTCGTTCAATAGCTTCATATACTCTCCCTGTCTTTTCAATTTCAGCTTGCAACGTCGGTAGGTATATTTGAACTGTCGTTGCCGAGGTTGGTTTGCTCACGATACTGATGAGAACAGCCCTATCACCGATCTGTTCACAATAACACACTCTCTGCCCTCTATTCATATTCATAACGATTCCTACTCCCATTATGCCACTTTCCGCTGCTGTTGAAATTACCCTGTCTTCATCTGATCAGAAATCCTTTTCTTTTTTTTTCATTTCACTTTACTGAAACTCACTATTTCTTGATTGAGCCTTCACATTTTCCTTTTCAGGTTTTCTAGTTTTTCTAAAACGATAAAACTTCTGATATTCCTCCTACTGACTACTGGAACGTTATCCTTTCGGTGATTACTCAGTCTCTTTGTCGTGGTCGCGTGCCCATTGGCTATTCCCTCCAGGATATCCGAATGGGGAACTATTCATGAATTTTTGCGAATGGAAAGGTCGTCATGACACTTTTTTCAATTACAGGCCATATACCCTATGCATACACATTATGTGTTTTTAATGCTGTGGTTTCCATTGTCTTCTGCATTCCCATGCCATTGGTCATTGCCGATGTTGCCACTTTGTGGGTAGTTTCCCACCCCAAGGGCAAGAGGGTGCCGTGAACCTCTGCCCACTCCTCCGCCCTCTTTGACAAGACCGCAGGCAGAATGAGGATGATGTCTTCTACCGGAAGTAATCGGCCGCAAATGCTTATGAGTTTTATTCAGAATCCAAGCGATAGCGGGGATCGAAAGCGGAGTCGAAGATGTTTCGATTACTAGTCAAAGACGCTCCCCCGAACCACGGATTCGATCCGTTACACAGCTACTACACATATAACCTAGGTACAACTACAAAAACTGCGACTCGCAAACTTATTCCGTACATGTTTCCACAAAATCACACTCCTTTTCGACATGGAAAGCTTCCTTACTTTAATGCTGCCTAGCTTTTTAATCCCAACATAATACAAAATACACAATATTATATGCACAGTATTACTTCTCATTTCGTCACTCTACAACCATATGGTATGTCTCTTACTGGTCGAGAGATCTCTTTGTTTCCATACTTCTCCATATACACCTTGCTCTCCTCCTTCGTTACGGGGGTTTGGTCCTGGTGGAAAAGCGCCATTCTGTGAGCGTGGAAACGGATGCCTGACGTAAATTGCCGTTCTTCTGTTCGGAAAGCGGAATTTGACATTGAGTGGTGATGTTGTCTAAAACTTCATACGGTTATTGACTTCAAGGACAAATGTTAAGGTAATTTCAGGTGTAGTGCAAGATACTGTTATAGGTAAATTACTGACTACCCTACAAAACATGAATGATCAAGTGGATGATGTCGGTCGTTTCATGAAGCTATTGCCATTGTACGCTGTTGTCTATAGAAAGCTGACAAGATCAAAGATTCGAGTGAAATACCGAATATCTGCAAAGGATCGACAATTGATAATTGGCGCTGAATGTAAATAAATGTAAAATACTATGCACAAACAGAAGAAGAAGAAATCCACTGCTGTTCGATTGTTTCAAATCAGTTGCATTAAGACAGAATTGTACTTATTTTCCCTTACCCATGATATTCTGTAACCCATGGCATCTTTTGCGGATTAAAAGTGCCACACTTTATTGGTTTCGCGGAAAAACAACATTCATTTCATACGTTCTCGCATCACGTTCCCTGAGTTTCACAATGATAGAGATCCTCCAAGGATGTGGAACGAATCTACATACACACTTACCGGGAGGAGGAACCACTGCTGGCTACATCTGTGAAGTACAGTAGCAACAGACTGTGACTGCCTATCTACAAAAACGTGTGTGTGTGTGTGTGGAAAGTAACATCTATTCTTTAAAAAATGTCTCATTCTCCTTATACAGGTATACTACTAAGAAGCTATTATTATCTAATATTCAGACATAGCATCACCATTAGCTATCCATATATTGGCAAAATTGATATCTGTTCTGCACAAATACTACAATTAGACAGACGTAACATTCCTAAATCTTCACATATACAATACAAACTAGGTATTCTAAGTATTGTTTTTTTGTTACTTTCATGCCTGACGTCCGCTACATAACCGCTATAAGCTTTTGCACAAAAATATAAAACTCCATTCTGAACCTATATAGAAAGATTTCTACTTCTAATTTCTGCTCGGACTGTGTTGAAGGATCGACCACTTTCACTCGTAGGGTTCACAGTCGAGAGGAGAGAGACTCATTCCCACGTTCAGTGTCTGCGAAAACTCACTACAAAAAGGAGTAAACATCGGGAACGTCATATAGTTGATTGACCATTTAAAACAAACAGGTGGAGAAGTGGACGCCTGGGTCTAATTAACTGGGAGAATCTGTTGGAAATGTTTTCACGGAAGAAGTGACTTGCAGACCACTTGTTCACTGTTTATGGTTAATGCTTATCATTCGGGTTTCCTTATCAGGTTTGATTAGGAATAGAGATGGAGAAGATGCAGCGGGGAGCTGTGCACTTGAGCATGGCATCGATCAGTCGGCGCGGGAAATTCACTCAGATGCCCAACAAACGCAAGGGGCAGACGCAGAAAGAGAGGAGTTATGCATCACTGTGAGGTTTAGTGTTTTGGCACTTGTTCTCGATTTATTTCTATGCTCTGTCATTTGAAACCAGCAGCGATAACGTAGTAGGGTTTGTTTACAACTTTCACAGAGAGCAGACTGCAATTAAAGGAGTCCGATGAAATAATTGTGATGCGGTAGTTAAGAAGGGAGAGAGACAAGGATTGCAGCATATCGTCGACATTATTCTATCCATGCACTGAGTAGGCTGTGAAGGAAATCAGGAGGAATTTGGAGGAGGAATTAAATTTTCGGGGCAAGGAACAAATCTATTATGTTTTCCAATAACGTTGTACGAGTAATTGTGTCAGGATCGTCAGAGGACTTGGCAGAGTAGTTGATCGGAATGGTTGGAGTCTCGAACAGAGATAAAGCAAGGGTAATAGAATGAATTCGAAGGAATTCAGGTGATACCAGGGGCATCAGACTTAAGCTACCTGGCCGGCAAAATACGATAATGACCGAAGTTGAGAGTCCATAAAACGCATTCTGGCAATAGTAGGAAAAGTATTTTTTAGAGAGAGAATTTGCTAACACGTAATATTAATTTAAGTGACATGAAGTCCTGTATTTGTCTGGAGTGTAGCCTTGTACGTGTGTGAAACATAGGCAATATGTATCTCAAACAAGAAGGGGACAGATTCATTTCAGATGATGTACTACACAAGAAAACTAAAGATGAGATGGGTAGATCGAATTACAAAACCGAATGTACTGAATCGAACAGGGGAGAAAAAGAAATGTTTTCCATAACTTCACCAGGAGAATGAGTCAGTTAATAATGCACATCTTGACGAAACGAGAAATTGTTAACTATGTAATGGAAAAAAATGTGGGGGTCATAAAAGTTTTGGAAGGAGACTAAGGCTTTGAGGATATGAAGCAGGTTAAAATGTATGTAAGCTGTGGCAGTTATTCAGCGATGAAGAAGCTTGCAAAGACTATTCTGGCATGGAGAATATGCAGTGAGAGGAACTAGGCACTGTATTTATTTACAATCACGCCACACACTCCAAAGAGTTGTGAAGGCAGATCTAGGGAAATGTATGAACAGAAAGCTGGGGACACGTGGGACAAACACAAAATAATATGTAACAACGTGAGCTTCACAAAGCAATACAGGAAGAAATGAGATACTTATTATTGGTGCATCCACACCATAGCTGGCACGCACGTATGTATTACCAACATTTCACACTGCAGCTTTTAAGGCTTTTGATGTAGCCGTTACTTTCAAAACGTTGTGTGTACCTGCAGTCATCATCGCATAACCAGTAATGTAACTTGCCATACGCAAGTTGTGAAGGATTTCGTACCATGCTATACTGTCACACTGTTTTTTCACCAATACATTAACCACTTTCGTTTGTCATATGTAATACTGGTTTTCCTTTATCTGTGGCACCATTTCGAAACCAGAGGTTCTCTGTTAACGTGATAGCGAAGGTAAATATAAACAAAAAGTGATATTGGTAGTTCTCAAAAGTAAAATCATCGACACTGCTGTTGAAGGCAAATTCCCTCATGAACATACCAGTTCATGGTAATTACCGCAAATAATTCCAACACTACGTTGAAAACACCTGTGTGAAGAACACTGAAATTTATCATTTATTCTGTTGACTAAAACAATATTACTGCATTCGTAAATGTACAACTGCGGCCTGTAACTTATGGATTAGAAAGACCTTCTCCTTCGGTGAAGACGAATTCTGTCCACTGCATAACCTCAACGGTGAGCGTGATCTTCAACAATAGGTAACAGCTCGAGATAACGAGAGCCGTTCCCTAGCAACAGTCTGAGGCGTTATTCGAAGGACTGTGATTCGCTACTAACGAATCTCTTCGTGCTAGCCGAGGAAGACTACGCTATGTACGCGGTAAGCATGAACTGTCAAGCGTGTTATTGTCTCCTTATGCAGGCGATACGTTTTCATCACTTACGGGGCTCAGATAAGGACCGGTCTGACAAAGCACGCAATCCACTTAGAGATCTATGATACTTCTCGCGATGGTCGTAATTTAGAACATCGTTTCACACATCTAGGGCCTTCAAGGGTGGTATGACGTTTTAGAAACCTCTGTAATGTTGGAGTCAGCATAATTCTTGTATAAATTAAGAAAAGCGGTCAACGGATCCTTTAGCTAAGATGAAGGCGATCTTGAAATCCAGTTTAGCTTCATTTCCAACACATGTAGCGAAAAGCGGCTGAATTTACATTATCGATGTGGCAGCTCTCTGTACCTCCATAATGGCATATGGTAAAAACGTGTATTTCATCTTGAGGCTGCAGTTATGTTTGGAAGTCATAATTAAAATATCATTGCCGAGTGCGGATATCATTCCTTGTGCACAAGTGTCACGTATTCCTGAAGACACACTGTTTGCTAATGTGACGCATGTGTAAGGTAATGTACGGTTATGGTTATCAGATCTTATGTCAATTACAACTTTTATCGCCTGTATTACGGATTATATTTATTTATTTTTTGCAGATTCCTTTCTCACTTTTGATTAATTAATGTGTTAGGGGATAGACTTATGCGCCATGAATAATTATCAGTTGTGGCGACAGACTGCATATTGTTTAAAATCGGTTGATAGGAAAAAGTTTCAGAATTTGAAATCGCACTGTGGAACATTCAGTACCGTTCAACAAAGCTCTCAATTAGAATATGTTTTAATTGTCAAGTTACCTGAAATATTATGCCGATTGGATGTAATGGAAACATCATCTAAGGCAGCTGATGCGCACTATGCTTTTTAGGTGTGAAATTTGCACGCCTTTTGTTTTGCAGTCATTGGAAATGTTAAGTAACCTGTATTAAGGACACTAAATTATTGGCGTTACAACAACAAATTACAGAAAGTTTCTGTTAAAATGCAAAGGAGAAATAAATTTTCTTTTTTACGCCACATTATCAGAAACACATGTTTACCATGATAAATGAGCCAATATGACTTACTTTTGGCTTTGGTGACTAAAAGAAAATAAAGCGCCAGCAGATCTACAGCGGAATGTAAGAAGTAATACCGAATTCTAAATCATTGCTGAAAGTTGTTGGAAGATGTAGAAGCAGTTAGAGTTACTTTCCGTTGAGTAAGCAGAAAATACTTCACAGGACATGGAAATTAACGTAATGTATTCCTTTTTAATTACATCTAAACAGGAAGAGTATATGTAAATTGTTGTCGTATTCTTTTATACAAAAAAAATATACAAATATAAAATACACTCAATGGAAGAAAATCTTCTTTCCTTTCATTACATTCCTTTGTAGGTCCAATTTAGTACATCTGACAATGTAAAAACTTGAATGTCTCTCAAGTTAAAATTTTAATGATATGATGGAACTGATACTTCATTCCAAACAAAACTAATTCCTTATGGTTTGAGTTGTTGTTGTTATTGTGGTCTTTAGTCCTGAGACTGGTTTGATGCAGCTGTCCATGCTACTCTATCGTGTGCAAGCTTCTTCATCTCCCAGTACTTACTGCAACCTACATCCTTCTGAATCTGCTTAGTGTATTCATCTCTTGGTCTCCCTCTGTGATTTTTACCCTCCACATTGCCCTCCAATGCTAAAATTGTGATCGCCTGATGCCTCAGAACATGTCCCGCCAACCGGTCCCTTCTTCTTGTCAAGTTGTGCCACAAACTCTTTGAGGGTTCCATTAAATTTTAGTAAATTTTTATTATCTTCTTCAGAGAGGGAATATTTAAGTTGGTTCCATCAGTTCTCAATGTTTTCCAACTATTTGGAACCTAGTTTACTGCTTTGTTAGTCTTCTTCTCAGAGAGCTAAGATCTTTGCCTGTCAGGCCACTTGTGGCAGATTCTTATTTCTCCACAGACCAATTTATTGTAATAACTGACATGGAAGTTTAATAGAACAAAAGTACTTTCTCTTGCAGGTCTACATAATTCCGTAACTATTGCATCATTAATATTTCACATATAACCAAGAATCAATGAACACATTGCAATACCTGGACATACGACACACACACACACACACACACACACACATACACACACACACACACACTCATATACATTCTTTCGAATTATGTGTGGTCCGTGGAGATACTCGGCACATCCTGAGGTATCAAGAAGTTAACTAGGTAATGGAAGAAGATGTAACAGTGCATGTGCATCCAAGATAGCCACACAAAGCCATACAGGAAGAAATGAGGTACACATTATCGTTGCATCTGCTCCGTAACTGGTGCGTATGTGTTACCCACACTCACACGGCGGCTGTTAAGCCCTCTGATTTATCTGTTATTTTAAAAACTTCGTGTGTAATGACAGCGAGAACTGGGTGAGTGGTAATGAAACGTCATTCACGGAAGTTGTGAAGGGTTCGGACCATCTTGTATAGTCACAGACTGTATTCTCCAATACAGTAACCAATTTTGTTTCTTATATTTGCCTCTGATTTCTCCCTGCTTGTGGCAGCATTTCGGAACCACAATGAACAGATAACTTGGAAAAAAATAAACGTCGAGGCAAAAAAATAAGCAAAAAGTGAATTTATTAACTGTCAGAAGGAAAATCATCGTCTTTGTTGTCGAATTCCAATTATTTCAAGCCTGACGTCTGCATCACAATGATCACATGAGTTCATGGGTCGTTACTGCAAATAGGGCCAGTGCTTTATAGACAACACGAATGTGAAGGAAATTGAAGTTTGTTATACATTCTGTTGTCCCAATGTACATTACTGTGTTCAATAATGTTGTACAAACACCTTCAGTAAGTTGTGAATTACAAAGACTTTCTCCTTCAGCGAAGACACATTCTGTTTACTGTATAACCTCGACGGTGAGCGAGACCGTCAACAGTAGGCAACAGCTCGAGACAACGAGAGCCGTTCCCTAGCAACAGTCTGAGGCGTTATTCGAAGTACTGTGATTCCCCACTAACGAATCTTTTGTGCGAGCCGAGGATGACTACGTTATGTGCGCGGTAAGAGTCAACTATCCTTCGTGTTACCATCTACATATGCAGATGGTATGCTTTTATCACTTAGGGGGCCAAGGTACGAAATGGTGTGATGAGACAAGCAGTCCTCTCAGAGTTCTATGATCCATGTTGTGACTGTTGACACACACGACTTCGTTTTTAAGCTCTACGATCCTCAAGGAGGGTGGGATATGTGTAGGGACCGCTATAACGTGGGCGTCAGGATAACTGCGCCTCTCCGTCACGGTATCAGATGTTACATCAAATTACAATTCTGAACTCGTGCCTTACTTTTTTTCAAATTCCTTTCCCATTGTCGTTTGATTAATTTATTAGCAGCCTGATTTATACGTTAAGTATAATCTGCAATTGTCGTGAAAGAGTTTCTTTGGGTGAGATTCATAGTATTAAGCGAAAAACTCTGAAGGCAGATTGATTTGTGAAGCACCGCGTATTGTTTGTAGCTGGTTGGCATGAAAACTTCACTCATGAATTAAGGACAATTGCAGAATGTGGTACCACACAACATGGCACTACACAAAACTGGCGCTGATAGCATAGGCTCATAGGGAACATACATGACACAGATCTGTAAGTCCACGGTAATGGTGATAAGTTGAGAAAACCGTCAACGAAACACATGTGCTACAAAACACCACTATTTCCCGCGCATCAGTATGGGATATGATCACCATGCACACGTACACAAACCGAACAACGGGTTCGCATACTCTGGATCAGGTGGTCGAGCAATTGCTGGGGTATAGCCTCTGATTCTTGCACCAGTGCCTGTCGGAGCTCCTGAAGTGTCGTAGGGATTTGAAGATGTGCAGCGATAAGTCGACCGAGAGCATCCCAGACATGCTCGATGGAGTTTAGGTCTGGGAACAAGCAGGTCACTCCATTCGCCTGATATCTTCTGTTTCGAGGTACTCCTCCACGATGGTAGCTCGGTGGGGCCGTGCGTTATCATCCATCAAGAGGAAGGTGGGACCCACTGCACCTCTGAAAAGGCGGACATACTGGCGCAAAATGACATCCCAATACACCTGACCTGTTACAGTTCCTCTGTCAAAGACATGCACGGATGTACGTGCACCAATCTTAATCCCACCCCACACCATCAAACCACGACTTCCATTCAGGTCCCTTTCAAGGACATTAAGGTGTTGGTGTCTTGTTCCTGGTTCACGCCAGATGAAAACGTGGCGAGAATCACTGTTCAGACTATACCTGAACTCGTCCGTGAACATAACCTGGGACCACTGTTCCAGTGACCATGTACTGTGCTCTTGACATCAGGCTTTACTGGCTCTCCTGTAACCAGCGGTCAGGGGAATGCACCTTGCACGTTTCCGGGCGAAGAAACCATGTGTGCTCAGTCGTCTGTAGACTGTGTGTCTGGAGACAGTTGTTCCAGTGGCTGCGGTAAGGTCCCGAGCAAGGCTACCTGCCGTACTTCGTGGCCGTCTGCGGGCACTGATGGTGAGATATCGGTCTTCTTGTGGTGTTGTACACTGCGGACGTCCCGTACTGTAGTGCCTGGACACATTTCCTGTCTGCTGTAATTGTTGCCATAATCTTGAGATCACACATTGTGGCACACGGAGGGCCCGTGCTACGACCTCCTGTGTTTGACCAGCTTCCAGTCGTCCTAGTATTCTACCCCTCATAACGTCATCAATATGTCTTCTTTGAGCCATTTTCAACACACAGTCACCATTAGCACGTCTGGAAACGTCTGAATACTTACTCGCTGCACCGTACTCTGACATGCACCAACACACCTCTGCGTATGTGGACTGCTGCCAGCGCCACCGTGCCACGACAGCAGGTTAAATGCACCGCATGGTCATATCCCGAGGTGGTTTAAACCCACAAACCGGTCACCAGAGCGTTGTTTCACCATGTATCAGCATTATCCGTAATTTACGAGCATGAGTGTATTTCAAAATTTCAAATCGGGGAGTGAAACATTGTATCTATCAACAAATCTCTCAAGTATGATGTGCCTTGACTGTAAAGTGTTTTTAAATATATGCCGATTAGGTGTATTGAAAATATGATCTACTGCAACGAATGTGCGAAATGCTTATAGAACTAAATTTAAGGGTCAAAGTTCGAGCTTTTAATTTTGCAGTCATTGAAAATGATATACACCTCATATTAAGATCACGTACTTACTTGTATTATAACCCAAAGTCGTAGTGAGTTTTCTGTATTGAGTGTACAATAGGAACTTTTTTATTTTCTCTATCACGCAATTACGAACTAATTTATTCTTGTTGTCTTCTTATATCATGATAAGTGGCTACTCAATTTGGTTTCTGTTTTGCTTTGATGACTAACAAAAACCTACAGCGTCAGACGAGACATAAAACGGAATGTAATAAGAAATACAGATTTGAAATGATTGCTGAAATTTGTTGAAAACTTTAGAAACAATTGGAGTTACTTTCCACAGATCCAACCGGATAAACTTTTTAGTACACGGAAATTAATCCAATGTATTCCTTATAATAACTTCTAAACAGAAAGTCTATTTATAAATCGAAGTATCACTTACGTACAAAGAATACAAAATAAGCTCATTTCAAGAGAATGTTCTTCCGTTTCATTACATTTCTTCGCCGGTTCTACCTGTCACAAGCGATAATGTAGACGAATTTAATCTGTCTCAGTGCAATATTATAATGATATTGTGCAACTGATAATTAATTCCCAGAAACATGATTCCCTTAAAGAATTAGAGCCCCATTTGGTTAGACTGAATTAGTAATTTCATCTTCAAGCAGGGGATATTTAAGATTTTTTGGTTTCCAACTATTTGGAAACTACTTCATCGTTTGTTTCCATCCTCAGAGGGTGAATATCTTTGTCTGTCAGACCACTTGTGACAGTTTCTTATTCCCCCAAAGGCCAGTTTACTATTTAAACAGACATTTAAGTTTAATACGAAAAAATGTAACAAAAACACATATGTACTATCGTTTACAGGACTACTTAATTCCGTAATTGTTGTTTCACTATTATTTTACATCTCACCACGAGTCACTGAACACATTACACTCATTGATCGTGCCACACGCACATCATTCCAACTTATTCCCGGTCTGCTGAGACGCCCAAGCTTCTCCATTACATACATTGTATGATCCCGCTTGTTTTCCTGCAATGCTGATTCAGCGTATGTTCCCAGGTCTTGGGAAAACTATATACCAGCTCCTCGAATTTTGCTCTGACACTATACTGCCGAATGACAATTACTTTTCCACTTTTTATAAATATATCATTTCTAGCAACTCCTGTTTTGCATGTTTTATGGAATCCTTAACGATGTACTATCAGACAAACATGCTGATTACTTAATCACCTTACTTCCTGTTAACTGTTTCATTTCCTTGGGACCTTTACGGAATAGCTTGAGACTCTCGTAGAAAATAAAGTTTTGAATATTTTGTTGACTTGATCTAAGGAAAACATGCCCAATAAACAGAGGCTTTAAAATGCATACCTGAGGAGCTTTGAGCACTTGTTCATTTTCGCTATTGTGTAGCACATATCACCTACTGAACAAGTGTTTAGAGCTCTGAAGGTATGCACTTTAGATTCCATGTTTACTGGATATTTTTTGTTGTATTTTTCCATTCTACCACCTCTGAAAGTTGTCTACCCTGCAATCTTAGCAAAAACAATGCCATGTATACCACTGTCAGAGGTATCAGAACGGATTTCGCTTATAGCATTCGACTCATTCGTTTCACGTATAGAGAGTCTTGCCTCAAACTGATACATTTATCTTTCTCCATCATCCCAGGAAGTTTGTAAAATCATCACGGAAGTACCTTGTATATTCATTCATTTACAGGCGCGGGTGCTTATAATTTTGACGTCCTTCAGCGTCGCTGGATGACAGTTCCCGACTTGCGTTCCTATTCAAAATATTGTACTCACTCCCTACTACATGTCCTACAAGTCTGTATCAGGTATTTCAGAACGCTCTCTATATCGTGTGTAGCAAACAACTTTCTTCTGTAACACAATAGACGTTGGTTTTACTTTTTGCGATGTTGTGTAATTAGGAATTTAGCGCAGACTTTTTGTTAGGAATTCTTTCCTCTATTCGCATGCCCATCTGATTATCTGATGTTCATGTGGCCATATCTCGTTTCCTCTGTGCTAATTCATATTCATACTTCTCAGGCCAGTATTTCATTCCTCGCTATGTTTTTTTTTCCTTACTCGCTCGTATATCGCGAATCACTAAATCTAGTAGAATTTGGAGAAAAAACGCTTCTACAGCGCCCCGGTGTTTCTATCTGCCGACCAGGACATCAGCCTATGCTAGCTGATGATCGTGTTTTTAACCATGAGATACTGTCTACTTATAGATTCTTGATAGTCAGCCGGTCAACCTTTTAACAAATATGCGGTTACGATGAAGATCGCATTGGATAAGAGTTCCTCAGGCTGCCCCTTTCATTTGTTTCGTATTGAGTGAGAAGCGCTAAACTGGAAGCATGTTCCACTCGCAGAAAACTGGACTTTCTTTAGAAACGTTCTTACTCGACGAAAACTGTAAATGCAGCAGTAAGAATTACGAACTGCAAAGTTTCATGCCCCTGCGGTAATTTTTATGTTCCATTACATTTCTTTCTAGTGTGGTAAGTGACAGGACGATTTCTGTTTTTCGGCCGACTTCAGCGGTTACTGTAGAATTAGACAGCTCGTGGCACTAACTTTTTTTCGGGCGCAGATGTTTCGTCGCTTTTGGAGCCGTCTGTTCCCTAAGGAGCCCGACTGCTGTTTTTCTTGCCTCTTCAAGAGGAGGAGACACACTGATGATGAAGATCTAGAAGAAATGTGTGATAAGGAGGTGACAAGGGGTGAATCGCAGGTGAGCAGAGACCTCTTATCTGAAAGAATGTAGCAACACACTAGTATACCATCACTGTAGTCACGAAAGATACTACTGTCTGTATTATACCAAGACGTGCTGTACGTCATAACAAGTTCTCAACGAAAAATGTCCTTATCAGTTATGAAATTTGTAGAAATATCTATACATTTTTACTAATAATAATTTTAGTTTCACTGTCTTAAAGAGTAGTTCCGACACTAGTGTTTAAAAGGATGATTACTCCCATATAGGCTGAATTGTTCCACTAATTCGTCCACTTGTTTTCGCAGCCACCTGCGATGTTGATGGCTGGATTAGAGGGAACAACTGACCCTGAAAAGTCGCACAACTGGGTCAGGATTTCAACTCTGCACCAGAAACCAGAAGATTTTTATGACAGCTATGTGCCGTTTGTCGAAACTTTGGCCACAGCAGAATCTGTAGCGTCAAAAATAGTTGCATGCAGAATTATTTACGCATTTTATGGACGTTTTTCACCCCAAACTAAAGGTAATTCCCTTAGAATGATGAAATTAACTATTCAGGCTAATTGAAAGTGTGTGTGAAATGTTAGTAAAGTAGTTTATCCACGATCTGATTGTAAGGTACTGGATCATTTTCGTTGTCTCAAAGAAAGGTATTAATCACTTCAACACTCTATTTTACGAAATGTCTCGTTTTTACGCCATATTTAGTTACATGAAGTTCAGTTTGAGTGGACAAAGTAATCATATGACAGATGTGTAATGGTAGCTAATTCTTAATATTCTGCATTTGATACTAATTTCTAGCAACTAATTCTCCTTCGTAATTTATCAAATAACTTAATCCTAGTTTCTGAGCCATCTTCACTCCCAATGAACATAAATGATAAACCTCCAATATTTTTCTGTTTCGTTTGTTTTCAGATGAGATGTGGAAAATATTGAATCGTCTTAGCGTCGACGATGACTTACGTGTGAGAAGAATGGTCATAACAGTATTGGCTAACTTCGCAAAAGAAGATGGTACAGCACCGTACATGTCTTACATCATACCAGTTCTAGAGAGGATGGCAGAAGATGAAAAGGTACAATTATTTTAGATAACATGTTTTAAAATTAATGTTGTTTGCATAGTGACACAAAATGTTTTTTTTCACGCAAGATATTTGACAGAAATGCCATAATGGTTTTTAAAATTGTCTGCATTTCGTCTACTGTCAGAAACATCTACTTCCAGGAAGTGTTTATCTCTTTTTAGCGAATAAATGTAATAATCAGATAATTACAGGTACATCTAAATAAATGCCTGTTTGACACAGGGAAAACAAGTGATATATGTCTAGAGCAACGTAATCATATGTAATTATGTATGAACTGCCATTCAGTTTTTTCAGCTGTGACTCAGTGATCTTTAGTTCTATGCATCTCAAGAATAATAAACTCAAACCTTTCTTTCTTTCAACAGGATGACCCCTGCGTGGAAGTTATACAACTGTTGATTTACATTTCCACGTGGCCACACGTTCCTGAGGAAGTGCGACAAGCTGTAATTTCGGTCTTGCTGAAGTCTGCAGTACACCCTTCGTGGGAGGTGCGATACGTGATCGCTAATAACTTCGACGAAGTACGTATGTTAAGCATACTGATTACAGCGCTAAACCATTACATAACAATGGATCGTTATGTTTGCAATTTCAGCATTATTATGTTGTTATCTCTGTCTAATGAAAACCGATTTGTCTGAATCTTGTGCTTGAAAATGAGATAATGCTGAAACTGCAAGCGTACAATGAAATTCCTACAGTTAAAAATCACGGTTACATCATTTAAGAAATATCTTAGTATCCTTAGCATGTGTTAGGGGAAAGCAGAACATAAAAGTAAGATGAGAATGTAGCTAAATCGTGTAGACATTATCACATTTGGTCTGTAAAATAGAAGTTTATAGTAATCTTACATGGTGGATAACTTCCGGTTCGAAAAAGTGTCATTGGTATAACTTTCTTTCTCTCCATTTTTTACAGGTTCAGAAGGCACTAACACCACATACCTTTGAGTCAGGTCTGATCACTGTTCTTCCAAATTTATTGAAAGATCCTGAGCCCAAAGTTCGAGAAGCAGCGGATAATCAGTTCGAAGCTTACTGCGAGTACTTAACAGAAGTTAGAAAAAAGAATCTGTTATAAAAAGAAATTTGGCACATGGGAATATTCAACGACGCAGATTTCTATATCAAAACTATGAACAACCTTTTTTTCTAAACTAAACTAAAACTAAACTAAACCAAACTAAACTAAAAGTAATTAATTAAACATTATTCATTCCACAATTTATATGAAAATAAAAACTGTTTTAAAGTTCTTAGAGTTTTTCCATTTTATAGAAGTATTGTTGTACACTGCAACTCATTATGAGTAAGTGAAGTGTTTTCCTCTTGTTGCTGGTCGACATCTGTAGATAAAATTTAGACAGTATGCGAGTATTTCATTAATGCTTTACCTTATCATGCAAAAAACGGGGGCGGGGGGGGGGGGGATGCGGAACGAGAAACACGTACACACGCAGAACAAATGATGATCGTCTTTGCTTTTGGACCTTAAAAGTAAAACAAAATGTCATGAAGAAACAAGCGACTAAAATCGTACATACGAGATTTGTTATTTTGATGGCTGCAACAATTTAGGAAGTTGGAAAAATTTGTACTTGCCATGATGAATATGAGAGCTTTGACTCAAAGAAACAGAATTAAAACCGGAAGAAACTAAAGTTTTCATTAAAATATTAGCATCACATGACGATATGTAACTGATTACCGCAGAAATCACTGGAACCGTCAGGCGTAGCTTAACTCATGAAGATTTAAAGAACCAGATATGACTGCCTTAATATATATACAGTTGGGCAGAAAATTGGGAACAAAGCTTGAAATGAGTATTTTCTCAGTCACAGTAGTGTAGAAATCGGAAAACGCAAGTGAGAACTCAACGTAAGACTTACATGAGAAGCTAGGGATCTCTTAACTTAATTATCATAAAAATATGACATTCTTAGAGCACTATATCTGGAGTTATAGTAGAGAATTATATTTCCGATATACGATTACGCGTTCTGAAGGGAGTATGTCTTGAGTTGAGATGGAAGATCTTTACTAAGCATTTGTAATTTTAATGGTACAAAAACAGAACAAGTATTTGTACAATTAATATATCCATGCATATGAGAAAAATGGATGTATGTGCGTGTGCGTGTGTGTGTGTGGTGTGTGTGTGTGTGTGTGTGTGTGTGTGTGTGTGTTTGTTTGTTTGTGTTCCACATGTGCTCTTAAACCACTCGACCGCTTTCAGCCACACTTGGTGCACATATTTCACGCTGTCAGGCAACAGTCGCTGTGGGGTTGGGGTAGGAACACCCTACCTATCACAGTACAGGAGGTATGATGTCGTAAACAACGAGATGCGTGAAAAACATGTGCATCAGCACGTCATCTAAATTTATCACTTCTCTGCTACAAACGCTATTCGCAATAATTTTCGCATGCAGTTTCCACATATGTCGCTAAATGGGCCTACAAAATTGTTTTATGGTATTACATAGTCCATGAGGTATGACCACATAAACTCTGAGATGCCAGAAAAACTGCCGCATTAAGCATGGCTTTTAAAAGTATTACTTCTTTCCTATTAATTCTATCCGCAACACATTTTGCAGACAATAACCACATATGCTGCTGATGTACGTACAAAATTGTATCACTGAATGACACACAGTTCAAAAGATGTGACGTCATAAACACAGATCTGCAAAGAAACGCCGCATGACGCATGATGTTTTAACGCGTTTATTCTTTGGCGCTATGACTCTCCAACTCACGAGGCAACTTAAGGAAATCTTTCGCACTTGTCCTTGCTTTTGACCGCTATCAAAGCGGATTCATAAGCCTAACGAAGAAACTAGTGGCTCCTCCGGAGACCCAGACTTAATTTAGATTTGACTAATTTTAAGAAAGATAGTACACCAGATTCTACATTCCAATCTCAGTTTTTTAACATTTTAGATGCGCATGACGGTTTTACCGTCGTTTACACTGATGGCTCCAAACAGGAGAATATCACTGGCTGTACTGTAGTGTTCCCTGATCATGTTACCGGATTCGCCACCCTGATGAATATACCGTTTTCGCAGCAGAGCTCCAAGCGATCCTGAAGGCACTGGAGCGGATGAATCGTGTTCGGGGCAATCGATTTCTCCTCCGCTCCGATTCTCTTAGTTCCTTAAAATTATTGCAGAATATGTACCCAACTGAGGAGATGGTCCAGCTGATATATGACCAGCTGTACTTGCTCCAACGGCGGGGTAATGAGGTGTCCTTCTGCTGGGTGCCTGGGCATGTAGGAATATGGGGCAATGAACAGGCCGATCGGGCTGCCAAGGAGACCTGCAGAGATCAGGATGTGGTCCAGTGTCCTATTCCCTTGGAGTCTGTCATTTCTGCACTCCACAAGAAGTGCATGTAGTTGTGGGAGGAAGAATGGCTGGCGGTGACGGCCAATAAACTTCGGTTGGTGAAGTCAACAACTCGCTCGTGGCGTTCCTCCTGCCGGTTCCTCAGGCGGGAAGAAGTGTCCCTCACGCGTCTTCGGATTGGGCACTGTCCTCTCACACATAGTTCTCTATTACGGCGGGAGGATCCCCCGATTTGTGATACTTGTCGTGTGCACATCTCTGTCCGGCACATTTTAACAGACTGCATTTTATACCGTGATTCAAGGGCAGAAGCACAAGTTGATGTGGATCTGCCCTGTGTTTTAGCTAATGATGAGACGTGTGTGTCTAGGGTTTTAAAGTTTTGTGATGCGTCTGGACTCTGGCCTAAACTTTTAGGCTGGAGGTTTTAGTTTATTGCAAAGTGGCTGGCTCTTCCCTCTTTCCTTGCGGTCAGCCAGCCACTACCATCTGCTATATTTTTTTAGCTCCCTCTACCACTTTCTTCCTGAGTTATCCATGTTTTACTGCTGGCGGCATGTTTCGTCCACGCTTCGGTGTGGGTAGGCACATATTTTTCCATGCCAGTTTCCTGTGTCTTACGTTCTGTTTTATCTTCTTGTTCTGAGTCTTTTCTTCACACCCGTCTCAATCTGTTACTGAGCGGGCGCCGAAGACCTTGCCGTCGTGCGCCCTTAAAACCCTCTCCATCCATCTATCCACTTAATAGGGGTTACACTGAATATTATTAATTGGAAACTGAATAGTGAAATGGAAAATAGTTATCAAGGAATGGTAGAGATATCTAGTACACACTGTGTAGCTCTTACTGGGAAAAAATTAGAAAAAATCCCGTAAAAGATTGATGAAGTAGCTTTAACTGTCATAATGATGGTTAACGTCGGACGCTTCAAGAGGCTGTTTGTGGATGCTGCTGTTCTAGTGGGTGTGTCGCAACGTTAAAGAACTGTCGAAAAATGTATGTAGGACCACAGAAAATCTATGCATGGAGCGGATACTGGCAGTTGACCCTCTACATAAATGTAACAAACTGCGCATAAATACGTGAAAATTCTTATATTTCTTTGACTATGTATTTTCTGAACGGTCACCGGAAAGTGTTATATAATAATTGTGGACACGGTGCTGTTTAAACTGGAACGACTATGTAAAACTTATGTTACGGAAACGAGATAACAGACAGATAAATTCGATTATTCCACGGGAAGAGTACACGAGCAACGAAGTGTCACTACAAAGCCCTCTTCTGACAGATATTTGTGTATTACACCACTGTCCGACATCCTTTCTAAGTAGGATTTGAAGAGGAAGTACAGAAGATCCGAATAAGAGCTGTGCATTTGGAGACGGTCTCGTTTAACAACTACAAATGCGTCACGTAAGTGTGTTCCCTTAAATTTCGGTTATACTTTAGATCACACTGAGGGTCAAGAGCGTTAGTAAAGGCGTAACACTCAGAAGACGCATAAAATCTGATAAAGAGCCTGCGTAAACTGTCTGTTTCGTTTTGGACTATTTCTGCGCCCCATGATATACATACCTCATAGGACTGATGAAGAACATCGAAGACATTCGAAGAAGGGCTGCTACTTTCGTATCGTTGCGTAATAAATGAATAAAGTGTAACGGTTCTCATAAGGGACTGCAGGTATCGGTCACTGAAAGAAAGGTGTTTTGCGTTGTCGGGACATTTTTCCAGGTGAGACCCACTGCTCAAGTACCTGTCGTCACACTTAAACTTTTAATAGATATCGACATGTTTTTCTTTTCTGAGTGTGGAATTCGTGGGTAACTTCGCCTATGCATTCATAGACACACCAAGACAAAGAGCACACCTGTGGATGAATTGCTCAACACCACCATAGATTTATCACACATCTTGTACTTGAAACTTGAAAATAAATCTGGATTTGACATACAACTGTTCCTATTTGGGACTAGTGCTGAAGTCGCTGGAACTTTTTTCTTTATTCTGGCAGATAATTCTGATGTTCGATATGTGTTTGAGATAGTCTTGTCATACAATCATATTTTGCATGAAGAGCACAGTAATGTTTCGCTGCGCCCAGAGCACCACGTTCAGCGACAGTGTGCCCTCCGCAACCTGATGTCAAGGCTGAGGACAAAGAGAGATATATTCTAGATTACAGAAGCATCTGTCTATGTCTCTATTTAAGCATGGAACTGGTCCAATTCCAACATCGCCTCTGGTAGAAGGAACAGATAAATTGAAACACGGTTAAAACGATCTTCTGAGTCATGTTTATCTGAGATACATCTTTATAAACAAATAAACTAAACGAATTTTGACAAGATAATAGACAAAATTTGAAAATATCGGAACATTGGCCAATTTAATCTATGGGATGGATATGAGTTGGGAAACTATTGACGGTCGAACCCGACTTTAAACGGGTTATCATAACCCAGGATTACGTTTTGTCTCTGGAATGGCGAAGACTGAAACAATGTTCAAGAAACTTGTTAATGTTGATATGGGGCCAGGGACAGGGGAGGGTGTTGTACCTGGAGGATAGTTAACCTAGAAATACGTCATGTTTCGTGGTCGGTGTTGCAATCTGGTGACTGATTTCAGAATCACCCGAAGGAATGTTTCAAATGGCTCTGAGCACTATGGAACTTAACTGCTGAGGTCACCAGTCCCCTAGAACTTAGAACTACTTAAGGGGAGTAGGACGTCAAACGGGCCGACTTGGAGCAGGAGAGGCACCACAGGACATTTTAATTTCCACTGTCTATACTTTTACAAATAAATTCATAAAACTTTGTCAGCATGACCAGGAAGGATTCAGAATTCACACTCATAGCAGTGGAAGTTTGAAAACATAACGAAGTAATTTTTTTACATGTGAAATTTAATCATTTTTTTTTTCAAAGAAAAAATGTTTCAAATGGCTCTGAGCACTATGGGACATAACTTCTGAGGTCATCAGTCCCCTAGAACTTAGAACTTCTTAAACATAACTAACTTAAGGACATCACACACATCCATGCCCGAGGCAGGATTCGAACCTGCGACCGAAGCGGTCGCGCGGTTCCCGACTGTAGCGCCTAGAACCACTCGGCCACTCCGGCCGGCCCCGAAGGAATGCGCGCCTAAAGTAATTTCCGAGATTTTCCACTGTTTTTGTTGTTGTGAGACATGGGGGTTTTTATTATGCGGCGTTTGTAAATCTTACGTGTTCTTCGCATGTGTTTCTGTATATCAGAGCTATCTGGAGTGAAGTGTCATTTCTTCTGTTACAGATTTTGGTACGTAAAATTCGTATCTTTTGGAAGCTAGTTACATAAAGTGCTGATAGTTAAGCCACGCTTCTTCCATCGTGCAACATCGTGTACCTACAAAAAGATAATGATGTTCTGTTATGGAGTACGTGATATTTGCAAATGAACTGAGTGTTTGTAATGTCTTAATAATTAACTTGTATCAATTGCCTATAACTTCTACCTCAAAAAAATTTTTAACTTATAACAGTGTTTTGAGACTGATTTGCCTTGATTTAATTTTAGTTTCTGATTATTGGTCTTTGGTAGATCTATAATGTAACACACAAACGGTTAAATAGAATATTAACAATATCTTCCTTGAAACATTTTCAAATTTGAATAGAATTTTTGTTCCTACGAATATGACCACTTGTACATTGTGACAGTTTTTTACATTTGGAGAAACAATTTTCAGGAGTAATTTTTGTAATTTCAGAGAAGGGCTGGAGCACATACACTGATGGAAAAATATCGCAACATGAGAGATGAATAGTGCGACGCAAGCGGAAGTTTCGAAGCGACTTTCTACACCTCAAATGTGATGTACACACCAGTTTCGTGCCAGTCGCATACGAGTGACGCTGTTAGTGCCAATATCATGACAAAAATCAGGTTTGCTTTAAATAGACTCTGTAACAGTCATGGGGGGTCAGTCATATTTGAGACTGGACGTTGTGAATTTATGTTAAAAAATGCCTTTAAGGCGACAAAGACGCCATTATCAACATCTCTCTGAGTGTGGACGATGTCGTGAAATTGGGCTACGAGATGCTAGATGTTTCTTCTGCGATACTGCGGAACGACTTTGCAGGAATGTAGCCATCATGCAATGATTGCTGGTCTCGAGAAGAAATGACATGTAGCCAACTCTGTAAAGCAGACTGACGTGACAGGCCAATATTACTCCTCCAACACAACATGCCTGTTAGCCAACACTTCTCCAACACAGCATGTCTTTCACGCTGCCCAGCCTAACTGGCAGTGTCTCAGAAAACCTTTTTCCATATCTCCAGTCCTAATCGAGATGAGACTTTGTAGTCCTCTCTCAGTGCTGATTCTCACAAAGTCGGCTTTTTGTGCTTTAACTGTCGTTGACGTCTATCAGAAGGTATGGGAGAAGGTGCTAGAAATACGCACACACATACACACACTGACGTTTGTCACTTTATATTCAACACAGCTTCACTCACGTACATTCGACATTATAATGTGCACATTTCCTCCTCTCTGTGTCCATACCTTGCTCCCCCTGTACTGTGCCCATCCCTGTTTGTCCATCTCCTCCTCACCAATCCATCTGTCGCTCCACCTCCTCCTCCCCATCTTTTGGTCCATCTCCCCTGTTCCACCACTCCAACCATAGCTTCCTTCTCCCTCGCTCCACCCATATCCTCTTCCTTAATCTCTGCACATTTCCTCCACCCCTATCCTCTTCCTTAATCCCTGCACATCTTCTCCACACCTTCTCAATCCATCCCCACCTCACACATTTCCATGGCCATTTCCACCTTCCACTTTCCTCACTCCACCACAGTCTCCCCACTCTCTCTCCATTATCCCCTTCACTTCTCTATCTGCTCAGCTTTGCCAATCTGTAACTGCGGACCCTCCAAGGGATGCCAATAATATGGGCATAAAATGACTCCTCCCCTTCCCGATCTGTCCATCTACTCCGCTCCACCCTCAGTGTCCACCTCATGCACATTCTATTTTCCTGTCTATCCCGAATCATACCTTACTGGGTTTCATTCTGTCTGCCCATCCCCTCCTTCACTCATTCCCACTATCCATCTCCTCATCCTGTCTATTCTCTGCCACGTCCATCAGTATACTTAGCCCCTGAAAAAGAGATAGATAAATAAGGCCTACATTACTCCCACAACACGCCCCTCGTGCAAAGCAGTCTGCCTATAAGACGCTTGGGAAGTCCGTGTTATGCCTGATATAAGCGTGCTAAGCAAGGCAGATCGATATGGAATGCTACTATTTTAATACATCATGCCTGTTGTGTAAGGCACGCCACAAATCAGGGCATAGAAATCTGCTTAATGCCCATTAACCCTAGGCTGGCTGGCAAAACACGTGAATAAGGCAGGTCGAAACTACTTCAGTACATCTCAACTGTAATGCACGGCAGCTTACAGGCTGTAGGCTGAAAAGAATGTTTTCTGCCCATATCTGTGTTCCCGTTGCAGCTAGTAGGTTACAAACCCCACAGTCACGATCCTTCTGCGGCAACCAGTAGGCATACCAAATTTATTGAAATTGATCCAAGGTTTGGGAAGATATGTCAAACATACATACATACTTACATACACTCTGCCTTGTAAATCAAACGTAATTTAAGATTCGAGAAAACGCAAGTATCAGGGGTAATTTTATAAAAGAAAACAATTGTAGCCAACCTTTCTACAAAATGATGTAATGAGATAAAAACTCGTTTCAGCTGTTTCTGAACTGATGATAGTTACTGAAAAATTACCTCTTCTCGCATAGTTTGAGAATAATTATTCTTCGTTAGAAATCAATATAATTCTGTACATGAACATTCCCCATGAACCATGGACCTTGCCGTTGGTGGGGAGGCTTGCGTGCCTCATCGATACAGATAGCCGTACCGTAGGTACAACCACAACGGAGGGGTATCTGTTGAGAGGCCAGACAAACGTGTGGTTCCTGAAGAGGGGCAGCAGCCTTTTCAGTAGTTGCAAGGGCAACAGTCTGGATGACTGACTGATCTGGCCTTGTAACAATAACCAAAACGGCCTTGCTGTGCTGGTACTGCGAACGGCTGAAAGCAAGGGGAAACTACGGCCGTAATTTTTCCCGAGGGCATGCAGCTTTACTGTATGATTAAATGATGATGGCGTCCTCTTGGGTAAAATATTCCGGAGGTAAAATAGTCCCCCATTCGGATCTCCGGGCGGGGACTACTCAAGAGGATGTCGTTATCAGGAGAAAGAAAACTGGCGTTTTACGGATCGGAGCGTGGAATGTCAGGTCCCTTAATCGGGCAGGTAGGTTAGAAAATTTAAAAAGGGAAATGGACAGGTTAAAGTTAGATATAGTGGGAATTAGTGAAGTTCGGTGGCAGGAGGAGCAAGACTTCTGGTCAGGTGACTACAGGGTTATAAACACAAAGTCAAATAGGGGTAATGCAGGAGTAGGTTTAATAATGAATAGGAAAATAGGAACGCGGGTAAGCTACTACAGACAGCTTAGTGAACGCATTATTGTGGCCAAGATAGATACGAAGCCCACACCTACTACAGTAGTACAAGTTTATATGCCAACTAGCTCTGCAGATGACGAAGAAATTGAAGAAATGTATGATGAAATAAAAGAAATTATTCAGATTGTGAAGGGAGACGAAAATTTAATAGTCATGGGTGACTGGAATTCGAGTGTAGGAAAAGGGAGAGAAGGAAACGTAGTAGGTGAATATGGATTGGGGCTAAGAAATGAAAGAGGAAGCCGCCTGGTAGAATTTTGCACAGAGCACAATTTAATCATAGCTAACACTTGGTTTAAGAATCATGATAGAAGGTTGTATACATGGAAGAACCCTGGAGATACTAAAAGGTATCAGATAGATTATATAATGGTAAGACAGAGATTTAGGAACCAGGTTTTAAATTGTAAGACATTTCCAGGGGCAGATGTGGACTCTGACCACAATCTATTGGTTATGACCTGTAGATTAAAACTGAAGAAACTGCAAAAAGGTGGGAATTTAAGGAGATGGGACCTGGATAAACTGAAAGAACCAGAGGTTGTACAGAGTTTCAGGGAGAGCATAAGGGAACAATTGACAGGAATGGGGGAAAGAAATACAGTAGAAGAAGAATGGGTAGCTTTGAGGGATGAAGTAGTGAAGGCAGCAGAGGATCAAGTAGGTAAAAAGACGAGGGCTAGTAGAAATCCTTGGGTAACAGAAGAAATATTGAATTTAATTGATGAAAGGAGAAAATATAAAAATGCAGTAAATGAAGCAGGCAAAAAGGAATACAAACGTCTCAAAAATGAGATCGACAGGAAGTGCAAAATGGCTAAGCAGGGATGGCTAGAGGACAAATGTAAGGATGTAGAGGCTTATCTCACTAGGGGTAAGATAGATACTGCCTACAGGAAAATTAAAGAGACCTTTGGAGATAAGAGAACCACTTGTATGAACATCAAGAGCTCAGATGGAAACCCAGTTCTAAGCAAAGAAGGGAAAGCAGAAAGGTGGAAGGAGTATATAGAGGGTCTATACAAGGGCGATGTACTTGAGGACAATATTATGGAAATGGAAGAGGATGTAGATGAAGATGAAATGGGAGATACGATACTGCGTGAAGAGTTTGACAGAGCACTGAAAGACCTGAGTCGAAACAAGGCCCCCGGAGTAAACAACATTCCATTGGAACTACTGACGGCCTTGGGAGAGCCAGTCCTGACAAAACTCTACCATCTGGTGAGCAAGATGTATGAAACAGGCGAAATACCCTCAGACTTCAAGAAGAATATAATAATTCCAATCCCAAAGAAAGCAGGTGTTGACAGATGTGAGAATTACCGAACAATCAGTTTAATAAGCCACAGCTGCAAAATACTAACACGAATTCTTTACAGACGAATGGAAAAACTAGTAGAAGCCGACCTCGGGGAAGATCAGTTTGGATTCCGTAGAAATACTGGAACACGTGAGGCAATACTGACCTTACGACTTATCTTAGAAGAAAGATTAAGGAAAGGCAAACCTACGTTTCTAGCATTTGTAGACTTAGAGAAAGCTTTTGACAATGTTGACTGGAATACTCTCTTTCAAATTCTAAAGGTGGCAGGGGTAAAATACAGGGAGCGAAAGGCTATTTACAATTTGTACAGAAACCAGATGGCAGTTATAAGAGTCGAGGGATATGAAAGGGAAGCAGTGGTTGGGAAGGGAGTAAGACAGGGTTGTAGCCTCTCCCCGATGTTATTCAATCTGTATATTGAGCAAGCAGTAAAGGAAACAAAAGAAAAATTCGGAGTAGGTATTAAAATCCATGGAGAAGAAATAAAAACTTTGAGGTTCGCCGATGACATTGTAATTCTGTCAGAGACAGCAAAGGACTTGGAAGAGCAGTTGAATGGAATGGATGGTGTCTTGAAGGGAGGATATAAAATGAACATCAACAAAAGCAAAACAAGGATAATGGAATGTAGTCGAATTAAGTCGGGTGATGTTGAGGGTATTAGATTAGGAAATGAGACACTTAAAGTAGTAAAGGAGTTTTGCTATTTGGGGAGCAAAATAACTGATGATGGTCGAAGTAGAGAGGATATAAAATGTAGACTGGCAATGGCAAGGAAAGCGTTTCTGAAGAAGAGAAATTTGTTAACATCGAGTATAGATTTAAGTGTCAGGAAGTCGTTTCTGAAAGTATTTGTATGGAGTGTAGCCATGTATGGAAGTGAAACATGGACGATAAATAGTTTGGACAAGAAGAGAATAGAAGCTTTCGAAATGTGGTGCTACAGAAGGATGCTGAAGATTAGATGGGTAGATCACATAACTAATGAGGAGGTACTGAACAGGATTGGGGAGAAGAGGAGTTTGTGGCACAACTTGACCAGAAGAAGGGATCGGTTGGTAGGACATGTTCTGAGGCATCAAGGGATCACCAATTTAGTATTGGAGGGCAGCGTGGAGGGTAAAAATCGTAGGGGGAGACCAAGAGATGCATACACTAAGCAGATTCAGAAGGATGTAGGTTGCAGTAGGTACTGGGAGATGAAGAAGCTTGCACAGGATAGAGTAGCATGGAGAGCTGCATCAAACCAGTCTCAGGACTGAAGACCACAACAACAACACAACATATTAAGAGAAGAACGATAAATAACTCGCAACTGGTGGGAAAAGTAAATATGCAAGGGCTTTTATAAAAGGAGCAGTATTGTTAGAGCTTTTCTGACGCTTCTTTGCATTAATAGGCACAAACAATATATAGAATTAGGGGCTATGCAGTTTGTAATACAGCATGCAGATATTTTTATATTTGTCATGTAAAATCTAAGTAGTAAGATTAATCGTACATACTGAATAATTCTGGATCGAAACGCTTTCGTTAGCGCAATAGTCTTGTTTCATTCATTTACTGGTTCAGAAACCATAAGAGTAGTGTTTGGAAATCTGGATTGAACCCTATGTTCCCAAATTTTGAAAGATTAAGAACTTAGAATTTGAATATCTGCAGACAATCAGTGCCAAGAGCACAGGAAGTACTTACTCAAAGGGAAGGAGACTGCGACATACAGTGGAATTATTCAGAATTCTTGGAAGAGTCAACGATCCAAATTTCAGTATCAAGTTTAACCTCACATGTGTTCTGGTAAAAGGTATAATAAAACAAAATCGGTTTTAAGATCTGAACTTTGTTTCTTCGTAAGCAGCTAGTATTGTCCATTTGAAACATTCTGTATATTGTTAACTGGTGAGTTCTACAGCTTAACTTTGTAGTGTCAATTGCAAACACTGTAATTATGACCTGTGACCCCCACCTCCCCACCACACACACAGAAAACAGAAATACACACACACACACACACACACACACACACACAGAAAGAGAGAGAGAGAGAGAGATGAAGTGTTGATTTACTTTGCTCTTTTTCCATAAAAGCAAAAACAAAATGATTCATGGAAAATGTTGTCTTACACCGTAGAAAGTGCACTAGAAGATGTCATTAACATGCGCTGAACTGCTTAGGAGTGTACATCATGGTCTAAAACCTTTCATTTAGAATGCCAATGGTGAACACCCAAATGCGTACCAGGAAGGTGAGAGCAGTTTCCACAATTAATGGATGCTGAAATAAAATAAGCAATAGGACACTACACTAGCAGCTAAATATATCAAGATGTTCATTCAGCATCTGAAATAAATAATCAGTTGTCATACTTAAGAAAATCAGCCACAAAAGTGAAAGAAAATTCGACAACGAGTTGCTACTTTTACTCAAAAATGTTTTCAATAACTACTAGATGTTTCTAATCAACTGGGCAAGGTTTGAAGCTGGAAGCACCTAGCGTTATATCTGGGATACATTTCTAAGGTGGATCCGGGTTAGTGTTCAAAGGACGACCTACAATGTGTTGTGTCCAGGATAGTTTTTGCGGTATATCAGTCTGGGGTACATTCAGGGGAATGTCTGAAGGCGGATCCAGCAGCGACAGGTCAGAGGTAGGACCTGAGGGCCACATGCGACAAACCAATACACATACATTCAGAAAAATTGAGCACTTGCGCTAGTTGTGTACAGTTGTACTGCATTTACAAATAGGTGCAGACTACATGATCAGAAGTGACATCATGATCATATATAGGGAGCTATGAAATCATGTCACTCTGTAACACACCGGAGGCCTGTGTGTGTTAGGGAGGTATATCTGTGTTTCTATGATGGGCCGAACCGTACTTGTAACCTGTGCAGAGTGTAAATACTCCCATATTCATCTCCTGAATCTGCATCGTTGTGCATTTCAACATGTCATGTGCAGCACATGAAGTCAGCTCACTCTAAATATGGAACAGTGCTGTGAGAATGAAATCGTTCGTTGGTCTTGAGCTATTAAGAAACGGACTGACAAACTGCCCGCAGCTCGTGGTCTTGAGGAAACGTTCTCGCTTCCAGCTCACGGGGCATCGGGTTCGATTCCCGGCGGGGTCAGGGATTTTTCCTGCCTCGAGATGACTGGGTGTTGTTGTGTAGTCTTCATCATCATCATTCATCCCCGGTCGGAGGAAGGCAATGGCAAACCACCTCCACTAGGACCTTCCCTAGTGCGTAGGTGCGGGTCTCCCGCATCGTCCCCTACGCTCCTCGGAGTATGGGACCTCATCGTAATCACTGAATAACTGAAGCAGAATTTTTTTATACCAATGACAGATACAAGATGACAGTTATTGCACTATATGAAAAAAAACGTAAATTAGTTACAAACTAGGGCGTGCCCACAGATTGTTCAACATGTAAACGTCACTACAGGTATTTGGATTTGGGTTATGACATGTTCGATTACTTGCCATCATTAGCGATGATGTGGCGCAGAGGAACAGCGAAATTCTGCATGACCCGCTAAAGTGTCTGAATATCGATTCTGTCGATGACCTCCTGAATACATGTTTTCTGCTCAGCAGTGGTTTGGGGGCTATTCCTGTACATCTTGTCTTTAATATAGAACCACAGAAAGGAGTCGTATGTGTTCAGATACGGAAAATGTAGTAGCCTATCGAGGCTCATGCCAGTAGCCTCTGTGTACCCCAGAGCCAGACGGCGGTCGTCAAAGTGTTCCTCCAGGACATCAAACACTCTCCTGCTTCAATGAGGACGAGCTCAGTCTTTGCATGAACTACATCTTGTCGAAATCAGGGACACTTTGGATAGTGAGGATGAAATCATCATTCAAATCCTTCACGTACCGTTCGCTAGTCTCTGTGCCATCAAGCAATATCGCACCGATTATTGCGTGACTGGGAACTGCGCACCACACTGTCAACCGACGAGGGTTGTAACCGCTCTTTAGAGAGCAGATATTAAGAAACGAATATATATATATATATATATATATATATATATATATATATATATATATATATATATATATACTCCTGGAAATTGAAATAAGAACACCGTGAATTCATTGTCCCAGGAAGGGGAAACTTTATTGACACATTCCTGGGGTCAGATACATCACATGATCACACTGACAGAACCACAGGCACATAGACACAGGCAACAGAGCATGCACAATGTCGGCACTAGTACGGTGTATATCCACCTTTCGCAGCAATGCAGGCTGCTATTCTCCCATGGAGACGATCGTAGAGATGCTGGATGTAGTCCTGTGGAACGGCTTGCCATGCCATTTCCACCTGGCGCCTCAGTTGGACCAGCGTTCGTGCTGGACGTGCAGACCGCGTGAGACGACGCTTCATCCAGTCCCAAACATGCTCAATGGGGGACAGATCCGGAGATCTTGCTGGCCAGGGTAGTTGACTTACACCTTCTAGAGCACGTTGGGTGGCACGGGATACATGCGGACGTGCATTGTCCTGTTGGAACAGCAAGTTCCCTTGCCGGTCTAGGAATGGTAGAACGATGGGTTCGATGACGGTTTGGATGTACCGTGCACTATTCAGTGTCCCCTCGACGATCACCAGTGGTGTACGGCCAGTGTAGGAGATCGCTCCCCACACCATGATGCCGGGTGTTGGCCCTGTGTGCCTCGGTCGTATGCAGTGCTGATTGTTGCGCTCACCTGCACGGCGCCAAACACGCATACGACCATCATTGGCACCAAGGCAGAAGCGACTCTCATCGCTGAAGACGACACGTCTCCATTCGTCCCTCCATTCACGCCTGTCGCGACACCACTGGAGGCGGGCTGCACGATGTTGGGGCGTGAGCGGAAGACGGTCTAACGGTGTGCGGGACCGTAGCCCAGCTTCATGGAGACGGTTGCGAATGGTCCTCGCCGATACTCCAGGAGCAACAGTGTCCCTAATTTGCTGGGAAGTGGCGGTGCGGTCCCCTACGGCACTGCGTAGGATCCTACAGTCTTGGCGTGCATCCGTGCGTCGCTGCGGTCCGGTCCCAGATCGACGGGCACGTGCACCTTCCGCCGACCACTGGCGACAACATCGATGTACTGTGGAGACCTCACGGCCCACGTGTTGAGCAATTCGGCGGTACGTCCACCCGGCCTCCCGCATGCCCACTATACGCCCTCGCTCAAAGTCCGTCAACTGCACATACGGTTCACGTCCACGCTGTCGCGGCATGCTACCAGTGTTAAAGACTGCGATGGAGCTCCGTATGCCACGGCAAACTGGCTGACACTGACGGCGGCGGTGCACAAATGCTGCGCAGCTAGCGCCATTCGACGGCCAACACCGCGGTTCCTGGTGTGTCCGCTGTGCCGTGCGTGTGATCATTGCTTGTACAGCCCTCTCGCAGTGTCCGGAGCAAGTATGGTGGGTGTGACACACCGGTGTTCAAATGGTTCAAATGGCTCTGAGCACTATGGGACTTAACATCTATGGTCATCAGTCCCCTAGAACTTAAAACTAATTAAACCTAACTAACCTAAGGACATCACACAACACCCAGTCATCACGAGGCAGAGAAAATCCCTGACCCCGCCGGGAATCGAACCCGGGACCCCGGGCGTGGGAAGCGAGAACGCTACCGCACGACACACCGGTGTCAATGTGTTCTTTTTTCCATTTCCAGGAGTATATATATATATATATATATATATATATATATATATATATATATATATATGTGTGTGTGTGTGTGTGTGTGTGTGTGTGTGTGTGAAATTAAATTGTGTTTGAAACTGTAACCTCATTTGGGTGTACGCTTTCACTCCCTGCAGCCTTTGAGCTCTGCTTACCTTACGTTTTGGTTAAGTTTTCCCATACCACGACGTATCACTTTTTATTTATATCTGTTGGCCAAATACAAATTTAATAGATTTACCCTCAAAAATGATTACACAATAAGACGTTTTCATAAAACGTTTTCATAAAAATTTTCATCCCCTACCTCACCCTATTGTGGCTTTATTTCCAAAAACAATGAAACAAGTATTCTTTTATTTCTAACAGAGAAACTAGATTCAATCTTCAATAGATTTATGTTCAAAAATGCTTTCGTAATAAAACATTTTTATAAAAAGTTTCATCCCTTATTTCACAATCCTAGGGGTTGAATTTCAAAAAACACCATAATAGATGGTTTTTTATTTCTAACCGAGAAGGAAAATGCCAGTTTTCATAGATTTAAAAACGCTTTGGTGTTGCTTCAATAATGCTTTATTTTCAAGAAACACTGTACTTATTATTTCATGCCCATAGAGGTTAGCTTTCTAAAAATTCTATAACACGAATTTCTCATCTGCAACCGAGAAACCAAACACCTAAATTCGTAGCACTTGCTCCAAAATTGTTCACATTAGTGGTGCATAACGTCTATTAAGTGACTGTTGGGCTTTAAATTGACTCGAAGTTGAGTGAGTTTACTTATTTCCAAATCGTGCGTTGTTTTCGAGAACATCCCAAATTTAGAAAATCTCAGAAGGATTCTGATGTTGAAATATTTCTGGCTTTTGAAGCAGTCATATCGGGCTCCACGATTCTCTCCTCAGAGCAGTTGAGATAGCAGCATTAAGCAGATGACGTAATAAGTAATGTGAGGTACCAGTTGCAGAAGGTATTACCGGTACCCCGTTCGTGGAAAACACCGCCTGAACTGTAGTTCATCACTGTGAATGACTGCTGTGTTCGGAGGCAGCGCATCAAAACGCTGATTTTCTATCTGTAATATTAGTATAAAAACTAGGCATTAAAGTATCTTAACATTGAAATATGGGCGTCTCTAAATAGTAGGCTATCCGCTCACATATCTCAAAAGTCATAATAATAAGCAAGACTAAGAACAACAGTCAAACGAAAAGGCTGCCGAAACACTTCGGATATCTTCGGGTATCTTCGGGTCCCACCTAAACCGAGCGAGGTAGCGTGGTGGCTAGCACACTGGACTCGCATTCGGGAGGACGATGGTTCAATCCCGCGTCCGGCCATCCTGATTTAGGTTTTCCGTGATTTCCCAAAATCGCTCCAGGCAAATGCCGGGATGGTGCCTTTGAAAGGGCACGGCCGACTTCCTTCCCAGTTCTTCCCTAATCCGATTAGACCGATGACCTCGCTGTCTGGTCTCCTTCCCCAAACGACCCAACGCTCCCGCCTAAACTGCCCGCCCTAGCGACGTGGTTTGCACTGCCGAATCACTCCGAGGGCAGTCATGAGACACAGAAGCGTTGTGTGGTGCTACGGTAGTATTTCAGTTCTGCAATGAAATGGTAAATCTGGAACAGTCAAAACAGTAAGTAAATGTGTGATCAGTTATCAGTATTTACAGAGAGAACGTGTGAAATTATTAATGAGGTGTGAATTATTAAGTAGACCGCGTATAAAGATAGTAATTCGCAGTTTCTCGTGTTCTGCTTGAATAAATGTGAGTGGCATCTTGAAAAAAGTAAAGTATCTCTCATTTAAGTAGTTTCAGTTCCTCTCTAACACTTCATTAAAGCTTCACGACAGCTTTCAGTGCAATGGACACGTGTAGAAAACTGCAGGTTGCTGAACCTGCATTTCACTCAGAGCAGTGAAGCAAATAGGCACCCCGAGTGTACTATGTTCTCAGTACAAATTCGAGTAGTAACACATAATCTGCTATAACACAGAGGAGGTAGATACCAGGAAAGACATACAAGTTCTTTTTCTGAGTAAACTTCTTTTACGCCATGAGACTCAGCAAGTTCAGATTGAATGACAGCATTTCATAATCGCGTAAGAATATATATGACCTATGCTTGTGCTGAATAGAGGCAAGAGTATGACCAGTGCTCCATGGTAAAAAAATCTCTCTTACAGTTTTCAAACCCTTATTCTTTTCATCCACGTTATAACAAGTAACGAACATTCATTTCAAATTGCTTAGCTAAAGTTTTTGTGCTTCAGTAATTCCGACAGCAACACCTTCCCTCATGCCAAATCTGAGCGTACTGAACTCATCAAGTACTCGATTCTTTGTTCAATCAGAATGAACTTTGGATTTCTTTTTGCTTGCCGGCCACGGTGGACTCGCGGTTCTAGGCGCGCAGTCCGGAACCGTGCGACTGCTACGGTCGCAGGTTCGAATCCTGCCTCGGGCATGGATGTGTGTGATGTCCTTAGGTTAGTTAGGTTTAAGTAGTTCTAAGTTCTAGGGGACTTATGACCACAGCAGTTGAGTCCCATAGTGCTCAGAGCCATTTGAACCATTTTTTTCTTTTTCCTTGATGCTCATAGGACACCTTTTACATTTGTCATCGTCATAACATGTTTTAATCACTTACCAACACACACGGCGAACTGCAGAGACTTGCCAACTTGGTAATCTGAATTTTCTAAGCAGGGCAATAATCCTTATAGTCTGATATTAACACAGTACAGTAACACTTGCACGCCTGTTTATATGAAACTATTGGTTGCCGTAGCTCATTAGAATGAAATCCACTACCAGATTCAACTAGACTGTTTATTATGTTTCGTGACTGATCAAGATTGCTTAATCCATAGCGTTAAAAATCTCGTTTTCGGCCGCCACAGAATATTAAGAGACGCAGAAACCAGAAGACTTAAACTACTCGTAACCTTTTGACGCACTTCATCTTCATATTTACTCTCGCCAAATTTCAAGTCGTATCAGAAGCTGGTGTAGTTCCGAATGTAAACGGAGTTTATACAGAAATTTTCTCCAGATAGATGGTACTTGATTAATTTGTGCAACGATATACTTGTGTGTCATTAATCACCTTGAGTTTTTCTTGAATGAGATGATTTTTATTTTCTTAAATAATATAGGAACGCATGCATCAAAATAATTATTGAATCCTTTCTTTGTTTCAAACGTGTGAAATCTGTCTGGAGGCACCACAACTCTTATTTACATATCAGCATTAACGAAGATGTGCAAAAAGCTATTAGTCCCGTCTCACTCAAATGTTCAAGACATTCTTCCTAGAAGTGCGATAAGCGGTTGATAACAACTTCTACGAAGTGCGAATGTCAAGCAAAGTTATTTTAGTGTTGAATGTCTAACTATAAATACGGCGTTTCTGTCTGGTGTGTTAGCATTATTGAGGCATTTTCAGTTTCACATCATAATCTCACTACGCAGATGTATGTTTCGCTGAATACGCTGCCATTGTGTTTCTTTCGGAAATACAATACAAAGAAATATATTCCTTGGTATAACCAGCGTAAAAATGTTCCTGTCGTAGCACAAGAAAGGCTGACACGCGCCTGTTTAAAAGCCTCTGGCAAGTAGGATATCAGGTGCCTCATTCTACCTTCCTCTGCATCTTTAAAAATTTTTGTATAAGTTCATGCGTGTGAATATATTCGCACCCTTTTCTACATACAGCTCACGTCTTGCTCCAAAAAGCTACCCTACCTTTAGCTCGCCCACACACATCCGTCCATCGCTGTAAGTCGTTCATATCGATCCATCACCAGTTGCCCATTCTTAGTCACTCATTCACCCAAAATAATTGTCATTATCTCTTTCTGTCACTCTCACTGCCACTGTAAACAGCCACATTCTCCTTCGTTCTGTGTTAATAGTATTGCCTCCTCTCACTGTCGCTGTTTCTCTCTTGCTCTGTCTTACTGCTACAATCTCATTCTTTCCTTCCCACTGCTGCTGTCTCTTCTCACTGACTCTATCTTCTTTCTTATCATTGTCAAAGACTCTGTTTATCGTTACCGTAGCTTCCCACCCACCTCCACTTTACGACTCTCCCAAATACACTGTCTGCTTCACTCTTTTTCCTAGCACTGTTCTATCACAGACCACTTTGTTCCACTGCCATTGTGTCTTTCTCTTTCTCTCACAAACCCATTGTCTACTTCGGTCGTTCTATACCTCAGACCACTGCCCATAATCTTCCAGTATTTATTAATCTTCACGTGGCACTGTCACCTTCTCTTTCAGTATTAAAGAGTGCAAAACCGTATGCATTAAAAAATTCCGGGGACATTTTTTGAAGATGCTGAAGAACGTGGGTTGAGGCATTTGGTACCCTATTTCTCAGAGAAAGTTTTTTTTAGTAAATAAGGACATTGTCATCTGTTTTGTGCTCCGACGGGAGCTTTTTTCGCCTTGTTCCATTCTATTCACTGCTACAGCAGGTCATTTCACTCATATAGAAAGAACTTTATGGCCCAGTAAAATTTTGATAGTTTACTTATGAGACATTGAAGTAAGGCAAAACTATATAATTGTACGTCTCAGATCGGATTTTACGAACACAAAGATTCTGCATGTACTTCAGTACTACAACAACACAAGGATCCCAGAACACTTCTTATTATAATGGAGACACTTTACGGGATATTTTTCAGTGCTACGTCTCTTTATAAACTACTTTGGGATCTTAGGAACATACAGAAAAAATTACAGCCTCTTTCTGTGAAACGGCATCCTCGAATACACAGTTTGGTTGTAGTGCCCAAAAAATGGTTTCTCGATAGCGGATAAAGGTTTTTGAAAATGGCAGAATGATACACTGAACGTCGGAAAGAAATAAAGATATCAGGATAACCATCAAGTTTGTTAAAGATCGGGACCTAAGGAATACATAAAATATCAGCTACTTCCTGTGCATAGCCATCTTGGAATCCGTGGCTAGATTTTGGTACCAAAAAGCCACGAACTAAATGTTTGCTCCATAAGCCTCTTAAGGCGTATCATAAACAAGACGTGATCCAATAAGATTCATTCGATTGCTCCATTTGGCTAGTCTGCAAGTAATGTTTAAGCTTTGACCCCATGCAGTTCTGATGATCCCTCTCTTAAGTGTGCAAATGAGCCCTTGCCCAAGGGCATCTAAAATACTTGACACCTATATTTCTTTCACTAACTGAAGCTGAAATATGAGTTCCGGCGATGTCGTTTTTGGGCGCAGTGTTTTAGAACGAACTAGGTAGCGCATGCTGTCCCGTGCCTACTGATTTAGAGTTACATCTCGAATGCTAGACAACACTGAAAACTTGGATAAAAGACTGTTAGTACGAATTATGGACTACAATGGGGTGAAAGTCAGTTTTACTCTTTCTGTAAATTTCACTCCGCTGTGATAAGCCTTAGCCCATCATAATCTGTAAGTGGTGTAGCTTTGTGATCTTGAGTACTCTGCGTTCCATGCAGTTTAGTGACACAAATCTTTAAGTATTACAGGCAACATGAATGCGTCACTGGATCTGAGAGTGATTTACTGGCATCGCAGCACTGAATCTTCGCCTGCACTTCATCAGAAATATTTCGATACGCAGGGTGTTTCACAATTCATATTACACACCTCTAGAAGTTGTAGGGATGACTTAGTAGATCAAATTTTACATAGGAATCTACCGCAGTTGACAAAACCATTGTCACTATTGAGGTCGAAGTTGAGCGTGACAGTGACGTCGTCTGACGCGCATAACAGGTGTACATGAAACTGAATTAATTGCTGTATGTTTTTACCGGCCACCCGATTCTGCTGTGGCAGTTCTAGACTCATTCAAAGAAAATTTACGGTCAATAGCACGTAAATACACTGCTGGCCACCGTAAATGCAACACCAAGAAAGACAAGAGGTAGCACAACAAGATTTATTTTGTAGATAACATGTTGACCAAGTATCAAATGATTACGTTTACAGACGTCTGTGACATGTGGTTCCTGCCAGAATCAGTAGCCAGAGTAGCCGCCATTGTTGGAGATCACCGCTGCCACACGTCTCGGCATTGAGTCTAAGAGACATTGGATGTGTTCCTGGGGTACAGCAGCCCAAGCAGCTTCCACACGTTGCCAAAGATCATCTGGTGTGGCAGCTGGGGATGTAATCTGGGTCACTCGTTGAGCAACCATGGACCACATGTTTTCTATCGGCGAAAGATCCGGAGAGCGAGCCGGCCAGGGAAGCAATTCAATCTGGTTATTGACGAAGAACCTTTGGACAATGCGTGCCACGAGTGGTCGCGCATTATCCTGTTGAAATATGGCTGTGGCCAAGCCCTGAAGGTAAGGAAGGACAACTGGCTCCAGCACCTCGGATATGTAGCGCCGGCTATTTAAAGTACCGGCAATGCGTACTAGAGGCGTGCGAGAGTAATATCCAATACCACCCCATACCATAATACCCGGTGGAAGACCAGTGTGGCGGTGCATAATGCAGCTGTCCAGCATCCTCTCTCCACGGTGTCTCCACACTCGAATCCGACCATCGTGGTGCTGCAGACAGAAGCGTGCCTCGTCAGTAAAGACAACGTCATTCCATTCTGCCGTCCACAGCCGTCTGTCATCACACCATTGGCGATGGAGACGCCTGTGGTTCTGCGTCAATGGTAGACGAAGCAATGGACGTCTTGCGGACCGACCACTCTGCTGTAAACGGCGTCGAATGGTACGCGCAGACACTGGATGATGCGTTACAGACGCAATGTGCTGTGCTATGGTTCGGGATGTCACTGAGCGATCCGTCACTGCCATGCGCACAATTTGCCTATCAGCACGTGCAGTGGTGCACTGAGGTGAATGCGATCGACCACGTCGGTCCGTCGTACCCTCCTGCATCCAACGGTCACATATCCGCATTACAGTTGTTTGGTTTCGTCCAACACGACTAGCGATTTCTCTGTATGATAATCCACAATCTCGGTTAAGCTACTATCCTTCCTCTGTCGAACTCGGATACTTGATCAAAAGATGTTCGTTGTTGTCTACGAGGCATAACTGATCGTCTTGTGAAACAACCACAAGGTAAACACACGTGCCGAACGTACACTCGTCGAAATCGCCAAGCCTTAAATGGCGCTATGAGGTGGCGCCACATGCGCGCGTGATGTGTGTCTGCACTGAAATTCTAATCAGTTGCATATCTCATCGCTGCAAACCCATGGTGTAAATTTCACTTGATTCGGATGCTTCCTTCAAGGTGTTGCATTTACGGTGGCCAGCAGTGTACTTAGATCATGCAATACTAGTTGGGGTGACTTTTACCTGCCGAGTATACGCTGCGATGTCTATGGATTCATTTGGGGGGGGGGGGGGGGGGGGGTTGCAGTAAGACAGTCATGTGAAATAATTTTGAACACGTTTTCTGGAAACTGTCTTGAGCTAGTTTGGCAACGCACACGCAATGGAAATATCTTAGACCTTATAGCTACAAATAGGCTGGACCTTATCAACAATGTCAGCATAGTAACGGGGATTAGTGATCATGATGTCGTTATAGCAACTGTGATTACGAAAGTTAATAAGTCAGTCAAGAACGATAGAAGGCTGTTTATGCTGCATACAGCAGATAATCAGTTCTTAACGTTTACGTTAGACAGTGAATTGGCATCATTTAGTACCAATAGGATTGATTTCGAAGAATTATGGGCAAAGTTTAAGCAGACTGTAAATCGTGGTCTGGGGAGTTACGTGCCTAGTAAGTGGATAAAGGATGGTTTAATAACGAAATTCGTAAGTTGCTGAGGAAGCAGGGGATGTTTGCACTGTAGGTTCAAAAGAGGACACACAAATGACGACAAGCGAAGGTTAGTAGACACTCGTGCGTCTGTGGAAACAATTATGCGCGAAGGATACATACTAGCATCGTCACACCTTAGCAATAGATCTGGCAGAGAACCCGAGAAAATTCTTGTCGTATGTAAAATCGCTAAGCGGATCTAAAGGTTTCATTCAGTCCTTTTTTTTGACCAGTCTGGTGTGGCAGTTGAAGACAGCAAAACGAAAGCCGAAGTTTTAAATTTCACGTTCAAGAAATCGTTGACGCAGGAGCATCGTACAAACATACAGTCATTTGAACATGGGACAGACTAACGTATGGAGGACTAGTAATAAGCATACCTGGCGAAGAGAAGCAACTTAAAGATGTGAAAAGAAATAAATCACCAGGTCCGGCTGGAATATCAGTTCGGTATTACAAAGAGTACTCTAAGGCATTGGCCACTTACCTAGCCTGAATTTATCTTGAAGCTCTCGCCCAGCACAATGACCCAAACCACTGGAAAAAAGAGTACGTGACTCCAGTATATAAGAAGGCTAAGAGAAAGGACCCGCAAAATTACTGTCGAATATCCTAAACTTCTGATTGCTCCAGAACCCTGAACACACTCTTAGTTCGAATATAATAAACTTTCTTAAAGCCAAGCAGCTTCTGTCCACGAATCAGCATGGTTTTAGAAAGCATCGATCGTCTGAAACTCGGCTTGCCCTTTTCTCATATGATATATTTAGAACTGTGGATGAATGGCAAGAGGCAGATTCTATATAACTACATTTCCGTAAAGCATTTGACACGGTGCAGCATCGCCGGCTGTTAACGAAGGTACGAGCATATGGGATAGGCTGACAGTAATGTGAGTGGCTCGAAGGCTTCTTAAATAGGAGAACTCAGAATGCTGTCCTCGACGGCGAGTGTTCGTGAGAAACAAGAGTATCGTCAGCAGTGCGCAAGAGAAATATGGTAGGAGCGCTGTAGTTCTCTGTATTCATAAATGATTTGGCGGACGGGGTGGGCAGCAGCCTGCGTTTGTTTACTGATAATGCCGTGGTGTACGATAAGGAGTCGAAGTTGAATGATTGTAGGAAGATACATGACGACCCAGCCAAAATTTCCAGTTGGTCTGATGAATGGCAGATAGCCATAATGTGGAAAATTTTAAGTTAATGCGGATGAGTAGGAAGAATAAACCGGTAATGTTCGGATGCAGCATTACTAGTGACCTACTTTACGCAGTCGAGTACTTTAAATATCTGGGCGTAACGTTGCAAAGCGAACGAGCACGTGAAAACAGTGGTACCGAAGGCAAGTGATCGACTTCGATTCATTGTGAGAATTTTAGGAACGAGTGGTTCACCTGTAAAGGAGACCGCATATACGACGCTGGTGCGACCTATTCTTGAGTGTTTGGGATCCGTACCAGGTCGGATTGAAGGAAGACATACAACCAATTCAGAGGAGGGCTGCTAGATTTGTTACGGTAGGTTCGAATAAAACGTAAGTGTTACGGGGATGCTTCGGGAACTCAAACTGGAGCCCCTGGAGGGATGGCGGCGTTCTTTTCTTCAAACACTATTAGGGAAATTTAGAAAACCGGCATTTGAAGCTGACTACCAAACGATTCTGCTCCTGCCAAAGTACATTACGCGCAAGGACCACGAAGATAAGATACGAGAAATTAGGGCTCATAGGGGAAATGAGAAGTAGTGGCACAGAGCACCCTTCGCCACGCACCTTACGGTGGCTTGCGGAGTATCTGTGTACCTCTGAATGTAGATGTACATTTCCAGAGCGTCGAAGTCATAGGCGCCGGCGCCTGTAAATGTATGCATACATGAAGAATGCTTCAGTGATGATGTTACGAACTTAGTAGGAAGATGGAGAAGGATAACTATATCAACCTCAGGTAAGGGTCCCTGTGCCGGAACTGAACGAGTCGCAACTTTTAAGCGAAAACCGTTCTGATATCTTTGACAGCGGAATATATGTACAGGCCCGCTGTTGGTAAGGTTGTAGGCATTCAGAGGTGGTAATGTGGATCAAAACAAAAAAAAGTCCTGTAAACATGGGCTTTAAAATGAATACCTTAAGAGCTACGGGCACTTGTTGAAAAGATGAGATGTGTTTCATAGCAGCGAAAATGAACAAGCGCTCGTAGCTTCCCAGGTAAGCATTTTCGAACCCTTTTTTTCTTGTTTTTATCCATCCTCTTAAAGTTTCTTACCCTTCATTCTTATCAAAAACTTTACCAGCACATGTACTGCACTGTCAGAGATAACAGAACGGTTTTCGCTTGTAACTTCCGAGTAGTTCGCATCCGGTACATGAGCCCTTATCTGAAACTGATACATTTATTCTTCTCTATGATACTAGAACGTTTGTAACACCATCAAGGAATCACTCTGTCTATACATACCTTCAAATGGCGCCGGTGCTTATAACTTTGACGCTCTGTAGCGTCGTTGGATGACGTTCCCGGAAATGGTTTCTATGTAAAACTTGATCTACTAAGTCACCTCTACAACCTCTAGAAGTGTGTAACATGGACTGTGAAACACCCTGTATCGAGACTATTCTGGAATGTCTGACGACGTAGTATCTAGTAGAGTATAACCAGTTGTCGTGAGGAACTCCCGCTAATAACATTTTTTAACATTCTACAGAGAATTCTGTAAGCAGAGGGCAGTACGTAGTGTCAAGTCCGGCAGACATAACCAGAGCAAAAATTATCTTGTAGATGTTTTCTTTGGCCACTGCGAAAGCAGTGTTTGTGGAGGCGCTGTATTTACTTGAGAACATAAAAAAGCGGTATGTGCCAGGTGCCATAACCTGATATTTTACATTAGTTACTAGCTACTGTTCTGTTCTTATTATTTCAGAAAACATAATCCTGATATAGTGGATGCAAGGCCCTCTTGGTTCAAATGGCTCTGAGCACTACGGGACTTAACTTCTGAGGTCATCAGTCCCCTAGAACTACTTAAACCTAACTAACCTAAGGATATCACACACATCCATGCCCGAGGCAGGATTCGAACCTGCGACCGTAGCGGTCGCGCGGTTCCAGAATGAAGCGCCTAGAACCGCAAGGCCACGCCGGCCGGCCAAGGCCCTCTTCTGCGCAGTTATGGGTAGGAGCTGTGTTTGAAATGAGTTGCTGAGCAGTTGGAAGCTCCGCTCTTCGGTAACCACGCGCCTCTCTTCGTGGCTAGGATGGCCCGCGGTGGCCATTGCTGATGTCAGGCTTCCCTCTGCTGCGTCGAAGCGTCTCCATTGTTGACACCAGTTCCGCCGCTCCACGCCTTACGGCAGTTTGACTGAGGAGCCATCGACGTGAATGGAAGGAGACAGAAACTCTCGTAGCGAGTTGCAGTCTCTGGTGCAAAAACACGCATCTGCAAGTGGCGGTGGGCGGCACCTGTGTTGCGGAGACCGTCACGTAGTTTAGCTGTTCCGTCAGTACTGCAGGTGTGCGCCTGGCCCCGATTTAGCTAGCATCGGGTCGGCGACCGTTGCAATGATATTATGACTTCATTTGCGCTCGTGGCTATCTTACGTCTACTGTGGCTGTGCTATTGTTTCCTGGGGGTGCCCCAAATTTATGGGTGTTGCTACACTGGCTCCTCTCTTTGAAATATCCGCACCTGGGTTTCAACCCCGGACATGTCTGCCACAGAGCTCAACAAATGTGGGCAGAATAAATAATAATTACCACTTCGTTTCTTAATTATTTTGCATTTTTAATCTCAAGGGGACCTTATTCTGCACAGCTATGCTATTCCACAATTTTAGGCCTCTGGCTCCAAGTTCTTCCCTTACAGTAGAAAGATAAACTATTTATTTGTACGTTTCACGATTAAACAATACTTATAAAAACTATTAACACATTTTCCACCATCATCATTACGATATACGTGCCACCCGGCATAATCCTTCCATCACTTATGTTTCTCAAGAAACGCCCGTGGGTCACTGGTTTGCAACTCTTGCGTCCTAAGTACTAGACAACACATCCTTAATTATAGGCACGTACCTTTATACCAATTCCCTACTTTACACTTCTGTTTTCTTTGTTTTGCTCAAAATTATCCATTCAGAATGGTGTGATCGGTATTACCAGTGATGCGACTGGACGGATAACTCTCCATCTTATGTAGATGAAGCTTGTACAGACCTATATCAGAGCTAGTATGGTAACACTGAAGAGTATGATTCCACTGCCTTGCTTCTCTTGGTAGAGCCGAACACATGGGAACATCTGTTCTACCGAAATACGCCCTCGGTTATCTATGAGTTGGCGCAGGGAAAGGAGTATGGGCCGGCCGCGGTGGCCGAGCGGTTCTAGGCGCGTCAGTCCGGAACGGCGCGACTGCTACGGTCGCAGGTTCGAATTCTGCCTCGGGCATGGATGCGTGTGTTGTCCTTAGGTTAGTTAGGTTTAAGTAGTTCTAAGTTACAGGGGACTGATGACCTCAGATGTTAAGTCTCATAGTGCTCAGAGCCATTTGAACCATTTGAAAGGAGTATGTCTGGCTTCAAGGTGTTGTTGAAGCAAATCAAATTCTTCTCTGCTATTACACTCAACTAATGTGCTGTTCCAGACACTGCTCTCCTGTGAGCCTTCCCTGGTAGTAGTAATTCGTTATCTCTACTAAGGAATTGTATACCAGTGCGGACCAACTTGCTAATAATATGGCTGCGGCCCCAAAAGTCTGTTTTGCCAACGCACAACTGAATTCCACATGTGTCGCGTCACTACGAATCGCTCTGGTCAGGCAGATTTTAATTCTGGAATTCATCTGCTGTCATCGCTGTGTTTCGAACTCCATCCGCTGATGTTAGCAGGATTATTCCCATTGTTTACCTGCACAATCTTCTCTAAAGTTCATGATCTTAATGTGTAAGAGTGGATGGTGAAACACTTAAGCTGCCTGTATTGTCGCGTCACTGGGGGCGCAAAACACATGTTTAGTTGCGCCTGGTCTGTCCTAACTTCCACTGTTGCTACGTGGTAGTATAACAGTAATATAAACTCCGGCATTGGTAGCAATTAATTCTGTGCTTTGCGTAATCCAACCTATACTGCCCCGGTGTCGTTAGCGCTGGGCTGTTCGTATACAGAATGAAGAATGGCTTCTTGAAAACTTGCCGTTATCTTTCATGCATCCCAGATGCTTTTAGCTAATGTTGTGGTGTCACCCCCAGACACCACACTTGCTAGGTGGTAGCCTTTAAATCGGCCGCGGTCCATTAGTATACGTCGGACCCGCGTGTCGCCACTGTTAGTAATTGCAGACCGAGCGCCACCACACGGCAGGTCTAGAGAGACGTCCTGGCACTCGCCCCAGTTGTACAGCCGACTTTGCCTGAGATGGATTACTGACAAATACGCTCTCATTTGCCGAGACGATAGTTAGCATAGCCTTCAGCTACATTTGCTACGCCCTAGCAAGGTGCCGTATTCAATTGATATTGAGATTCTATTAATGTATCCTCAAGAGCGATGTTCTACAAATGTGGATTAAAGTTAAGTATCCCAGAAGCTACGTACTTTTCTTTATAGCATTCATTACGTATCCTGTTTCAGTCCTCACGCCAGCCTGCGTGAGTTTAAGCGCGTGCCGTTCGGCTTCCTCTCATTGTGTCTAGGCTGTCTTGCCTAGACACAACAAATGTCTGTTAATTTTCACTCATGAGACATCGACACGTGACTGTATGATTCCAAGATCTTGGTTAACCGTATCCGTTGATGACTTTCCATAACACATCACCTCTGTTGTTAACCTCCATACCGATCTGGTACTAATAAAAATTTCTTGATCGAGACTCAGCAAATGGGTTGAATGTCATTCTGAGACTGCCGTGATACCTTTTCTTATCTCTGTTACTATTTCACGGTACTGTTTAGCTCTCTGATGTCGTTATCATCAGCCATTCCGAACGCTGTCTTCAATGTCATCTCCACCCCCCCCCCCCCCCCCCCCCGTCTCCCCTCCTCCAGCGAATAACCAACCACTACTGCGTCTACCTCAACAGCTACTTATATTATCTGCGAACGACTGTGATGTGCATGGTGGAGAGTACTTCCCACTGCAGCATTTATTACTGTTTTTTTCTCTTCCGTCTACAAACAGAGTGCGGGAAGAATTATTGTTTAAATGCGTTTCTACGTGTTGTCGTTAATATAATCTTGTCCTCATAATCTCTCTGTCAGCCATATTACGTGGAGCGGTTTTATACGTTCCTAGAGAGCTCATTTAAAGCTAGTTTCTTACACATTGTTAGTAGACATTCGCAGGATAGATTCCGTTTTTCATCAGGAATCCGCTAATTCTGTTCCCTCAACATCTCTGTAACACTCTTCTGAAATCAAACACACCTGTGACCAATCGTGCTGCCCTTATCCCTATACGTTCATTATCCCACGCTAGTCCTATCTGGTACGATTCTCACACATTTGAAGAGTATTGTTGGATGGGTAGCACGAGGGATTTGTAAGAAATCTCGTTTGTAGACCGCAATAAAGGTTTTTGAAAATAGAAAGATACATAGCCATAATACTGTTAAAATTTGTTACTCTTATTTATTATTTAGATTTCACCTCACATCGCATTTTACGTGCGTATTTTACACGTACAAGTAGTGTAACTTTGAACCCTGGAAATGAATAAAGATATCAAAAAAGATTTTCGAGGTAGTTCGAGATCGGGATCTAAGGAACACATGATAAAAATTTTAGCCATTTCCTGTGCATAGCTATCCTGCAATCTGCGGCTCGGTTTTGGTACCCAAAAGCCAGGTATTTCAGTTGTTCTGAGGAACCGTTCACGAACTAAATGGTTGCTCCACAAGCCTCTTAAGGCGCACCATCAACCACATATAATGCAAACAACCATTACCAAATTTGCTTCACCGCTCAAGATGGAGGACGTTCTTAATATTTAAGCTGTGACCCTGTGGTGTAGGATATTAACTTTACAGCGACTGTTATGTTGGGTGTACAAAATGTTCCCTTGCCCAAGAGCCATCAAAAACACTTGAACTTTGCCTTTCTTTCACCAAGTGAATCTCAAATATGAGCTCTGGCAATGTCGTTTTTGTGTGCGGTGCTTTAGAACGGACTAGATACATTATGTAAACAAAAGTATCTGGACACCTCCAAAAAGATATGTTTTTCATATTAAGTGCATTGTGCTGCCACCTAGTGCCAAATATTCCATATCAGTGACCTCAGTAGTTATTAGATATCGTGAGAGAGCAGAATGGGGCCCTCCACCGAACTCACGGACTTCGAACGTGGTCAGGTGACTGGGTGTCACTTGCGTCATGAGTCTGTACGCGAGATTTCCACACTCCTAAACATACCTAGGTCCAAGGTTTCCGATGAGACAGTGAAGTGGAAACGTGAAGGAACACGTACAGATCAAAAGCGTACAGGCCGACCTCGTCTGTTGACTGACACAGACTGCCGACAGTTGAAGTGGGTCGTAATATATAATAGGCAGACATCTATCCAGACCATGACACAGGAATTCCAAACAGCATCAGAATCCACTGAAAGTACTATGAAAGTTAGGCGGGAGGTGAGAAAACTTGCATTTCATGGTCGAGCGGCTGCTAATAAGTCACACATCGTGCCGGTAAATGCCAAACGACGCATCGCTTGGTGTAAGGAGCGTAAACATCGGACGATTGAACAGTAGGAAAACGTTGTGTGGAGTGACGAATCACGGTACACAAGGTGGTGATGGCTCAAATGGTTCAAATGGCTCTGAGCACTATGGGACTCAACTGCTGAGGTCATTAGTCCCCTAGAACTTAGAACTAGTTAAACCTAACTAACCTAAGGACATCACACACATCCATGCCCGAGGCAGGATTCGAACCTGCGACCGTAGTGGCCTTGCGGTTCCAGACTGCAGCGCCTTTAACCGCACGGCCACTTCGGCCGGCAAGGTGGTGATCCGATGGCAGGGTGTAGGTATGGCGAATACCCGGTGAACGTTATCTGCCAGCGTCTGTAGTGCCAACAGTAAAATTCGGAGGCGGTGGTGTTGTAGTGTGTTCGGGTTTTTCATCGAGGGGGCTTGCACCCATTCTTGTTTTGCGTGGCACTATCACGGCACAGGTCTACATTGATGTTTTAAGCACCTTCCTGCTTCCTACTCCATCCGGGGATGGCGATTGCATCTTTCAACACGTTCGAGCACCTGTTCATAATGCACTGCCTGTGGCGGAGTGGTTACACGACAATAAAATCCCTGTAATGGACTGCCTGCTCAGAGTCCTGACCGGAATCCTATTCAACACCTATGGGATGTTTCGGAATGCCGACTTCATGCCAGACATCACTGACCGACATCGACAGCTCTCCTCAGTGCAAGACTCCGTGAAGAATTGGCTGCCATTCCCCAAGAAACCCTCCAGAACCTGATTGAATTTATGCCTGCGAGAGTGGACGCTGTCATCAGGGCTAAGGGTGTGCCAACACCATATTGAATTCCAGCATTACCGATGAAGGGAGCCACGAACTTGTAAGCCATTTTGAGCCAGGTGTCCGGATACTTTTGATCACATTGTGTAGCATGCGTACTGATTTCGAGTTACATCTTGAATGATAAACAACGCTGTAAACTTGGATAAAAGACTGTTAGTACGAATTATAGACTACACTAGGATGTAAGTCAGTTTTACTCTTTCCATAAATATGATTCGCCTGTGATAAGCTTTAGTCCAACATAGTCTGTATGTGGTGTATCTTGGTGAATCTCAGTACTCTGCGTTCGATGCAGTTTGGTAACACAAAACTATAAAACTGGATCTGAGAGCGGCTTACTGATATCGTAGCACTGAAGCTTCACCTGCAGTTCATCAAAAATGTTTCGATATACGGGGTGTTCCATAACTCACGTTATACACATCTACAAGTTGTAGGGTGGAATTAGTAGATCATGTTTTACACAGGAAACATCGTCTAACGACGCTATACAGGGTCAAACTTACATTCGTTGGCATATATACAGGATGCTTCCACGCTGATGTTACAAACTTAGTAGGGTGATGCAGAAGGAGAAATGAACTTGTGGCAAGGGTCCCTGTACCGGAAAAGGACGACTCACAAGTCACACGTGAAAACCGTTCTGATATCTTTGACATTGAAATGTACATACTTCTGCTGTTGTAGCTAAGGTTGTAGGGTGGGCAACTTCCAATAAAGGTAGTGTGGATCAAAACAAGAAAAACTGTCCAGTCAGCATGGGCTCTAAATTGGTTACCTTAAGAGCGACGTGCCCTTGTTCAATATACTAGTGCTCATAGCTCCTAAGGTATGCATTTTAGAAGCCTTTTTGTCTAGTTTTGGTGGTGTGAGCCATTGGCAGCTCAAAAAATAACCATATATTAACATTGCGGCTCCCGTGTTCGGTGATCAACGCCCCCCCCCCCCCTTCCCCCTTTTCACTAGGATGGCCCGCGGTGCCCACTTGCTGATGTTAGCCTTCCATTGGCTGCGTCGAAGCATCCAGCGTTGTTGACACCAGTACTACCACCCTGACAACCACCGCCTTACGGTAGTTTGCGTGAGGAGTCATCGACACAGACGTAGGAGACAGAAACTCTCCTAGCGGAATCCAGCCTCTGGTGCAAAAACACGCCCCCTGCAAGTGGCAGCAGGGGGCACATAAGTACCCTCCGGGTAACGGAGAAATGCCCGTCTACACCACGAGTGGTCCGAGCAACTTCTCTTCGGGACAGGCGTTTGGCAGCTGCTGTGTGGTGCTGGTGGATGTCTACAAGTGGTGAGCACTAAGTCCAGGAAGACCAACTTAGATGTGGTCTGGAGTTGGCCGAAATGTGGAAGCTGCGTGCTGTTCCTTCTATGACTGGCAAATGGTGCAGCCGTCACGTCCTGGTAGATACTGCTCGAATGATCCTGCTTAAGTGAGGGAGCATTTATACTCACACGTTGTGCTGACGTACCGTTTTCCATTACGCCCAGCATTTCACCAACTCGTCCTGCGACTATGTCAACGTCTACATCTGTTATCTACGAACCACTGTGAAGTTCCCGGTAGAAATGAAATGGCTGGCCGGAGTGGCCGCGCGGTTAAAGGCGCTACAGTCTGGAACCGCAAGACCGCTACGGTCGCAGGTTCAAATCCTGCCTCGGGAATGGATGTGTGTGATGTCCATAGGTTAGTTAGGTTTAAGTAGTTCTAAGTTCTAGGGGACTTATGACCACAGCAGTTGAGTCCCATAGTGCTCAGAGCCATTTGACCCATTTTTTACAAATGAAATGATGATGTGGCATTCATGGTCGGGAGGCCCCGTCTGAGGAAGTTCGGTCGCTTGGTTGCAAGTCTTATTTCAGGTGACGTCACACTGGACATATTGCGCTTCGGTGATCACGAATGTTGATAAGCACAAGACAACACGCAGTCCATGAGCGGAGAAAATCTTCCACACGTCCGGGGATCGAACCAGGGCCAGTTGCGTGGTCGGCAAGGACGTTACCACTCAGCTAAGCAGGCGAACTGTAGCATTTATTAGGGCTTCCTTCTTTTCCATTCACGGATGAAGTGCAGGAAGAATAAGTGTTTAAATGCGTCTGTTAGTGATGTAATTTTTTCCTCCCTGTCCTTTGTGAGCGATATGTAGAAGGATTCAGTATATTCATACAGATATCGTTTAAAGGAGGTTCTTCACATTTCTTTAGTAGAATTATTCGGATTAGTTTCCGTATTTCCACAAGAATATGCTAACTAAGTCCTTTGAACATTTACAGTATGTGAAACACTTCTGCTGATCAAACACACCTCTTGACAATTTGTGGTGGCCTTCTCTCCACACGTTCAATATCCCCTGCTAATCATATTTGGTACGGGTCCCACACACTTGAAGAATATTGTAGGAGTGATTTGTCAGGAATCTGATTTGTAATCTGATTCCATTTCTCTAGGATTCTACCAATAAACCGATGTCAGCTACCTGCTTTACTGACGACTGAACCTATTTGGTCGTTCCATTTCAAGTCCCTAACAAAAAGCTACTCCCAGGTATTTGTATGAGAAGACGACTTCCAAGTTGTTATACTCTGATATTACATAAATAGGATACCATGTTCTTTACGTTTTAGTTGTGCACAGTTTTATATTTAAGGTAAGCTGCCAAGCATTGCACGATTTTGAACTCAAGTTATCTTTCTCCCTTCTCATTCCTGGTACCAAGACCATTTCTCCCGTAACTCTTTCTTCTATTCCTTCACCTACAAACCCATTCCAGGCCCCCAGAGCTATTAGATTTTCATCTTCTTTCAAGTACTGAAATACTCGTTCAATAGCTTCATATACTCTCCCTGTCTTTTCTTCATCAGCTTGCAACGTCGGTAGGTATATTTGAACTGTCGTTGTCGAGGTTGGTTTGCTCGAGATACTGATGAGAACAGCCCAATCACGGATCTGTTCACAATAACACACTCTCTGCCCTATATTCATATTCATAACGATTCCTACTCCCATTATGTCATTTTCCGCTACTGTTGAAATTACCCTGTACTCATCTGATCACAAATCCTTGTCTTTTTTTTTTTTTTTAATTTCACTTTACTGACGCTATTTCTGGATTGAGCCTTCACATTTTCCTTTACAGGTTTTCTAGTTTTTCTAAAACGATAAAACTTCTGATATTCCTCCTACTTACTACTGGGACGTTATCCTTTCGGTGTTTACTCAGTCTCTTTGTCGTGGTCACGTGCCCATTGGCTATTCCCTCCAGGATATCCGAATGGGGAACTATTCAAGAATTTTTGCGAATGGAGAGGTCGTCATGACACTTTTTTCAATTACAGGCCATATATCCTATGCATACACATTATGTGTTTTTAATGCTGTGGTTTCCATTGCCTTCTGCATTCCCATGCCATTGGTCATTGCTGATTTTGCCACTTTATGGGTAGTTTTTAATTTCACTTTACTGACGCTATTTCTGGATTGAGCCTTCACATTTTCCTTTACAGGTTTTCTAGTTTTTCTAAAACGATAAAACTTCTCATATTCCTCCTACTGACTACTGGGACGTTATCCTTTCGGTGGTTACTCAGTCTCTCTGTCGTGGTCACGTGCCCATTGGCTATTCCCTCCAGGATATCCGAATGGGGAAATATTCAAGAATTTTTGCGAATGGAGAGGTCGTCATGACACTTTTTTCAATTACAGGCCATATATCATATGCATACACATTATGTGTTTTTAATGCTGTGGTTTCCATTGCCTTCTGCATTCCCATGCCATTGGTAATTGCTGATTTTGTCACTTTATGGGTGGTTTCCCACCGCAAGGGCAAGAGGGTGCCGTGAACCTCTGCCCGCTCTTCCGCCCTCTTTCACAAGACCGGAGGCAGAATGAGGATGATTTCATATACCGGAAGTAATCGGCCGCAAATGCATTCGAGTTTTATTCAGAATCTAAGCGGTAGCGGGGATCGAACACGGAGTCGAAGATGTTTCGATTACTAGTCAAAGACGCTCCCCCGAACCATGGATTCGATCCGTTACACAGCGACTACACATATAACCTAGGTACAACTACAAAAACTGCGACTCACAAACTTATTCCGTACATGTTTCCACAAAATCACACTGCTTTTCGGCACGGAAAGCTTCCTTACTTTAATGCTGCCTAGCTTTTTAATCCTAACACAATACAAAAATCACAATATTATATACACAGTATTACTTCTCATTTCGTCACTCTACAACCATATGGTATGTCTCTTACCGGTCGAGAGATCTCTTTGCTCCCATACTTCTCCTTATACACCTTGCTCTCCTCCTTCGTTACGGGGGATTGGTACTGGTGGAAAAGCGCCATTCGGTGCACATGGAAGAGGATGTCTGACCTAAACTGCCGTTCTTCTCTTCGGAAAGAGGAATTTGACATTGAGTGGTGATGTTGTCTAAAACTTCATACGGTCATTGACTTAAAGGACAAATGTTAAGGTAATTTCAGGTGTCCTGCAAGATAGTGTTATAGGTAAATTACTGTCTACCCTACAAAACATGAATGATCAAGTGGATGATGTCGGTCGTTTCATGAAGCTATTGCCATTGTACGCTGTTGTCTATAGAAAGGTGACAAGATCAAAGATTCGAGTGAAATGCCGAATATCTGTAAAGGATCGACGATTGGTAATTGGCGCTGAATGTAAATAAATGTAAATACTAGGCACAGACAGATGAAGAAGAAATCCACTGTTGTTCGATTGTTTCTAATCACTTCCATTAAGACAGCATTGTAGTTATTTTTCCTTACCCATGATATTCTGTAACCCATGGCATTTTTGCGGATTAAAAGTGCTACACTTTATTGGTTTCGCGGAAAAACAACATTCATTTCATACGTTCTCGCATCATGTTCCCTGAGTTACATAATGACAGAGATCCTCCAAGGATGTGGAACGAATCTACATACACACTTACCGGGAGGAGGAACCACTGCTGGCTACATCTGTGAAGTACAGTAGCAACAGACTGTGACTGCCTATCTACAAAAACGTATGTGTGTGTGTGTGTGTGTGTGTGTGTGTGTGTGTGTGCGGAAAGTAACATCTATTTTTTTGTAAATTTATACGAGTATAGTACTAAGATGCTATTATTATCTAATATTTCAGACATAGCATCATCATTAGCTATCCATATATTGGCAAAATTGATATCTGTTCTGCACAAATACTACAGTTAGACAGACCTAACATTCCTAAATATTCACATATACAATACAAACTAAGTATTCTAAGTATTGCTTTTTTGTTACTTTCGTGCCTGACGTCCGCTACATAACCGCTATAAGCTTTTGCACAAAAATATAAAACTCCATTCTGAACCTATATGGAGAGATTTCTACTTCCAATTTCTGCTCGGACTGTGTTGAAGGATCGACCACTTTCACTCGTAGGGTTCACAGTCGAGTGGAGAGAGACTCATTCTCACGTTCAGTATCTGCGACAACTCACTACAAAAGGAGTTAACATCGGGAACGTCATATAGTTGATTGACCATTTAAAACAAACAGGTGGAGAAGTGGACGCCTGGGTCTAATTAACTGGGAGAATCTGTTGGAAATGCTTTCACGGAAGAAGTGACTTGCAGACCACTTGTTCATGGTTTATGGTAAATGCTTATCATTCGGGGTTCCCTATCAGCTCTGATTAGAAATAGACATGGAGAAGATCTAGCGGAGAGCTGCGCACTTAAGCGTGCAATCGATCAGTCGGCGAGGGGAAATTCACTCAGATGGCCAACAAACGCATGTGGCAGCGCAGAAAGAGAGGAGTTATGCATCACAGTGAGGTTTAGCGTTTTGGCACTTGTCCTCGATTTATTGCTAAGCCTTATCATTTGAAACCAGCGATAACGTTGTAGGGTTTCTTTACAACATTCACAGAGAGCAGACCGCAGTTAAAGAGTCCGAAGGTATAAATGTGATGCGGTTTGAAGGAATGAGACAAGGCTTGCAGCATATCGTCTACATTATTCTGTCCGTGCACTGAGTAGGCTGTGAAGGAAATAAGGAGGAATTTGGAAGAGGAATTAAATTTTAGGGGCAAGAAAAATCTATTAACTTTTCCAATAACGTTGTAATTGTGTCAGTATCGTCAGAGGACTTCGTAGAGTAGTTGAATGGAATGATTATAGTCTCGAACAGAGGTAAAGCAAGGATAATAGAATGTATTCGAACCAAATCAGATTATACCGGGGGTATTAGACAGGGGTATAAGACAGTGACAGTAGTAGATCAGTTAAGCTATCTGGCCAGCAAAATATGATGACCGAAGTTGAGAGTCCATAAAACGCATTCTGGTAATAGTAGGAAAAGTATATTTTAGAGAGAGAATTTGCTAACACGTAATATTAATTTAAGTGACATGAGGTCCTGTATTTGTCTGGAGTGTAGCCTTGTACGTGTGTGAAACATAGGCAATATGTATCTCAAACAAGAAGGGGACAGAATCATTTCGCATGATGTACTACAGAAGAAAACTAAAGATGAGATGGGTAGATCGAATTACAAAACGGAATGTACTGAATCGAACAGGGGAGAAAAAGAAATGTTTTGCATAATTTAACCATGAGAATGAGTCAGTTAATATGGTAGTGCACATCCTGAGCCATCGAGGAATTGTTAACTAGGTAATGGAAAAAAATGTGGGGGTCATAAAAGTTTTGGACGGAGACTAAGGCTTGAGGATATGAAGCAGGTTAAAATGTATGTAAGCTGTGGCAGTTATTCAGCGATGAAGAAGCTTGCAAAGACTATTCTGGCATGGAGAATATTCTGTGAGAGGAACTAGCTACTGTATTTATTTACAATCACGCCACACACTACAAAGAGTTGTGAAGGCAGATCTAGGGAAATGTATGAACAGAAAGCTGGGGACACGTGGGACAAACACAGAATAATATGTAACAACGTGAGCTTCACAAAGCAATACAAGAAGAACTGAGATACTTATTATTGGTGCATCCACACCATAGCTGGCACGCACGTATGTATTACCAACATTTCACACTGCAGAATTTAAGGCTTTTGATGTAGCCGTTACTTTAAAAACGTCGTGTGTACCTGAAGTCATCATCGCATAACCAGTAATATAACTTGTCATACGCAAATTGTGAAGAACTCCGTACCATGCTATACTATCACACTGTTTTTTCATCATTACATTAACCACATTTATTTGTCATATGTAATACTGGTGTTTCTTTATCTGTGGCGCCATTTCGAAACCGTAGGTTCACTGTGAACGTGATAACTCAGCAAAGGTAAATATAAACAAAAAGTGATATTGTTAGTTCTCAAAAGTAAAATCATCGACTTTGCTGTTGAAGGAAAATTTCCTAATGAACACATCAGTTCATAGTAATTACCGCAAATAAATCCAATGCTACGTTGAAAACACCTGTGTGAAGAACACTGACATTTATCGTTTATTCTGTTGACAAAAACAATATTACCGCATTCATAAATGTACAACTGCGGCCTGTAACTTGTAGGTGAGAAAGACCTTCTCCTTCGGCGAAGGCGAATTCTGTTCACTGCATAATCTCAACGGTGAGCGTGATCGTCAACAATAGGTAACATCTCGAGACAACGAGAGCCGTTCCCTAGCAACAGTCTGAGGCGTTATTCGAAGGACTGTGATTCGCTACTAACGAATCTCTTCGTGCGAGCCGAGGAAGACTACGCTACGTACGCGGTAAGCGTCAACTGTCAAGCGTGTTATTGTCTCCTTATGCAGGCGATATGTTTTCATCACTTAGGGGGCTCAGATAAAGACCAGTGAGACAAGGCGCGCAATCCACTCAGAGTTCTATGATACTTCTCGCGATTGCCGTAATTTAGAACATCATTTCGCACATCTAGGGCCTTCAAAGCGCATATGACATTTAGAAACCTCTGTAACGTTGGATTCAGCATAATTCTAGTATGAATTAAGAAAAGTGGTCAACGGCTCCGTTAGCTAAGATGAAGGCGATCTTGAAATCCAGTTTAGCTTCATTTCCAACACATGTAGCGAAAAGCAGCTGAAATTGCACTATCGATGTGGTAGCTCTCTGTACCTCCACGATGGCATATGGTAAAAACGTGTATTGCATCTTCAGGCTGTAGTTATGTTTGGAAGTCGTAATTAAAATATCATTGCTGAGTGCGGATATCATCCCTTGTGCGCAACTGTCATGTATTCCTGAAGACACACTGTTTGCTAATGTGACGCATATGTAAGGTAATGTGGGCGACGGATTGCGTATTGTTTAGAATCGGTTGATAGGAAAACGTTTCTGAATTTGAAATTGGACTGTGGAACAGATTCAGTACCGTTCAACAAAGCTCTCAGATATAATATGCTTTAATTGTCAACTTTCCTCAAATATTATGCCGATTGGATGTAATGAAAACATCATCAATTGCAGCTGATGCGCACTACGCTTTTTAAGAGTGAAACTTGCACGCCTTTTGTTTTGCAGTCATTGGAAATGTTAAGTAACCTGTATTAGGGACACTAAATTGTTGGCATTACAACAACAAATCACAGAAAGTTTCTGTTAAAATGCAAAGGAGAAATTACTTTTCTTTTTTACGTCGCATTATCAGAAACACATGTGTCATTCGTTTCCCCCTGTACCATGATAAATGACCCCATATGGTTTACGTCTTTGGTGACTAAAAAAAAAAAAAAAAAATAAAGCACCAGCAGACCTACAGCGGAATGTAAGAAGTAATACCGAATTCTAAATGATTGCTGAAAGTTGTTGAAAGATATAGAAACAGAGTTACTTTCCGTTGAGTAAACAGAAAATACTTCACAGCACACGGAAATTAACGTAATGTATTCCTTTTTAATTACATATAACAGGAAGAGTATTTGTAAATTGTTGTGGTATTCTTTCATACAAAAAATATAAAATACACTCAATGGAAGAAAATCTTCTTTCCTTTCATTACATTCCTTTGTAGGTCCAATTTAGTACATCTGACAATGTAAAAACTTGAATATCTCACAAGTTAAAATTTTAATGATGTCATGGAACTGATACTTCATTCCAAGCAAAACTAATTCCTTATGGTTCGAGAGTTCCATTAAATGTTCCATTAAATTATAGTAAATTTTTAGTATCATCTTGAGAGTGGGAATATTTAAGTTGTCTTGGTTCCATCAATTCTCAATGGTTTCCAACTATTTGGAACCTAGTATACTGCGTTGTTAGTCTTTTTCTCAGAGAGATAAGATTTTTGGCTGTCAGGCAACTTGTGCCAGTTTCTTATTTCTCCACAGACCAATTTATTGTAATAACTGACATGGAAGTTTAATAGAATAAAATATAACAAACATACACACGTACTTTCTCTTGCAGGTCTAAATAATTCCGTAACTGTTGCATCATTAATATTTCACGTATCACCACGAGTCAGTGAAAACATTGGACTCACTGGACGTACGACGTACACACACACACACACACACACACACACACACACATACACACACACACACACACAAACGCACATTGTTTCGAATTACGTCTGGTCTGTAGAGATACTCGGCACATTCTGAGGTATCAAGAAATTAACTAGGTAATGGAAGAAGATGTAACAGAGCATGTGCATCCAAGATAGCCACACAAAGCCAAACAGGAAGAAATGAGATACACATTATCGTTGCATTTCCCCCGTAACTGGTGCATATGTGTTACCCACACTCATACGGCGGCTGTTAAGCCCTCTGATTTATCTGTTATTTTAAAAACTTCGTGTTTAATGGCAGTGAGATCTGGGTGAGTGGTAATGAAACGTCGACCACGGAAGTTGTGAAGGGTTCGGACCACGTTGTGTAGTCACAGACTTTATTCTCCAATACAGTAACCAGTTTTGTTTGTTATATTTGCCTGATTTCTCCCTGTTTGTGGCAGCATTTCGGAACCGAAGTGAACAGAAACTTGGAAAACATAAACTTCGAGGCAAAATATAAGCAAAAAGTGAAAGGAAAATCATCGTCTTTGCTGTCGAATTCCAATTCCTTCTAACCTGACGTCTGAATCACGATGCTCACGTGAGTTCATGAAACGTTACTGCATATAGCGCCAATGCTTTGCAGACAACACTAATGTGAAAGAAATTGAAGTTTGTTAGACACTCTGTTGTCATAATGTACATTACTGTGTTCAATATTGTTGTACAAACTCCTTCAGTAAGCTTGTGGATTAATAAGACTTTCTCCTTCGGCGAAGACAAATTCTGTTTACTGTATAACCTCAACGGTGAGCGAGACCGTCAACAGTAGGCAACAGCTCGAGACAACGAGAGCCGTTCCCTAGCGACAGTCTAAGGCGTTACTCGAAGGACTGTGATTCGCAGGTCTACGATCCTCAAAGAGGGCGGGGGTGGGGGAGAGTGGGGGCGGTGGGATATTTGTAGGGACCGCTAAAACGTGAGCGTCAGCATAATTGCGGCTTTCCGTCATGGTGTCAGATGTTACATCAAATTACAATTCTCAACACGTGCCTTACTTTTTTTCCTGATTCCTTTCCCATTGCCGTTTAATTTACTTACTATCGGCCTGATTTATACGTTAAATTGTCGCGACAGAGTTTTTTCGGGTGAGATTCTTAGTATTATGCGAAAAATTCTGAGGGCAAATTGATTTGTGAAGCACTGCGTATTGTTTGTAGCTGGTTGGTATGAAAATTATTTCTGAGTTTCAAATCGGGGAGTGAAACATTGTAAGCATCGTTCAAGAAATCTCTCAAGTGTGATTTGTTTTGACTTTCAAGTTATTTTTAAAATATATCCCGATTAGGTGTAATTAAAACATGATCTAGTGCAACAAATGTGCGCAATGCTTATAGAACCAAATGTAATGGTCAAAGTTCGTGCTTTTAATTTTACAGTCATTGAAAATGATACACACCTCATATTTAAAACACGAACTTACTGGTATTATAACACAAAATCGTAGTGAATTTTCTGTATTGAGTGTAGAATAGGAAATTTTTGATTTTCTTTATCACTTTATTACAAACTCATTTATTCTTACATCATGATAAGTGTTTGGTTTCTGTTTTGCTTTGGTGACTAGTAAAAACCTACCGCGTCAGCTGAGACATAAAACAGAATGTAAAAAGAAATACAGATTCGAAATGATTGCTGAAATATTGATGAAAAATTTAGAAACAATTGGAATTACTTTCCACAGATCCAACCGGAAAAACTTTGCAGTTCACGGAAATTTGCCCAATATATTCCTTGTAATAACTTCTAAACAGAAAGCCTATTTATAAATCGAGGTATCACTTAAGTACAAAGAATACAAAATACACTAATTCAAAATACGCTCATTTCGAGAGAATGTTCTTCGGTTTCATTACATTGCTTCGCCGGTTCTACCTGGCAAATGTGATAATGTAGACGAATTTAATCTGTCTCAGTATAATATTATAATGATACTGTGCAACTGATAATTAATTCCCAATAAAATGGTTCCCTTGAAATTTTAGAGCCCCATTTGACTAGACTGAATTAGTAATGTCATCTTCAAACAGGGGATATTTAAAATTTTTTGGTTTCCAACTATTTGGAAACTAGTTCATCGTTTGTTTTCAGCCCCGGAGAGCGAATATCTTTGTCTGTCAGACCACTTGCCACAGTTTCTTATTCTTCCAAAAGCCGGTTTACTATTTTAACAGACATTGAAGTTTAAAACAAAAATATCACAAAACACATATGTACTATCGTTTACAGGTCTACATAATTCCGTAATTGTTGTTTCACTATTATTTCACATCTCACCACCAGTCACTGAACACATTACGCTCACTGATCGTACGACACGCACATCATTTCAACTTATACCCGGTCTGCTGAGATGCCCCAGCTTCTCCATTACACGCATTGTATGTTCCCGCTTGTCTTTCTGCAATCCTGATACAGCATATGCTCCCAGGTCTTGGGAAATCCATTTACCAGCTCCTCGAATATTGCTCTGACACTATGCTGCCGAATGACAATTACTTTTCAATTTTTTTTCTAACCATATCATTTCTAGCAACTCCTGTTTAGTAGCATGTTTTATGGAATCCTTAACGATGTACTATCAGACAATCATGCTGATTTCTTAACCATCTTATTTTATGTTAACTGTTTCATTTCCTTGCGACATTTACGGAATAGCTTGACACTCTAGTAGAAAATAACGTTTTGAATGTTTTGTTTACTTGTTCTAAGCAAAACACGTCCGGTAAACACGGGCTCTAAACTGCATACCTGAAGAGCTGTGAACACTTGTTCATATTCGTTATTGTGAAGCACACCTCATCTACTGAACAAGTGTATACAGCTCTGAAGGTATGCATTATAGAGTCCACGTTTACTGGACACTTTTTCTCGTTTTCATCCATTCTACAGCCTCTGAAAGTTGTCCCCCTTACAATCTTAGCAACAACAATGCCATGTATTCCACTGTCAGAGGTATCAGAACGTATTTCGCTTATAGCTTATGACTCATTTGTTTCCGGTATAGCGACTCTTACCTAAAATTGATACATTTATCGTCCTCCTTCATCCTAGGAAGGTTGTAAAATCATCATGGAGTTACCCTGTATATTCATTCATTTACAGGCGCCGGTGCTTATAACTCTGAAGTTCTTCAGCCTCGCTGGATGACATTTCCCGACTTGGGTTCCTATTCAAAATATTATGTACTCACTCCCTACTACATGTCCTACAAGTCTGTATCGGGTATTTCAGAACGCTCTCTATATTGTGTGTAGCAAACAACTTTCTTCTGTAAAACAATAGACGTTGATTTTACTTTTTGCGATGTTGTGTAATTAAGAATTTAGCGCAGACTTTTAGTTAGGAATTCTTCTCTCTATTCGCATGCCCATCTGATTATCTGATGTTCATGTGGCCTTATCTCGTTTTCTCTGTGCTAATTCAAATTCATACTCCTCACTCCAGTATTTCATTCCTCGCTATGTTTTTTTTTTCCCTTACACGCTCGTATATCTCGAATCACTAATTCTAGCAGAATTTGAAGAACAAACGCTTCTACAGCGCCCCGGTTTTCTATCTGCCGACCAGGAGATCTGCATATGCTAGCTGATGATCGTGTTTTTAACCAGGAAATATTGTCTACTTATCGATTCGAAATGGTCATTCGGTCAACCTTTTAAGAAATATGCGGTCACGATGAAGATCGCATTGGATAAGAGCTCGTCTTGCTGCCCCTTTCATTTGTTTCGTATTGAGTGAGAAGCGCTAAACTGGAAGCAATTTCTACTCGCAGAAAACTGGACTTTCTTTAGAAACGCTCTAACTCGACGATAACTGTAAATGCATCAGTAAGAATTACGAACTGCAAAGTTTCATGCCCCTGCGGTAATTTTTATGTTGCATTACATTTCTTTTTAGTGTGGTAAGTTTTTCGGCCGACTTCAGCAGTTACTGTAGAATTAGACAGCTCGTGGCACTAACTTTTTTTCGGGCGCAGATGTTTCGTCGCTTTTGGAGCCGTCTGTTCCCTAAGGAGCCCGACTGCTGTTTTTCTTGCCTCTTCAAGAGGAGGAGACACACTGATGATGAAGATCTAGAAGAAATGTGTGATAAGGAGGTGACAAGGGGTGAATCGCAGGTGAGCAGAGACCTCTTATCTGAAAGAATGTAGCAACACATCACTGTAGTCACAAAAGATACTACTGTCTGTATTATACCAAGACGTGCTGTACGTCATAACAAGTTCTCAACGAAAAATGTCCTTATCAGTTATGAAATGTGTAGAAATATCTATACATTTTTGCTAATAATAATGTTAGTTTCACTATCTTAAAGAGTAGTTCCGACACTAGTGTTTAAAAGGATGATTACTCACATATGGGCTGAATTGTTCCACTAATTCGTCCACTTGTTTTCGCAGCCACCTGCGATGTTGATGGCTGGATTAGAGGGAACAACTGACCCGGAAAAGTCGCACAACTGGGTCAGGATTTCAACTCTGCACCAGAAACCAGAAGATTTTTATGACAGCTATGTGCCGTTTGTCGAAACTTTGGCCACATCAGAATCTGTAGAGTCAAAAATAGTTGCATGCAGAATTATTTACGCATTTTATGGACGTTTTTCACCCCAAACTAAAGGTAATTCCCTTAGAATGATGAAATTAACTATTCAGGCTAATTGAAAGTGTGTGTGAAATGTTAGTAAAGTAGTTTATCCACGATCTGAATGTAAGGTACTGGATCATTTCGTTTACTCAAAGAAACGTATTAATCACTTCAACACTCTACTTTACGAAATGTCTCGTTTTTACGCCATGTTTAGTTACATGAAGTTCAGTTTGAGTGGATAAAGTAATCATATGATAGATGTGTAATGGTAGCTAATTCTTAATATTCTGCATTTGATACTAATTTCTACCAACTAATTCTCCTTCGTAATTTATCATATAACTTAATCCTAGTTATTGAGCCATCTTCACTCCCAATGAACATAAATGATAAACCTCCAATATTTTTCTGTTTCATTTGTTTTCAGATGAGATGTGGAAAATATTGAATCGTCTTAGCGTCGACGATGACTTACGTGTGAGGAGAATGGTCATAACAGTATTGGCTAACTTCGCAAAAGAATATGGTACAGCACCGTACATGTCTTACATCATACCAGTTCTAGAGAGGATGGCAGAAGATGAAAAGGTACAATAATTTTAGATAACATGTTTTAAAATTAATGTTGTTTGCATGGTGATACAAAATAATTTTTTTCACGCAAGATATTTGACAGAAATGCCATAATGGTTTTTAAAATTGTCTGCATTTCGTCTGCTGTCAGAAACATCTACTTCCAGGAAGTGTTTATCTCTTTTTAGCGAATAAATGTAATAATCAGATAATTACAGGTCCATCTAAATAAGTGCCTGTTTGACACAGGGAAAACAAGTGATATATATCTGGAGCAATGTAATCATATTTAATTATGTATGAACTGCCATTCAGTTTTTTCAGCTGTGACTCAGTGATCTTCAGTTCTATGCATCTCAAGAATAATAAACTCAAGCGTTTCTTTATTTCAACAGGATGACCCCTGCGTTGAAGTTATTCAACTGTTGATTTACATTTCCACGTGGCCACACGTTCCTGAGGACTTGCGACAAGCTGTAATTCCGGCCTTGCTGAAGTATGCAGTACACCCTTCGTGGGAGGTGCGATACGTGATTGCAAACAACTTCAACGAAGTACGTATGTTAAGCACATGGATTACAGCGCTAAACCATTACATAACAATGGATCGTTATGTTTGCAATTTCAGCATTATTATGTTGTTATCTCTGTCTAAGGAAAACCGATTCGTCTAAATCTTGTGCTTGAAAACGGCGTAATGCTGAAACTACAAGCGTATAATGAAATTTTTCACGTCACTACTCTCTCGAATTGTTTTAAATTGTTGCTCTTTGGTTTATTTATTTATTTTTTGATTATTGGCGTAACAACGCATATATGGAAAGAGTTACGTGAAATACTTTTAACAATGCTGTGCTTTGAATTTCTTTATCATCGTTACCTTTTTGCAAAATAAAATGTATCTATGGAAGTCTTATTGTTCTGTATCTGGCCTACAATTTAAAGAACGATTTTTCTTAACTGCAACTCATGCTAAGGATCAATATAACTTCCCTACTTCATAGTTATTAAAAGTTGAAATTACTTTTAATGAACACTGATGTTACAGTTCGTATGATCGTTCAAAAACACAAGTTCGCAGTGGATTTTATTTCTTGGTGAAATACTATTTCATACCACGACTAGCCCAAGAACATGAGACTCTCATAAAAAAAATTACGTTATCACTATAAAATTTGCCAGATCAGAACGGAGCACAGCAAGATTACTATCAGATTTTGAAGGTACATTAAATTATTTGCACTGTAAATTATATCCTATCAGCAGCCCGCGTCAACCTGCAACACATCATAAAATCTGCTGATCTTCACTGCCAGCCTGGGAGCTAAAAGAAATAATATTATTTTACTATTATTTTACCGCTTCCTTGCGGTATGCTCGACTATATTGTAAGTCGTTTAAATACGCCGCGGCAGCGGCTCTTCGTTCTCCACGCAGCTCAGCACCACAGATAATATTTATATAACTGAAAAATGTCTCAACAGGATGGGATAATAGGCAAGCAAGCTTTAACAACTAATAATACAAGTTTTCATTTACACAACTCTATTAAAACATTTAAATATCTCATTGATTACAGACCTGTGTGAATTCACACGTAATGGCGTACATTTCCCAGTCTCGACAAAAGAATGCCACATTCGCGTTCTCCACGACAACAACAGGAGATCTTACTCTCACAACTTCCAGATTAAGAAGACAAAGAATTTAATTTACATCACGCATTATATACTAGTTCCTTTTGTAATCTCTGTTCAACATTTATCTTCTGTGGCGGTTTTATTACTCGCCGACGCAGACGTTCTCAAAAATAAATAATAAAAAAATACATAATTTTACACAATGACACAATATGATACATCTAATTTTCTAATTACTACATAATATGTTGTTTTTGTTTCTTACTAGACGTTACAATGCCCCCTGGCAGCAATTGACTAACGTTGAAAATGTTCGGCAATATGCTGCCACTAACGTCTGTTTGGTTATTGTCTGTTACCTTGGTTGGAACATTCACTTTACACTTCTTAGTTCTTTCACACTGTAGGTTTAATTACACTTTTTATACTGTTCTTACACTTTGCGAGGTGACCGTCAACCTAGTCCCAGGGTCATTACATTTATTTGGCTCCCCCATTCGGGCTACGTGCGATCAGAAAACCTGGGAAAACTGCGCCGGAGCCATGGTCATCTCACAAAAAGTTCAGACTCTATTCAATGTTCACATATAACAAAGGCTATTTGTGATAGTATGTTAAACTTTTAGTCTCTTTGTTATCAATATAATATTTGTGTTCTGGATTGTAATGAAAGTCACTTATTACACATTTTTACAATAGTATAATGAATCGTCCTTGCACTTACTCGCGACAGTTGGTTTAAAATGTCTAGCATTCGTGCGAGTATCCTTCATTAACATGACGAAAACATATTAGATCGATACATCACTAAACCCATGAATACTTTGAATTTGTGTTGGATAACTCAAAAAAAAATGTTTGTCACATCATTTCGTGTCCACTAAACCCTGTTCATGTTAGTGCATTAGATTCATAGTTGATAGTTCATTTGAATGACAACAATGTTGTACGGAGCTGGCGGCGCGAAGCAATTGTTGAGTAGCGTCGTCTGGAACGCCGCGTACCGACGGCCGCTGGGTTCGACGACCGGCTCTCAGTAACAGCGACGTCGTGCTGACGTGGCGCCCAAGCAGTCGCGAACCGCGGCGAACCATTCGCCGATGTCGGCGAGTGGCAGTGGTTTACCGCGACCGGCTGGCTGGCGGCACGGCACTCGTCTCTGCTTCTCCGCGTGGCTCCCCGTCGTAGCGCATGAAACAAACATTCCACAACGGTGTACTGTCTTTAAGGACACAGATTACTAGCTGTGGAAGAAGATGCAACTTGTTAAAAGCGTTTATTGTTCAGTAGCCGTCGCTTCACTGGTATGCACTGGTATGTTTTGGCGTGATAACAGGTTTCTTGTGGCATTGTGACACTGGTATTCAGGGTTCGTCACACGCACATTGTACTACACATTTTCACTCACTCCCACGGTTGATACACTGCCAGAGCGTCTTTCAACACGCGAAAATGTTTCGTTACACACATACTAAATGTCTCCGTCGAGCGATGTTTGTTTGAATCGACTTCGAACGGATCAATAACTACTGTTTTTATACACTGTCTATTGTTCGTTGAGCACTGCACTAGGACAGTCTATCACTCAACACTAGACTTATCGACGTATATATTGGTGCAGATACAACAGTCATTTTCTGTCCCTACTACACACAATATTCCGTCCTTTCCTTAATTGTTTATGCACACAGTTTATTTTTTAATACCTTTTAACTGTTCTTCGCATAATTACTCTCATCTAGATGGCGTCTATTTGTTTTTACCTTATCACAACACAGTTTTCATATTGTTACTAGGCGTATATAGCCCTTTTGTAAATTTTTTTAAAGGTGTGTGATTTTTTTTTTTTTTTTTTTTTTTTGTACATAGTTTTCCTTTCCTCCTTTCAGTGTAGCTTGCCTGGTTATCACCCATCTAGCAAACAGATTTTACCATGTGCATGACAGCTTGACTTGGGCATATTGCTCAATAAATACTTCATTTAGCACTAGCATTATTTTTAATGAATTTTCCTATATGACTACAGTGTAGGTTCCGCATTGGTTGACTTAATTCGCGTATCGCGTAATGAATATTCAAGGGCGTGTACCAAGTACACAGGCTTCAATTGAAGCATTGCTACATACAGAGCGGAGTTTCCACGGAACGGGCTTGTTTTTAATTAGCTTCTGCTCCAGTGTCGTTCTCAAATCACTACTGGCAGCAAACATCACATCACATAATTGTTGCATATTACAAAGTCAATGTTTGGCTAGTAAAGACTCTCTCTCTCAGGGTTCCTTATTCTAATACAATTACAGCAATTACCTTACTATATAAGATTGCATCATTAATTGCACTTACACACTACACATAGAAAATGGTTCAAGAAATTAATCCTTTATAAAATGATTCAAGAAATTAATCCTCACTTTATCAACAAGAAGATTGTTCGTTGCTTAATGAGCATATAATATTTTAATGACTAATTGTCTGTAAACAAAATCTTTCCTGTGTAAGCTATTGCTCACTTTCTGATTCCACTTCCTCCAAGTTTAATTACACACAAATTTCTTTCTTAATACTAACATACTTATATTCTAAAACACAATTAAAATCTTCTTACAACTATTACTCTTTATATGTGATATGTCACTGAATAAATAACTTCACATCTTTACGTGGATATAATCCTTTGATCTTCCCCGTATGGGGATGTGCTAACAAATAGCTACATTCGTGTGGCACGCTTATTACTTCAAAGGGCCCTGAATATAGCAATTGCCACTTACTATTTTGTTTTAAGGTGGCTGAAGATTTAGGGTGGTTACGAATAAGTACTAGGTCTCCTACATTATATTTCTGTTCGTTAGTTACACCTCGATCGTACCTCTTTTTTTCTTTGGCCACTACTTCTCTCCTCGACCAAGGGATGGAGTAAGTTGCGCGACAGTATGTTTTATGGGGCATCACCTCTATGTGATATTGGTACCCTTTGACTATTCCTGGTCGGTCGGTAAATACCATAGTATATTCCGATAGTAGCTGCGTCAACTGTTGCTTTTGTGTATCGCTTAAACCTTCAGATTCCTGCACTTTGGTTTGAAATGCCTCAACATTTGTTTCAAAATTTCGATCCTCTAAATTCGGTTAATAGAGGTCTGCTGCATGTGAAAAATCATCGAGGTGTAGTACCCAAGGGTTCCTACCTTTGATATTGATTCGATTACAACACGGCACAAGTACCTCCTTCGATTTCATCATAGATAACTCAATCCTCCTACCCCTATTAATTATGCTTAATTTCCCCAAGGAGAGGTCGATCAATGCGTCCCTCTCACGGAGAAAATCTACTCCCAGAATGCAGGCCACCTTTAATCCTTTAACAACGAGGAACGAGCTCACTATGGCTTCGCCCTCCTTACAAATCTCCACCTGCACCTGGTACTTAACTGATTGGCTCTGTGCACTAATGGCTCCAGACACCTTACAATTATTAACCGGGAAAGTCGGAATGCTATGTCCTTTTCCCAGTGCTTTAAATAACTCCATACTCATTACACTTACTGAGGCACCTGTGTCGATGATTATATTCACTGCAACATCATTGATTTTCGCTTCGATAATAGCTTGCACATTTTCGTTATTATCTTTCTTACATTCGTGCGGTTCGTTCAGTAGATCTTTATCCATACTGACACCGTCGTTGTATCGCAGCATACGTATCCCAGGTATATTATTATCACTCGTGTTGCTCTCACTCCATCCCTCGGCCATCGATGGAGAGCATATCGAGGCCGATTCTCGTTTGTTGGATTGCTTACTTGTGAGGTACTTGGACGGCTATTGTCCGCGACCTCCACTATATGTACATTCTGATTTGTAGGCCGCCACGGCTGCGCAATAGGCGCGTTTTGCGGTGGTGGTCTATTGTTGTCATACCGGTCATTACCCTGTCGCTCTGGGCTTCTTCGCTGATTCTGTTGCCAATTTCGATTACTATCACTATAATTGCTCTGCCACTGACCTCGCGCATTTTTCCAGCGGTTGGTCCCTGACATTCCGGATTCGTACCGGTCGTCAAATCGACGCTTTTTGTTATAAGTTGGTTGTCCATACCCGTTCTGGCTTCTACCATTACTACCATTTTGCGAATGTTCTTGTCGCTTGTTACCACCCCCACCATTTCCATGGTTGTGGTTTTGTGCACTACTATTTCTGTCATGTTTACATCCTGACCCATTATTCCGCGAGTGATCGCACGCTGATTGTGCGTCTTCCTGTATCAAGTCTATTGAATCTAGAACAGACAGGAAGTTTTCCATGTCGCTTTCTGGTACGTGTATTAATTTCTCTTTGATATGAATGGGTAAATGTGATTTTAGCAGTCTTATTATGTCTCTTGGTGATATAGGCTCGTCCCAGTAGCGCGTTTTGTTTATATATTTTTCAAAATACCGCCTCAAATTCCCAAGACGGGGTGAGTACGGTTCGGGATTATATACTTCTTTTCTTAGCCGCTCTTGTATACAAGGCGACCAATATTTCGACAGAAATGCCCTTTCGAACTGTTCGTATGTCCTGCAGCTGTCTGCTACTTCTGTAGCCCACAACGCTGCGTCACCTTGAATGTACGACATTACGTATTGAATTTTCTGTGTTTCGTTCCATACACTGGGCAAGATATTTTTAAAGCGTTTTATGAATACTACTGGGTGTACTGATTTCCGTTCAGTAGTAAACGTTTGAAATTGCCTATTTTTGATTAAACTTTCTTCAACTAATATTTTTGAACTACATGGGTTTGCTCCTGGGACATATGCTGTGTGCTCCGAACCGGAGCTACAGCTCTTCGCATTATCGACTACAGATTCCCCATTGTTGTATCGCGTATAAGTTTGTGCGTTGCCAAAACCATGGGCTGTTGGCGACATAGGTTCCTGTTCCAGATGTTTTCTGCTTTGTGCTAAACCCTTCTCCAGGTCGGATATCCGTTTGTTCATATTTACTTGCCACTGCGGAATATCCTCACTGAGTATTTGTTTGATGGTTTGCACGTCGTTCTGTACCTGACTATTTACTGCGGTACTGAACGATTCGGAATCTCTATTTGCTATGGCTGCTTGTACTTTAGAATTAATATTTTTGTCAATCTCACTCTCCTTCACTTCTAGCCATGAGTTGAATTCTGTTTCAATTTTAGTTGCTTGTTCGTTCCACTTCTGCTCTACAAGCTGTGTGGAATCTATTTCTAGCTTTTCTACCCGGTTGGCTAATACACCTATTTCGTCTACCCTGTTAGTGTTTGCTACTTGCAGGTTGTTGACCTGTTCAGTCAGCTCCTGCACGGCCTTAGGTATCGACTCATAATTCTGTTTCATATCTGCAATCTCTTTTTTCATATTTTCTAACGACTGCACAAGTTGCTGGTCACGCTCAGCTTGCTGGCGATCTCGCTCGGCTTGCTGGGCAAGTAAATTTTCTGTTAATTGGCGATCTCGCTCAGCTTGCTGGGCAAGTAAATTTTCTGTTAATTGGCGATCTCGCTCAGCTTGCTGGCGATCTCGCTCGGCTTGCTGGTGCGCAAATTTTTCCTGGTAATCTAACACACGCTCTAAGATAGCCTGAAGCGAATACCCACCAGGCAGATTACCACTCTCTGGTTCCTGCTTTCCTGGTGGTGGTACAACTTCTTTATCTACATCTCCTTGATCACTAGTGCGCGGTGGCACCACTTCCTGTGCCCCTGCCCCCACATTTTCGCATGTTATATCCTCAAAGAGAGTACTAGTACTACTTGAGGTACCCGGTTCCACATTTCCTACGCTACCTAATTGCTGTTCCTCAGTATCCATATTGCTCGGACGTTGACTACGCAACTTAACCATATTCCTAAATTGCTTACTAAAACACAAACCTGACAGTTTTGTCACTTGCACACAAAATACGTTAATTTATCTACACTACACTGCACACTAAAAATTACTATCTACCATCAACTTTGTCCTGTCCCAAACACTAACATCAAACTACGCACAATATGCACACCACCAGCGATATGAGATCACTTCACTGGAGCTCAACTTCTACAAACAGGACAACTACACTGTAGTCTTACCTTTAGTTAATCTTATCTCGGGGTTCGGCTGCCCCCGGATTACGTAGTCGTTAGAGCTTCTCAGTACTATCAGGATCGTCTTCTCAGACTCGCTTGCAGTAGTACGTTTTGTCATGAAAGAGTGTTTGCACATTCATTAATGCATAGCATTGATCATCATATACATACATACATTTATCACTAAATACATATATATATATATATATATATATATATATATATATATATATATATATATATATATATACATAACAATCAACCCTGAAAGAAAAATACATAAAATTTTATAATTGTGGCCACTGCAAATTCGGGCCCCGCGTTTTTGGGCGACAGTTTCACGTCACTACTCTCTCGAATTGTTTTAAATTGTTGCTCTTTGGTTTATTTATTTATTTTTTGATTATTGGCGTAACAACGCATATATGGAAAGAGTTACGTGAAATACTTTTAACAATGCTGTGCTTTGAATTTCTTTATCATCGTTACCTTTTTGCAAAATAAAATGTATCTATGGAAGTCTTATTGTTCTGTATCTGGCCTACAATTTAAAGAACGATTTTTCTTAACTGCAACTCATGCTAAGGATCAATATAACTTCCCTACTTCATAGTTATTAAAAGTTGAAATTACTTTTAATGAACACTGATGTTACAGTTCGTATGATCGTTCAAAAACACAAGTTCGCAGTGGATTTTATTTCTTGGTGAAATACTATTTCATACCACGACTAGCCCAAGAACATGAGACTCTCATAAAAAAAATTACGTTATCACTATAAAATTTGCCAGATCAGAACGGAGCACAGCAAGATTACTATCAGATTTTGAAGGTACATTAAATTATTTGCACTGTAAATTATATCCTATCAGCAGCCCGCGTCAACCTGCAACACATCATAAAATCTGCTGATCTTCACTGCCAGCCTGGGAGCTAAAAGAAATAATATTATTTTACTATTATTTTACCGCTTCCTTGCGGTATGCTCGACTATATTGTAAGTCGTTTAAATACGCCGCGGCAGCGGCTCTTCGTTCTCCACGCAGCTCAGCACCACAGATAATATTTATATAACTGAAAAATGTCTCAACAGGATGGGATAATAGGCAAGCAAGCTTTAACAACTAATAATACAAGTTTTCATTTACACAACTCTATTAAAACATTTAAATATCTCATTGATTACAGACCTGTGTGAATTCACACGTAATGGCGTACATTTCCCAGTCTCGACAAAAGAATGCCACATTCGCGTTCTCCACGACAACAACAGGAGATCTTACTCTCACAACTTCCAGATTAAGAAGACAAAGAATTTAATTTACATCACGCATTATATACTAGTTCCTTTTGTAATCTCTGTTCAACATTTATCTTCTGTGGCGGTTTTATTACTCGCCGACGCAGACGTTCTCAAAAATAAATAATAAAAAAAATACATAATTTTACACAATGACACAATATGATACATCTAATTTTCTAATTACTACATAATATGTTGTTTTTGTTTCTTACTAGACGTTCCAAATTCCAACAGCTGAAAGCACGATTACATCATTTAAGAAATATCTTAGTATCCTTAGCATGCGTTAGGGAAAAGCAGAACATAAAAATAAGATGAGAATGTAAGTAAATCGTGTAGACATTATCACATTTGATCTGTAAAATAGAAGTTTATAGTAATCTTACATGGTAGATAACTTCCGGTTCGAAAAAGTGTCATTGGTATAACTTTCTTTGTCTCCATTTTTTACAGGTTCAGAAGGCACTAACACCACATACCTTTGAGTCAGGTCTGATCACCGTTCTTCCAAATTTATTGAAAGATCCTGAGCCCAAAGTTCGACAAGCAGCGGATAATCAGTTCGAAGCTTACTGCGAGTACTTAACAGAAATTAGAAAGAAGAATCTGTTATAAAAAGGAATTTGGCACATGGGAATATTCAACGACGCAGATTTCTATGTCAAAACTATGAACAACCTTTTTTTCTAAACTAAACTAAAACTAAACTAAACCAAACTAAACTAAAAGTAATTAATTAAACATTATTCATTCCACAATTTATATGAAAATAAAAACTATTTTAAAGTTCTTAGAGTTTTTCCATTTTATAGAAGTATTGTTGTACACTGCAACTCATTACGAGTAAGTGAAGTGTTTTCCTCTTGTGTTGAGTTACTGGTCGACATCTGTAGATAAAATTTAGACAGTATGCGAGTATTGCATTAATGCTTTACCTTATCATGCAGCAAACGGTGGTGGTGTGGGGAGGGGGGGGGGGAAGGTGGTGGAGATAGTGAAACAAAATGTCATGAACAAACAAGCGAGTAAAATCGTACATACTAGGTTTGTTATTTTGATGGTTACAACAATTTAGGAAGTTGGAAAAATTTGTAATTGCCATGATGAATGTGAGAAATTTGACTCAAAGAAACAGAATAAAAACCAGAAGAAACTAAAGTTTTCATTAAAATATTAGCATCACATGATATGTAATTGAATACCGCAGAAATCACTGGAACCGTCAGGCGTAGCTTAACTCATAAATAATTAAAGAAGCAGATATGACTGCCTGAATATACAGGGTGATTCAAAAAGAATACCACGACTTTAAAAATGTGTATTTAATGAAAGAAACATAATATAACCTTCTGTTATACATCATTACAAAGAGTATTTAAAAAGGTTTTTTTTTCAATCAAAAACAAGTTCAGAGATGTTCAATACGGCCCCCCTCCAGACACTCGAGCAATATCAACCCTATACTCCAACTCGTTCCACACTCTCTGTAGCATATCAGGCGTAACAGTTTGGATAGCTGCTGTTATTTCTCGTTTCAAATCATCAATGGTGGCTGGGAGAGGTGGCCGAAACACCATATCCTTAACATACCCCCATAAGAAAAAATCGCAGGGGGTAAGATCAGGGCTTCTTGGAGGCCAGTGATGAAGTGCTCTGTCACGGGCTGCCTGGCGGCCGATCCATCGCCTCGGGTAGTTGACGTTCAGGTTTCATAACCAATGTTTTTCGTAGGACTCTCCATACAGTTGATTGTGGAATTTGCAGCCCTCTGCTAGCTCTGCGAGTCGATTTTCCTGGGCTGCGAACAAATGCTTGCTGGATGCGTGCTACATTTTCATCACTCGTTCTCGGCCGTCCAAACTTTTCCCTTTGCACAAACACCCATTCTCTGTAAACTGTTTATACCAACGTTTAATACACCACCTATCAGGAGGTTTAACACCATACTTCGTTCGAAATGCACGCTGAACAACTGTCGTCGATTCACTTCTGCCGTACTCAATAACACAAAAAGCTTTCTGTTGAGCGGTCGCAATCTTAGCATCAACTGACACTGACGCCTAGTCAACAGCGCCTCAAGCGACCAAATGTACAACTAAATGAAACTTTATAGCTCCCTTAATTCGCCGATAGATAGTGCTTAGCTCTGCCTTTTGTCGTTGCAGAGTTTTAAATTCCTAAAGTTGTGGTATTCTTTTTGAATCACCCTGTATATAAAGTTGGGCAAAAAATTGGGAACAAAGCTTGAAATGAGTATTTTCTCAGTGACAGGAGCATAGAAATCAGAAAACGTACGTGAGAACTCCACATAAGACTTACATGACAGAAGCTATGGATCTCTCAACTTTATTATCATAAAATATCACATTATTAGAGCACTACATCCGGAGCTATAGTAGCGAATATTTCCGATATACCATTGCGCGTTCTCAAGGGAGTATGTCTTGAGTTGAGATGGAAGATCGTTAATAAACATTTGTAATTTTAATGGCACAAAAACAGAATAAGTATTTGTACAATTAATATATCGATGCATATTAGAAAAATGGATGTACGTGTGTGTGTGTATGTGTGTGTGTGTGTGTGTGTGTGTGTGTTGGTGTTCCACATGTCCTCTTAAACCACTCGACCGGTTTCAACCACACTTGGTGCACATATTTCTTGCTATCAGGCAACAATCGCTGTGGGGTAGGAACCCCCTACCTATCGCAGTACAGGAAGTATGATGTCATAAACAATGAGATACGTGAAAAACATGTGCATCATGCACTTCATTTAAATTTATCACTTCTGTGCTACAAACGCTGTTCGCAATAATTTTCGCAAGCAATTTCCACATATGTCGCTAAATGGGCCTACAAAACTGTATTATGGTATCATACATAGTCCACGAGGTATGACGACATAAACTCTGAGACTCCCGAAAAAAAGCCGCACTAGGTATGGCTTTTAAAGTATTACTTCTTTCCTATTAATTCTATCCGCAACACATTTTGCAGCCAATAACCACATATGCTGCTGAATGTACGTACAAAATTGTATCATTGAATGACACACAGTTCAAGAGATGTGACGTCGTGACCAACGATCCGCAAAGAAACGCCGCATGATGTTTTAACGTGTTTATTCTTTACTACTATGACACTGCAGCTCACGAGTGAACTTAAGGAAATCTTTGGCACTTGTCCTTGCTATTTGACCGCTGTCAAAGACGGATTCATGAGCCAAACGAAGAAACTAGGTTACTTAATAGAGGTTACACTGAATATTCTTAATTGGAAGCTGAATAGTCAAATGGAAAATAATTATCAAGGAATGGTAGAGATACCTAGTACACACTGTGTGGCACCTACTGGGTAAAAATTAGAAAAAAATCCCCTAAAAGACTGTTGAAGTAGCTTTAACTGTCATAATGATGGTTAACGTCGGCTGCTCCAAGAGGCTGTTTGCGGATGCTGCTGTTCTAGTGGGTGTGTCGCAACGCTATAGAACTGTCGAAAAATATATGTAGGACCACAGAAAATATATGCATGGAGCGGATACTGGCAGTTGACCCTCTACATAAATGTAACGAACTGCGCATTAATACGTGAAAATTCTTGTATTTCTTTGACTACACATTTTCAAAACGTTCACGGGAAAGTCATTGATCGTGACCGAGCCAAATATCTCACGAAATAAGCGTCAAACGAAAAAGATACAAAGAACAAAACTTGTCTAGCTTGAAGGGGGAAACCAGATGGCGCTATGGTTGGCCCGCTATATGGCGGTGCCTTAGGTCAAACGGATATCAACTGCGTTTTTTTTTTTTAAATAGGGACCCCCATTATATTGTAGTATGTAAAGAAATATGAATGTTTTAGATGGACCACTTTTTTCGCTTTGTGATAGATGGCGCTGTAATAGTCATAAACGTATGGCTCACAATTTTAGACGAACAGTTGGTAACAGGTAGGTTTTTTAAATTAGAATACAGAACGTAGGTACGTTTGAACATCTTATTTCGGTTGTTCCAATGTGATACATGTGCCTTTGTGAACTTATCATTTCTGAGAACGCATGCTGTTACAGCGTGATTACCTGTAAATACCACATTAATGCAATAAATGCTCAAAATGATGTCCGTCAACCTCATTGCATTTGACAATACGTGTAACGACATTCCTCTCAACAGCGAGTAGTTCGCCTTCCATAATGTTCGCACATGCATTGACAATGCGCTGACACATGTTGTCAGGCGTTGTCGGTGGATCACGATAGCAAATATCCTTCAACTTTCCCCACAGAAAGAAATCCGGCGACGTCAGATCCGGTGAATGTGCGGGCAATGGTATTGTGCTTCGACGACCAACCCACCTGTCATGAAATATGCTATTCATACTGCTTCAACCGCACGCCAGCTATGTGCCGGACATTCATCATGTTGCAAGTACATCGCCATTCTGTCATGCAGTGAAATATCTTGTAGTAACATCGGTAGAATATTACGTAGAAAATCAGCATACATTGCACCATTTAGATTGCCATCGATAAAATGGGGGCCAATTATCCTTCCTCCCATAACGCCGCACCATACGTTAAGCCGCCAAGGTCACTGATGTTGCACTTGTCGCAGCCATCGTGGATTTTCCGTTGCCCAATAATGCATATTATGCCGGTTTAGGTTACCGCTGTTGGTGAATGACGCTTCGTCGCTAAATAGAACGCGTGCAAAAAAATTGTCATCGTCCCGTAATTTCTGTTGTGCCCAGTGGCAGAACTGTATACGACGTTCAAGGTCGTCACCATGCAATTCCTGGTGCATAGGAATACGATACGTGTGCAATAGATGTTGATGTAACATTCTCAACATCGACGTTTTTGAGATTCCCGATTCTCGCGCAATTAGTCTGTTACTGATGTGCTGATTAGCCGCTACAGCAGCTAAAACACCTACTTGGGTATCATCATTTGTTTTAGGTTGACGTTTCATACGTGTCTGAACACTTCCTGTTTCCTTAAATAACGTAACTATCCAGCGAACGGTACAGACACTTGGATGATGTCGTCCAGGATACAGAGCAGCATACGTAGCACACGCCCGTTGGGCATTTTGATCACAACAGCCATACGTCAACACGATATCGACCTTTTCCGCAATTGGTAAACGGTCCATTTTAACACGGATAATGTATCACATACACACACTGATGTGTGTCACTTTATATTCACCACAGATTCACTCACGTATACTCGACATTATACTGTGCACATTTCCTCATCTTTGTGTCCATACCCTGCTCCTCCTGTCTCTGTGTCCATCCATGTCTGTCCATCTCCTCCTCACCAATCCATCTGTCTCTCCATCTCCTCCTCCCCATCTTTTGGTCCATCTTCCCGCCCCATCACTCTACCTTCCTTCTCCCTTCCTCCACCCATATCCTCTTCCTTATTCTCTGCACCATCTCAATCCATCCTCTACTCACCCATTACTCTGTTCATTTCCACCTTCCGCTTTTCTCTCTCCACCACAATCTCCCCATTCTCTCACCATTTATTCCCTTCTTTTCTCTGTCTGCTCAGCTTTGCCAATCTGTACCTGTGGCCCCTCCAAGGGATGCCAATAAGATGTGCACAAAATGACTTCTCTCCTTCCCGATCTCTCCATCTACTCCTCTCCACCCTCAGTGTTCATCTCATGCACATTCTATTTCTTTATCTATCCCGAACCATACCTTACTGTGTTCCATTCTGTATACCCATCCCCTCCTTCACTCCTTCCCACTCTCCATCTCCTCTTCCTGTCTATGCTCTGCAACGTCCATCAGTATCCTTAGCCCGTGAAAAAGAGATAAATAAACCAGGCCAATATTACTCCCACAATGCACCTTCGTGCAAAGCAGCCTGCCTGTCAGAGTTTTCCGAACTCTGTGTTATGTCTGATATAAGCGTGCTATGCAAAGCAGACCGATATGGAATGCTACTATTTTAATGCATCATGCCTGTTGTGTAAGGCATGCTACAAATCAGGTCAGCCGGCCGCGGTGGTCTCGCGGTTCTAGGCGCGCAGTCCGGAACCGTGCGACTGCTACGGTCGCAGGTTCGAATCCTGCCTCGGGCATGGATGTGTGTAATGTCCTTAGGTTAGTTAGGTTTAAGTAGTTCTAAGTTCTAGGGGACTTATGACCACAGCAGTTGAGTCCCATAGTGCTCAGAGCCATTTGAACCATTTGAAATCAGGTCATGGAAATCTGCTTAATGCCCATGACCCCTAGGCTGGCTTGCAAAACACGTGAATAAGGCAGGTCGATGCTTCCTCAATACATCTCAACTACAATGCACGGCAGCCTACAGGCTATCGGCTGAAAAGAATGTTTTCTGCCCATATCTGCGTTCCTGTAGCAGCTAGTAGGTTGCAAATCCCACAGTCACGATCCTTCTGCGGCAACCAGTAGGCATACCAAATTTATTGAAATTGATCCAGGCTTTGGGAGGACATGTCAAACATACATACATACTTACATTTACTTTGCCTTGTAAATAAAATGTAATTTAAGATTCGAGAAAACGTAAGTATCACGGGTAATTTCATAAAAGGAAGTAGTTGCAGCCAACCTTTGTACAAAATGGTTTAATGAGATGAAAACCCCTTTCAGCTGTTTCCGAACTGATGATGGTTACTGAAAAATTATCTCTTCTCGCATAGTTTGTGAATAATTATTCTTCGTTAGAAATCAGTATAAATCTCTACATATTAAGAAAAGAACGATAAATAACTCACAGTTGGTGGGAAAAGTAAATAAGCAAGGGCTTTTATAAAAGCAGCTGTATTCTTAGAGCTTTTTCTGACGCTTCTTTGCATTAATAGGCACAAACAAAACATAAAATAAGGGGATATGCAGTTTGTAATACAACATGCAGATATTTTTATATTTGTCATGTAAAATTTAAGTAGTAAGATTAAGCGTACATACTGAATAATTCTGGATCGAAATGCTTTCGTTAGCACAGTAATCTAGTTTCATTCATTTGTAGGTTCAAAAAGCATAAGAGCAAGTGTTTGGAAGTCTGAGCTGAATCCTGTGTTTCCAAATTTTTAAAGATTGAGAACTTAGAATTTGAAGAGTCGCAGACAATCAGTGTCAAGAGCACAGGAAATACTTACTCAAAACGAAAGGAGACTGCGACATACAGTGGAATTATTCAGAATTCTTGGAAGAGTCAACGATCCAAATTTTGGTAACAAGTTTAACCTCACATGTGTTCTGATGAAATCAAATTCTTCTGGTAAAAGTATATAATTAAACAAAATCGGTTTTAAGATCTGAACTTTGTTTCTTCGTAAGCAGCTAGTATTGTCCATTTGAAACATTCTGTATATTGTTAAGTGATGAGTTCTAAAGCTAAACTTTGTAGAGTCAATTGCAAACACTGTAATTATGACCTGTGACATGGCTCTGAGCACTATGGGACTCAACTGTTGTGGTTATCAGTCCCCTAGAACTTAGAACTACTTAAACCCAACTAACCTAAGTACATCACAGACATCCATGCCCGAGGCAGGATTCGAACCTGCGACCGTAGCATGACCTGTGACCCCCTCTCCCCCGCAAACACATAGAAAACAGAAATACACACAAACACAGAGAGAGAGGGAGAGAGAGAGAGAGAGAGAGAAAGAGAGATATGAAGTGTTGAATTACTTTGTTCTTTTTCCATAAAAGCAGAAACAAAATGATTCATGGAAAATGGTGTCTTGCACTGTACAAAGTGCACTAGAACATGTCATTAACATGCGTTGAACTGCTTAGGTGTTTACATCATGGTCTAAAACCTTTTATTGCGAATTCCAATGGTGAACACCCAAATGCGTACCAAGAAGGTGAGAGCAGTTTCCACCATTAATCGATGCTGAAATAAAATAAGCAATAGTAGAATACACTAGGAGCTAAATATATGAAGATGTTCATTCAGCATCTGAAATAAATAATCATTTGTCACACTTAAGAAAATCAGCCACAAAAGTGGAAGAAAATTCGACAACGAGTTGCTACTTTTACTGAGAAATGTTTTCAGTAACTACTAGACGTTTCTAATCAACTGGGTAAGGTTCGAAGCTGGAAACACCATGCGTTATATCTGGGAAACATATTTTCTACGGTGGATCCGGGTTAATGTTCAAAGGACGACCCACATTGTGTCGTGTCCAGGATAGTTTTTGACGGTGAATCCACTTGGGGTACATTCAGGGGAATGTCTGAAGGTGGATCGACCAGCGACAGGTCAGAGGAAGGACCTGAGGGCCACATGCGACAAACCAATACACATACATGCAGAAAAATTGAGCACTTGCGCTAGTTGTGTGCAATTGTACTGCATTCACAAGTAGGTGCAGACTACATGACCAGAAGTGACATCACGATCTTATATAGGGAGCTCTGAAAGCAGGTCACTCTGTAACATTTGGATTTGGGTTATGACATATTCAACTGCTTGCCAGCACTGGCGATGATGTAGCGCAGAGGAAAAGCGATATTCTGCATGACCCGCTGAATTGCCTGAATATCGATGCTGCCGATGACCTCCTGAATACATGTTTTCTACTCAGCAGTGGTTTGGGTGTTATTTCAGAACACCTTGTCTTTAACATAGCCCCATAGAAAGGTGTCACATGTTTTTAGATCCGGAGAATGTAGCGGCCAACCAAGGCTCATGCCAGTGGCCTCTGTGTACCCCAGAGCCAGACGGCGGTCGCCAAAGTGCTCCTCCAGGACATCAAACACACTCCTGCTTCAATGAGGACGATCTCAGTCCTTGCATGAACTACATCTTGTCGAAATCGGGCTCACTTTGAATAGTGAGGGTGATATCATCTTCCAAATCTTTCACGTACAGTTCGCTAGTCTCCGTGTCATCAAGGAATATAGCACCGATTATTCTGTGACTGGGCACTGCGCGCCACACTGTCAACCGTTGAGGGTGAAGAGACATTTTGATCGTGAAATGCAGAGTCTCATTCCCCAAATGCGCCATTTTTGCTTGATGACATACCCAACCAAATGAATGTGGACATCGTCACTAAACGAAACCGTACAGCTCATACTAATTCCCATCATGCCCCGCTGCCTAGCGTGCAGTTTGAACTTCCTAAAACAAACCGTTGATACACTTTGAGGATTTTATTTCATATACACTAATGACCCTTAAAATAGCTACACCAAAAATAAATGCAGATGATAAACGGGTATTCATTGGACAAAAATATATTATTCTAGAACTGACATGTGATTACATTTTCACGCAATTTGGGCGCATAGATCCTGAGAAATCAGTACCCAGAACAACCACCTCTGGCCGTAATAACGGCCTTGATACGTCTGGGCGTTGAGTCAAACAGAGCTTGGATGGCGTGTACAGGTACAGCTGCCCATGCAGCTTCAACACGATACCACAGTTCATCACGAGTAGTGACTGGCGTATTGTGACGAGCCAGTTGCTCGGCCACCATTGAATACACGTTTTCAATTGGTGAGAGATCTGGAGAATGTGCTGGCCAGGGCAGCAGTTGAGCATTTTCTGTATCCAGAAAGTCCCGTACATGACCTGCAACATGCGGTCGTGCTTTATCCTGCTGAAATGTAGGGTTTCGCAGGGATCGAATAAAGGGTAGAGCCACGGGTCATAACACATCTGAAATGTAACGTCCACTATTCAAAATGCCGTCAATGCGAACAAGAGGTGACCGAGACGTGTAACCAATGGCACACCATACCATCACGCGGGGTGATACGCCAGTATGTCGATGACGAATACACGCTTCCAATGTGCGTTCACCGCGATGTTGCCAAACACGGATGCGACCATCATGATACTGTAAACGGAACCTGGACCCATCCGAAAAAATGACGTTTTGCCATTCGTGCACCCAGGTTCGTCGTTGAGTACACCATCGTAGATGCTCCTGTCTGTGATGCAGCGGCAAGGGTAACCGCAGCCACGGTATCCGAGCTGATAGTCCATGCTGCTGCAAATGTCGTCGAACTGTTCGTGCAGATGGTTGTTGTCTTGCAAACGTTCCCATCTGATGACTCTGGGATCGAGACGTGGCTGCACGATCCGTTACAGCCATGCCGATAAGATGCCTGTCATCTCGACTGCTAGTGATACGAGGCCGTTGGGATCCAGCACGGCATTCCGAATTACCCTCCTGAACCCAACGATTCTATATTCTGCTAACAGTCACTGGATCTCGACCAACGCGAGCAGCAATGTCGCGATACGATAAACCGCAATCGCGATAGGCTACAATCTGACCTTTATCACAGTCGGAAACGTGATGGTATGCATTTCTCCTCCTTTCACGAGCCATCACAATAACGTGTCACCAGGCAACGCCGGTCAACTGCTTTTTGTGTATGAGAAATCGGTTGGAAACTTTCCTCATGTCAGCACGTTGTAGGTGTCGCAAACCTTGTGAGAATGCTCTGAAAAGCTAATCATTTGCATATCACAGCATCTTCTTCCTGTCCGTTAAATTTCGCGTCTGTAGCACGTCATCTTCGTGGTGTAGTAATTTTAATGGCCAGAAGTGTAGTTCAATAACTGTCACCCTGTATGAAACTCTGTATTTCCAGTACGATTAGGGGTCGAAACCCTGGCAGGAATCACGCAAGCCATATGTTGAACGTGCTGCGTTGTTTTCCAAGTGCTTGTTTATGCTTTTTCTTAAAGGAAAGAATTTTGTGGATAATATCTGTCAGTACATAGATGCAAAAGTTACTGCAAAGGATGCAGTTAATATTAAATCTCCATCAAATATTTTGAAAGCAACATCTGAAACCAGTGTAACTGAGAGCTTCTGGAATGTTCACCTGTGTCAAATCTGCCTCCAGGAAGAACGGTGACTGCCATGCAGACACATTGCTGCGTATAGTCAAACGTGGATTTCACCTTTCCGCCAGTTCTGTGTGTCAGAGACCTGTTCTATCTACAGTAAGAGCATCTTCGACGAAAACAGAGTGTTATAAGAAACACTTCTTTATTGTTCATTTTTATACATTGTTACTACACTTAGCGGAAAATAAAGCATTATCATTAAAATGCATTCATTTCTTGGTTTTTCATACAGTATCACACTTAGACCTGTTCTTAATATGACAGCTATGTTTACACTGTGGCAACTCCTCCTGTCCTCGTTGAATTACCGTGATTTTTTAGTGTAGAAACGTAGAAATGACAGATATACCACCGTTCTGTCAAGGTATGCAGTCTTCCACGGGGTTAAAGAATACATCATTTTGCCCCACAGCACGGAACTATTATTGTGACCCCAGCCACACAGTTCCATATGATCCGGTAAGAAGTGCTTTGTGACATTTACACACCACTAAGCGAGTAGCGACTAGAGCCTGTACTGGGGAGTACTGTAGGGAGTAAGAGAAAATATGATGACATCTCCACACAGAACTGTCCATGACATACAAATTGCAGTGTGCTGCCTACAGCCATGTGTCATATCACTTTACTAAAAAAGTATTACACAATAGATGGTATTCACAGTAGAAAGTGCTTGGTTTCTTAATGTATGCGCGATATGTTGGGCTGGACGATGACGTCATATATCAGGCCTTTAAATGGGGAATTCCATGCATTCTAGAGACAATGTACCATTTCCCATATTTTAGAGCAGGAAGCATATTAGGAAAAAGTGGTGTGGAGGAAATGGATGACATTACAATGGAACAACAGTCTTGACTATTGCAATGGCCTTCTATAGATGACTATTAGCTTATAGATTCTGATAAAACGTGAGATATTTTTAACAGAATGGATATACGCATATAACTAACGTCTGGCAGAAACGTTCACATCTTCCTCCGCTAAAAAGAGCATGGTTTCTAAGCTCTGATTGATAATTATGAAATGGACTGTTCGAGTTTGATCTTGCCTAAACGTATTAAACGCTAGTGATACAGAAATACATTTCACAAATCAGTGTGGGATGTGTCTGCATGTATGTGTTGCAGAAGACTCTAACTTTAAATAACATTTGTTAATGGGGATGGCAGTACCCCATGCAACATCAATATACTTAAATATCAGTGACAGACGTTTTGGAACAATGTTTCAGACTTCTGATTCCATCACTCTGCGGACTGAGTATTTTCTTTACAAGTAAATTACATTTCAAAATCTGGAAGGAGTTTGTATGCTCATATGGAAGACTGTAGCTGTAAAGGAACGTTTGTTAATGGTGAGATGGGGTACCACAAACATCACTGAACTTCAGTAGCACTGACAGATATATTCCTTGTAAGTAAATTAC